>NC_138507.1:14739873-15375604 GCF_964252035.2 Podarcis erhardii
GTGGTAGTAAAATGGTAGTAAAGCAGTAGTAAGAATGACCTCAGAAGTGTTCGTTGTACAAAAACGTGCCATGTTGGTAGCCTCAATCACAGAGGTTTTTCCTATTGTTTCCATATAAAGTAGTGGGGCGGGGGGAATGGCTTCTCCGTGTTTGTATGTTGATCCCTGTTTACACTATTATGTTAAAAAGTACACCAGAATTTACTGGCGCTGGATATTTTGGGTCCCAAAATGTCCCCGCCAGCAGTGGCTGCATTAATTCCTTTAGTCAGAACTGAGCGATGGGCAACACACTGTCGTGAGTCAGGAGCTGTGTGAGGAGCCAGTAGTCAAAATCAGGGATTTCAGTTAGATTATATCTTACCGGCCCAGTGGTTTTTCCTACTTTCTTCAGTAGGCACCATTTTTGAGTGAAAGGCCGAAAGTCAGATTTTTGATGAAATTGTGACCCTGGGGCTTAGGTATTTTTTCAAAAAAATCTTTTTCGGCGGGTTAAGTTCTCGAGGGCTGATTTCTTTTCCTGAGATAAAAAGCCTTGTGTTTCGACTGCCAAACCTCTCAGGGGTGCATTTGCATCCGTTTGGCACCATTTTTGAGTGGTGGAATAGTAGTAAAATAGCTTTAAAGTAGTAGTAAAGTAGTAGTAAAATTGTAGTAAAGTAGTAGTAAAATGATCGTAAAACAGTAGTGAAGTAGTAGTATAATGGCATTAAAGTAGTAGTAAAATGGTAGTAAAGTAGTAAAATGGTAGTAAAGTAGTAGTAAGATGTTAGTCAAGTAGTAGTAAGATGGTAGTCAAGTAGTAGTAAAGCAGTAGTAAAGTAGTAGTAAAACAGTATTAAAGTAGTAGTAAGAATGACCTCAGAAGTGTTCGTTGTACAAAAAGGCGCCATGTTGGTAGCCTCAATCACAGAGGTTTTTCCAGTTGTTTCCATATAAAGTAGTGGGGCGGGGGGAAAGGCTTCTCAGTGTTTGATGGTTGATCCCTGTTTACACTATAATAATAATAATAATAATAATAATAATAATAATAATAATAATAATAATATTTTATTTATACCCCGCCCTCCCCAGCCAAGGCCGGGCTCAGAGCGGCTTACAAACAATAATAAAAACAAGATGAATGATTACAACTTAAAAACAAAAATAAAATACAACATTAAAATAATGGAACATTAAAATATTAAAATGTAGCCTCATCGCAGGAGGAGAAGGAAAAGAAAGGGGGGGAAAAAAGAGAGAGAGGGAGGGAATCAAATTGGCTCCAAGCCAAAGGCCAGGTGGAACAACTCTGTCTTACAGGCCCTGCAGGGCCCTGGTCTCATGAGGCAGAGCGTTCCACCAGGCCGGAGCCAGAGTTGAAAAGGCCCTGGCTCTGGTTGAAGCCAATCTAACTTCTTTAGGGCCTGGGACCACTTGGGTGTTGTTATTTATGGACCTTGAGGCTCTCCGTGGGGCATACCAGGAGAGGCGGTCCCGAAGGTACGAGGGTCCTAGGCCGTGAAGGGCTTTAAAGGTCAAAAGCAGCACCTTAAATCTGACCCTGTACTCCACCGGGAGCCAGTGCAGCTTGAAAAGCACTGGGTGAATATGCTCCCATGGCAGAGACCCTGTGAGGAGCCTCGCTGCAGCATTCTGTACCCGCTGGAGTTTCTGGGACAGCTTCAAGGGCAGCCCCGCATAGAGCGAATTACAGTAGTCAAGCCTGGAGATGACCGTCGCATGGATCACTGTGGCCAGGTCGGGGCGGGAAAGGTAAGGGACCAACTGCTTGATGCGGCAAAGGTGGAAAAATGTCGCCTTGGCTGTTGCTGTAACTTGCGCCTCCATGGAAAGGGAGGCATCAAGGATTACACCCAAACTCTTAACGGAAGGCAATGGCACTAGTTGGGCCCCCGCAAGAGAAGGGAGTTGGTCCCTCATCCCCATGCCACCCCGACCTAGCCATAGGACCTCTGTCTTCGAAGGATTTAGTTTCAATTGGCTCCCACGAAACCATCCAGCCACAGCTTCCAAGCATCTGGTCAGTGTGTTCGGGGCCGAGTCAGTGTGGCCATCCATCAGCAGATAGAGCTGAGTGTCATCAGCATATTGGTGACAGCCCAGCCCAAAGCTCCGGATAATCTGGGCAAGGGGGCGCATAAAGATGTTAAAAAGCACCGGGGAGAGAATTGCGCCCTGCGGCACTCCACACACCAAGGAGTGGCGCGACGACATTTCCCTCCCTAGTGCCACCCTCTGTCCCCGACCAGAGATAAAAGAGCACAACCAGTTACGGGCTATGCCCTGTATCCCCACGTCTGCAAGGCGGTGGTCCAGAAGATCATGATCGACCATGTCAAAGGCTGCTGACAAATCTAAAAGGATCAGCAGTCCTGACCCGCCTCGATCCAGTTGTCTACGGAGATCATCTGTTAGGGCAACCAGAGCCGTCTCCGTCCCAAAACCAGGACGGAAACCGGACTGAAATGGGTCTAATGCCGATGTTTCCTCCAGAAACCTACCAAGCTGTTCAGCAACCGCTCTCTCAATTACCTTACCCAGGTATGGAAGATTTGAAACTGGGCGGTAATTGGATAGGTCTAAGGGATCTAATGAAGTTTTTTTTAAGAGTGGACACACCACTGCTTCCTTCAATTCCCCTGGGAATGTCCCCGTGTCAAGGGACAAATTGATAATTTCAACCAGGGGGGTCCGCACAACATCTGGACACTCCCTAATCAGCCAAGACGGGCACGGATCAAGGAGGCAGGTGGTGGGCCTACCAACTTGGAGGAATCTATCCACATCAGTAGGGAGTATCCGATCGAAATGGTCCAACACTGGACCTGAAGTCAGTCGAGGGGCCTCCAGTTCAGTCACTGTATCTAAATTGGCAGGGAGGTCACGGCGGAGCAACAGGACTTTCTCTGCAAAAAAACTCGCGAATGCCTCACAGCTGTGGGTCGAATTTGTGCTTAAATTTGGTTGTCCTCTTAAGGACGTTATTGACCTAATTATTTTAAAAGGTTGTGCCGGGTGAGAGCTAGCGGATGCAATGGAAGCTGCAAAGTAAGATTTCTTAGCAGCTTTCATAGCCATCTCATAGGCTTTCATAAGCGTCCTATAAGATGTTCTTGAGGCTCCGTCACGAGTCCGTCTCCATACTCGCTCTAGCCGTCTGAAATCCCGCTTCATTTTCCGGAGCTCCTCAGTAAACCAAGGGGCCCGGTTTCGACGGGGTCGCAGAGGGCGCTTAGGCGCGATCTCATCAATGGCTGCCCAAAGCCGGTTATTCCAGTCCTCCACAAGGTCATCTAATGAGTCGCCAGGAGGAGCAGGGTTCCGCAAGGCTTGTCGGAATCTATCAGGATCCATCAGTTTTCGCGGACGAGCCCAAATAGGTTCGCCACCCGAGCCGGGGAGGAGCGGGAAGTCTATCTTGGCTTTCAGAGCGTAGTGATCAGACCATGGCACTTCCACAGCAGGGAGCATGATCACATCTATGCCAGCCCCAAAGATCAGATCCAGCGTGTGGCCTGCTTGATGAGTGGGGCCCAAAACAACCTGGGAGAGCCCTAGTGTTGCCATGGAATTCACTAGGTCCAGAGCCTGTGAGGAGGGAGCGGCATCGGCATGGACGTTGAAGTCTCCCAAAACCAGTAGGTTTGGGAACTCCAAGGCCCAGCCCGCCACCACCTCCAGCAGGTCTGACAGGGTGGCTGCAGGTGTGCTGGGTGGTCGGTACACCAGCCAGACAGCCAAGCTCTCCTTGGTGCCCCACACGAGACCAACACATTCAATGCCGGAGATCGCCGGTGATGGCAGAGCTCTGAAAGAGCAATCCTCCCGGAATAACAACGCTATGAAATTGTGATCCCGGGGCTTAGGGATTTTTTCAAAAAAATCTTTTTCTGCCGGTTAAGTTGTCGAGGGCTGATTTCTTTTCCTGTGATAAAAAGCCTTCTGTTTCGACCGCCAAACCTCTCAGGGGAGCATTTGCAACCATTTGGCACCATTTTTGAATGAATGGCCGAGAGTCAGATTTTATTTTTTTAAAAAAAAAAAGTAAAGTGGTGGAATAGTAGTAAAATAGCAGTAAAGTAGTAGTAACGCAGTAGTAAAATAGTAGTAAAATGGAAGTAAGGCAGTAGTGAAACAGCAGTAAGCAGTAAAGTAGTAGTAAAGCTGTAGTAAAATGGTCCAATAGTAAAGTGGTGGAATAGTAGTAAAATAGCTCTAAAGTAGTAGTAAAGTTGTAATAAAATTGTACTAAAGTAGTAGTAAAATGATAGTAAAGTAGTAGTAAAGCAGTAGTAAAGTAGTAGTAAAATGGTAGTAAAGCTGTAGTAAAGCAGTAGTAAAATAGTAGTAAGGCAGCAGTAAAGTAGTAGTAAAGTGGTAGTAAAGCTGTAGTAGAGCAGTAGTAAAGTAGTAGTAAAGCAGCAGTAAAGTGGTAGTACAGTAGTAGTAAAATGGTAGTAAAGCAGTAGTAAGAATGACCTCAGAAGTGTTCGTTGTACAAAAAGGCGCCATGTTGGTAGCCTCAATCACAGAGGTTTTTCCAATTGTTTCCAAATAAAGTAGTAGGTCCTGGGGAATGGCTTCTCAGTGTTTGTATGTTGATCCCTGTTTACACTATTATGTTAAAAAGTACACCAGAATTTACTGGCGTTGGATATTTTGGGTCCCAAAATGTCCCCGCCAGCAGTGGCTGCATTAATTCCTTTAGTCAGAACTGAGCGATGGGCAACACACTGTCGTGAGTCAGGAGCTGTGTGAGGAGCCAGTAGTCAAAATCAGGGATTTCAGATAGATTATATCTTACCGGCCCAGTGGTTTTTCCTACTTTCTTCGGTAGGCACCATTTTTGAGTGAATGGCCGAAAGTCAGATTTTTCATCAAATTGTGACCCCGGGGCTTAGGGATTTTTTCAAAAAAATCCCTTTTTTCCGGTTAAGTTGTTGAGGGCTGATTTCTTTTCATGTGATAAAAAGCCTTCTGTTTCGACCGCCAAACCTCTCAGGGGAGCATTTGCAACCGTTTGGCACCATTTTTGAGTGAATGTCCGAAAGTCAGATTTTTCATCAAATTGTGACCCCGGGGCTTAGGGATTTTTTCAAAAAAATCCTTTTTTTCCGGTTAAGTTGTTGAGAGCTGATTTCTTTTCATGTGATAAAAAGCCTTCTGTTTTGACCGCCAAACCTCTCAGGGGAGCATTTGCAACCGTTTGGCACCATTTTTGAGTGAATGGCCGAAAGTCAGATTTTTGATCTAATTGTGACCCCGGGGCTTAGGGATTTTTTCAAAAAAATCCTTTTTTTCCGGTTAAGTTGTTGAGGGCTGATTTCTTTTCATGTGATAAAAAGCCTTCTGTTTCGACCGCCAAACCTCTCAGGGGAGCATTTGCAACCGTTTGGCACCATTTTTGAGTGAATGGCCGAAAGTCAGATTTTTCATCAAATTGTGACCCCGGGGCTTAGGGATTTTTTCAAAAAAATCCTTTTTTTCCGGTTAAGTTGTTGAGAGCTGATTTCTTTTCATGTGATAAAAAGCCTTCTGTTTTGACCGCCAAACCTCTCAGGGGAGCATTTGCAACCGTTTGGCACCATTTTTGAGTGAATGGCCGAAAGTCAGATTTTTGATCTAATTGTGACCCCGGGGCTTAGGGATTTAAAAATATATATATATATATATCTGCAAGTTAAGTTGTCGAGGGCTGATTTCTTTTCCTGTGATAAAAAGCCTTCTGTTTCGACCGCCAAACCTCTCAGGGGTGTATTTGCTTCCGTTTGGCACCATTTTTGAGTGGTGGAATAGTAGTAAAATAGCTTTAAAGTAGTACTAAAGTAGTAGTAAAATTATTGTAAAACAGTAGTGAAGTAGTAGTAATGTAGTAGTAAAATGGCAGTAAAGTAGTATTAAAATGGTAGTAAAGTAGTAGTAAAATGGTAGTAAAGTAGTAGTAAAATGATAGTCAAGTAGTAGTAAAGCGGTAGTAAAGTAGTAGTAAAGCAGTATTAAAGTAGTAGTAAGAATGACCTCAGAAGTGTTCATTGTACAAAAAGTCGCCATGTTGGAAGCCTCAATCACAGAGGTTTTTCCAGTTGTTTCCATATCAAGTAGTGGGGCGGGGGGAAAGGCTTCTCAGTGTATGATGGTTGATCCCTGTTTATTCTATTATGTTAAAAAGTACACCAGAATTTAGTGGCGTTGGATATTTTGGGTCCCAAAATGTCCCCGCCAGCAGTGGCTGCATAAAATCCTTTAGTCAGAACAGAGCGATGGGCAACACACTGTCGTGAGTCAGGAGCTGTGTGAGGAGCCACTTGTCAAAACTGAGGTGAGGACAAAAGCATACCCTCCAACATTTCTCCGATGAAAATAGGGGTGCCCTGTTCTGTAACAACAATTTTACTACAGTGGTACTAAACTTTGTACGAAATGTTCCTTTCATATCTCCAATTTTCTCGAACAGATCTCTGGTTCTTCCCATTCTGTTGTTTTCCTCTCTTGTTTGCATTGCTCGTTTAAGAAGGCCTTCTTGTCTCTCCTTGCTATTCTTTGGAAATCTGCATTCAATTTCCTGTATCTTTCACTATCTCCCTCGCATTTTGCTTGCCTTCTCTCCTCCGCTATTTGTAAGGCCTCGTTGGACAGCCACTTTGCTTTCTTGCATTTCCTTTTCATTGGGATGGTTTTCGTTGTTGCCTCCTGTACAATGTTACGAGCCTCCATCCATAGTTCTTCAGGCACTCTGTCCACCAAATCTAAATCCTTAAACCTGTTCGTCACTTCCACTGTGTATTCATAAGGGATTTGACTTAGATTATATCTTACCGGCCCAGTGGTTTTCCCTACTTTCTTCAGTTTAAGTTTGAATTTTGCTATAAGAAGCTGATGATCTGAGCCCCAGTCAGCTCCAGGTCTTGTTTTTGCTGACTGTATAGAGCCTCTCCATCTTTGGCTGCAGAGAATATAATCAATCTGATTTCGATGCTGCCCATCTGGTGATGTCCATGTGTAGAGTCGTCTCTTGGGTTGTTGGAAAAGCGTGTTTGTGATGACCAGCTTGTTCTCTTGACAGAACTCTATTAGCCTTTGCCCTGCTTCGTTTTGATCTCCAAGGCCAAACTTGCCAGTTGTTCCTTTTATCTCTTGCCTCCCTACTTTAGCATTCCAATCCCCTATAATGAGAAGAACATCCTTCTTTGGTGTCACTTCTATAAGGTGTTGTTAGTCTTCATAGAATTGGTCAATTTCAGTTTCTTCAGCACCAGTAGTTGGTGCATAAACTTGGATTACTGTGATGTTAAAAGGTCTGCCTTGGATTCGTATCGAGATCATTCTATCATTCTATTCTATGTATAACTCCATACCATCCAACATTTCTCCCATGAACATAGGGATGTCCTAAGGAAAAGCAGGATAACATCAGAAACCAGGACAGCTTCAATAAATCTGGGACAGTCCCGGGAAAATTAGGGACAACTGGAAGGTTTGCAAAAGTGGGGAAGTTAAGATCAAGGAACAAGAGAGAAGTCATGAGTGAAGGACAAGCCAAAGGAGATTTTGAGGGAGGAGGCTTATTGGTTTGTTCTTGTTCTTGTTTTTATTGTGTATTTGGTGTTTTTTACCTTGCATTTTTAAGTTGTAAACCAACCTTAAATCTACGGATGAAGGGCAGTATATACAATTAAGAAAATAGTAACAATACTATTGGTTACTATAGACAAGCATGCCATTGTTCAGGAAGGTCTACTCTATTAATAGGGGTATAAATAGTAAAGTAGTATAAGCAATAAAGTAGCAGTAGTAAAGTGGAAGTAAAGTGGTAGTAAAGCAATAGTAAATCAGAAGTGAAGTAGCAGTTAAGTAATGGTAAAACAATAGTAAAGTGATGGAATAGTAGTAAAATAGCAGTAAAGTAGTAGTAATGCAGTAGTAAAATAGTAGTAAAATGGAAGTAAGGCAGTAGTGAAACACAGTAAGCAGTAAAGTAGTAGTAAAGCGGTAGTAAAATGGTCCAATAGTAAAGTGGTGGAATAGTAGTAAAATAGCTCTAAAGTAGTAGTAAAGTTGTAGTAAAATTGTACTCAAGTAGTAGTAAAATGATAGTAAAGTAGTAGTAAAGTAGTAAAATAGCTCTAAAGTGGTAGTAAAGTTGTAGTAAAATTGTACTAAAGTAGTAGTAAAATGGTAGTAAAACAGTACTAAAGTAGTAGTAAAATGGTAGTGAAGCAATAGTAAAATAGTAGTAAAGTGGTAGTAAAGTGGTAGTAAAGTAGCAGTAAAGTGGTAGTAAAGCAGTAGTAAAGTGGTAGTAAAGTAGTAGTAAAGTGGTAGTAAAGCGGTAGTAAAGCAGTAGTAAAGTGGTAGTAAAATGGTAGTAAAGTGGTAGTAAAATGGTAGTAAAGTAGTAGTAAAGTGGTAGTAAAATGGTAGTAAAGCAGTAGTAAGAATGACCTCAGAAGTGTTCGTTGTACAAAAACGTGCCATGTTGGTAGCCTCAATCACAGAGGTTTTTCCTATTGTTTCCATATAAAGTAGTGGGGCGGGGGGAATGGCTTCTCCGTGTTTGTATGTTGATCCCTGTTTACACTATTATGTTAAAAAGTACACCAGAATTTACTGGCGCTGGATATTTTGGGTCCCAAAATGTCCCCGCCAGCAGTGGCTGCATTAATTCCTTTAGTCAGAACTGAGCGATGGGCAACACACTGTCGTGAGTCAGGAGCTGTGTGAGGAGCCAGTAGTCAAAATCAGGGATTTCAGTTAGATTATATCTTACCGGCCCAGTGGTTTTTCCTACTTTCTTCAGTAGGCACCATTTTTGAGTGAAAGGCCGAAAGTGAGATTTTTGATGAAATTGTGACCCTGGGGCTTAGGTATTTTTTCAAAAAAATCTTTTTCGGCGGGTTAAGTTCTCGAGGGCTGATTTCTTTTCCTGAGATAAAAAGCCTTGTGTTTCGACTGCCAAACCTCTCAGGGGTGCATTTGCATCCGTTTGGCACCATTTTTGAGTGGTGGAATAGTAGTAAAATAGCTTTAAAGTAGTAGTAAAGTAGTAGTAAAATTGTAGTAAAGTAGTAGTAAAATGATCGTAAAACAGTAGTGAAGTAGTAGTATAATGGCATTAAAGTAGTAGTAAAATGGTAGTAAAGTAGTAAAATGGTAGTAAAGTAGTAGTAAGATGTTAGTCAAGTAGTAGTAAGATGGTAGTCAAGTAGTAGTAAAGCAGTAGTAAAGTAGTAGTAAAACAGTATTAAAGTAGTAGTAAGAATGACCTCAGAAGTGTTCGTTGTACAAAAAGGCGCCATGTTGGTAGCCTCAATCACAGAGGTTTTTCCAGTTGTTTCCATATAAAGTAGTGGGGCGGGGGGAAAGGCTTCTCAGTGTTTGATGGTTGATCCCTGTTTACACTATAATAATAATAATAATAATAATAATAATAATAATAATAATAATAATAATATTTTATTTATACCCCGCCCTCCCCAGCCAAGGCCGGGCTCAGAGCGGCTTACAAACAATAATAAAAACAAGATGAATGATTACAACTTAAAAACAAAAATAAAATACAACATTAAAATAATGGAACATTAAAATATTAAAATGTAGCCTCATCGCAGGAGGAGAAGGAAAAGAAAGGGGGGGAAAAAAGAGAGAGAGGGAGGGAATCAAATTGGCTCCAAGCCAAAGGCCAGGTGGAACAACTCTGTCTTACAGGCCCTGCAGGGCCCTGGTCTCATGAGGCAGAGCGTTCCACCAGGCCGGAGCCAGAGTTGAAAAGGCCCTGGCTCTGGTTGAAGCCAATCTAACTTCTTTAGGGCCTGGGACCACTTGGGTGTTGTTATTTATGGACCTTGAGGCTCTCCGTGGGGCATACCAGGAGAGGCGGTCCCGAAGGTACGAGGGTCCTAGGCCGTGAAGGGCTTTAAAGGTCAAAAGCAGCACCTTAAATCTGACCCTGTACTCCACCGGGAGCCAGTGCAGCTTGAAAAGCACTGGGTGAATATGCTCCCATGGCAGAGACCCTGTGAGGAGCCTCGCTGCAGCATTCTGTACCCGCTGGAGTTTCTGGGACAGCTTCAAGGGCAGCCCCGCATAGAGCGAATTACAGTAGTCAAGCCTGGAGATGACCGTCGCATGGATCACTGTGGCCAGGTCGGGGCGGGAAAGGTAAGGGACCAACTGCTTGATGCGGCAAAGGTGGAAAAATGTCGCCTTGGCTGTTGCTGTAACTTGCGCCTCCATGGAAAGGGAGGCATCAAGGATTACACCCAAACTCTTAACGGAAGGCAATGGCACTAGTTGGGCCCCCGCAAGAGAAGGGAGTTGGTCCCTCATCCCCATGCCACCCCGACCTAGCCATAGGACCTCTGTCTTCGAAGGATTTAGTTTCAATTGGCTCCCACGAAACCATCCAGCCACAGCTTCCAAGCATCTGGTCAGTGTGTTCGGGGCCGAGTCAGTGTGGCCATCCATCAGCAGATAGAGCTGAGTGTCATCAGCATATTGGTGACAGCCCAGCCCAAAGCTCCGGATAATCTGGGCAAGGGGGCGCATAAAGATGTTAAAAAGCACCGGGGAGAGAATTGCGCCCTGCGGCACTCCACACACCAAGGAGTGGCGCGACGACATTTCCCTCCCTAGTGCCACCCTCTGTCCCCGACCAGAGATAAAAGAGCACAACCAGTTACGGGCTATGCCCTGTATCCCCACGTCTGCAAGGCGGTGGTCCAGAAGATCATGATCGACCATGTCAAAGGCTGCTGACAAATCTAAAAGGATCAGCAGTCCTGACCCGCCTCGATCCAGTTGTCTACGGAGATCATCTGTTAGGGCAACCAGAGCCGTCTCCGTCCCAAAACCAGGACGGAAACCGGACTGAAATGGGTCTAATGCCGATGTTTCCTCCAGAAACCTACCAAGCTGTTCAGCAACCGCTCTCTCAATTACCTTACCCAGGTATGGAAGATTTGAAACTGGGCGGTAATTGGATAGGTCTAAGGGATCTAATGAAGTTTTTTTTAAGAGTGGACACACCACTGCTTCCTTCAATTCCCCTGGGAATGTCCCCGTGTCAAGGGACAAATTGATAATTTCAACCAGGGGGGTCCGCACAACATCTGGACACTCCCTAATCAGCCAAGACGGGCACGGATCAAGGAGGCAGGTGGTGGGCCTACCAACTTGGAGGAATCTATCCACATCAGTAGGGAGTATCCGATCGAAATGGTCCAACACTGGACCTGAAGTCAGTCGAGGGGCCTCCAGTTCAGTCACTGTATCTAAATTGGCAGGGAGGTCACGGCGGAGCAACAGGACTTTCTCTGCAAAAAAACTCGCGAATGCCTCACAGCTGTGGGTCGAATTTGTGCTTAAATTTGGTTGTCCTCTTAAGGACGTTATTGACCTAATTATTTTAAAAGGTTGTGCCGGGTGAGAGCTAGCGGATGCAATGGAAGCTGCAAAGTAAGATTTCTTAGCAGCTTTCATAGCCATCTCATAGGCTTTCATAAGCGTCCTATAAGATGTTCTTGAGGCTCCGTCACGAGTCCGTCTCCATACTCGCTCTAGCCGTCTGAAATCCCGCTTCATTTTCCGGAGCTCCTCAGTAAACCAAGGGGCCCGGTTTCGACGGGGTCGCAGAGGGCGCTTAGGCGCGATCTCATCAATGGCTGCCCAAAGCCGGTTATTCCAGTCCTCCACAAGGTCATCTAATGAGTCGCCAGGAGGAGCAGGGTTCCGCAAGGCTTGTCGGAATCTATCAGGATCCATCAGTTTTCGCGGACGAGCCCAAATAGGTTCGCCACCCGAGCCGGGGAGGAGCGGGAAGTCTATCTTGGCTTTCAGAGCGTAGTGATCAGACCATGGCACTTCCACAGCAGGGAGCATGATCACATCTATGCCAGCCCCAAAGATCAGATCCAGCGTGTGGCCTGCTTGATGAGTGGGGCCCAAAACAACCTGGGAGAGCCCTAGTGTTGCCATGGAATTCACTAGGTCCAGAGCCTGTGAGGAGGGAGCGGCATCGGCATGGACGTTGAAGTCTCCCAAAACCAGGAGGTTTGGGAACTCCAAGGCCCAGCCCGCCACCACCTCCAGCAGGTCTGACAGGGTGGCTGCAGGTGTGCTGGGTGGTCGGTACACCAGCCAGACAGCCAAGCTCTCCTTGGTGCCCCACACGAGACCAACACATTCAATGCCGGAGATCGCCGGTGATGGCAGAGCTCTGAAAGAGCAATCCTCCCGGAATAACAACGCTATGAAATTGTGATCCCGGGGCTTAGGGATTTTTTCAAAAAAATCTTTTTCTGCCAGTTAAGTTGTCGAGGGCTGATTTCTTTTCCTGTGATAAAAAGCCTTCTGTTTCGACCGCCAAACCTCTCAGGGGAGCATTTGCAACCATTTGGCACCATTTTTGAATGAATGGCCGAGAGTCAGATTTTATTTTTTTTTAAAAAAAAAGTAAAGTGGTGGAATAGTAGTAAAATAGCAGTAAAGTAGTAGTAACGCAGTAGTAAAATAGTAGTAAAATGGAAGTAAGGCAGTAGTGAAACAGCAGTAAGCAGTAAAGTAGTAGTAAAGCTGTAGTAAAATGGTCCAATAGTAAAGTGGTGGAATAGTAGTAAAATAGCTCTAAAGTAGTAGTAAAGTTGTAATAAAATTGTACTAAAGTAGTAGTAAAATGATAGTAAAGTAGTAGTAAAGCAGTAGTAAAGTAGTAGTAAAATGGTAGTAAAGCTGTAGTAAAGCAGTAGTAAAATAGTAGTAAGGCAGCAGTAAAGTAGTAGTAAAGTGGTAGTAAAGCTGTAGTAGAGCAGTAGTAAAGTAGTAGTAAAGCAGCAGTAAAGTGGTAGTACAGTAGTAGTAAAATGGTAGTAAAGCAGTAGTAAGAATGACCTCAGAAGTGTTCGTTGTACAAAAAGGCGCCATGTTGGTAGCCTCAATCACAGAGGTTTTTCCAATTGTTTCCAAATAAAGTAGTAGGTCCTGGGGAATGGCTTCTCAGTGTTTGTATGTTGATCCCTGTTTACACTATTATGTTAAAAAGTACACCAGAATTTACTGGCGTTGGATATTTTGGGTCCCAAAATGTCCCCGCCAGCAGTGGCTGCATTAATTCCTTTAGTCAGAACTGAGCGATGGGCAACACACTGTCGTGAGTCAGGAGCTGTGTGAGGAGCCAGTAGTCAAAATCAGGGATTTCAGATAGATTATATCTTACCGGCCCAGTGGTTTTTCCTACTTTCTTCGGTAGGCACCATTTTTGAGTGAATGGCCGAAAGTCAGATTTTTCATCAAATTGTGACCCCGGGGCTTAGGGATTTTTTCAAAAAAATCCTTTTTTTCCGGTTAAGTTGTTGAGGGCTGATTTCTTTTCATGTGATAAAAAGCCTTCTGTTTCGACCGCCAAACCTCTCAGGGGAGCATTTGCAACCGTTTGGCACCATTTTTGAGTGAATGGCCGAAAGTCAGATTTTTCATCAAATTGTGACCCCGGGGCTTAGGGATTTTTTCAAAAAAATCCTTTTTTTCCGGTTAAGTTGTTGAGAGCTGATTTCTTTTCATGTGATAAAAAGCCTTCTGTTTTGACCGCCAAACCTCTCAGGGGAGCATTTGCAACCGTTTGGCACCATTTTTGAGTGAATGGCCGAAAGTCAGATTTTTGATCTAATTGTGACCCCGGGGCTTAGGGATTTAAAAATATATATATATATATATCTGCAAGTTAAGTTGTCGAGGGCTGATTTCTTTTCCTGTGATAAAAAGCCTTCTGTTTCGACCGCCAAACCTCTCAGGGGTGTATTTGCTTCCGTTTGGCACCATTTTTGAGTGGTGGAATAGTAGTAAAATAGCTTTAAAGTAGTACTAAAGTAGTAGTAAAATTATTGTAAAACAGTAGTGAAGTAGTAGTAATGTAGTAGTAAAATGGCAGTAAAGTAGTATTAAAATGGTAGTAAAGTAGTAGTAAAATGGTAGTAAAGTAGTAGTAAAATGATAGTCAAGTAGTAGTAAAGCGGTAGTAAAGTAGTAGTAAAGCAGTATTAAAGTAGTAGTAAGAATGACCTCAGAAGTGTTCATTGTACAAAAAGTCGCCATGTTGGAAGCCTCAATCACAGAGGTTTTTCCAGTTGTTTCCATATCAAGTAGTGGGGCGGGGGGAAAGGCTTCTCAGTGTATGATGGTTGATCCCTGTTTATTCTATTATGTTAAAAAGTACACCAGAATTTAGTGGCGTTGGATATTTTGGGTCCCAAAATGTCCCCGCCAGCAGTGGCTGCATAAAATCCTTTAGTCAGAACAGAGCGATGGGCAACACACTGTCGTGAGTCAGGAGCTGTGTGAGGAGCCACTTGTCAAAACTGAGGTGAGGACAAAAGCATACCCTCCAACATTTCTCCGATGAAAATAGGGGTGCCCTGTTCTGTAACAACAATTTTACTACAGTGGTACTAAACTTTGTACGAAATGTTCCTTTCATATCTCCAATTTTCTCGAACAGATCTCTGGTTCTTCCCATTCTGTTGTTTTCCTCTCTTGTTTGCATTGCTCGTTTAAGAAGGCCTTCTTGTCTCTCCTTGCTATTCTTTGGAAATCTGCATTCAATTTCCTGTATCTTTCACTATCTCCCTCGCATTTTGCTTGCCTTCTCTCCTCCGCTATTTGTAAGGCCTCGTTGGACAGCCACTTTGCTTTCTTGCATTTCCTTTTCATTGGGATGGTTTTCGTTGTTGCCTCCTGTACAATGTTACGAGCCTCCATCCATAGTTCTTCAGGCACTCTGTCCACCAAATCTAAATCCTTAAACCTGTTCCTCACTTCCACTGTGTATTCATAAGGGATTTGACTTAGATTATATCTTACCGGCCCAGTGGTTTTCCCTACTTTCTTCAGTTTAAGTTTGAATTTTGCTATAAGAAGCTGATGATCTGAGCCCCAGTCAGCTCCAGGTCTTGTTTTTGCTGACTGTATAGAGCCTCTCCATCTTTGGCTGCAGAGAATATAATCAATCTGATTTCGATGCTGCCCATCTGGTGATGTCCATGTGTAGAGTCGTCTCTTGGGTTGTTGGAAAAGCGTGTTTGTGATGACCAGCTTGTTCTCTTGACAGAACTCTATTAGCCTTTGCCCTGCTTCGTTTTGATCTCCAAGGCCAAACTTGCCAGTTGTTCCTTTTATCTCTTGCCTCCCTACTTTAGCATTCCAATCCCCTATAATGAGAAGAACATCCTTCTTTGGTGTCACTTCTATAAGGTGTTGTTAGTCTTCATAGAATTGGTCAATTTCAGTTTCTTCAGCACCAGTAGTTGGTGCATAAACTTGGATTACTGTGATGTTAAAAGGTCTGCCTTGGATTCGTATCGAGATCATTCTATCATTCTATTCTATGTATAACTCCATACCATCCAACATTTCTCCCATGAACATAGGGATGTCCTAAGGAAAAGCAGGATAACATCAGAAACCAGGACAGCTTCAATAAATCTGGGACAGTCCCGGGAAAATTAGGGACAACTGGAAGGTTTGCAAAAGTGGGGAAGTTAAGATCAAGGAACAAGAGAGAAGTCATGAGTGAAGGACAAGCCAAAGGAGATTTTGAGGGAGGAGGCTTATTGGTTTGTTCTTGTTCTTGTTTTTATTGTGTATTTGGTGTTTTTTACCTTGCATTTTTAAGTTGTAAACCAACCTTAAATCTACGGATGAAGGGCAGTATATACAATTAAGAAAATAGTAACAATACTATTGGTTACTATAGACAAGCATGCCATTGTTCAGGAAGGTCTACTCTATTAATAGGGGTACAAATAGTAAAGTAGTATAAGCAATAAAGTAGCAGTAGTAAAGTGGAAGTAAAGTGGTAGTAAAGCAATAGTAAATCAGAAGTGAAGTAGCAGTTAAGTAATGGTAAAACAATAGTAAAGTGATGGAATAGTAGTAAAATAGCAGTAAAGTAGTAGTAATGCAGTAGTAAAATAGTAGTAAAATGGAAGTAAGGCAGTAGTGAAACACAGTAAGCAGTAAAGTAGTAGTAAAGCGGTAGTAAAATGGTCCAATAGTAAAGTGGTGGAATAGTAGTAAAATAGCTCTAAAGTAGTAGTAAAGTTGTAGTAAAATTGTACTCAAGTAGTAGTAAAATGATAGTAAAGTAGTAGTAAAGTAGTAAAATAGCTCTAAAGTGGTAGTAAAGTTGTAGTAAAATTGTACTAAAGTAGTAGTAAAATGGTAGTAAAACAGTACTAAAGTAGTAGTAAAATGGTAGTGAAGCAATAGTAAAATAGTAGTAAAGTGGTAGTAAAGTGGTAGTAAAGTAGCAGTAAAGTGGTAGTAAAGCGGTAGTAAAGTGGTAGTAAAGTGGTAGTAAAGTGGTAGTAAAGCGATAGTAAAGCAGTAGTAAAGTGGTAGTAAAGCAGTAGTAAAGTGGTAGTAAAATGGTAGTAAAGTAGTAGTAAAGTGGTAGTAAAATGGTAGTAAAGCAGTAGTAAGAATGACCTCAGAAGTGTTCGTTGTACAAAAACGTGCCATGTTGGTAGCCTCAATCACAGAGGTTTTTCCTATTGTTTCCAAATAAAGTAGTGGGGCGGGGGGAATGGCTTCTCCGTGTTTGTATGTTGATCCCTGTTTACACTATTATGTTAAAAAGTACACCAGAATTTACTGGCGCTGGATATTTTGGGTCCCAAAATGTCCCCGCCAGCAGTGGCTGCATTAATTCCTTTAGTCAGAACTGAGCGATGGGCAACACACTGTCGTGAGTCAGGAGCTGTGTGAGGAGCCAGTAGTCAAAATCAGGGATTTCAGTTAGATTATATCTTACCGGCCCAGTGGTTTTTCCTACTTTCTTCAGTAGGCACCATTTTTGAGTGAAAGGCCGAAAGTCAGATTTTTGATGAAATTGTGACCCTGGGGCTTAGGTATTTTTTCAAAAAAATCTTTTTCGGCGGGTTAAGTTCTCGAGGGCTGATTTCTTTTCCTGAGATAAAAAGCCTTGTGTTTCGACTGCCAAACCTCTCAGGGGTGCATTTGCATCCGTTTGGCACCATTTTTGAGTGGTGGAATAGTAGTAAAATAGCTTTAAAGTAGTAGTAAAGTAGTAGTAAAATTGTAGTAAAGTAGTAGTAAAATGATCGTAAAACAGTAGTGAAGTAGTAGTATAATGGCATTAAAGTAGTAGTAAAATGGTAGTAAAGTAGTAAAATGGTAGTAAAGTAGTAGTAAGATGTTAGTTAAGTAGTAGTAAGATGGTAGTCAAGTAGTAGTAAAGCAGTAGTAAAGTAGTAGTAAAACAGTATTAAAGTAGTAGTAAGAATGACCTCAGAAGTGTTCGTTGTACAAAAAGGCGCCATGTTGGTAGCCTCAATCACAGAGGTTTTTCCAGTTGTTTCCATATAAAGTAGTGGGGCGGGGGGAAAGGCTTCTCAGTGTTTGATGGTTGATCCCTGTTTACACTATAATAATAATAATAATAATAATAATAATAATAATAATAATAATAATAATATTTTATTTATACCCCGCCCTCCCCAGCCAAGGCCGGGCTCAGAGCGGCTTACAAACAATAATAAAAACAAGATGAATGATTACAACTTAAAAACAAAAATAAAATACAACATTAAAATAATGGAACATTAAAATATTAAAATGTAGCCTCATCGCAGGAGGAGAAGGAAAAGAAAGGGGGGGGAAGAGAGAGAGGGAGGGAATCAAATTGGCTCAAAGCCAAAGGCCAGGTGGAACAACTCTGTCTTACAGGCCCTGCAGGGCCCTGGTCTCATGAGGCAGAGCGTTCCACCAGGCCGGAGCCAGAGTTGAAAAGGCCCTGGCTCTGGTTGAAGCCAATCTAACTTCTTTAGGGCCTGGGACCACTCGGGTGTTGTTATTTATGGACCTTGAGGCTCTCCGTGGGGCATACCAGGAGAGGCGGTCCCGAAGGTACGAGGGTCCTAGGCCGTGAAGGGCTTTAAAGGTCAAAAGCAGCACCTTAAATCTGACCCTGTACTCCACCGGGAGCCAGTGCAGCTTGAAAAGCACTGGGTGAATATGCTCCCATGGCAGAGACCCTGTGAGGAGCCTCGCTGCAGCATTCTGTACCCGCTGGAGTTTCTGGGACAGCTTCAAGGGCAGCCCCGCATAGAGCGAATTACAGTAGTCAAGCCTGGAGATGACCGTCGCATGGATCACTGTGGCCAGGTCGGGGCGGGAAAGGTAAGGGACCAACTGCTTGATGCGGCAAAGGTGGAAAAATGTCGCCTTGGCTGTTGCTGTAACTTGCGCCTCCATGGAAAGGGAGGCATCAAGGATTACACCCAAACTCTTAACGGAAGGCAATGGCACTAGTTGGGCCCCCGCAAGAGAAGGGAGTTGGTCCCTCATCCCCATGCCACCCCGACCTAGCCATAGGACCTCTGTCTTCGAAGGATTTAGTTTCAATTGGCTCCCACGAAACCATCCAGCCACAGCTTCCAAGCATCTGGTCAGTGTGTTCGGGGCCGAGTCAGTGTGGCCATCCATCAGCAGATAGAGCTGAGTGTCATCAGCATATTGGTGACAGCCCAGCCCAAAGCTCCGGATAATCTGGGCAAGGGGGCGCATAAAGATGTTAAAAAGCACCGGGGAGAGAATTGCGCCCTGCGGCACTCCACACACCAAGGAGTGGCGCGACGACATTTCCCTCCCTAGTGCCACCCTCTGTCCCCGACCAGAGATAAAAGAGCACAACCAGTTACGGGCTATGCCCTGTATCCCCACGTCTGCAAGAAGATCATGTCCAGAAGATCCAGAAGATCATGATCGACCATGTCAAAGGCTGCTGACAAATCTAAAAGGATCAGCAGTCCTGACCCGCCTCGATCCAGTTGTCTACGGAGATCATCTGTTAGGGCAACCAGAGCCGTCTCCGTCCCAAAACCAGGACGGAAACCGGACTGAAATGGGTCTAATGCCGATGTTTCCTCCAGAAACCTACCAAGCTGTTCAGCAACCGCTCTCTCAATTACCTTACCCAGGTATGGAAGATTTGAAACTGGGCGGTAATTGGATAGGTCTAAGGGATCTAATGAAGTTTTTTTTAAGAGTGGACACACCACTGCTTCCTTCAATTCCCCTGGGAATGTCCCCGTGTCAAGGGACAAATTGATAATTTCAACCAGGGGGGTCCGCACAACATCTGGACACTCCCTAATCAGCCAAGACGGGCACGGATCAAGGAGGCAGGTGGTGGGCCTACCAACTTGGAGGAATCTATCCACATCAGTAGGGAGTATCCGATCGAAATGGTCCAACACTGGACCTGAAGTCAGTCGAGGGGCCTCCAGTTCAGTCACTGTATCTAAATTGGCAGGGAGGTCACGGCGGAGCAACAGGACTTTCTCTGCAAAAAAACTCGCGAATGCCTCACAGCTGTGGGTCGAATTTGTGCTTAAATTTGGTTGTCCTCTTAAGGACGTTATTGACCTAATTATTTTAAAAGGTTGTGCCGGGTGAGAGCTAGCGGATGCAATGGAAGCTGCAAAGTAAGATTTCTTAGCAGCTTTCATAGCCATCTCATAGGCTTTCATAAGCGTCCTATAAGATGTTCTTGAGGCTCCGTCACGAGTCCGTCTCCATACTCGCTCTAGCCGTCTGAAATCCCGCTTCATTTTCCGGAGCTCCTCAGTAAACCAAGGGGCCCGGTTTTGACGGGGTCGCAGAGGGCGCTTAGGCGCGATCTCATCAATGGCTCGCAAGAGCCGGTTATTCCAGTCCTCCACAAGGTCATCTAATGAGTCGCCAGGAGGAGCAGGGTTCCGCAAGGCTTGTCGGAATCTATCAGGATCCATCAGTTTTCGCGGACGAGCCCAAATAGGTTCGCCACCCGAGCCGGGGAGGAGCGGGAAGTCTATCTTGGCTTTCAGAGCGTAGTGATCAGACCATGGCACTTCCACAGCAGGGAGCATGATCACATCTATGCCAGCCCCAAAGATCAGATCCAGCGTGTGGCCTGCTTGATGAGTGGGGCCCAAAACAACCTGGGAGAGCCCTAGTGTTGCCATGGAATTCACTAGGTCCAGAGCCTGTGAGGAGGGAGCGGCATCGGCATGGACGTTGAAGTCTCCCAAAACCAGTAGGTTTGGGAACTCCAAGGCCCAGCCCGCCACCACCTCCAGCAGGTCTGACAGGGTGGCTGCAGGTGTGCTGGGTGGTCGGTACACCAGCCAGACAGCCAAGCTCTCCTTGGTGCCCCACACGAGACCAACACATTCAATGCCGGAGATCGCCGGTGATGGCAGAGCTCTGAAAGAGCAATCCTCCCGGAATAACAACGCTATGAAATTGTGATCCCGGGGCTTAGGGATTTTTTCAAAAAAATCTTTTTCTGCCGGTTAAGTTGTCGAGGGCTGATTTCTTTTCCTGTGATAAAAAGCCTTCTGTTTCGACCGCCAAACCTCTCAGGGGAGCATTTGCAACCATTTGGCACCATTTTTGAATGAATGGCCGAGAGTCAGATTTTATTTTTTTTTAAAAAAAAAGTAAAGTGGTGGAATAGTAGTAAAATAGCAGTAAAGTAGTAGTAACGCAGTAGTAAAATAGTAGTAAAATGGAAGTAAGGCAGTAGTGAAACAGCAGTAAGCAGTAAAGTAGTAGTAAAGCTGTAGTAAAATGGTCCAATAGTAAAGTGGTGGAATAGTAGTAAAATAGCTCTAAAGTAGTAGTAAAGTTGTAATAAAATTGTACTAAAGTAGTAGTAAAATGATAGTAAAGTAGTAGTAAAGCAGTAGTAAAGTAGTAGTAAAATGGTAGTAAAGCTGTAGTAAAGCAGTAGTAAAATAGTAGTAAGGCAGCAGTAAAGTAGTAGTAAAGTGGTAGTAAAGCTGTAGTAGAGCAGTAGTAAAGTAGTAGTAAAGCAGCAGTAAAGTGGTAGTACAGTAGTAGTAAAATGGTAGTAAAGCAGTAGTAAGAATGACCTCAGAAGTGTTCGTTGTACAAAAAGGCGCCATGTTGGTAGCCTCAATCACAGAGGTTTTTCCAATTGTTTCCAAATAAAGTAGTAGGTCCTGGGGAATGGCTTCTCAGTGTTTGTATGTTGATCCCTGTTTACACTATTATGTTAAAAAGTACACCAGAATTTACTGGCGTTGGATATTTTGGGTCCCAAAATGTCCCCGCCAGCAGTGGCTGCATTAATTCCTTTAGTCAGAACTGAGCGATGGGCAACACACTGTCGTGAGTCAGGAGCTATGTGAGGAGCCAGTAGTCAAAATCAGGGATTTCAGATAGATTATATCTTACCGGCCCAGTGGTTTTTCCTACTTTCTTCGGTAGGCACCATTTTTGAGTGAATGGCCGAAAGTCAGATTTTTCATCAAATTGTGACCCCGGGGCTTAGGGATTTTTTCAAAAAAATCCTTTTTTTCCGGTTAAGTTGTTGAGGGCTGATTTCTTTTCATGTGATAAAAAGCCTTCTGTTTCGACCGCCAAACCTCTCAGGGGAGCATTTGCAACCGTTTGGCACCATTTTTGAGTGAATGTCCGAAAGTCAGATTTTTCATCAAATTGTGACCCCGGGGCTTAGGGATTTTTTCAAAAAAATCCTTTTTTTCCGGTTAAGTTGTTGAGAGCTGATTTCTTTTCATGTGATAAAAAGCCTTCTGTTTTGACCGCCAAACCTCTCAGGGGAGCATTTGCAACCGTTTGGCACCATTTTTGAGTGAATGGCCGAAAGTCAGATTTTTGATCTAATTGTGACCCCGGGGCTTAGGGATTTTTTCAAAAAAATCCTTTTTTTCCGGTTAAGTTGTTGAGGGCTGATTTCTTTTCATGTGATAAAAAGCCTTCTGTTTCGACCGCCAAACCTCTCAGGGGAGCATTTGCAACCGTTTGGCACCATTTTTGAGTGAATGGCCGAAAGTCAGATTTTTCATCAAATTGTGACCCCGGGGCTTAGGGATTTTTTCAAAAAAATCCTTTTTTTCCGGTTAAGTTGTTGAGAGCTGATTTCTTTTCATGTGATAAAAAGCCTTCTGTTTTGACCGCCAAACCTCTCAGGGGAGCATTTGCAACCGTTTGGCACCATTTTTGAGTGAATGGCCGAAAGTCAGATTTTTGATCTAATTGTGACCCCGGGGCTTAGGGATTTAAAAATATATATATATATATATCTGCAAGTTAAGTTGTCGAGGGCTGATTTCTTTTCCTGTGATAAAAAGCCTTCTGTTTCGACCGCCAAACCTCTCAGGGGTGTATTTGCTTCCGTTTGGCACCATTTTTGAGTGGTGGAATAGTAGTAAAATAGCTTTAAAGTAGTACTAAAGTAGTAGTAAAATTATTGTAAAACAGTAGTGAAGTAGTAGTAATGTAGTAGTAAAATGGCAGTAAAGTAGTATTAAAATGGTAGTAAAGTAGTAGTAAAATGGTAGTAAAGTAGTAGTAAAATGATAGTCAAGTAGTAGTAAAGCGGTAGTAAAGTAGTAGTAAAGCAGTATTAAAGTAGTAGTAAGAATGACCTCAGAAGTGTTCATTGTACAAAAAGTCGCCATGTTGGAAGCCTCAATCACAGAGGTTTTTCCAGTTGTTTCCATATCAAGTAGTGGGGCGGGGGGAAAGGCTTCTCAGTGTATGATGGTTGATCCCTGTTTATTCTATTATGTTAAAAAGTACACCAGAATTTAGTGGCGTTGGATATTTTGGGTCCCAAAATGTCCCCGCCAGCAGTGGCTGCATAAAATCCTTTAGTCAGAACAGAGCGATGGGCAACACACTGTCGTGAGTCAGGAGCTGTGTGAGGAGCCACTTGTCAAAACTGAGGTGAGGACAAAAGCATACCCTCCAACATTTCTCCGATGAAAATAGGGGTGCCCTGTTCTGTAACAACAATTTTACTACAGTGGTACTAAACTTTGTACGAAATGTTCCTTTCATATCTCCAATTTTCTCGAACAGATCTCTGGTTCTTCCCATTCTGTTGTTTTCCTCTCTTGTTTGCATTGCTCGTTTAAGAAGGCCTTCTTGTCTCTCCTTGCTATTCTTTGGAAATCTGCATTCAATTTCCTGTATCTTTCACTATCTCCCTCGCATTTTGCTTGCCTTCTCTCCTCCGCTATTTGTAAGGCCTCGTTGGACAGCCACTTTGCTTTCTTGCATTTCCTTTTCATTGGGATGGTTTTCGTTGTTGCCTCCTGTACAATGTTACGAGCCTCCATCCATAGTTCTTCAGGCACTCTGTCCACCAAATCTAAATCCTTAAACCTGTTCGTCACTTCCACTGTGTATTCATAAGGGATTTGACTTAGATTATATCTTACCGGCCCAGTGGTTTTCCCTACTTTCTTCAGTTTAAGTTTGAATTTTGCTATAAGAAGCTGATGATCTGAGCCCCAGTCAGCTCCAGGTCTTGTTTTTGCTGACTGTATAGAGCCTCTCCATCTTTGGCTGCAGAGAATATAATCAATCTGATTTCGATGCTGCCCATCTGGTGATGTCCATGTGTAGAGTCGTCTCTTGGGTTGTTGGAAAAGCGTGTTTGTGATGACCAGCTTGTTCTCTTGACAGAACTCTATTAGCCTTTGCCCTGCTTCGTTTTGATCTCCAAGGCCAAACTTGCCAGTTGTTCCTTTTATCTCTTGCCTCCCTACTTTAGCATTCCAATCCCCTATAATGAGAAGAACATCCTTCTTTGGTGTCACTTCTATAAGGTGTTGTTAGTCTTCATAGAATTGGTCAATTTCAGTTTCTTCAGCACCAGTAGTTGGTGCATAAACTTGGATTACTGTGATGTTAAAAGGTCTGCCTTGGATTCGTATCGAGATCATTCTATCATTCTATTCTATGTATAACTCCATACCATCCAACATTTCTCCCATGAACATAGGGATGTCCTAAGGAAAAGCAGGATAACATCAGAAACCAGGACAGCTTCAATAAATCTGGGACTGTCCCGGGAAAATTGGGGACAACTGGAAGGTTTGCAAAAGTGGGGAAGTTAAGATCAAGGAACAAGAGAGAAGTCATGAGTGAAGGACAAGCCAAAGGAGATTTTGAGGGAGGAGGCTTATTGGTTTGTTCTTGTTCTTGTTTTTATTGTGTATTTGGTGTTTTTTACCTTGCATTTTTAAGTTGTAAACCAACCTTAAATCTACGGATGAAGGGCAGTATATACAATTAAGAAAATAGTAACAATACTATTGGTTACTATAGACAAGCATGCCATTGTTCAGGAAGGTCTACTCTATTAATAGGGGTATAAATAGTAAAGTAGTATAAGCAATAAAGTAGCAGTAGTAAAGTGGAAGTAAAGTGGTAGTAAAGCAATAGTAAATCAGAAGTGAAGTAGCAGTTAAGTAATGGTAAAACAATAGTAAAGTGATGGAATAGTAGTAAAATAGCAGTAAAGTAGTAGTAATGCAGTAGTAAAATAGTAGTAAAATGGAAGTAAGGCAGTAGTGAAACACAGTAAGCAGTAAAGTAGTAGTAAAGCGGTAGTAAAATGGTCCAATAGTAAAGTGGTGGAATAGTAGTAAAATAGCTCTAAAGTAGTAGTAAAGTTGTAGTAAAATTGTACTCAAGTAGTAGTAAAATGATAGTAAAGTAGTAGTAAAGTAGTAAAATAGCTCTAAAGTGGTAGTAAAGTTGTAGTAAAATTGTACTAAAGTAGTAGTAAAATGGTAGTAAAACAGTACTAAAGTAGTAGTAAAATGGTAGTGAAGCAATAGTAAAATAGTAGTAAAGTGGTAGTAAAGTGGTAGTAAAGTAGCAGTAAAGTGGTAGTAAAGCAGTAGTAAAGTGGTAGTAAAGTGGTAGTAAAGTTGTAGTAAAGCGGTAGTAAAGCAGTAGTAAAGTGGTAGTAAAATGGTAGTAAAGTAGTAGTAAAGTGGTAGTAAAATGGTAGTAAAGTAGTAGTAAAGTGGTAGTAAAATGGTAGTAAAGCAGTAGTAAGAATGACCTCAGAAGTGTTCGTTGTACAAAAACGTGCCATGTTGGTAGCCTCAATCACAGAGGTTTTTCCTATTGTTTCCAAATAAAGTAGTGGGGCGGGGGGAATGGCTTCTCCGTGTTTGTATGTTGATCCCTGTTTACACTATTATGTTAAAAAGTACACCAGAATTTACTGGCGCTGGATATTTTGGGTCCCAAAATGTCCCCGCCAGCAGTGGCTGCATTAATTCCTTTAGTCAGAACTGAGCGATGGGCAACACACTGTCGTGAGTCAGGAGCTGTGTGAGGAGCCAGTAGTCAAAATCAGGGATTTCAGTTAGATTATATCTTACCGGCCCAGTGGTTTTTCCTACTTTCTTCAGTAGGCACCATTTTTGAGTGAAAGGCCGAAAGTCAGATTTTTGATGAAATTGTGACCCTGGGGCTTAGGTATTTTTTCAAAAAAATCTTTTTCGGCGGGTTAAGTTCTCGAGGGCTGATTTCTTTTCCTGAGATAAAAAGCCTTGTGTTTCGACTGCCAAACCTCTCAGGGGTGCATTTGCATCCGTTTGGCACCATTTTTGAGTGGTGGAATAGTAGTAAAATAGCTTTAAAGTAGTAGTAAAGTAGTAGTAAAATTGTAGTAAAGTAGTAGTAAAATGATCGTAAAACAGTAGTGAAGTTGTAGTATAATGGCATTAAAGTAGTAGTAAAATGGTAGTAAAGTAGTAAAATGGTAGTAAAGTAGTAGTAAGATGTTAGTCAAGTAGTAGTAAGATGGTAGTCAAGTAGTAGTAAAGCAGTAGTAAAGTAGTAGTAAAACAGTATTAAAGTAGTAGTAAGAATGACCTCAGAAGTGTTCGTTGTACAAAAAGGCGCCATGTTGGTAGCCTCAATCACAGAGGTTTTTCCAGTTGTTTCCATATAAAGTAGTGGGGCGGGGGGAAAGGCTTCTCAGTGTTTGATGGTTGATCCCTGTTTACACTATAATAATAATAATAATAATAATAATAATAATAATAATAATAATAATAATATTTTATTTATACCCCGCCCTCCCCAGCCAAGGCCGGGCTCAGAGCGGCTTACAAACAATAATAAAAACAAGATGAATGATTACAACTTAAAAACAAAAATAAAATACAACATTAAAATAATGGAACATTAAAATATTAAAATGTAGCCTCATCGCAGGAGGAGAAGGAAAAGAAAGGGGGGGAAAAAAGAGAGAGAGGGAGGGAATCAAATTGGCTCCAAGCCAAAGGCCAGGTGGAACAACTCTGTCTTACAGGCCCTGCAGGGCCCTGGTCTCATGAGGCAGAGCGTTCCACCAGGCCGGAGCCAGAGTTGAAAAGGCCCTGGCTCTGGTTGAAGCCAATCTAACTTCTTTAGGGCCTGGGACCACTTGGGTGTTGTTATTTATGGACCTTGAGGCTCTCCGTGGGGCATACCAGGAGAGGCGGTCCCGAAGGTACGAGGGTCCTAGGCCGTGAAGGGCTTTAAAGGTCAAAAGCAGCACCTTAAATCTGACCCTGTACTCCACCGGGAGCCAGTGCAGCTTGAAAAGCACTGGGTGAATATGCTCCCATGGCAGAGACCCTGTGAGGAGCCTCGCTGCAGCATTCTGTACCCGCTGGAGTTTCTGGGACAGCTTCAAGGGCAGCCCCGCATAGAGCGAATTACAGTAGTCAAGCCTGGAGATGACCGTCGCATGGATCACTGTGGCCAGGTCGGGGCGGGAAAGGTAAGGGACCAACTGCTTGATGCGGCAAAGGTGGAAAAATGTCGCCTTGGCTGTTGCTGTAACTTGCGCCTCCATGGAAAGGGAGGCATCAAGGATTACACCCAAACTCTTAACGGAAGGCAATGGCACTAGTTGGGCCCCCGCAAGAGAAGGGAGTTGGTCCCTCATCCCCATGCCACCCCGACCTAGCCATAGGACCTCTGTCTTCGAAGGATTTAGTTTCAATTGGCTCCCACGAAACCATCCAGCCACAGCTTCCAAGCATCTGGTCAGTGTGTTCGGGGCCGAGTCAGTGTGGCCATCCATCAGCAGATAGAGCTGAGTGTCATCAGCATATTGGTGACAGCCCAGCCCAAAGCTCCGGATAATCTGGGCAAGGGGGCGCATAAAGATGTTAAAAAGCACCGGGGAGAGAATTGCGCCCTGCGGCACTCCACACACCAAGGAGTGGCGCGACGACATTTCCCTCCCTAGTGCCACCCTCTGTCCCCGACCAGAGATAAAAGAGCACAACCAGTTACGGGCTATGCCCTGTATCCCCACGTCTGCAAGGCGGTGGTCCAGAAGATCATGATCGACCATGTCAAAGGCTGCTGACAAATCTAAAAGGATCAGCAGTCCTGACCCGCCTCGATCCAGTTGTCTACGGAGATCATCTGTTAGGGCAACCAGAGCCGTCTCCGTCCCAAAACCAGGACGGAAACCGGACTGAAATGGGTCTAATGCCGATGTTTCCTCCAGAAACCTACCAAGCTGTTCAGCAACCGCTCTCTCAATTACCTTACCCAGGTATGGAAGATTTGAAACTGGGCGGTAATTGGATAGGTCTAAGGGATCTAATGAAGTTTTTTTTAAGAGTGGACACACCACTGCTTCCTTCAATTCCCCTGGGAATGTCCCCGTGTCAAGGGACAAATTGATAATTTCAACCAGGGGGGTCCGCACAACATCTGGACACTCCCTAATCAGCCAAGACGGGCACGGATCAAGGAGGCAGGTGGTGGGCCTACCAACTTGGAGGAATCTATCCACATCAGTAGGGAGTATCCGATCGAAATGGTCCAACACTGGACCTGAAGTCAGTCGAGGGGCCTCCAGTTCAGTCACTGTATCTAAATTGGCAGGGAGGTCACGGCGGAGCAACAGGACTTTCTCTGCAAAAAAACTCGCGAATGCCTCACAGCTGTGGGTCGAATTTGTGCTTAAATTTGGTTGTCCTCTTAAGGACGTTATTGACCTAATTATTTTAAAAGGTTGTGCCGGGTGAGAGCTAGCGGATGCAATGGAAGCTGCAAAGTAAGATTTCTTAGCAGCTTTCATAGCCATCTCATAGGCTTTCATAAGCGTCCTATAAGATGTTCTTGAGGCTCCGTCACGAGTCCGTCTCCATACTCGCTCTAGCCGTCTGAAATCCCGCTTCATTTTCCGGAGCTCCTCAGTAAACCAAGGGGCCCGGTTTCGACGGGGTCGCAGAGGGCGCTTAGGCGCGATCTCATCAATGGCTGCCCAAAGCCGGTTATTCCAGTCCTCCACAAGGTCATCTAATGAGTCGCCAGGAGGAGCAGGGTTCCGCAAGGCTTGTCGGAATCTATCAGGATCCATCAGTTTTCGCGGACGAGCCCAAATAGGTTCGCCACCCGAGCCGGGGAGGAGCGGGAAGTCTATCTTGGCTTTCAGAGCGTAGTGATCAGACCATGGCACTTCCACAGCAGGGAGCATGATCACATCTATGCCAGCCCCAAAGATCAGATCCAGCGTGTGGCCTGCTTGATGAGTGGGGCCCAAAACAACCTGGGAGAGCCCTAGTGTTGCCATGGAATTCACTAGGTCCAGAGCCTGTGAGGAGGGAGCGGCATCGGCATGGACGTTGAAGTCTCCCAAAACCAGTAGGTTTGGGAACTCCAAGGCCCAGCCCGCCACCACCTCCAGCAGGTCTGACAGGGTGGCTGCAGGTGTGCTGGGTGGTCGGTACACCAGCCAGACAGCCAAGCTCTCCTTGGTGCCCCACACGAGACCAACACATTCAATGCCGGAGATCGCCGGTGATGGCAGAGCTCTGAAAGAGCAATCCTCCCGGAATAACAACGCTATGAAATTGTGATCCCGGGGCTTAGGGATTTTTTCAAAAAAATCTTTTTCTGCCGGTTAAGTTGTCGAGGGCTGATTTCTTTTCCTGTGATAAAAAGCCTTCTGTTTCGACCGCCAAACCTCTCAGGGGAGCATTTGCAACCATTTGGCACCATTTTTGAATGAATGGCCGAGAGTCAGATTTTATTTTTTTTAAAAAAAAAAAGTAAAGTGGTGGAATAGTAGTAAAATAGCAGTAAAGTAGTAGTAACGCAGTAGTAAAATAGTAGTAAAATGGAAGTAAGGCAGTAGTGAAACAGCAGTAAGCAGTAAAGTAGTAGTAAAGCTGTAGTAAAATGGTCCAATAGTAAAGTGGTGGAATAGTAGTAAAATAGCTCTAAAGTAGTAGTAAAGTTGTAATAAAATTGTACTAAAGTAGTAGTAAAATGATAGTAAAGTAGTAGTAAAGCAGTAGTAAAGTAGTAGTAAAATGGTAGTAAAGCTGTAGTAAAGCAGTAGTAAAATAGTAGTAAGGCAGCAGTAAAGTAGTAGTAAAGTGGTAGTAAAGCTGTAGTAGAGCAGTAGTAAAGTAGTAGTAAAGCAGCAGTAAAGTGGTAGTACAGTAGTAGTAAAATGGTAGTAAAGCAGTAGTAAGAATGACCTCAGAAGTGTTCGTTGTACAAAAAGGCGCCATGTTGGTAGCCTCAATCACAGAGGTTTTTCCAATTGTTTCCAAATAAAGTAGTAGGTCCTGGGGAATGGCTTCTCAGTGTTTGTATGTTGATCCCTGTTTACACTATTATGTTAAAAAGTACACCAGAATTTACTGGCGTTGGATATTTTGGGTCCCAAAATGTCCCCGCCAGCAGTGGCTGCATTAATTCCTTTAGTCAGAACTGAGCGATGGGCAACACACTGTCGTGAGTCAGGAGCTGTGTGAGGAGCCAGTAGTCAAAATCAGGGATTTCAGATAGATTATATCTTACCGGCCCAGTGGTTTTTCCTACTTTCTTCGGTAGGCACCATTTTTGAGTGAATGGCCGAAAGTCAGATTTTTCATCAAATTGTGACCCCGGGGCTTAGGGAATTTTTCAAAAAAATCCTTTTTTTCCGGTTAAGTTGTTGAGGGCTGATTTCTTTTCATGTGATAAAAAGCCTTCTGTTTCGACCGCCAAACCTCTCAGGGGAGCATTTGCAACCGTTTGGCACCATTTTTGAGTGAATGGCCGAAAGTCAGATTTTTCATCAAATTGTGACCCCGGGGCTTAGGGATTTTTTCAAAAAAATCCTTTTTTTCCGGTTAAGTTGTTGAGAGCTGATTTCTTTTCATGTGATAAAAAGCCTTCTGTTTTGACCGCCAAACCTCTCAGGGGAGCATTTGCAACCGTTTGGCACCATTTTTGAGTGAATGGCCGAAAGTCAGATTTTTGATCTAATTGTGACCCCGGGGCTTAGGGATTTTTTCAAAAAAATCCTTTTTTTCCGGTTAAGTTGTTGAGAGCTGATTTCTTTTCATGTGATAAAAAGCCTTCTGTTTCGACCGCCAAACCTCTCAGGGGAGCATTTGCAACCATTTGGCACCATTTTTGAATGAATGGCCGAGAGTCAGATTTTATTTTTTTTTTTTAAAAAAGTAAAGTGGTGGAATAGTAGTAAAATAGCAGTAAAGTAGTAGTAACGCAGTAGTAAAATAGTAGTAAAATGGAAGTAAGGCAGTAGTGAAACAACAGTAAGCAGTAAAGTAGTAGTAAAGCTGTAGTAAAATGGTCCAATAGTAAAGTGGTGGAATAGTAGTAAAATAGCTCTAAAGTAGTAGTAAAGTTGTAATAAAATTGTACTAAAGTAGTAGTAAAATGATAGTAAAGTGGTAGTAAAGCAGTAGTAAAGTAGTAGTAAAATGGTAGTAAAGCTGTAGTAAAGCAGTAGTAAAATAGTAGTAAGGCAGCAGTAAAGCAGTAGTAAAGTGGTAGTAAAGCTGTAGTAGAGCAGTAGTAAAGTAGTAGTAAAGCAGCAGTAAAGTGGTAGTACAGTAGTAGTAAAATGGTAGTAAAGCAGTAGTAAGAATGACCTCAGAAGTGTTCGTTGTACAAAAAGGCGCCATGTTGGTAGCCTCAATCACAGAGGTTTTTCCAATTGTTTCCAAATAAAGTAGTAGGTCCTGGGGAATGGCTTCTCAGTGTTTGTATGTTGATCCCTGTTTACACTATTATGTTAAAAAGTACACCAGAATTTACTGGCGTTGGATATTTTGGGTCCCAAAATGTCCCCGCCAGCAGTGGCTGCATTAATTCCTTTAGTCAGAACTGAGCGATGGGCAACACACTGTCGTGAGTCAGGAGCTGTGTGAGGAGCCAGTAGTCAAAATCAGGGATTTCAGATAGATTATATCTTACCGGCCCAGTGGTTTTTCCTACTTTCTTCGGTAGGCACCATTTTTGAGTGAATGGCCGAAAGTCAGATTTTTCATCAAATTGTGACCCCGGGGCTTAGGGATTTTTTCAAAAAAATCCTTTTTTTCCGGTTAAGTTGTTGAGGGCTGATTTCTTTTCATGTGATAAAAAGCCTTCTGTTTCGACCGCCAAACCTCTCAGGGGAGCATTTGCAACCGTTTGGCACCATTTTTGAGTGAATGGCCGAAAGTCAGATTTTTCATCAAATTGTGACCCCGGGGCTTAGGGATTTTTTCAAAAAAATCCTTTTTTTCCGGTTAAGTTGTTGAGAGCTGATTTCTTTTCATGTGATAAAAAGCCTTCTGTTTTGACCGCCAAACCTCTCAGGGGAGCATTTGCAACCGTTTGGCACCATTTTTGAGTGAATGGCCGAAAGTCAGATTTTTGATCTAATTGTGACCCCGGGGCTTAGGGATTTAAAAAAAAATATATATATATATCTGCAAGTTAAGTTGTCGAGGGCTGATTTCTTTTCCTGTGATAAAAAGCCTTCTGTTTCGACTGCCAAACCTCTCAGGGGTGTATTTGCTTCCGTTTGGCACCATTTTTGAGTGGTGGAATAGTAGTAAAATAGCTTTAAAGTAGTACTAAAGTAGTAGTAAAATTATTGTAAAACAGTAGTGAAGTAGTAGTAATGTAGTAGTAAAATGGCAGTAAAGTAGTATTAAAATGGTAGTAAAGTAGTAGTAAAATGGTAGCAAAGTAGTAGTAAAATGATAGTCAAGTAGTAGTAAAGCGGTAGTAAAGTAGTAGTAAAGCAGTATTAAAGTAGTAGTAAGAATGACCTCTGAAGTGTTCATTGTACAAAAAGTCGCCATGTTGGAAGCCTCAATCACAGAGGTTTTTCCAGTTGTTTCCATATCAAGTAGTGGGGCGGGGGGAAAGGCTTCTCAGTGTATGATGGTTGATCCCTGTTTATTCTATTATGTTAAAAAGTACACCAGAATTTAGTGGCGTTGGATATTTTGGGTCCCAAAATGTCCCCGCCAGCAGTGGCTGCATAAAATCCTTTAGTCAGAACAGAGCGATGGGCAACATACTGTCGTGAGTCAGGAGCTGTGTGAGGAGCCACTTGTCAAACCTGAGGTGAGGACAAAAGCATACCCTCCAACATTTCTCCGATGAAAATAGGGGTGCCCTGTTCTGTAACAACAATTTTACTACAGTGGTAATAAACTTTGTACGAAATGTTCCTTTCATATCTCCAATTTTCTTGAACAGATCTCTGGTTCTTCCCATTCTGTTGTTTTCCTCTCTTGTTTGCATTGCTCGTTTAAGAAGGCCTTCTTGTCTCTCCTTGCTATTCTTTGGAAATCTGCATTCAATTTCCTGTATCTTTCACTATCTCCCTCGCATTTTGCTTGCCTTCTCTCCTCCGCTATTTGTAAGGCCTCGTTGGACAGCCACTTTGCTTTCTTGCATTTCCTTTTCATTGGGATGGTTTTCGTTGTTGCCTCCTGTACAATGTTACGAGCCTCCATCCATCGTTCTTCAGGCACTCTGTCCACCAAATCTAAATCCTTAAACCTGTTTGTCACTTCCACTGTGTATTCATAAGGGATTTGACTTAGATTATATCTTACCGGCCCAGTGGTTTTCCCTACTTTCTTCAGTTTAAGTTTGAATTTTGCTATAAGAAGCTGATGATCTGAGCCCCAGTCAGCTCCAGGTCTTGTTTTTGCTGACTGTATAGAGCCTCTCCATCTTTGGCTGCAGAGAATATAATCAATCTGATTTCGATGCTGCCCATCTGGTGATGTCCATGTGTAGAGTCGTCTCTTGGGTTGTTGGAAAAGCGTGTTTGTGATGACCAGCTTGTTCTCTTGACAGAACTCTATTAGCCTTTGCCCTGCTTCGTTTTGATCTCCAAGGCCAAACTTGCCAGTTGTTCCTTTTATCTCTTGCCTCCCTACTTTAGCATTCCAATCCCCTATAATGAGAAGAACATCCTTCTTTGGTGTCACTTCTATAAGGTGTTGTTAGTCTTCATAGAATTGGTCAATTTCAGTTTCTTCAGCACCAGTAGTTGGTGCATAAACTTGGATTACTGTGATGTTAAAAGGTCTGCCTTGGATTCGTATCGAGATCATTCTATCATTCTATTCTATGTATAACTCCATACCATCCAACATTTCTCCCATGAACATAGGGATGTCCTAAGGAAAAGCAGGATAACATCAGAAACCAGGACAGCTTCAATAAATCTGGGACAGTCCCGGGAAAATTAGGGACAACTGGAAGGTTTGCAAAAGTGGGGAAGTTAAGATCAAGGAACAAGAGAGAAGTCATGAGTGAAGGACAAGCCAAAGGAGATTTTGAGGGAGGAGGCTTATTGGTTTGTTCTTGTTCTTGTTTTTATTGTGTATTTGGTGTTTTTTACCTTGCATTTTTAAGTTGTAAACCAACCTTAAATCTACGGATGAAGGGCAGTATATACAATTAAGAAAATAGTAACAATACTATTGGTTACTATAGACAAGCATGCCATTGTTCAGGAAGGTCTACTCTATTAATAGGGGTATAAATAGTAAAGTAGTATAAGCAATAAAGTAGCAGTAGTAAAGTGGAAGTAAAGTGGTAGTAAAGCAATAGTAAATCAGAAGTGAAGTAGCAGTTAAGTAAGGGTAAAACAATAGTAAAGTGATGGAATAGTAGTAAAATAGCAGTAAAGTAGTAGTAATGCAGTAGTAAAATAGTAGTAAAATGGAAGTAAGGCAGTAGTGAAACACAGTAAGCAGTAAAGTAGTAGTAAAGCGGTAGTAAAATGGTCCAATAGTAAAGTGGTGGAATAGTAGTAAAATAGCTCTAAAGTAGTAGTAAAGTTGTAGTAAAATTGTACTCAAGTAGTAGAAAAATGATAGTAAAGTAGTAGTAAAGTAGTAGTAAAATTGTACTCAAGTAGTAGTAAAATGATAGTAAAGTAGTAGTAAAGTAGTAAAATAGCTCTAAAGTGGTAGTAAAGTTGTAGTAAAATTGTACTAAAGTAGTAGTAAAATGGTAGTAAAACAGTAGTAAAGCAGTAGTAAAATGGTAGTGAAGCAATAGTAAATCAGAAGTGAAGTAGCAGTTAAGTAAGGGTAAAACAATAGTAAAGTGATGGAATAGTAGTAAAATAGCAGTAAAGTAGTAGTAATGCAGTAGAAAAATAGTAGAAAAATGGAAGTAAGGCAGTAGTGAAACACAGTAAGCAGTAAAGTAGTAGTAAAGCGGTAGTAAAATGGTCCAATAGTAAAGTGGTGGAATAGTAGTAAAATAGCTCTAAAGTAGTAGTAAAGTTGTAGTAAAATTGTACTCAAGTAGTAGTAAAATGATAGTAAAGTAGTAGTAAAGTAGTAAAATAGCTCTAAAGTGGTAGTAAAGTTGTAGTAAAATTGTACTAAAGTAGTAGTAAAATGGTAGTAAAACAGTAGTAAAGTAGTAGTAAAATGGTAGTGAAGCAATAGTAAAGTAGTAGTAAAGTGGTAGTAAAGCGGTAGTAAAGTACTAGTAAAGTGGTAGTAAAGCAGTAGTAAAGTGGTAGTAAAGTAGTAGTAAAGTGGTAGTAAAGCGGTAGTAAAGCGGTAGTAAAGTAGTAGTAAAGAGGTAGTAAAGCACTAGTAAAGTGGTAGTAAAATGGTAGTAAAGCAGTAGTAAGAATGACCTCAGAAGTGTTCGTTGTACAAAAACGTGCCATGTTGGTAGCCTCAATCACAGAGGTTTTTCCTATTGTTTCCATATAAAGTAGTGGGGTGGGGGGAATGGCTTCTCAGTGTTTGTATGTTGATCCCTGTTTACACTATTATGTTAAAAAGTACACCAGAATTTACTGGCGCTGGATATTTTGGGTCCCAAAATGTCCCCGCCAGCAGTGGCTGCATTAATTCCTTTAGTCAGAACTGAGCGATGGGCAACACACTGTCGTGAGTCAGGAGCTGTGTGAGGAGCCAGTAGTCAAAATCAGGGATTTCAGTTAGATTATATCTTACCGGCCCAGTGGTTTTTCCTACTTTCTTCAGTAGGCACCATTTTTGAGTGAAAGGCCGAAAGTCAGATTTTTGATGAAATTGTGACCCCGGGGCTTAGGTATTTTTTCAAAAAAATCTTTTTCGGCGGGTTAAGTTCTCGAGGGCTGATTTCTTTTCCTGAGATAAAAAGCCTTGTGTTTCGACTGCCAAACCTCTCAGGGGTGCATTTGCATCCGTTTGGCACCATTTTTGAGTGGTGGAATAGTAGTAAAATAGCTTTAAAGTAGTAGTAAAGTAGTAGTAAAATTGTAGTAAAGTAGTAGTAAAATGATCGTAAAACAGTAGTGAAGTAGTAGTATAATGGCATTAAAGTAGTAGTAAAATGGTAGTAAAGTAGTAAAATGGTAGTAAAGTAGTAGTAAGATGTTAGTCAAGTAGTAGTAAGATGGTAGTCAAGTAGTAGTAAAGCAGTAGTAAAGTAGTAGTAAAACAGTATTAAAGTAGTAGTAAGAATGACCTCAGAAGTGTTCGTTGTACAAAAAGGCGCCATGTTGGTAGCCTCAATCACAGAGGTTTTTCCAGTTGTTTCCATATAAAGTAGTGGGGCGGGGGGAAAGGCTTCTCAGTGTTTGATGGTTGATCCCTGTTTACACTATAATAATAATAATAATAATAATAATAATAATAATAATAATAATAATAATAATATTTTATTTATACCCCGCCCTCCCCAGCCAAGGCCGGGCTCAGAGCGGCTTACAAACAATAATAAAAACAAGATGAATGATTACAACTTAAAAACAAAAATAAAATACAACATTAAAATAATGGAACATTAAAATATTAAAATGTAGCCTCATCGCAGGAGGAGAAGGAAAAGAAAGGGGGGGAAAAAAGAGAGAGAGGGAGGGAATCAAATTGGCTCCAAGCCAAAGGCCAGGTGGAACAACTCTGTCTTACAGGCCCTGCAGGGCCCTGGTCTCATGAGGCAGAGCGTTCCACCAGGCCGGAGCCAGAGTTGAAAAGGCCCTGGCTCTGGTTGAAGCCAATCTAACTTCTTTAGGGCCTGGGACCACTTGGGTGTTGTTATTTATGGACCTTGAGGCTCTCCGTGGGGCATACCAGGAGAGGCGGTCCCGAAGGTACGAGGGTCCTAGGCCGTGAAGGGCTTTAAAGGTCAAAAGCAGCACCTTAAATCTGACCCTGTACTCCACCGGGAGCCAGTGCAGCTTGAAAAGCACTGGGTGAATATGCTCCCATGGCAGAGACCCTGTGAGGAGCCTCGCTGCAGCATTCTGTACCCGCTGGAGTTTCTGGGACAGCTTCAAGGGCAGCCCCGCATAGAGCGAATTACAGTAGTCAAGCCTGGAGATGACCGTCGCATGGATCACTGTGGCCAGGTCGGGGCGGGAAAGGTAAGGGACCAACTGCTTGATGCGGCAAAGGTGGAAAAATGTCGCCTTGGCTGTTGCTGTAACTTGCGCCTCCATGGAAAGGGAGGCATCAAGGATTACACCCAAACTCTTAACGGAAGGCAATGGCACTAGTTGGGCCCCCGCAAGAGAAGGGAGTTGGTCCCTCATCCCCATGCCACCCCGACCTAGCCATAGGACCTCTGTCTTCGAAGGATTTAGTTTCAATTGGCTCCCACGAAACCATCCAGCCACAGCTTCCAAGCATCTGGTCAGTGTGTTCGGGGCCGAGTCAGTGTGGCCATCCATCAGCAGATAGAGCTGAGTGTCATCAGCATATTGGTGACAGCCCAGCCCAAAGCTCCGGATAATCTGGGCAAGGGGGCGCATAAAGATGTTAAAAAGCACCGGGGAGAGAATTGCGCCCTGCGGCACTCCACACACCAAGGAGTGGCGCGACGACATTTCCCTCCCTAGTGCCACCCTCTGTCCCCGACCAGAGATAAAAGAGCACAACCAGTTACGGGCTATGCCCTGTATCCCCACGTCTGCAAGGCGGTGGTCCAGAAGATCATGATCGACCATGTCAAAGGCTGCTGACAAATCTAAAAGGATCAGCAGTCCTGACCCGCCTCGATCCAGTTGTCTACGGAGATCATCTGTTAGGGCAACCAGAGCCGTCTCCGTCCCAAAACCAGGACGGAAACCGGACTGAAATGGGTCTAATGCCGATGTTTCCTCCAGAAACCTACCAAGCTGTTCAGCAACCGCTCTCTCAATTACCTTACCCAGGTATGGAAGATTTGAAACTGGGCGGTAATTGGATAGGTCTAAGGGATCTAATGAAGTTTTTTTTAAGAGTGGACACACCACTGCTTCCTTCAATTCCCCTGGGAATGTCCCCGTGTCAAGGGACAAATTGATAATTTCAACCAGGGGGGTCCGCACAACATCTGGACACTCCCTAATCAGCCAAGACGGGCACGGATCAAGGAGGCAGGTGGTGGGCCTACCAACTTGGAGGAATCTATCCACATCAGTAGGGAGTATCCGATCGAAATGGTCCAACACTGGACCTGAAGTCAGTCGAGGGGCCTCCAGTTCAGTCACTGTATCTAAATTGGCAGGGAGGTCACGGCGGAGCAACAGGACTTTCTCTGCAAAAAAACTCGCGAATGCCTCACAGCTGTGGGTCGAATTTGTGCTTAAATTTGGTTGTCCTCTTAAGGACGTTATTGACCTAATTATTTTAAAAGGTTGTGCCGGGTGAGAGCTAGCGGATGCAATGGAAGCTGCAAAGTAAGATTTCTTAGCAGCTTTCATAGCCATCTCATAGGCTTTCATAAGCGTCCTATAAGATGTTCTTGAGGCTCCGTCACGAGTCCGTCTCCATACTCGCTCTAGCCGTCTGAAATCCCGCTTCATTTTCCGGAGCTCCTCAGTAAACCAAGGGGCCCGGTTTCGACGGGGTCGCAGAGGGCGCTTAGGCGCGATCTCATCAATGGCTGCCCAAAGCCGGTTATTCCAGTCCTCCACAAGGTCATCTAATGAGTCGCCAGGAGGAGCAGGGTTCCGCAAGGCTTGTCGGAATCTATCAGGATCCATCAGTTTTCGCGGACGAGCCCAAATAGGTTCGCCACCCGAGCCGGGGAGGAGCGGGAAGTCTATCTTGGCTTTCAGAGCGTAGTGATCAGACCATGGCACTTCCACAGCAGGGAGCATGATCACATCTATGCCAGCCCCAAAGATCAGATCCAGCGTGTGGCCTGCTTGATGAGTGGGGCCCAAAACAACCTGGGAGAGCCCTAGTGTTGCCATGGAATTCACTAGGTCCAGAGCCTGTGAGGAGGGAGCGGCATCGGCATGGACGTTGAAGTCTCCCAAAACCAGTAGGTTTGGGAACTCCAAGGCCCAGCCCGCCACCACCTCCAGCAGGTCTGACAGGGTGGCTGCAGGTGTGCTGGGTGGTCGGTACACCAGCCAGACAGCCAAGCTCTCCTTGGTGCCCCACACGAGACCAACACATTCAATGCCGGAGATCGCCGGTGATGGCAGAGCTCTGAAAGAGCAATCCTCCCGGAATAACAACGCTATGAAATTGTGATCCCGGGGCTTAGGGATTTTTTCAAAAAAATCTTTTTCTGCCGGTTAAGTTGTCGAGGGCTGATTTCTTTTCCTGTGATAAAAAGCCTTCTGTTTCGACCGCCAAACCTCTCAGGGGAGCATTTGCAACCATTTGGCACCATTTTTGAATGAATGGCCGAGAGTCAGATTTTATTTTTTTTAAAAAAAAAAAGTAAAGTGGTGGAATAGTAGTAAAATAGCAGTAAAGTAGTAGTAACGCAGTAGTAAAATAGTAGTAAAATGGAAGTAAGGCAGTAGTGAAACAGCAGTAAGCAGTAAAGTAGTAGTAAAGCTGTAGTAAAATGGTCCAATAGTAAAGTGGTGGAATAGTAGTAAAATAGCTCTAAAGTAGTAGTAAAGTTGTAATAAAATTGTACTAAAGTAGTAGTAAAATGATAGTAAAGTAGTAGTAAAGCAGTAGTAAAGTAGTAGTAAAATGGTAGTAAAGCTGTAGTAAAGCAGTAGTAAAATAGTAGTAAGGCAGCAGTAAAGTAGTAGTAAAGTGGTAGTAAAGCTGTAGTAGAGCAGTAGTAAAGTAGTAGTAAAGCAGCAGTAAAGTGGTAGTACAGTAGTAGTAAAATGGTAGTAAAGCAGTAGTAAGAATGACCTCAGAAGTGTTCGTTGTACAAAAAGGCGCCATGTTGGTAGCCTCAATCACAGAGGTTTTTCCAATTGTTTCCAAATAAAGTAGTAGGTCCTGGGGAATGGCTTCTCAGTGTTTGTATGTTGATCCCTGTTTACACTATTATGTTAAAAAGTACACCAGAATTTACTGGCGTTGGATATTTTGGGTCCCAAAATGTCCCCGCCAGCAGTGGCTGCATTAATTCCTTTAGTCAGAACTGAGCGATGGGCAACACACTGTCGTGAGTCAGGAGCTGTGTGAGGAGCCAGTAGTCAAAATCAGGGATTTCAGATAGATTATATCTTACCGGCCCAGTGGTTTTTCCTACTTTCTTCGGTAGGCACCATTTTTGAGTGAATGGCCGAAAGTCAGATTTTTCATCAAATTGTGACCCCGGGGCTTAGGGAATTTTTCAAAAAAATCCTTTTTTTCCGGTTAAGTTGTTGAGGGCTGATTTCTTTTCATGTGATAAAAAGCCTTCTGTTTCGACCGCCAAACCTCTCAGGGGAGCATTTGCAACCGTTTGGCACCATTTTTGAGTGAATGGCCGAAAGTCAGATTTTTCATCAAATTGTGACCCCGGGGCTTAGGGATTTTTTCAAAAAAATCCTTTTTTTCCGGTTAAGTTGTTGAGAGCTGATTTCTTTTCATGTGATAAAAAGCCTTCTGTTTTGACCGCCAAACCTCTCAGGGGAGCATTTGCAACCGTTTGGCACCATTTTTGAGTGAATGGCCGAAAGTCAGATTTTTGATCTAATTGTGACCCCGGGGCTTAGGGATTTTTTCAAAAAAATCCTTTTTTTCCGGTTAAGTTGTTGAGAGCTGATTTCTTTTCATGTGATAAAAAGCCTTCTGTTTCGACCGCCAAACCTCTCAGGGGAGCATTTGCAACCATTTGGCACCATTTTTGAATGAATGGCCGAGAGTCAGATTTTATTTTTTTTTTTTTAAAAAGTAAAGTGGTGGAATAGTAGTAAAATAGCAGTAAAGTAGTAGTAACGCAGTAGTAAAATAGTAGTAAAATGGAAGTAAGGCAGTAGTGAAACAACAGTAAGCAGTAAAGTAGTAGTAAAGCTGTAGTAAAATGGTCCAATAGTAAAGTGGTGGAATAGTAGTAAAATAGCTCTAAAGTAGTAGTAAAGTTGTAATAAAATTGTACTAAAGTAGTAGTAAAATGATAGTAAAGTGGTAGTAAAGCAGTAGTAAAGTAGTAGTAAAATGGTAGTAAAGCTGTAGTAAAGCAGTAGTAAAATAGTAGTAAGGCAGCAGTAAAGCAGTAGTAAAGTGGTAGTAAAGCTGTAGTAGAGCAGTAGTAAAGTAGTAGTAAAGCAGCAGTAAAGTGGTAGTACAGTAGTAGTAAAATGGTAGTAAAGCAGTAGTAAGAATGACCTCAGAAGTGTTCGTTGTACAAAAAGGCGCCATGTTGGTAGCCTCAATCACAGAGGTTTTTCCAATTGTTTCCAAATAAAGTAGTAGGTCCTGGGGAATGGCTTCTCAGTGTTTGTATGTTGATCCCTGTTTACACTATTATGTTAAAAAGTACACCAGAATTTACTGGCGTTGGATATTTTGGGTCCCAAAATGTCCCCGCCAGCAGTGGCTGCATTAATTCCTTTAGTCAGAACTGAGCGATGGGCAACACACTGTCGTGAGTCAGGAGCTGTGTGAGGAGCCAGTAGTCAAAATCAGGGATTTCAGATAGATTATATCTTACCGGCCCAGTGGTTTTTCCTACTTTCTTCGGTAGGCACCATTTTTGAGTGAATGGCCGAAAGTCAGATTTTTCATCAAATTGTGACCCCGGGGCAAAAGTGGGGAAGTTAAGATCAAGGAACAAGAGAGAAGTCATGAGTGAAGGACAAGCCAAAGGAGATTTTGAGGGAGGAGGCTTATTGGTTTGTTCTTGTTCTTGTTTTTATTGTGTATTTGGTGTTTTTTACCTTGCATTTTTTTTCAAAAAAATCTTTTTCGGCGGGTTAAGTTCTCGAGGGCTGATTTCTTTTCCTGAGATAAAAAGCCTTGTGTTTCGACTGCCAAACCTCTCAGGGGTGCATTTGCATCCGTTTGGCACCATTTTTGAGTGGTGGAATAGTAGTAAAATAGCTTTAAAGTGGTAGTAAAGTAGTAGTAAAATTGTAGTAAAGTAGTAGTAAAATGATCGTAAAACAGTAGTGAAGTAGTAGTATAATGGCATTAAAGTAGTAGTAAAATGGTAGTAAAGTAGTGAAACACAGTAAGCAGTAAAGTAGTAGTAAAGCGGTAGTAAAATGGTCCAATAGTAAAGTGGTGGAATAGTAGTAAAATAGCTCTAAAGTAGTAGTAAAGTTGTAGTAAAATTGTACTCAAGTAGTAGTAAAATGATAGTAAAGTAGTAGTAAAGTAGTAAAATAGCTCTAAAGTGGTAGTAAAGTTGTAGTAAAATTGTACTAAAGTAGTAGTAAAATGGTAGTAAAACAGTAGTAAAGCAGTAGTAAAATGGTAGTGAAGCAATAGTAAAATAGTAGTAAAGTGGTAGTAAAGTGGTAGTAAAGTAGCAGTAAAGTGGTAGTAAAGCAGTAGTAAAGTGGTAGTAAAGTAGTAGTAAAGTGGTAGTAAAGTGGTAGTAAAGCGGTAGTAAAGCGGTAGTAAAGTAGTAGTAAAGAGGTAGTAAAGCAGTAGTAAAGTGGTAGTAAAGCAGTAGTAAAGTGGTAGTAAAATGGTAGTAAAGTGGTAGTAAAATGGTAGTAAAGTGGTAGTAAAGTGGTAGTAAAATGGTAGTAAAGCAGTAGTAGCTTTAAAGTGGTAGTAAAGTAGTAGTAAAATTGTAGTAAAGTAGTAGTAAAATGATCGTAAAACAGTAGTGAAGTAGTAGTATAATGGCATTAAAGTAGTAGTAAAATGGTAGTAAAGTAGTAAGATGGTAGTCAAGTAGTAGTAAGATGGTAGTCAAGTAGTAGTAAGATGGTAGTCAAGTAGTAGTAAAGCAGTAGTAAAGTAGTAGTAAAACAGTATTAAAGTAGTAGTAAGAATGACCTCAGAAGTGTTCGTTGTACAAAAAGGCGCCATGTTGGTAGCCTCAATCACAGAGGTTTTTCCAGTTGTTTCCATATAAAGTAGTGGGGCGGGGGGAAAGGCTTCTCAGTGTTTGATGGTTGATCCCTGTTTACACTATAATAATAATAATAATAATAATAATAATAATAATAATAATAATAATAATAATAATAATAATAATAATAATTTTTTATTTATACCCCGCCCTCCCCAGCCAAGGCCGGGCTCAGAGCGGCTTACAAACAATAATAAAAACAAGATGAATGATTACAACTTAAAAACAAAAATAAAATACAACATTAAAATAATGGAACATTAAAATATTAAAATGTAGCCTCATCGCAGGAGGAGAAGGAAAAGAAAGGGGGGGAAAAAAGAGAGAGAGGGAGGGAATCAAATTGGCTCCAAGCCAAAGGCCAGGTGGAACAACTCTGTCTTACAGGCCCTGCAGGGCCCTGGTCTCATGAGGCAGAGCGTTCCACCAGGCCAGAGCCAGAGTTGAAAAGGCCCTGGCTCTGGTTGAAGCCAATCTAACTTCTTTAGGGCCTGGGACCACTCGGGTGTTGTTATTTATGGACCTTGAGGCTCTCCGTGGGGCATACCAGGAGAGGCGGTCCCGTAGGTACGAGGGTCCTAGGCCGTGAAGGGCTTTAAAGGTCAAAAGCAGCACCTTAAATCTGACTCCACCGGGAGCCAGTGCAGCTTGAAAAGCACTGGGTGAATATGCTCCCATGGCAGAGACCCCGTGAGGAGCCTCGCTGCAGCATTCTGTACCCGCTGGAGTTTCTGGGACAGCTTCAAGGGCAGCCCCGCATAGAGCGAATTACAGTAGTCAAGCCTGGAGATGACCGTCGCATGGATCACTGTGGCCAGGTCGGGGCGGGAAAGGTAAGGGACCAACTGCTTGATGCGGCAAAGGTGGAAAAATGTCGCCTTGGCTGTTGCTGTAACTTGCGCCTCCATGGAAAGGGAGCCATCAAGGATTACACCCAAACTCTTAACGGAAGGCAATGGCACTAATTGGGCCCCCGCAAGAGAAGGGAGTTGGTCCCTCATCCCCATGCCACCCCGACCTAGCCATAGGACCTCTGTCTTCGAAGGATTTAGTTTCAATTGGCTCCCACGAAACCATCCAGCCACAGCTTCCAAGCATCTGGTCAGTGTGTTCGGGGCCGAGTCAGTGTGGCCATCCATCAGCAGATAGAGCTGAGTGTCATCAGCATATTGGTGACAGCCCAGCCCAAAGCTCCGGATAATCTGGGCAAGGGGGCGCATAAAGATGTTAAAAAGCACCGGGGAGAGAATTGCGCCCTGCGGCACTCCACACACCAAGGAGTGGCGCGACGACATTTCCCTCCCTAGTGCCACCCTCTGTCCCCGACCAGAGATAAAAGAGCACAACCAGTTACGGGCTATGCCCTGTATCCCCACGTCTGCAAGGCGGTGGTCCAGAAGATCATGATCGACCATGTCAAAGGCTGCTGACAAATCTAAAAGGATCAGCAGTCCTGACCCGCCTCGATCCAGTTGTCTACGGAGATCATCTGTTAGGGCAACCAGAGCCGTCTCCGTCCCAAAACCAGGACGGAAACCGGACTGAAATGGATCTAATGCCGATGTTTCCTCCAGAAACCTACCAAGCTGTTCAGCAACCGCTCTCTCAATTACCTCACCCAGGTATGGAAGATTTGAAACTGGGCGGTAATTGGATAGGTCTAAGGGATCTAATGAAGTTTTTTTTAAGAGTGGACACACCACTGCTTCCTTCAATTCCCCTGGGAATGTCCCCGTGTCAAGTGACAAATTGATAATTTCAACCAGGGGGGTCCGCACAACATCTGGACACTCCCTAATCAGCCAAGACGGGCACGGATCAAGGAGGCAGGTGGTGGGCCTACCAACTTGGAGGAATCTATCCACATCAGTAGGGAGTATCCGATCGAAATGGTCCAACACTGGACCTGAAGTCAGTCGAGGGGCCTCCAGTTCAGTCACTGTATCTAAATTGGCAGGGAGGTCACGGCGGAGCAACAGGACTTTCTCTGCAAAAAAACTCGCGAATGCCTCACAGCTGTGGGTCGAATTTGTGCTTAAATTTGGTTGTCCTCTTAAGGACGTTATTGACCTAATTATTTTAAAAGGTTATGCCGGGTGAGAGCTAGCGGATGCAATGGAAGCTGCAAAGTAAGATTTCTTAGCAGCTTTCATAGCCATCTCATAGGCTTTCATAAGCGTCCTATAAGATGTTCTTGAGGCTCCGTCACGAGTCCGTCTCCATACTCGCTCTAGCCGTCTGAAATCCCGCTTCATTTTCCGGAGCTCCTCAGTAAACCAAGGGGCCCGGTTTCGACGGGGTCGCAGAGGGCGCTTAGGCGCGATCTCATCAATGGCTGCCAAGAGCCGGTTATTCCAGTCCTCCACAAGGTCATCTAATGAGTCGCCAGGAGGAGCAGGGTTCCGCAAGGCTTGTCGGAATCTATCAGGATCCATCAGTTTTCGCGGACGAGCCCAAATAGGTTCGCCACCCGAGCCGGGGAGGAGCGGGAAGTCTATCTTGGCTTTCAGAGCGTAGTGATCAGACCATGGCACTTCCACAGCAGGGAGCATGATCACATCTATGCCAGCCCCAAAGATCAGATCCAGCGTGTGGCCTGCTTGATGAGTGGGGCCCAAAACAACCTGGGAGAGCCCTAGTGTTGCCATGGAATTCACTAGGTCCAGAGCCTGTGAGGAGGGAGCGGCATCGGCATGGACGTTGAAGTCTCCCAAAACCAGTAGGTTTGGGAACTCCAAGGCCCAGCCCGCCACCACCTCCAGCAGGTCTGACAGGGTGGCTGCAGGTGTGCTGGGTGGTCGGTACACCAGCCAGACAGCCAAGCTCTCCTTGGTGCCCCACACGAGACCAACACATTCAATGCCGGAGATCGCCGGTGATGGCAGAGCTCTGAAAGAGCAATCCTCCCGGAATAACAACGCTACTCCTCCCCCCCGACCCACAGTCCGCGATTGATGGAGGACAGAGAAACCTGGGGGTGTTATCTCATGTAGGGAGACTACTTCGCCTTCCCGTACCCAGGTCTCCGTCACGCAAGCCAGGTCAATCCCCTGCGAGACAAAAAAGTCACGCATGGTGGCGGTTTTGTTGCCTATGGACCTGGCATTGCACAGCACCAATGACGGAGGTGTGTAATCCTTGCTCTCCCTCCCCTCATCCCTTGGGATGGGGCGTAGATTGGAAGGGGTTCGAGGATCACTGCATCTCGAAACCCTTCGCCGATAGAGATATCTAGCCCCACCGCCATGCCTCCCTAGCCCTTCAATTGTGGAAATCCCAGATCCCATACTAGCCTCCCCAATAGATGGGTAACATCCCCTCAATAACAAGTCATCCTTGGGCCAGGACTCATGGGTCAAAGTGGTATGGGAAAGAGGTGGAGGTCTGATAGGGTAAGTATCCCTAGAAGATAAAACCCAACCAACCGCACCCCAAGCGGGGGGGACAGTCCCATGGTATTTCATTAACCCTCTCCCTCCTGGGTTAATTGGAGGATTGTTGGTTCTATCTGTGGCTGTGGAAGTATTAATGAGGTATGTGTTATAAAATGTGGATCACTGGCTAACAAAGAGCCAGATTCAAATTCGGAAGATCTGTCCATCCTGTCTCGCCAGGAGTACAGTAGAGAAGGCTGATCATTCTGGTAAGTTTTTGGAACATTGGGCAAAGGTCCAGATGTAGATTTGGTGCTGGATATCTACAGATTGTCAGCAACATAGAGTTCTTTATGTGTTGTTGCCATAGAAATGTCAGAGGCGCCAAATTCCTCATCTAATTTATGTTAAATTATGTTAAAAAGTACACCAGAATTTAGTGGTATTGGATACTTTGGGTCCCAAAATGTCCCCGCCAGCAGTGGCTGCATAAAATCCTTTAGTCAGAACTGAGCGATGGGCAACACACTGTCTTGTGTCAGGAGCTGTGTGAGGAGCCAGTAGTTAAAACTGAGGTGAGGACAAAAGCAAAGGGCAGTATATACAATTAATAAAATAGTAACAATACTATTTGTTACTATAGACAAGCATGCCATTGTTCAGGAAGGTCTACTCTATTAATAGGGGTATAAATAGTAAAGTAGTATAAGCAGTAGTAAAGTGGAAGTAAAGTGGTAGTAAAGCAATAGTAAACCAGTAGTGAAGTAGAAGTTAAGTAATGGTAAAACAATAGTAAAGTGGTGGAATAGTAGTAAAATAGAAGTAAAGTAGTAACGCAGTAGTAAAATAGTAGTAAAATGGTAGTAAGGCAGTAGTGAAACAGCAGTAAGATAGTAGTAAAGTAGTAGTAAAGCGGTAGTAAAATGGTCCAATAGTAAAGTGGTGGAATAGTAGTAAAATAGCTTTAAAGTAGTAGTAAATTTGTAGTAAAATTGTACTAAAGTAGTAAAATGATAGTAAGGTAGAAGTAAAATGATAGTAAAGCAGTAGTAAAGCAGTAGTAAAGCGGTAGTAAAGTGGTAGTAAAGTGGTAGTAAAGTGGTAGTAAAACAGTAGGAAAATGGTAGTAAAGTAGTAGTAAAGTGGTAGTAAAGTAGTAGTAAAACAGTAGTAAAGCAGTAGTAAGAATGACCTCAGAAGTGTTCATTGTACAAAAACGTGCCCTGTTGATAGCCTCAATCACAGAGGTTTTTCCAATTGTTTCCATATAAAGTAGTGGGGCGGGGGGTATGGCTTCTCAGTGTTTGTATGTTGATCCCTGTTTACACTATTATGTTAAAAAGTACACCAGAATTTACTGGCGTTGGATATTTTGGGTCCCAAAATGTCCCCGCCAGCAGTGGCTGCATTAATTCCTTTAGTCAGAACTGAGCGATGGGCAACACACTGTCGTGAGTCAGGAGCTATGTGAGGAGCCAGTAGTCAAAATAAGGGATTTCGGTTACATTATATCTTACCGGCCCAGTGGTTTTTCCTACTTTCTTCAGTAGGCACCATTTTTGAGTGAATGGCCGAAAGTCAGATTTTTGCTGAAATTGTGACCCCGGGGCTTAGGGATTTTTTTAAAAAAATCTTTTTCTGCCTGTTAAGTTGTCGAGGGCTGATTTCTTTTCCTGTGATAAAAAGCCTTCTGTTTCGACCGCCAAACCTCTCAGGGGAGCATTTGCAACCGTTTGGCAACATTTTTGAGTGAATGGCCGAGAGTCAGATTTTTTTTTTAAAAAAAAATTTTTATTACATTTTCAATTTACAGGAAAGGAAAAAAGAACAAACCAAAAAAGAGAAAAAAGAAAAATAATCCAACTTTCAAAATGCATTTTTACGTTACTAACTGGACTTCCCCACATCTCCCTCACCCTGCGTTCTTTACAATAAACATATCAGCAAATTATTACCTTGTTTCGTATCTTGTTTATATCTTTCAAAATATTTTACTTCTAAATTTAAAGTACCTTTTGTCAATTATTTATACCTTAAAATAATACATAAAATAACTTTAAATTTCAACTTTTTCTTGCTTATAACTTAATTTTCTGTTTTCCCAATCTAGTTGCAGGAGCTAAAATTTCCAAATCATGCAGATTCTTAACATTCATACAACTTATAATGTTTTTGTAAATAGTCCTTAAATTTCTTCCAGTCCTCTTCCATTGTCTCTTCTCCCAAATCTCGGATTCTGCCAGTCATTTCAGCCAGTTCCATATAGTCCATCAACTGCGTCTGCCACTCTTCCAGCGTGGGAAGATCTTGTATCTTCCAATATTTTGCAATGAGTATTCTTGCTGCTGTAGTTGCATACATAAAAAGTGTTCTATCCTTCTTTAACACCTTTTGGTCCACAATGCCCAGGAGGAAGGCCTCTGGTTTTTTAGGAAAGGTGTACCTAAACACCTTTTTTAACTCATTGTAGATCATTTCCCAGAAGGCCTTCACTTTTGGACAAGTCCACCAAAGGTGAAAGAATGTCCCTTCAGCCTCCTTACATTTCCAACATTTATTATCAGACCGATGATATATTTTTGCAAGTTTGACTGGGGTCATGTACCACCTATATATCATTTTCATAATATTCTCCTTCAGGGCATTACATGCCGTGAATTTCATTCCAGTGGTCCATAACCTTTCCCAGTCTTCAAACATAATGTTGTACCCAATATCCTGAGCCCATTTTATCATGGCTGATTTGACTATCTCATCCTGGGTGTTCCATTTAAGCAGCAAGTTATACATTCTCGAGAGTACCTTGGTCTTAGGTTCTAACAGTTCTGTCTCTAATTTCGATTTTTCCACCTGGAATCCTATTTTTTTGTCCAACTTAAAAACCTCTTGAATTTGAGCGTAATGAAACCAGTCTTGCACCCTATTCTTTAATTTTTCAAAGCTCTGCAGCCTCCAATTGTCTCCAGTTTTTTCTATTATTTCCCAATATTTCGGCCATCGAGAGTCAGATTTTTGATGAAATTCTGACCCCGGGGCTTAGGGATATTTTCAAAAAAATCTTTTTCTGCCAGTTAAGTTGTCGAGGGCTGATTTCTTTTCCTGAGATAAAAAGCCTTCTGTTTCGACCGCCAAACCTCTCAGGGGAGCATTTGCAACCGTTTGGCACCATTTTTGAGTGAATGGCCGAAAGTCAGATTTTTGATGAAATTGTGACCCCGGGGCTTAGGGATTTTTTTAAAAAATAATAATTCTGCAGTTTAAGTTGTCGAGGGCTGATTTCTTTTCCTGTGATAAAAAGCCTTCTGTTTCGACTGCCAAACCTCTCAGGGGAGTATTTGCAACCGTTTGGCACCATTTTTGAGTGAATGGCCGAAAGTCAGATTTTTCATCAAATTGTGACCCCGGGGCTTAGGGGTTTTTCAAAAAAATCCTTTTTTTCCGGTTAAGTTGTTGAGAGCTGATTTCTTTTCATGTGATAAAAAGCCTTCTGTTTTGACCGCCAAACCTCTCAGGGGAGCATTTGCAACCGTTTGGCACCATTTTTGAGTGAATGGCCGAAAGTCAGATTTTTGATCTAATTGTGACCCCGGGGCTTAGGGATTTTTTCAAAAAAAAAATAAAATAATCTGCAAGTTAAGTTGTCGAGGGCTGATTTCTTTTCCTGTGATAAAAAGCCTTTTGTTTCGACCGCCAAACCTCTCAGGGGTGTATTTGCTTCCGTTTGGCACCATTCTTGAGTGGTGGAATAGTAGTAAAATAGCTTTAAAGTAGTACTAAAGTAGTAGTAAAATTATTGTAAAACAGTAGTGAAGTAGTAGTAAAGCAGTAGTAAAATGGCAGTAAAGTAGTAGTAAAATGGCAGTAAAGTAGTAGTAAAATGGTAGTAAAGTAGTAGTAAAATGGTAGTAAAGTAGTAGTAAAGCGGTAGTAAAGTAGTAGTAAAGCAGTATTAAAGTAGTAGTAAGAATGACCTCAGAAGTGTTCATTGTACAAAAAGGCGCCATGTTGGTAGCCTCAATCACAGAGGTTTTTCCAGTTGTTTCCATATCAAGTAGTGGGGCGGGGGGAAAGGCTTCTCAGTGTATGATGGTTAATCCCTGTTTATTCTATTATGTTAAAAAGTACACCAGAATTTAGTGGCGTTGGATATTTTGGGTCCCAAAATGTCCCCGCCAGCAGTGGCTGCATTAATTCCTTTAGTCAGAACTGAGCGATGAATATAATCAATCTGATTTCAATGCTGCCCATCTGGTGATGTCCATGTGTAGAGTCGTCTCTTGGGTTGTTGGAAAAGCGTGTTTGTGATGACCAGCTTGTTCTCTTGACAGAACTCTATCAGCCTTTGCCCTGCTTCGTTTTGATCTCCAAGGCCAAACTTGCCAGTTGTTCCTTTTATCTCTTGCCTCCCTACTTTAGCATTCCAATCCCCTATAATGAGAAGAACATCCTTCTTTGGTGTCACTTCTATAAGGTGTTGTTAGTCTTCATAGAATTGGTCAATTTCAGTTTCTTCAGCACCAGTAGTTGGTGCATAAACTTGGATTACTGTGATGTTAAAAGGTCTGCCTTGGATTCGTATCGAGATCATTCTATCATTCCATTCTATGTATAACTCCATACCATCCAACATTTCTCCCATGAACATAGGGATGTCCTAAGGAAAAGCAGGATAACATCAGAAACCAGGACAGCTTCAATAAATCTGGGACTGTCCCGGGAAAATTAGGGACAACTGGAAGGTTTGCAAAAGTGGGGAAGTTAAGATCAAGGAACAAGAGAGAAGTCATGAGTGAAGGACAAGCCAAAGGAGATTTTGAGGGAGGAGGCTTACTGGTTTGTTCTTGTTCTTGTTTTTATTGTGTATTTGATGTTTTTTACCTTGCATTTTTAAGTTGTAAACCAACCTTAAATCTACGGATGAAGGGCAGTATATACAATTAAGAAAATAGTAACAATACTATTTGTTACTATAGACAAGCATGCCATTGTTCAGGAAGGTCTACTCTATTAATAGGGGTATAAATAGTAAAGTAGTATAAGTAATAAAGTAGCAGTAGTAAAGTGGAAGTAAAGTGGTAGTAAAGCAATAGTAAACCAGTAGTGAAGTAGCAGTTAAGTAATGGTAAAACAATAGTAAAGTGGTGGAATAGTAGTAAAATAGCAGTAAAGTAGTAGTAATGCAGTAGTAAAATAGTAGTAAAATGGAAGTAAGGCAGTAGTGAAACAGCAGTAAGCAGTAAAGTAGTAGTAAAGAGGTAGTAAAATGGTCCAATAGTAAAGTGGTGGAATAGTAGTAAAATAGCTCTAAAGTAGTAGTAAAGTTGTAGTAAAGTAGTAAAATAGCTCTAAAGTGGTAGTAAAGTTGTAGTAAAATTGTACTAAAGTAGTAGTAAAATGGTAGTAAAACAGTAGTAAAGTAGTAGTAAAATGGTAGTGAAGCAATAGTAAAGTAGTAGTAAAGTGGTAGTAAAGTGGTAGTAAAGCTGTAGTAAAGCTGTAGTAAAGCAGTAGTAAAGTAGTAGTAAAGTGGTAGTAAAGTGGTAGTAAAGCAGTAGTAAAGTGGTAGTAAAGTAGTAGTAAAGTGGTAGTAAAATGGTAGTAAAGCAGTAGTAAGAATGACCTCAGAAGTGTTCGTTGTACAAAAACGTGCCATGTTGGTAGCCTCAATCACAGAGGTTTTTCCTATTGTTTCCATATAAAGTAGTGGGGCGGGGGGAATGGCTTCTCAGTGTTTGTATGTTGATCCCTGTTTACACTATTATGTTAAAAAGTACACCAGAATTTACTGGCGCTGGATATTTTGGGTCCCAAAATGTCCCCGCCAGCAGTGGCTGCATTAATTCCTTTAGTCAGAACTGAGCGATGGGCAACACACTGTCGTGAGTCAGGAGCTGTGTGAGGAGCCAGTAGTCAAAATCAGGGATTTCAGTTAGATTATATCTTACCGGCCCAGTGGTTTTTCCTACTTTCTTCAGTAGGCACCATTTTTGAGTGAAAGGCCGAAAGTGAGATTTTTGATGAAATTGTGACCCCGGGGCTTAGGTATTTTTTTCAAAAAAATCTTTTTCGGCGGGTTAAGTTGTCGAGGGCTGATTTCTTTTCCTGAGATAAAAAGCCTTGTGTTTCGACTGCCAAACCTCTCAGGGGTGCATTTGCATCCGTTTGGCACCATTTTTGAGTGGTGGAATAGTAGTAAATAGCTTTAAAGTAGTAGTAAAGTAGTAGTAAAATTGTAGTAAAGTAGTAGTAAAATGATCGTAAAACAGTAGTGAAGTAGTAGTATAATGGCATTAAAGTAGTAGTAAAATGGTAGTAAAGTAGTAAAATGGTAGTAAAGTAGTAGTAAGATGGTAGTCAAGTAGTAGTAAGATGGTAGTCAAGTAGTAGTAAAGCAGTAGTAAAGTAGTAGTAAAACAGTATTAAAATAGTAGTAAGAATGACCTCAGAAGTGTTCGTTGTACAAAAAGGCGCCATGTTGGTAGCCTCAATCACAGAGGTTTTTCCAGTTGTTTCCATATCAAGTAGTGGGGCGGGGGGGAAGGCTTCTCAGTGTTTGATGGTTGAGCCCTGTTTACACTATAATAATAATAATAATAATAATAATAATAATAATAATAATAATAATAATAATAAATAATAATTGTCAGGGGTTCAGGGAGAGAGACGCAGAGTGAGGGGGAAGGATTCCAGACTGACGAGGAAGAGGATGACAATGACCCAAGATTGTCCATGAGTCCGTCCAGTGAATCGGAGGACTCCCAAAAGGGAGCCCCTCTGGTCAAGCCAAGGGGAGCTAGAGGGGGAAGCAGTCAGGAGCAGGGAAACGAAGGGGGAACCCCCAGTGGGAGTTGGAGAGCGAGACCGGCTGCTCCGCTGGAACGGAGTGAGGGGGGAGGAGTGACCAGTGTGTCAGAAGGAGCAGAACAGGAAGCAGAGAGGGGAAGGAGATCAGGGCAAAACGTCCTGCCGGAAGGGGAGGAAAGTAGTATTGAGGGGAGTGTAACTGTCGACAGGAAGGTCAGGAGCAACGTAAGCGCGCCAAGTTCAAAATGGGAGGCGCGCGGAAATAAAGAGAGTCCCGGGGAGGAGCCTGGTCCCAAAGCCCGAAGGAGGGGGGAGGAGGTGGCAGAGGATTCAGCCTCTGGAGAGTCCCGAAGGGAGAGAACACAGGGGGGCAGAAAGACCCTGCGGAAAAGGAAAGAGAGAAAGAGGTGGACCAGTACAAGCCTCTTAAACTGGTGTCGAGGCGGGAGTGACTCAGAGGGGACTTCAGCGGTCTAAGGGTAACAGACGTAGGGTCACGGACCTCGGATGTAAAGCTACTGATGTTCTTCAATAAAAGCTTTTGTACATAAGCTGGAGTGGACTTTGGTCTCTTGTGAGCTGGGACCACGGGTGACTCTGACAATAATAATAATTTTTTATTTATACCCCGCCCTCCCCAGCCAAGGCCGGGCTCAGAGCGGCTTACAAACAATAATAAAAACAAGATGAATGATTACAACTTAAAAACAAAAATAAAATACAACATTAAAATAATGGAACATTAAAATATTAAAATGTAGCCTCATCGCAGGAGGAGAAGGAAAAGAAAGGGGGGGGGGAGAGAGAGAGGGAGGGAATCAAATTGGCTCCAAGCCAAAGGCCAGGTGGAACAACTCTGTCTTACAGGCCCTGCGGAAAGAATTCAGATCCTGCAGGGCCCTGGTCTCATGAGGCAGAGCGTTCCACCAGGCCGGAGCCAGAGTTGAAAAGGCCCTGGCTCTGGTTGAAGCCAATCTAACTTCTTTAGGGCCTGGGACCACTCGGGTGTTGTTATTTATGGACCTTGAGGCTCTCCGTGGGGCATACCAGGAGAGGCGGTCCCGTAGGTACGAGGGTCCTAGGCCGTGAAGGGCTTTAAAGGTCAAAAGCAGCACCTTAAATCTGACCCTGTACTCCACCGGGAGCCAGTGCAGCTTGAAAAGCACTGGGTGAATATGCTCCCATGGCAGAGACCCCGTGAGGAGCCTCGCTGCAGCATTCTGTACCCGCTGGAGTTTCTGGGACAGCTTCAAGGGCAGCCCCGCATAGAGCGAATTACAGTAGTCAAGCCTGGAGATGACCGTCGCATGGATCACTGTGGCCAGGTCGGGGCGGGAAAGGTAAGGGACCAACTGCTTGATGCGGCAAAGGTGGAAAAATGTCGCCTTGGCTGTTGCTGTAACTTGCGCCTCCATGGAAAGGGAGCCATCAAGGATTACACCCAAACTCTTAACGGAAGGCAATGGCACTAATTGGGCCCCCGCAAGAGAAGGGAGTTGGTCCCTCATCCCCATGCCACCCCGACCTAGCCATAGGACCTCTGTCTTCAAAGGATTTAGTTTCAATTGGCTCCCACGAAACCATCCAGCCACAGCTTCCAAGCATCTGGTCAGTGTGTTCGGGGCCGAGTCAGTGTGGCCATCCATCAGCAGATAGAGCTGAGTGTCATCAGCATATTGGTGACAGCCCAGCCCAAAGCTCCGGATAATCTGGGCAAGGGGGCGCATAAAGATGTTAAAAAGCACCGGGGAGAGAATTGCGCCCTGCGGCACTCCACACACCAAGGAGTGGCGCGACGACATTTCCCTCCCTAGTGCCACCCTCTGTCCCCGACCAGAGATAAAAGAGCACAACCAGTTACGGGCTATGCCCTGTATCCCCACGTCTGCAAGGCGGTGGTCCAGAAGATCATGATCGACCATGTCAAAGGCTGCTGACAAATCTAAAAGGATCAGCAGTCCTGACCCGCCTCGATCCAGTTGTCTACGGAGATCATCTGTTAGGGCAACCAGAGCCGTCTCCGTCCCAAAACCAGGACGGAAACCGGACTGAAATGGATCTAATGCCGATGTTTCCTCCAGAAACCTACCAAGCTGTTCAGCAACCGCTCTCTCAATTACCTTACCCAGGTATGGAAGATCTGAAACTGGGCGGTAATTGGATAGGTCTAAGGGATCTAATGAAGTTTTTTTTAAGAGTGGACACACCACTGCTTCCTTCAATTCCCCTGGGAATGTCCCCGTGTCAAGGGACAAATTGATAATTTCAACCAGGGGGGTCCGCACAACATCTGGACACTCCCTAATCAGCCAAGACGGGCACGGATCAAGGAGGCAGGTGGTGGGCCTACCAACTTGGAGGAATCTATCCACATCAGTAGGGAGTATCCGATCGAAATGGTCCAACACTGGACCTGAAGTCAGTCGAGGGGCCTCCAGTTCAGTCACTGTATCTAAATTGGCAGGGAGGTCACGGCGGAGCAACAGGACTTTCTCTGCAAAAAAACTCGCGAATGCCTCACAGCTGTGGGTCGAATTTGTGCTTAAATTTGGTTGTCCTCTTAAGGACGTTATTGACCTAATTATTTTAAAAGGTTGTGCCGGGTGAGAGCTAGCGGATGCAATGGAAGCTGCAAAGTAAGATTTCTTAGCAGCTTTCATAGCCATCTCATAGGCTTTCATAAGCGTCCTATAAGATGTTCTTGAGGCTCCGTCACGAGTCCGTCTCCATACTCGCTCTAGCCGTCTGAAATCCCGCTTCATTTTCCGGAGCTCCTCAGTAAACCAAGGGGCCCGGTTTCGACGGGGTCGCAGAGGGCGCTTAGGCGCGATCTCATCAATGGCTGCCAAGAGCCGGTTATTCCAGTCCTCCACAAGGTCATCTAATGAGTCGCCAGGAGGAGCAGGGTTCCGCAAGGCTTGTCGGAATCTATCAGGATCCATCAGTTTTCGCGGACGAGCCCAAATAGGTTCGCCACCCGAGCCGGGGAGGAGCGGGAAGTCTATCTTGGCTTTCAGAGCGTAGTGATCAGACCATGGCACTTCCACAGCAGGGAGCATGATCACATCTATGCCAGCCCCAAAGATCAGATCCAGCGTGTGGCCTGCTTGATGAGTGGGGCCCAAAACAACCTGGGAGAGCCCTAGTGTTGCCATGGAATTCACTAGGTCCAGAGCCTGTGAGGAGGGAGCGGCATCGGCATGGACGTTGAAGTCTCCCAAAACCAGTAGGTTTGGGAACTCCAAGGCCCAGCCCGCCACCACCTCCAGCAGGTCTGACAGGGTGGCTGCAGGTGTGCTGGGTGGTCGGTACACCAGCCAGACAGCCAAGCTCTCCTTGGTGCCCCACACGAGACCAACACATTCAATGCCGGAGATCGCCGGTGATGGCAGAGCTCTGAAAGAGCAATCCTCCCGGAATAACAATGCTACTCCTCCCCCCCGACCCACAGTCCGCGATTGATGGAGGACAGAGAAACCTGGGGGTGTTATCTCATGCAGGGAGACTACTTCGCCTTCCCGTACCCAGGTCTCCGTCACGCAAGCCAGGTCAATCCCCTGCGAGACAAAAAAGTCACGCATGGTGGCGGTTTTGTTGCCTATGGACCTGGCATTGCACAGCACCAATGACGGAGGTGTGTAATCCTTGCTCTCCCTCCCCTCATCCCTTGGGATGGGGCGTAGATTGGAAGGGGTTCGAGGATCACTGCATCTCGAAACCCTTCGCCGATAGAGATATCTAGCCCCACCGCCATGCCTCCCTAGCCCTTCAATTGTGGAAATCCCAGATCCCATACTAGCCTCCCCAATAGATGGGTAACATCCCCTCAATAACAAGTCATCCTTGGGCCAGGACTCATGGGTCAAAGTGGTATGGGAAAGAGGTGGAGGTCTGATAGGGTAAGTATCCCTAGAAGATAAAACCCAACCAACCGCACCCCAAGCGGGGGGGACAGTCCCCTGGTATTTCATTAACCCTCTCCCTCCTGGGTTAATTGGAGGATTGTTGGGTCTATCTGTGGCTGTGGAAGTATTAATGAGGTATGTGTTATAAAATGTGGATCACTGGCTAACAAAGAGCCAGATTCAAATTCGGAAGATCTGTCCATCCTGTCTCGCCAGGAGTACAGTAGAGAAGGCTGATCATTCTGGTAAGTTTTTGGAACATTGGGCAAAGGTCCAGATGTAGATTTGGTGCTGGATATCTCCAGATTGTCAGCAACATAGAGTTCTTTATGTGTTGTTGCCATAGAAATGTCGGAGGCGCCAAATTCCTCATCTAATTTATGTTAAATTATGTTAAAAAGTACACCAGAATTTAGTGGTATTGGATACTTTGGGTCCCAAAATGTCCCCGCCAGCAGTGGCTGCATAAAATCCTTTAGTCAGAACTGAGCGATGGGCAACACACTGTCGTGTGTCAGGAGCTCTGTGAGGAGCCAGTAGTTAAAACTGAGGTGAGGACAAAAGCAAAGGGCAGTATATACAATTAATAAAATAGTAACAATACTATTTGTTACTATAGACAAGCATGCCATTGTTCAGGAAGGTCTACTCTATTAATAGGGGTATAAATAGTAAAGTAGTATAAGCAGTAGTAAAGTGGAAGTAAAGTGGTAGTAAAGCAATAGTAAACCAGTAGTGAAGTAGAAGTTAAGTAATGGTAAAACAATAGTAAAGTGGTGGAATAGTAGTAAAATAGAAGTAAAGTAGTAGTAACACAGTAGTAAAATAGTAGTAAAATGGTAGTAAGGCAGTAGTGAAACAGCAGTAAGATAGTAGTAAAGTAGTAGTAAAGCGGTAGTAAAATGGTCCAATAGTAAAGTGGTGGAATAGTAGTAAAATAGCTTTAAAGTAGTAGTAAATTTGTAGTAAAATTGTACTAAAGTAGTAAAATGATAGTAAGGTAGAAGTAAAATGATAGTAAAGCAGTAGTAAAGCAGTAGTAAAGCGGTAGTAAAGTGGTAGTAAAGTGGTAGTAAAGTGGTAGTAAAACAGTAGGAAAATGGTAGTAAAGTAGTAGTAAAGTGGTAGTAAAGTAGTAGTAAAACAGTAGTAAAGCAGTAGTAAGAATGACCTCAGAAGTGTTCATTGTACAAAAACGTGCCCTGTTGATAGCCTCAATCACAGAGGTTTTTCCAATTGTTTCCATATAAAGAAGTGGGGCGGGGGGAATGGCTTCTCAGTGTTTGTATGTTGATCCCTGTTTACACTATTATGTTAAAAAGTACACCAGAATTTACTGGCGTTGGATATTTTGGGTCCCAAAATGTCCCCGCCAGCAGTGGCTGCATTAATTCCTTTAGTCAGAACTGAGCGATGGGCAACACACTGTCGTGAGTCAGGAGCTATGTGAGGAGCCAGTAGTCAAAATAAGGGATTTCGGTTACATTATATCTTACCGGCCCAGTGGTTTTTCCTACTTTCTTCAGTAGGCACCATTTTTGAGTGAATGGCCGAAAGTCAGATTTTTGCTGAAATTGTGACCCCGGGGCTTAGGGATTTTTTTAAAAAAATCTTTTTCTGCCTGTTAAGTTGTCGAGGGCTGATTTCTTTTCCTGTGATAAAAAGCCTTCTGTTTCGACCGCCAAACCTCTCAGGGGAGCATTTGCAACCGTTTGGCAACATTTTTGAGTGAATGGCCGAGAGTCAGATTTTTTTTAAAAAAAATTTTTTTATTACATTTTCAATTTACAGGAAAGGAAAAAAGAACAAACCAAAAAAGAGAAAAAAGAAAAATAATCCAACTTTCAAAATGCATTTTTACGTTACTAACTGGACTTCCCCACATCTCCCTCACCCTGCGTTCTTTACAATAAACATATCAGCAAATTATTACCTTGTTTCGTATCTTGTTTATATCTTTCAAAATATTTTACTTCTAAATTTAAAGTACCTTTTGTCAATTATTTATACCTTAAAATAATACATAAAATAACTTTAAATTTCAACTTTTTCTTGCTTATAACTTAATTTTCTGTTTTCCCAATCTAGTTGCAGGAGCTAAAATTTCCAAATCATGCAGATTCTTAACATTCATACAACTTATAATGTTTTTGTAAATAGTCCTTAAATTTCTTCCAGTCCTCTTCCATTGTCTCTTCTCCCAAATCTCGGATTCTGCCAGTCATTTCAGCCAGTTCCATATAGTCCATCAACTGCGTCTGCCACTCTTCCAGCGTGGGAAGATCTTGTATCTTCCAATATTTTGCAATGAGTATTCTTGCTGCTGTAGTTGCATACATAAAAAGTGTTCTATCCTTCTTTAACACCTTTTGGTCCACAATGCCCAGGAGGAAGGCCTCTGGTTTTTTAGGAAAGGTGTACCTAAACACCTTTTTTAACTCATTGTAGATCATTTCCCAGAAGGCCTTCACTTTTGGACAAGTCCACCAAAGGTGAAAGAATGTCCCTTCAGCCTCCTTACATTTCCAACATTTATTATCAGACCGATGATATATTTTTGCAAGTTTGACTGGGGTCATGTACCACCTATATATCATTTTCATAATATTCTCCTTCAGGGCATTACATGCCGTGAATTTCATTCCAGTGGTCCATAACCTTTCCCAGTCTTCAAACATAATGTTGTACCCAATATCCTGAGCCCATTTTATCATGGCTGATTTGACTATCTCATCCTGGGTGTTCCATTTAAGCAGCAAGTTATACATTCTCGAGAGTACCTTGGTCTTAGGTTCTAACAGTTCTGTCTCTAATTTCGATTTTTCCACCTGGAATCCTATTTTTTTGTCCAACTTAAAAACCTCTTGAATTTGAGCGTAATGAAACCAGTCTTGCACCCTATTCTTTAATTTTTCAAAGCTCTGCAGCCTCCAATTGTCTCCAGTTTTTTCTATTATTTCCCAATATTTCGGCCATCGAGAGTCAGATTTTTGATGAAATTCTGACCCCGGGGCTTAGGGATATTTTCAAAAAAATCTTTTTCTGCCAGTTAAGTTGTCGAGGGCTGATTTCTTTTCCTGAGATAAAAAGCCTTCTGTTTCGACCGCCAAACCTCTCAGGGGAGCATTTGCAACCGTTTGGCACCATTTTTGAGTGAATGGCCGAAAGTCAGATTTTTGATGAAATTGTGACCCCGGGGCTTAGGGATTTTTTTAAAAAATAATAATTCTGCAGTTTAAGTTGTCGAGGGCTGATTTCTTTTCCTGTGATAAAAAGCCTTCTGGTTCGACTGCCAAACCTCTCAGGGGAGTATTTGCAACCGTTTGGCACCATTTTTGAGTGAATGGCCGAAAGTCAGATTTTTCATCAAATTGTGACCCCGGGGCTTAGGGGTTTTTCAAAAAAATCCTTTTTTTCCGGTTAAGTTGTTGAGAGCTGATTTCTTTTCATGTGATAAAAAGCCTTCTGTTTTGACCGCCAAACCTCTCAGGGGAGCATTTGCAACCGTTTGGCACCATTTTTGAGTGAATGGCCGAAAGTCAGATTTTTGATCTAATTGTGACCCCGGGGCTTAGGGATTTTTTCAAAAAAAAATAAAATAATCTGCAAGTTAAGTTGTCGAGGGCTGATTTCTTTTCCTGTGATAAAAAGCCTTTTGTTTCGACCGCCAAACCTCTCAGGGGTGTATTTGCTTCCGTTTGGCACCATTCTTGAGTGGTGGAATAGTAGTAAAATAGCTTTAAAGTAGTACTAAAGTAGTAGTAAAATTATTGTAAAACAGTAGTGAAGTAGTAGGAAAGCAGTAGTAAAATGGCAGTAAAGTAGTAGTAAAATGGCAGTAAAGTAGTAGTAAAATGGTAGTAAAGTAGTAGTAAAATGGTAGTAAAGTAGTAGTAAAATGATAGTCAAGTAGTAGTAAAGCGGTAGTAAAGTAGTAGTAAAGCAGTATTAAAGTAGTAGTAAGAATGACCTCAGAAGTGTTCATTGTACAAAAAGGCGCCATGTTGGTAGCCTCAATCACAGAGGTTTTTCCAGTTGTTTCCATATCAAGTAGTGGGGCGGGGGGAAAGGCTTCTCAGTGTATGATGGTTAATCCCTGTTTATTCTATTATGTTAAAAAGTACACCAGAATTTAGTGGCGTTGGATATTTTGGGTCCCAAAATGTCCCCGCCAGCAGTGGCTGCATTAATTCCTTTAGTCAGAACTGAGCGATGAATATAATCAATCTGATTTCAATGCTGCCCATCTGGTGATGTCCATGTGTAGAGTCGTCTCTTGTGTTGTTGGAAAAGCGTGTTTGTGATGACCAGCTTGTTCTCTTGACAGAACTCTATTAGCCTTTGCCCTGCTTCGTTTTGATCTCCAAGGCCAAACTTGCCAGTTGTTCCTTTTATCTCTTGCCTCCCTACTTTAGCATTCCAATCCCCTATAATGAGAAGAACATCCTTCTTTGGTGTCACTTCTATAAGGTGTTGTTAGTCTTCATAGAATTGGTCAATTTCAGTTTCTTCAGCACCAGTAGTTGGTGCATAAACTTGGATTACTGTGATGTTAAAAGGTCTGCCTTGGATTCGTATCGAGATCATTCTATCATTCCATTCTATGTATAACTCCATACCATCCAACATTTCTCCCATGAACATAGGAATGTCCTAAGGAAAAGCAGGATAACATCAGAAACCAGGACAGCTTCAATAAATCTGGGACTGTCCCGGGAAAATTAGGGACAACTGGAAGGTTCGCAAAAGTGGGGAAGTTAAGATCAAGGAACAAGAGAGAAGTCATGAGTGAAGGACAAGCCAAAGGAGATTTTGAGGGAGGAGGCTTACTGGTTTGTTCTTGTTCTTGTTTTTATTGTGTATTTGATGTTTTTTACCTTGCATTTTTAAGTTGTAAACCAACCTTAAATCTACGGATGAAGGGCAGTATATACAATTAAGAAAATAGTAACAATACTATTTGTTACTATAGACAAGCATGCCATTGTTCAGGAAGGTCTACTCTATTAATAGGGGTATAAATAGTAAAGTAGTATAAGTAATAAAGTAGCAGTAGTAAAGTGGAAGTAAAGTGGTAGTAAAGCAATAGTAAACCAGTAGTGAAGTAGCAGTTAAGTAATGGTAAAACAATAGTAAAGTGGTGGAATAGTAGTAAAATAGCAGTAAAGTAGTAGTAATGCAGTAGTAAAATAGTAGTAAAATGGAAGTAAGGCAGTAGTGAAACAGCAGTAAGCAGTAAAGTAGTAGTAAAGAGGTAGTAAAATGGTCCAATAGTAAAGTGGTGGAATAGTAGTAAAATAGCTCTAAAGTAGTAGTAAAGTTGTAGTAAAGTAGTAAAATAGCTCTAAAGTGGTAGTAAAGTTGTAGTAAAATTGTACTAAAGTAGTAGTAAAATGGTAGTAAAACAGTAGTAAAGTAGTAGTAAAATGGTAGTGAAGCAATAGTAAAGTAGTAGTAAAGTGGTAGGAAAGTGGTAGTAAAGCTGTAGTAAAGCTGTAGTAAAGCAGTAGTAAAGTAGTAGTAAAGTGGTAGTAAAGTGGTAGTAAAGCAGTAGGAAAGTGGTAGTAAAGTAGTAGTAAAGTGGTAGTAAAATGGTAGTAAAGCAGTAGTAAGAATGACCTCAGAAGTGTTCGTTGTACAAAAACGTGCCATGTTGGTAGCCTCAATCACAGAGGTTTTTCCTATTGTTTCCATATAAAGTAGTGGGGCGGGGGGAATGGCTTCTCAGTGTTTGTATGTTGATCCCTGTTTACACTATTATGTTAAAAAGTACACCAGAATTTACTGGCGCTGGATATTTTGGGTCCCAAAATGTCCCCGCCAGCAGTGGCTGCATTAATTCCTTTAGTCAGAACTGAGCGATGGGCAACACACTGTCGTGAGTCAGGAGCTGTGTGAGGAGCCAGTAGTCAAAATCAGGGATTTCAGTTAGATTATATCTTACCGGCCCAGTGGTTTTTCCTACTTTCTTCAGTAGGCACCATTTTTGAGTGAAAGGCCGAAAGTGAGATTTTTGATGAAATTGTGACCCCGGGGCTTAGGTATTTTTTTCAAAAAAATCTTTTTCGGCGGGTTAAGTTGTCGAGGGCTGATTTCTTTTCCTGAGATAAAAAGCCTTGTGTTTCGACTGCCAAACCTCTCAGGGGTGCATTTGCATCCGTTTGGCACCATTTTTGAGTGGTGGAATAGTAGTAAAATAGCTTTAAAGTAGTAGTAAAGTAGTAGTAAAATTGTAGTAAAGTAGTAGTAAAATGATCGTAAAACAGTAGTGAAGTAGTAGTATAATGGCATTAAAGTAGTAGTAAAATGGTAGTAAAGTAGTAAAATGGTAGTAAAGTAGTAGGAAGATGGTAGTCAAGTAGTAGTAAGATGTTAGTCAAGTAGTAGTAAAGCAGTAGTAAAGTAGTAGTAAAACAGTATTAAAGTAGTAGTAAGAATGACCTCAGAAGTGTTCGTTGTACAAAAAGGCGCCATGTTGGTAGCCTCAATCACAGAGGTTTTTCCAGTTGTTTCCATATCAAGTAGTGGGGCGGGGGGGAAGGCTTCTCAGTGTTTGATGGTTGAGCCCTGTTTACACTATAATAATAATAATAATAATAATAATAATAATAATAATAATAATAATAATAATAAATAATTGTCAGGGGTTCAGGGAGAGAGACGCAGAGTGAGGGGGAAGGATTCCAGACTGACGAGGAAGAGGATGACAATGACCCAAGATTGTCCATGAGTCCGTCCAGTGAATCGGAGGACTCCCAAAAGGGAGCCCCTCTGGTCAAGCCAAGGGGAGCTAGAGGGGGAAGCAGTCAGGAGCAGAGAAACGAAGGGGGAACCCCCAGTGGGAGTTGGAGAGCGAGACCGGCTGCTCCGCTGGAACGGAGTGAGGGGGGAGGAGTGACCAGTGTGTCAGAAGGAGCAGAACAGGAAGCAGAGAGGGGAAGGAGATCAGGGCAAAACGTCCTGCCGGAAGGGGAGGAAAGTAGTATTGAGGGGAGTGTAACTGTCGAAAGGAAGGTCAGGAGCAACGTAAGCGCGCCAAGTTCAAAATGGGAGGCGCGCGGAAATGAAGAGAGTCCCGGGGAGGAGCCTGGTCCCAAAGCCCGAAGGAGGGGGGAGGAGGTGGCAGAGGATTCAGCCTCTGGAGAGTCCCGAAGGGAGAGAACACAGGGGGGCAGAAAGACCCTGCGGAAAAGGAAAGAGAGAAAGAGGTGGACCAGTACAAGCCTCTTAAACTGGTGTCGAGGCGGGAGTGACTCAGAGGGGACTTCAGCGGTCTAAGGGTAACAGACGTAGGGTCACGGACCTCGGATGTAAAGCTACTGATGTTCTTCAATAAAAGCTTTTGTACATAAGCTGGAGTGGACTTTGGTCTCTTGTGAGCTGGGACCACGGGTGACTCTGACAATAATAATAATTTTTTATTTATACCCCGCCCTCCCCAGCCAAGGCCGGGCTCAGAGCGGCTTACAAACAATAATAAAAACAAGATGAATGATTACAACTTAAAAACAAAAATAAAATACAACATTAAAATAATGGAACATTAAAATATTAAAATGTAGCCTCATCGCAGGAGGAGAAGGAAAAGAAAGGGGGGGGAGAGAGAGAGGGAGGGAATCAAATTGGCTCCAAGCCAAAGGCCAGGTGGAACAACTCTGTCTTACAGGCCCTGCGGAAAGAATTCAGATCCTGCAGGGCCCTGGTCTCATGAGGCAGAGCGTTCCACCAGGCCGGAGCCAGAGTTGAAAAGGCCCTGGCTCTGGTTGAAGCCAATCTAACTTCTTTAGGGCCTGGGACCACTCGGGTGTTGTTATTTATGGACCTTGAGGCTCTCCGTGGGGCATACCAGGAGAGGCGGTCCCGTAGGTACGAGGGTCCTAGGCCGTGAAGGGCTTTAAAGGTCAAAAGCAGCACCTTAAATCTGACCCTGTACTCCACCGGGAGCCAGTGCAGCTTGAAAAGCACTGGGTGAATATGCTCCCATGGCAGAGACCCCGTGAGGAGCCTCGCTGCAGCATTCTGTACCCGCTGGAGTTTCTGGGACAGCTTCAAGGGCAGCCCCGCATAGAGCGAATTACAGTAGTCAAGCCTGGAGATGACCGTCGCATGGATCACTGTGGCCAGGTCGGGGCAGGAAAGGTAAGGGACCAACTGCTTGATGCGGCAAAGGTGGAAAAATGTCGCCTTGGCTGTTGCTGTAACTTGCGCCTCCATGGAAAGGGAGGCATCAAGGATTACACCCAAACTCTTAACGGAAGGCAATGGCACTAATTGGGCCCCCGCAAGAGAAGGGAGTTGGTCCCTCATCCCCATGCCACCCCGACCTAGCCATAGGACCTCTGTCTTCAAAGGATTTAGTTTCAATTGGCTCCCACGAAACCATCCAGCCACAGCTTCCAAGCATCTGGTCAGTGTGTTCGGGGCCGAGTCAGTGTGGCCATCCATCAGCAGATAGAGCTGAGTGTCATCAGCATATTGGTGACAGCCCAGCCCAAAGCTCCGGATAATCTGGGCAAGGGGGCGCATAAAGATGTTAAAAAGCACCGGGGAGAGAATTGCGCCCTGCGGCACTCCACACACCAAGGAGTGGCGCGATGACATTTCCCTCCCTAGTGCCACCCTCTGTCCCCGACCAGAGATAAAAGAGCACAACCAGTTACGGGCTATGCCCTGTATCCCCACGTCTGCAAGGCGGTGGTCCAGAAGATCATGATCGACCATGTCAAAGGCTGCTGACAAATCTAAAAGGATCAGCAGTCCTGACCCGCCTCGATCCAGTTGTCTACGGAGATCATCTGTTAGGGCAACCAGAGCCGTCTCCGTCCCAAAACCAGGACGGAAACCGGACTGAAATGGGTCTAATGCCGATGTTTCCTCCAGAAACCTACCAAGCTGTTCAGCAACCGCTCTCTCAATTACCTTACCCAGGTATGGAAGATTTGAAACTGGGCGGTAATTGGATAGGTCTAAGGGATCTAATGAAGTTTTTTTTAAGAGTGGACACACCACTGCTTCCTTCAATTCCCCTGGGAATGTCCCCGTGTCAAGGGACAAATTGATAATTTCAACCAGGGGGGTCCGCACAACATCTGGACACTCCCTAATCAGCCAAGACGGGCACGGATCAAGGAGGCAGGTGGTGGGCCTACCAACTTGGAGGAATCTATCCACATCAGTAGGGAGTATCCGATCGAAATGGTCCAACACTGGACCTGAAGTCAGTCGAGGGGCCTCCAGTTCAGTCACTGTATCTAAATTGGCAGGGAGGTCACGGCGGAGCAACAGGACTTTCTCTGCAAAAAAACTCGCGAATGCCTCACAGCTGTGGGTCGAATTTGTGCTTAAATTTGGTTGTCCTCTTAAGGACGTTATTGACCTAATTATTTTAAAAGGTTGTGCCGGGTGAGAGCTAGCGGATGCAATGGAAGCTGCAAAGTAAGATTTCTTAGCAGCTTTCATAGCCATCTCATAGGCTTTCATAAGCGTCCTATAAGATGTTCTTGAGGCTCCGTCACGAGTCCGTCTCCATACTCGCTCTAGCCGTCTGAAATCCCGCTTCATTTTCCGGAGCTCCTCAGTAAACCAAGGGGCCCGGTTTCGACGGGGTCGCAGAGGGCGCTTAGGCGCGATCTCATCAATGGCTGCCCAAAGCCGGTTATTCCAGTCCTCCACAAGGTCATCTAATGAGTCGCCAGGAGGAGCAGGGTTCCGCAAGGCTTGTCGGAATCTATCAGGATCCATCAGTTTTCGCGGACGAGCCCAAATAGGTTCGCCACCCGAGCCGGGGAGGAGCGGGAAGTCTATCTTGGCTTTCAGAGCGTAGTGATCAGACCATGGCACTTCCACAGCAGGGAGCATGATCACATCTATGCCAGCCCCAAAGATCAGATCCAGCGTGTGGCCTGCTTGATGAGTGGGGCCCAAAACAACCTGGGAGAGCCCTAGTGTTGCCATGGAATTCACTAGGTCCAGAGCCTGTGAGGAGGGAGCGGCATCGGCATGGACGTTGAAGTCTCCCAAAACCAGTAGGTTTGGGAACTCCAAGGCCCAGCCCGCCACCACCTCCAGCAGGTCTGACAGGGTGGCTGCAGGTGTGCTGGGTGGTCGGTACACCAGCCAGACAGCCAAGCTCTCCTTGGTGCCCCACACGAGACCAACACATTCAATGCCGGAGATCGCCGGTGATGGCAGAGCTCTGAAAGAGCAATCCTCCCGGAATAACAACGCTACTCCTCCCCCCCGACCCACAGTCCGCGATTGATGGAGGACAGAGAAACCTGGGGGTGTTATCTCATGTAGGGAGACTACTTCGCCTTCCCGTACCCAGGTCTCCGTCACGCAAGCCAGGTCAATCCCCTGCGAGACAAAAAAGTCACGCATGGTGGCGGTTTTGTTGCCTATGGACCTGGCATTGCACAGCACCAATGACGGAGGTGTGTAATCCTTGCTCTCCCTCCCCTCATCCCTTGGGATGGGGCGTAGATTGGAAGGGGTTCGAGGATCACTGCATCTCGAAACCCTTCGCCGATAGAGATATCTAGCCCCACCGCCATGCCTCCCTAGCCCTTCAATTGTGGAAATCCCAGATCCCATACTAGCCTCCCCAATAGATGGGTAACATCCCCTCAATAACAAGTCATCCTTGGGCCAGGACTCATGGGTCAAAGTGGTATGGGAAAGAGGTGGAGGTCTGATAGGGTAAGTATCCCTAGAAGATAAAACCCAACCAACCGCACCCCAAGCGGGGGGGACAGTCCCATGGTATTTCATTAACCCTCTCCCTCCTGGGTTAATTGGAGGATTGTTGGTTCTATCTGTGGCTGTGGAAGTATTAATGAGGTATGTGTTATAAAATGTGGATCACTGGCTAACAAAGAGCCAGATTCAAATTCGGAAGATCTGTCCATCCTGTCTCGCCAGGAGTACAGTAGAGAAGGCTGATCATTCTGGTAAGTTTTTGGAACATTGGGCAAAGGTCCAGATGTAGATTTGGTGCTGGATATCTCCAGATTGTCAGCAACATAGAGTTCTTTATGTGTTGTTGCCATAGAAATGTCGGAGGCGCCAAATTCCTCATCTAATTTATGTTAAATTATGTTAAAAAGTACACCAGAATTTAGTGGTATTGGATACTTTGGGTCCCAAAATGTCCCCGCCAGCAGTGGCTGCATAAAATCTCTAAGTCATAGTCCTTTGCCAGTCCTCTTTAATTTCGAATGTCCAATCATGGAAGGATTCTGTCTCAAAGAAAGGCCCATTTTTTCCATCCAGATTTTTATATCCAGGAGTGAAAAACTCCAAATTATAATCCTTAAACTTGTCAAATCTGGATGTCCCAAACGTCCCCACTTTTGACTTGGTCCAATTCTTGTTATTTTGTTGTTCTTATTGATCACACTCCTCTTTCTTTTTCTTTCTGTCCCTGTTTTCCTGCACAAATGTCCTAATTCCAAAAGTTAGTTCCTTTACAGAGGCTTGTTATTCAGAAACAAAACATTACGTCAAGTTCCTTTCATTCCACAACAGATGATTCCATTGTCTTCTTCGGTGTAGTGGCCTCTGTAGTCATAATAATGTTCCATTTCTGCAGTTTCCCAGGAGATAAACAGTTCTGTTCCAATTTCCAGCTAAAACCACTTGTAATATCCCTCGGCTCCTCTAGGTGGATTGCAAAAACTGAGTTCTCTTCCAGATCGCGTCCATTAGCCCTAGTAACTTTATAATCCTTATTTAAAACAATTTGTATCCAATTTATAACAAATATAACCAGCAAAGTCCTTGTAACATAGTCTCTATCTTATTTTCCGCTTTGACAGCTCTTTGACAGCTGTCAAAACTTGCCTTTCTCCTCTCCAAACTCCGTCATCGATCGCTCCCGGGGTTCCAGGGGGGGTTGTTTTTAAGTCCGAATTCTACTTTCCTCCTCCAGCTCAATCTCATATTCTTCACTCGTGAGGTTAAAAACTTGCCAAAATGATGTTACTCCGATCTTAGTTATCAGATCCTTTGCTTTGACCCTTCTACAATGGAGGGGGTGGCTGACTTCCTTTTTTGCGCCTCCCCCGCTCGCGCCGAAATTTTTAAAGTTTTTGTCCCTCTTTTTAGTCCAAGTTCCAATTACTTACGGGTTGTTCTTTTAGGTCCGAATTTTCAAAGGAAAAAGCCAGCGCTCTCCGCCGAATGGCATGCGGCTTCGCACGGCAGGGATAGCAGAGGACTCAAAACACCACGCTTCTCCCCGGCACCCGATCCGTAGCCTTTAAAAAGGCTCCTTCACGAGTCGGGAGGGCGCTAACGGTGTCAGCCGAGTCTCCATGTCCACGGCCCCCGTGGCCGTGGTTTTTAAGGGTCCCCGCATCGCCGGTGCGGTAGGACCCAGCCCCTGCCGTGCAGGCTCCCTCCGGAGCTCGGAGGGAGTCCGCCGTTCGGCGATGGCGCCGACCCGGAGATTTCTTTTCCTGTGATAAAAAGCCTTCTGTTTCGACCGCCAAACCTCTCAGGGGAGCATTTGCAACCATTTGGCAACATTTTTGAATGAATGGCCGAGAGTCAGATTTTTTTTTTATTTTTATTTTTATTACATTTTCAATTTACAGAAACGGAAGAAAGAAGAAACCAAAAAAGAGAAAAAAGAAAAATAATCCAACTTTCAAAATGCATTTTTACGTTACTAACTGGACTTCCCCACATCTCCCTCACCCTGCGTTTTTTACAATAAACATATCAGCAAATTATTACCTTGTTCCGTATCTTGTTTATATCTTTCAAAATATTTTACTTCTAAATTTAAAGTACCTTTTGTCAATTATTTATACCTTAAAATAATACATAAAATAACTTTAAATTTCAACTTTTTCTTGCTTATAACTTAATTTTCTGTTTTCCCAATCTAGTTGCAGGAGCTAAAATTTCCAAATCATGCAGATTCTTAACATTCATACAACTTATAATGTTTTTGTAAATAGTCCTTAAATTTCTTCCAGTCCTCTTCCATTGTCTCTTCTCCCAAATCTCGGATTCTGCCAGTCATTTCAGCCAGTTCCATATAGTCCATCAACTGCGTCTGCCACTCTTCCAGCGTGGGAAAATCTTGTATCTTCCAATATTTTGCAATGAGTATTCTTGCTGCTGTAGTTGCATACATAAAAAGTGTTCTATCCTTCTTTAACACCTTTTGGTCCACAATGCCCAGGAGGAAGGCCTCTGGTTTTTTAGGAAAGGTGTACCTAAACACCTTTTTTAACTCATTGTAGATCATTTCCCAGAAGGCCTTCACTTTTGGACAAGTCCACCAAAGGTGAAAGAATGTCCCTTCAGCCTCCTTACATTTCCAACATTTATTATCAGACCGATGATATATTTTTGCAAGTTTGACTGGGGTCATGTACCACCTATATATCATTTTCATAATATTCTCCTTCAGGGCATTACATGCCGTGAATTTCATTCCAGTGGTCCATAACCTTTCCCAGTCTTCAAACATAATGTTGTACCCAATATCCTGAGCCCATTTTATCATGGCTGATTTGACTATCTCATCCTGGGTGTTCCATTTAAGCAGCAAGTTATACATTCTCGAGAGTACCTTGGTCTTAGGTTCTAACAGTTCTGTCTCTAATTTCGATTTTTCCACCTGGAATCCTATTTTTTTGTCCAACTTAAAAACCTCTTGAATTTGAGCATAATGAAACCAGTCTTGCACCCTATTCTTAAATTTTTCAAAGCTCTGCAGCTCTGCAGCCTCCAATTGTCTCCAGTTTTTTCTATTATTTCCCAATATTTCGGCCATCGAGAGTCAGATTTTTGATGAAATTGTGATTTTCAAAAAAATCTTTTTCTGCCGGTTAAGTTGTCGAGGGCTGATTTCTTTTCCTGAGATAAAAAGCCTTCTGTTTCGACCGCCAAACCTCGCAGGGGAGCATTTGCAACCGTTTGGCACCATTTTTGAGTGAATGGCCGAAAGTCAGATTTTTGATCTAATTGTGACCCCGGGGCTTAGGGATTTTTAAAAAAAAAAAAAAAAATCTGCAAGTTAAGTTGTCGAGGGCTGATTTCTTTTCCTGTGATAAAAAGCCTTCTGTTTCGACCGCCAAACGTCTCAGGGGTGTATTTGCTTCCGTTTGGCACCATTTTTGAGTGGTGGAATAGTAGTAAAATAGCTTTAAAGTAGTACTAAAGTAGTAGTAAAATTATTGTAAAACAGTAGTGAAGTAGTAGTAAAGTAGTAGTAAAATGGCAGTAAAGTAGTAGTAAAATGGTAGTAAAGTAGTAGTAAAATGGTAGTAAAGTAGTAGTAAAATGATAGTCAAGTAGTAGTAAAGCGGTAGTAAAGTAGTAGTAAAGCAGTATTAAAGTAGTAGTAAGAATGACCTCAGAAGTGTTCATTGTACAAAAAGTCGCCATGTTGGAAGCCTCAATCACAGAGGTTTTTCCAGGTGTTTCCATATCAAGTAGTGGGGCGGGGGGAAAGGCTTCTCAGTGTATGATGGTTGATCCCTGTTTATTCTATTATGTTAAAAAGTACACCAGAATTTAGTGGCGTTGGATATTTTGGGTCCCAAAATGTCCCCGCCAGCAGTGGCTGCATAAAATCCTTTAGTCAGAACAGAGCGATGGGCAACACACTGTCGTGAGTCAGGAGCTGTGTGAGGAGCCACTTGTCAAAACTGAGCTGAGGACAAAAGCATACCCTCCAACATTTCTCCGATGAAAATAGGGGTGCCCTGTTCTGTAACAACAATTTTACTACAGTGGTACTAAACTTTGTACGAAATGTTCCTTTCATATCTCCAATTTTCTTGAACAGATCTCTGGTTCTTCCCATTCTGTTGTTTTCCTCTATTGTTTGCATTGCTCGTTTAAGAAGGCCTTCTTGTCTCTCCTTGCTATTCTTTGGAAATCTGCATTCAATTTCCTGTATCTTTCACTATCTCCCTCGCATTTTGCTTGCCTTCTCTCCTCCGCTATTTGTAAGGCCTCGTTGGACAGCCACTTTGCTTTCTTGCATTTCCTTTTCATTGGGATGGTTTTCGTTGTTGCCTCCTGTACAATGTTACGAGCCTCCATCCATCGTTCTTCAGGCACTCTGTCCACCAAATCTAAATCCTTAAACCTGTTCGTCACTTCCACTGTGTATTCATAAGGGATTTGACTTAGATTATATCTTACCGGCCCAGTGGTTTTCCCTACTTTCTTCAGTTTAAGTTTGAATTTTGCTATAAGAAGCTGATGATCTGAGCCCCAGTCAGCTCCAGGTCTTGTTTTTGCTGACTGTATAGAGCCTCTCCATCTTTGGCTGCAGAGAATATAATCAATCTGATTTCGATTGGTGATGTCCATGTGTAGAGTCGTCTCTTGTGTTGTTGGAAAAGCGTGTTTGTGATGACCAGCTTGTTCTCTTGACAGAACTCTATTAGCCTTTGCCCTGCTTCGTTTTGATCTCCAAGGCCAAACTTGCCAGTTGTTCCTTTTATCTCTTGCCTCCCTACTTTAGCATTCCAATCCCCTATAATGAGAAGAACATCCTTCTTTGGTGTCACTTCTATAAGGTGTTGTTAGTCTTCATAGAATTGGTCAATTTCAGTTTCTTCAGCACCAGTAGTTGGTGCATAAACTTGGATTACTGTGATGTTAAAAGGTCTGCCTTGGATTCGTATCGAGATCATTCTATCATTCTATTCTATGTATAACTCCATACCATTCAACATTTCTCCCATGAACATAGGGACGTCCTAAGGAAAAGCAGGATAACATCAGAAACCAGGACAGCTTCAACAAATCTGGGACTGTCCCGGGAAAATTAGGGACAACTGGAAGGTTTGCAAAAGTGGGGAAGTTAAGATCAAGGAACAAGAGAGAAGTCATGAGTGAAGGACAAGCCAAAGGAGATTTTGAGGGAGGAGGCTTATTGGTTTGTTCTTGTTCTTGTTTTTATTGTGTATTTGGTGTTTTTTACCTTGCATTTTTAAGTTGTAAACCAACCTTAAATCTACGGATGAAGGGCAGTATATACAATTAAGAAAATAGTAACAATACTATTTGTTACTATAGACAAGCATGCCATTGTTCAGGAAGGTCTACTCTATTAATAGAGGTATAAATAGTAAAGTAGTATAAGCAATAAAGTAGCAGTAGTAAAGTGGAAGTAAAGTGGTAGTAAAGCAATAGTAAACCAGTAGTGAAGTAGCAGTTAAGTAATGGTAAAACAATAGTAAAGTGGTGGAATAGTAGTAAAATAGCAGTAAAGTAGTAGTAATGCAGTAGTAAAATAGTAGTAAAATGGAAGTAAGGCAGTAGTGAAACAGCAGTAAGCAGTAAAGTAGTAGTAAAGCGGTAGTAAAATGGTCCAATAGTAAAGTGGTGGAATAGTAGTAAAATAGCTCTAAAGTAGTAGTAAAGTTGTAGAAAAATTGTACTAAAGTAGTAGTAAAATGGTAGTAATACAGTAGTAAAGTAGTAGTAAAATGGTAGTGAAGCAATAGTAAAGTAGTAGTAAAGTGGTAGTAAAGCGATAGTAAAATGATAGTAAAGCTGTAGTAAAACAATAGTAAAGCAGTAGTAAAGTGGTAGTAAAGTGATAGTAAAGTGATAGTAAATCTGTAGTAAAGCAGTAGTAAAGCAGTAGTAAAGCGGTAGTAAAGTAGTAGTAAAACAGTATTAAAGTAGTAGTAAGAATGACCTCAGAAGTGTTCATTGTACAAAAAGGCGCCATGTTGGTAGCCTCAATCACAGAGGTTTTTCCAGTTGTTTCCATATAAAGTAGTGCGGCGGGGGGAATGGCTTCTCAGTGTTTGTATGTTGATCCCTGTTTACACTATTATGTTAAAAAGTACACCAGAATTTACTGGCGCTGGATATTTTGGGTCCCAAAATGTCCCCGCCAGCAGTGGCTGCATTAATTCCTTTAGTCTGAACTGAGCGATGGGCAACACACTGTCGTGAGTCAGGAGCTGTGTGAGGAGCCAGTAGTCAAAATCAGGGATTTCAGTTAGATTATATCTTACCGGCCCAGTGGTTTTTCCTACTTTCTTCAGTAGGCACCATTTTTGAGTGAAAGGCCGAAAGTCAGATTTTTGATGAAATTGTGACCCCGGGGCTTAGGTATTTTTTCAAAAAAATCTTTTTCGGCGGGTTAAGTTGTCGAGGGCTGATTTCTATTCCTGAGATAAAAAGCCTTCTGTTTCGACCGCCAAACCTCTCAGGGGTGCATTTGCATCCGTTTGGCACCATTTCTGAGTGGTAGAATAGTAGTAAAATAGCTTTAAAGTAGTAGTAAAGTAGTAGTAAAATTGTAGTAAAGTAGTAGTAAAATGATCGTAAAACAGTAGTGAAGTAGTAGTATAATGGCATTAAAGTAATAGTAAAATGGTAGTAAAGTAGTAAAATCGTAGTAAAGTAGTAGTAAAATGGTAGTAAAGTAGTAGTAAGATGGTAGTCAAGTAGTAGTAAAGCAGCAGTAAAGTAGTAGTAAAACAGTATTAAAGTAGTAGTAAGAATGACCTCAGAAGTGTTCGTTGTACAAAAAGGCGCCATGTTGGTAGCCTCAATCACAGAGGTTTTTCCAGTTGTTTCCATATAAAGTAGTGGGGCGGGGGGAAAGGCTTCTCAGTGTTTGATGGTTGATCCCTGTTTACACTATAATAATAATAATAATAATAATAATAATAATAATAATAATAATAATTATAATTATAATTATAATTATAATTATAATTATAATTATAATTATAATTATAATAATTTTTTATTTATACCCCGCCCTCCCCAGCCAAGGCCGGGCTCAGAGCGGCTTACAAACAATAATAAAAACAAGATGAATGATTACAACTTAAAAACAAAAATAAAATACAACATTAAAATAATGGAACATTAAAATATTAAAATGTAGCCTCATCGCAGGAGGAGAAGGAAAAGAAGGGGGGGAAAGAGAGAGAGGGAGGGAATCAAATTGGCTCCAAGCCAAAGGCCAGGTGGAACAACTCTGTCTTACAGGCCCTGCGGAAAGAATTCAGATCCTGCAGGGCCCTGGTCTCATGAGGCAGAGCGTTCCACCAGGCCGGAGCCAGAGTTGAAAAGGCCCTGGCTCTGGTTGAAGCCAATCTAACTTCTTTAGGGCCTGGGACCACTCGGGTGTTGTTATTTATGGACCTTGAGGCTCTCCGTGGGGCATACCAGGAGAGGCGGTCCCGTAGGTACGAGGGTCCTAGGCCGTGAAGGGCTTTAAAGGTCAAAAGCAGCACCTTAAATCTGACCCTGTACTCCACCGGGAGCCAGTGCAGCTTGAAAAGCACTGGGTGAATATGCTCCCATGGCAGAGACCCCGTGAGGAGCCTCGCTGCAGCATTCTGTACCCGCTGGAGTTTCTGGGACAGCTTCAAGGGCAGCCCCGCATAGAGCGAATTACAGTAGTCAAGCCTGGAGATGACCGTCGCATGGATCACTGTGGCCAGGTCGGGGCGGGAAAGGTAAGGGACCAACTGCTTGATGCGGCAAAGGTGGAAAAATGTCGCCTTAGCTGTTGCTGTAACTTGCGCCTCCATGGAAAGGGAGGCATCAAGGATTACACCCAAACTCTTAACGGAAGGCAATGGCACTAATTGGGCCCCCGCAAGAGAAGGGAGTTGGTCCCTCATCCCCATGCCACCCCGACCTAGCCATAGGACCTCTGTCTTCAAAGGATTTAGTTTCAATTGGCTCCCACGAAACCATCCAGCCACAGCTTCCAAGCATCTGGTCAGTGTGTTCGGGGCCGAGTCAGTGTGGCCATCCAACAGCAGATAGAGCTGAGTGTCATCAGCATATTGGTGACAGCCCAGCCCAAAGCTCCGGATAATCTGGGCAAGGGGGCGCATAAAGATGTTAAAAAGCACCGGGGAGAGAATTGCGCCCTGCGGCACTCCACACACCAAGGAGTGGCGCGACGACATTTCCCTCCCTAGTGCCACCCTCTGTCCCCGACCAGAGATAAAAGAGCACAACCAGTTACGGGCTATGCCCTGTATCCCCATGTCTGCAAGGCGGTGGTCCAGAAGATCATGATCGACCATGTCAAAGGCTGCTGACAAATCTAAAAGGATCAGCAGTCCTGACCCGCCTCGATCCAGTTGTCTACGGAGATCATCTGTTAGGGCAACCAGAGCCGTCTCCGTCCCAAAACCAGGACGGAAACCGGACTGAAATGGATCTAATGCCGATGTTTCCTCCAGAAACCTACCAAGCTGTTCAGCAACCGCTCTCTCAATTACCTTACCCAGGTACGGAAGATTTGAAACTGGGCGGTAATTGGATAGGTCTAAGGGATCTAATGAAGTTTTTTTTAAGAGTGGACACACCACTGCTTCCTTCAATTCCCCTGGGAATGTCCCCGTGTCAAGGGACAAATTGATAATTTCAACCAGGGGGGTCCGCACAACATCTGGACACTCCCTAATCAGCCAAGACGGGCACGGATCAAGGAGGCAGGTGGTGGGCCTACCAACTTGGAGGAATCTATCCACATCAGTAGGGAGTATCCGATCGAAATGGTCCAACACTGGACCTGAAGTCAGTCGAGGGGCCTCCAGTTCAGTCACTGTATCTAAATTGGCAGGGAGGTCACGGCGGAGCAACAGGACTTTCTCTGCAAAAAAACTCGCGAATGCCTCACAGCTGTGGGTCAAATTTGTGCTTAAATTTGGTTGTCCTCTTAAGGACGTTATTGACCTAATTATTTTAAAAGGTTGTGCCGGGTGAGAGCTAGCGGATGCAATGGAAGCTGCAAAGTAAGATTTCTTAGCAGCTTTCATAGCCATCTCATAGGCTTTCATAAGCGTCCTATAAGATGTTCTTGAGGCTCCGTCACGAGTCCGTCTCCATACTCGCTCTAGCCGTCTGAAATCCCGCTTCATTTTCCGGAGCTCCTCAGTAAACCAAGGGGCCCGGTTTCGACGGGGTCGCAGAGGGCGCTTAGGCGCGATCTCATCAATGGCTCGCAAGAGCCGGTTATTCCAGTCCTCCACAAGGTCATCTAATGAGTCGCCAGGAGGAGCAGGGTTCCGCAAGGCTTGTCGGAATCTATCAGGATCCATCAGTTTTCGCGGACGAGCCCAAATAGGTTCGCCACCCGAGCCGGGGAGGAGCGGGAAGTCTATCTTGGCTTTCAGAGCGTAGTGATCAGACCATGGCACTTCCACAGCAGGGAGCATGATCACATCTATGCCAGCCCCAAAGATCAGATCCAGCGTGTGGCCTGCTTGATGAGTGGGGCCCAAAACAACCTGGGAGAGCCCTAGTGTTGCCATGGAATTCACTAGGTCCAGAGCCTGTGAGGAGGGAGCGGCATCGGCATGGACGTTGAAGTCTCCCAAAACCAGTAGGTTTGGGAACTCCAAGGCCCAGCCCGCCACCACCTCCAGCAGGTCTGACAGGGTGGCTGCAGGTGTGCTGGGTGGTCGGTACACCAGCCAGACAGCCAAGCTCTCCTTGGTGCCCCACACGAGACCAACACATTCAATGCCGGAGATCGCCAGTGATGGCAGAGCTCTGAAAGAGCAATCCTCCCGGAATAACAATGCTACTCCTCCCCCCCGACCCACAGTCCGCGATTGATGGAGGACAGAGAAACCTGGGGGTGTTATCTCATGCAGGGAGACTACTTCGCCTTCCCGTACCCAGGTCTCCGTCACGCAAGCCAGGTCAATCCCCTGCGAGACAAAAAAGTCACGCATGGTGGCGGTTTTGTTGCCTATGGACCTGGCATTGCACAGCACCAATGACGGAGGTGTGTAATCCTTGCTCTCCCTCCCCTCATCCCTTGGGATGGGGCGTAGATTGGAAGGGGTTCGAGGATCACTGCATCTCGAAACCCTTCGCCGATAGAGATATCTAGCCCCACCGCCATGCCTCCCTAGCCCTTCAATTGTGGAAATCCCAGATCCCATACTAGCCTCCCCAATAGATGGGTAACATCCCCTCAATAACAAGTCATCCTTGGGCCAGGACTCATGGGTCAAAGTGGTATGGGAAAGAGGTGGAGGTCTGATAGGGTAAGTATCCCTAGAAGATAAAACCCAACCAACCGCACCCCAAGCGGGGGGGACAGTCCCCTGGTATTTCATTAACCCTCTCCCTCCTGGGTTAATTGGAGGATTGTTGGGTCTATCTGTGGCTGTGGAAGTATTAATGAGGTATGTGTTATAAAATGTGGATCACTGGCTAACAAAGAGCCAGATTCAAATTCGGAAGATCTGTCCATCCTGTCTCGCCAGGAGTACAGTAGAGAAGGCTGATCATTCTGGTAAGTTTTTGGAACATTGGGCAAAGGTCCCGATGTAGATTTGGTGCTGGATATCTCCAGATTGTCAGCAACATAGAGTTCTTTATGTGTTGTTGCCATAGAAATGTCGGAGGCGCCAAATTCCTCATCTAATTTATGTTAAATTATGTTAAAAAGTACACCAGAATTTAGTGGTATTGGATACTTTGGGTCCCAAAATGTCCCCGCCAGCAGTGGCTGCATAAAATCCTTTAGTCAGAACTGAGCGATGGGCAACACACTGTCGTGTGTCAGGAGCTCTGTGAGGAGCCAGTAGTTAAAACTGAGGTGAGGACAAAAGCAAAGGGCAGTATATACAATTAATAAAATAGTAACAATACTATTTGTTACTATAGACAAGCATGCCATTGTTCAGGAAGGTCTACTCTATTAATAGGGGTATAAATAGTAAAGTAGTATAAGCAGTAGTAAAGTGGAAGTAAAGTGGTAGTAAAGCAATAGTAAACCAGTAGTGAAGTAGAAGTTAAGTAATGGTAAAACAATAGTAAAGTGGTGGAATAGTAGTAAAATAGAAGTAAAGTAGTAGTAACACAGTAGTAAAATAGTAGTAAAATGGTAGTAAGGCAGTAGTGAAACAGCAGTAAGATAGTAGTAAAGTAGTAGTAAAGCGGTAGTAAAATGGTCCAATAGTAAAGTGGTGGAATAGTAGTAAAATAGCTTTAAAGTAGTAGTAAATTTGTAGTAAAATTGTACTAAAGTAGTAAAATGATAGTAAGGTAGAAGTAAAATGATAGTAAAGCAGTAGTAAAGCAGTAGTAAAGCGGTAGTAAAGTGGTAGTAAAGTGGTAGTAAAGTGGTAGTAAAACAGTAGGAAAATGGTAGTAAAGTAGTAGTAAAGTGGTAGTAAAGTAGTAGTAAAACAGTAGTAAAGCAGTAGTAAGAATGACCTCAGAAGTGTTCGTTGTACAAAAACGTGCCCTGTTGATAGCCTCAATCACAGAGGTTTTTCCAATTGTTTCCATATAAAGAAGTGGGGCGGGGGGAATGGCTTCTCAGTGTTTGTATGTTGATCCCTGTTTACAATATTATGTTAAAAAGTACACCAGAATTTACTGGCGTTGGATATTTTGGGTCCCAAAATGTCCCCACCAGCAGTGGCTGCATTAATTCCTTTAGTCAGAACTGAGCGATGGGCAACACACTGTCGTGAGTCAGGAGCTATGTTAGGAGCCAGTAGTCAAAATAAGGGATTTCGGTTACATTATATCTTACCGGCCCAGTGGTTTTTCCTACTTTCTTCAGTAGGCACCATTTTTGAGTGAATGGCCGAAAGTCAGATTTTTGCTGAAATTGTGACCCCGGGGCTTAGGGATTTTTTTAAAAAAATCTTTTTCTGCCTGTTAAGTTGTCGAGGGCTGATTTCTTTTCCTGTGATAAAAAGCCTTCTGTTTCGACCGCCAAACCTCTCAGGGGAGCATTTGCAACCGTTTGGCAACATTTTTGAGTGAATGGCCGAGAGTCAGATTTTTTTTAAAAAAAAAATTTTTATTACATTTTCAATTTACAGAAAAGGAAAAAAGAACAAACCAAAAAAGAGAAAAAAGAAAAATAATCCAACTTTCAAAATGCATTTTTACGTTACTAACTGGACTTCCCCACATCTCCCTCACCCTGCGTTCTTTACAATAAACATATCAGCAAATTATTACCTTGTTTCGTATCTTGTTTATATCTTTCAAAATATTTTACTTCTAAATTTAAAGTACCTTTTGTCAATTATTTATACCTTAAAATAATACATAAAATAACTTTAAATTTCAACTTTTTCTTGCTTATAACTTAATTTTCTGTTTTCCCAATCTAGTTGCAGGAGCTAAAATTTCCAAATCATGCAGATTCTTAACATTCATACAACTTATAATGTTTTTGTAAATAGTCCTTAAATTTCTTCCAGTCCTCTTCCATTGTCTCTTCTCCCAAATCTCGGATTCTGCCAGTCATTTCAGCCAGTTCCATATAGTCCATCAACTGCGTCTGCCACTCTTCCAGCGTGGGAAGATCTTGTATCTTCCAATATTTTGCAATGAGTATTCTTGCTGCTGTAGTTGCATACATAAAAAGTGTTCTATCCTTCTTTAACACCTTTTGGTCCACAATGCCCAGGAGGAAGGCCTCTGGTTTCTTAGGAAAGGTGTACCTAAACACCTTTTTTAACTCATTGTAGATCATTTCCCAGAAGGCTTTCACTTTTGGACAAGTCCACCAAAGGTGAAAGAATGTCCCTTCAGCCTCCTTACATTTCCAACATTTATTATCATACCGATGATATATTTTTGCAAGTTTGACTGGGGTCATGTACCACCTATATATCATTTTCATAATATTCTCCTTCAGGGCATTACATGGTAGTAATGGTAGTAAAGCAGTAGTAAGAATGACTATTTATGAGGTATAAATAGTAAAGTAGTATAAGCAATAAAGTAGCAGTAGTAAAGTGGAAGTAAAGAGGTAGTAAAGCAATAGTAAACCAGTAGTGAAGTAGCAGTTAAGTAATGGTAAAACAATAGTAAAGTGGTGGAATAGTAGTTAAATAAAAGTAAAGTAGTAGTAACGCAGTAGTAAAATAGTAGTAAAATGGTAGTAATGCAGTAGTGAAACAGCAGTAAGCAGTAAAGTACTAGTAAAGCGGTAGTAAAATGGTCTAATAGTAAAGTGGTGGAATAGTAGTAAAGTAGTAGTAAAATGGTAGTAAAGCTGTAGTAAAGCAGTAGTAAAGTGGTAGTAAAGCGGTAGTAAAGCAGTAGTAAAGTAGTAGTACAGTAGTAGTACAATGGTAGTAAAATGGTAGTAAAGTGGTAGTAAAGCGGTAGTAAAGCTGTAGTAGAGCAGTAGTAAAGTAGTAGTAAAGCAGCAGTAAAGTGGTAGTACAGTAGTAGTAAAATGGTAGTAAAATGGCAGTAAAGCAGTAGTAAGAATGACCTCAGAAGTGTTCGTTGTACAAAAAGGCGCCATGTTGGTAGCCTCAATCACAGAGGTTTTTCCAATTGTTTCCATATAAAGTAGTAGGTCCTGGGGAATGGCTTCTCAGTGTTTGTATGTTGATCCCTGTTTCCACTATTATGTTAAAAAGTACACCAGAATTTACTGGCGCTGGGTATTTTGGGTCCCAAAATGTCCCCGCCAGCAGTGGCTGCATTAATTCCTTTAGTCAGAAGTGAGCGATGGGCAACACACTGTCGAGAGTCAGGAGCTGTGTGAGGAGCCACTAGTCAAAATCAGGGATTTCAGTTAGATTATATCTTACCGGCCCAGTGGTTTTTCCTACTTTCTTCAGTAGGCACCATTTTTGAGTGAAAGGCCGAAAGTCAGATTTTTGATGAAATTGTGACCCCGGGGCTTAGGTATTTTTTCAAAAAAATCTTTTTCGGCCGGTTAAGTTGCCGAGGGCTGATTTCTTTTCCAAAGATAAAAAGCCATCTGTTTCGACCGCCAAACCTCTCAGGGGTGCATTTGCATCCGTTTGGCACCATTTTTGAGTGGTGGAATAGTAGTAAAGTAGTAGTAAAGTAGTAGTAAAATTGTAGTAAAATTGTAGTAAAATTGTAGTAAAGTAGTAGTAAAATGATCGTAAAACAGTAGTGAAGAAGTAGTAAAGCAGTAGTATAATGGCATTAAAGTAGTAGTAAAATGGTAGTAAAGTAGTAAAATGGTAGTAAAGTAGTAGTAAAATGGTAGTAAAGTAGTAGTAAAATGGTACTAAAGTAGTTGTAAAATGGTAGTCAAGTAGTAGTAAAATGGTAGTCAAGTAGTAGTAAAGCAGTAGTAAAGCAGTAGTAAAGTAGTAGTAAGAATGACCTCAGAAGTGTTCGTTGTACAAAAAGGCGCCATGTTGGTAGCCTCAATCACAGAGGTTTTTCCAGTTGTTTCCATATCAAGTAGTGGGGCGGGGGGGAAGGCTTCTCAGTGTTTGATGGTTGATCCCTGTTTACACTATAATAATAATAATAATAATAATAATAATAATAATAATAATAATAATAATTTTTTATTTATACCCCGCCCTCCCCAGCCAAGGCCGGGCTCAGAGCGGCTTACAAACAATAATAAAAACAAGATGAATGATTACAACTTAAAAACAAAAATAAAATACAACATTAAAATAATGGAACATTAAAATATTAAAATGTAGCCTCATTGCAGGAGGAGAAGGAAAAGAAAGGGGGGGGGAGAGAGAGAGGGAGGGAATCAAATTGGCTCCAAGCCAAAGGCCAGGTGGAACAACTCTGTCTTACAGGCCCTGCAGGGCCCTGGTCTCATGAGGCAGAGCGTTCCACCAGGCCGGAGCCAGAGTTGAAAAGGCCCTGGCTCTGGTTGAAGCCAATCTAACTTCTTTAGGGCCTGGGACCACTCGGGTGTTGTTATTTATGGACCTTGAGGCTCTCCGTGGGGCATACCAGGAGAGGCGGTCCCGTAGGTACGAGGGTCCTAGGCCGTGAAGGGCTTTAAAAGTCAAAAGCAGCACCTTAAATCTGACCCTGTACTCCACCGGGAGCCAGTGCAGCTTGAAAAGCACTGGGTGAATATGCTCCCATGGCAGAGACCCCGTGAGGAGCCTCGCTGCAGCATTCTGTACCCGCTGGAGTTTCTGGGACAGCTTCAAGGGCAGCCCCGCATAGAGCGAATTACAGTAGTCAAGCCTGGAGATGACCGTCGCATGGATCACTGTGGCCAGGTTGGGGCGGGAAAGGTAAGGGACCAACTGCTTGATGCGGCAAAGGTGGAAAAATGTCGCCTTGGCTGTTGCTGTAACTTGCGCCTCCATGGAAAGGGAGCCATCAAGGATTACACCCAAACTCTTAACGGAAGGCAATGGCACTAATTGGGCCCCCGCAAGAGAAGGGAGTTGGTCCCTCATCCCCATGCCACCCCGACCTAGCCATAGGACCTCTGTCTTCAAAGGATTTAGTTTCAATTGGCTCCCACGAAACCATCCAGCCACAGCTTCCAAGCATCTGGTCAGTGTGTTCGGGGCCGAGTCAGTGTGGCCATCCATCAGCAGATAGAGCTGAGTGTCATCAGCATATTGGTGACAGCCCAGCCCAAAGCTCCGGATAATCTGGGCAAGGGGGCGCATAAAGATGTTAAAAAGCACCGGGGAGAGAATTGCGCCCTGCGGCACTCCACACACCAAGGAGTGGCGCAACGACATTTCCCTCCCTAGTGCCACCCTCTGTCCCCGACCAGAGATAAAAGAGCACAACCAGTTACGGGCTATGCCCTGTATCCCCACGTCTGCAAGGCGGTGGTCCAGAAGATCATGATCGACCATGTCAAAGGCTGCTGACAAATCTAAAAGGATCAGCAGTCCTGACCCGCCTCGATCCAGTTGTCTACGGAGATCATCTGTTAGGGCAACCAGAGCCGTCTCCGTCCCAAAACCAGGACGGAAACCGGACTGAAATGGATCTAATGCCGATGTTTCCTCCAGAAACCTACCAAGCTGTTCAGCAACCGCTCTCTCAATTACCTTACCCAGGTATGGAAGATTTGAAACTGGGCGGTAATTGGATAGGTCTAAGGGATCTAATGAAGTTTTTTTTAAGAGTGGACACACCACTGCTTCCTTCAATTCCCCTGGGAATGTCCCCGTGTCAAGGGACAAATTGATAATTTCAACCAGGGGGGTCCGCACAACATCTGGACACTCCCTAATCAGCCAAGACGGGCACGGATCAAGGAGGCAGGTGGTGGGCCTACCAACTTGGAGGAATCTATCCACATCAGTAGGGAGTATCCGATCGAAATGGTCCAACACTGGACCTGAAGTCAGTCGAGGGGCCTCCAGTTCAGTCACTGTATCTAAATTGGCAGGGAGGTCACGGCGGAGCAACAGGACTTTCTCTGCAAAAAAACTCGCGAATGCCTCACAGCTGTGGGTCGAATTTGTGCTTAAATTTGGTTGTCCTCTTAAGGACGTTATTGACCTAATTATTTTAAAAGGTTGTGCCGGGTGAGAGCTAGCGGATGCAATGGAAGCTGCAAAGTAAGATTTCTTAGCAGCTTTCATAGCCATCTCATAGGCTTTCATAAGCGTCCTATAAGATGTTCTTGAGGCTCCGTCACGAGTCCGTCTCCATACTCGCTCTAGCCGTCTGAAATCCCGCTTCATTTTCCGGAGCTCCTCAGTAAACCAAGGGGCCCGGTTTCGACGGGGTCGCAGAGGGCGCTTAGGCGCGATCTCATCAATGGCTGCCAAGAGCCGGTTATTCCAGTCCTCCACAAGGTCATCTAATGAGTCGCCAGGAGGAGCAGGGTTCCGCAAGGCTTGTCGGAATCTATCAGGATCCATCAGTTTTCGCGGACGAGCCCAAATAGGTTCGCCACCCGAGCCGGGGAGGAGCGGGAAGTCTATCTTGGCTTTCAGAGCGTAGTGATCAGACCATGGCACTTCCACAGCAGGGAGCATGATCACATCTATGCCAGCCCCAAAGATCAGATCCAGCGTGTGGCCTGCTTGATGAGTGGGGCCCAAAACAACCTGGGAGAGCCCTAGTGTTGCCATGGAATTCACTAGGTCCAGAGCCTGTGAGGAGGGAGCGGCATCGGCATGGACGTTGAAGTCTCCCAAAACCAGTAGGTTTGGGAACTCCAAGGCCCAGCCCGCCACCACCTCCAGCAGGTCTGACAGGGTGGCTGCAGGTGTGCTGGGTGGTCGGTACACCAGCCAGACAGCCAAGCTCTCCTTGGTGCCCCACACGAGACCAACACATTCAATGCCGGAGATCGCCGGTGATGGCAGAGCTCTGAAAGAGCAATCCTCCCGGAATAACAACGCTACTCCTCCCCCCCGACCCACAGTCCGCGATTGATGGAGGACAGAGAAACCTGGGGGTGTTATCTCATGTAGGGAGACTACTTCGCCTTCCCGTACCCAGGTCTCCGTCACGCAAGCCAGGTCAATCCCCTGCGAGACAAAAAAGTCACGCATGGTGGCGGTTTTGTTGCCTATGGACCTGGCATTGCACAGCACCAATGACGGAGGTGTGTAATCCTTGCTCTCCCTCCCCTCATCCCTTGGGATGGGGCGTAGATTGGAAGGGGTTCGAGGATCACTGCATCTCGAAACCCTTCGCCGATAGAGATATCTAGCCCCACCGCCATGCCTCCCTAGCCCTTCAATTGTGGAAATCCCAGATCCCATACTAGCCTCCCCAATAGATGGGTAACATCCCCTCAATAACAAGTCATCCTTGGGCCAGGACTCATGGGTCAAAGTGGTATGGGAAAGAGGTGGAGGTCTGATAGGGTAAGTATCCCTAGAAGATAAAACCCAACCAACCGCACCCCAAGCGGGGGGGACAGTCCCATGGTATTTCATTAACCCTCTCCCTCCTGGGTTAATTGGAGGATTGTTGGTTCTATCTGTGGCTGTGGAAGTATTAATGAGGTATGTGTTATAAAATGTGGATCACTGGCTAACAAAGAGCCAGATTCAAATTCGGAAGATCTGTCCATCCTGTCTCGCCAGGAGTACAGTAGAGAAGGCTGATCATTCTGGTAAGTTTTTGGAACATTGGGCAAAGGTCCAGATGTAGATTTGGTGCTGGATATCTCCAGATTGTCAGCAACATAGAGTTCTTTATGTGTTGTTGCCATAGAAATGTCAGAGGCGCCAAATTCCTCATCTAATTTATGTTAAATTATGTTAAAAAGTACACCAGAATTTAGTGGTATTGGATACTTTGGGTCCCAAAATGTCCCCGCCAGCAGTGGCTGCATAAAATCCTTTAGTCAGAACTGAGCGATGGGCAACACACTGTCGTGTGTCAGGAGCTGTGTGAGGAGCCAGTAGTTAAAACTGAGGTGAGGACAAAAGCAAAGGGCAGTATATACAATTAATAAAATAGTAACAATACTATTTGTTACTATAGACAAGCATGCCATTGTTCAGGAAGGTCTACTCTATAAATAGGGGTATAAATAGTAAAGTAGTATAAGCAGTAGTAAAGTGGAAGTAAAGTGGTAGTAAAGCAATAGTAAACCAGTAGTGAAGTAGAAGTTAAGTAATGGTAAAACAATAGTAAAGTGGTGGAATAGTAGTAAAATAGAAGTAAAGTAGTAGTAACACAGTAGTAAAATAGTAGTAAAATGGTAGTAAGGCAGTAGTGAAACAGCAGTAAGATAGTAGTAAAGTAGTAGTAAAGCGGTAGTAAAATGGTCCAATAGTAAAGTGGTGGAATAGTAGTAAAATAGCTTTAAAGTAGTAGTAAATTTGTAGTAAAATTGTACTAAAGTAGTAAAATGATAGTAAGGTAGAAGTAAAATGATAGTAAAGCAGTAGTAAAGCAGTAGTAAAGCGGTAGTAAAGTGGTAGTAAAGTGGTAGTAAAGTGGTAGTAAAACAGTAGGAAAATGGTAGTAAAGTAGTAGTAAAGTGGTAGTAAAGTAGTAGTAAAACAGTAGTAAAGCAGTAGTAAGAATGACCTCAGAAGTGTTCATTGTACAAAAACGTGCCCTGTTGATAGCCTCAATCACAGAGGTTTTTCCAATTGTTTCCATATAAAGTAGTGGGGCGGGGGGTATGGCTTCTCAGTGTTTGTATGTTGATCCCTGTTTACACTATTATGTTAAAAAGTACACCAGAATTTACTGGCGTTGGATATTTTGGGTGCCAAAATGTCCCCGCCAGCAGTGGCTGCATTAATTCCTTTAGTCAGAACTGAGCGATGGGCAACACACTGTCGTGAGTCAGGAGCTATGTGAGGAGCCAGTAGTCAAAATAAGGGATTTCGGTTACATTATATCTTACCGGCCCAGTGGTTTTTCCTACTTTCTTCAGTAGGCACCATTTTTGAGTGAATGGCCGAAAGTCAGATTTTTGCTGAAATTGTGACCCCGGGGCTTAGGGATTTTTTTAAAAAAATCTTTTCTGCCTGTTAAGTTGTCGAGGGCTGATTTCTTTTCCTGTGATAAAAAGCCTTCTGTTTCGACCGCCAAACCTCTCAGGGGAGCATTTGCAACCGTTTGGCAACATTTTTGAGTGAATGGCCGAGAGTCAGATTTTTTTTAAAAAAAATTTTTTTATTACATTTTCAATTTACAGGAAAGGAAAAAAGAACAAACCAAAAAAGAGAAAAAAGAAAAATAATCCAACTTTCAAAATGCATTTTTACGTTACTAACTGGACTTCCCCACATCTCCCTCACCCTGCGTTCTTTACAATAAACATATCAGCAAATTATTACCTTGTTTCGTATCTTGTTTATATCTTTCAAAATATTTTACTTCTAAATTTAAAGTACCTTTTGTCAATTATTTATACCTTAAAATAATACATAAAATAACTTTAAATTTCAACTTTTTCTTGCTTATAACTTAATTTTCTGTTTTCCCAATCTAGTTGCAGGAGCTAAAATTTCCAAATCATGCAGATTCTTAACATTCATACAACTTATAATGTTTTTGTAAATAGTCCTTAAATTTCTTCCAGTCCTCTTCCATTGTCTCTTCTCCCAAATCTCGGATTCTGCCAGTCATTTCAGCCAGTTCCATATAGTCCATCAACTGCGTCTGCCACTCTTCCAGCGTGGGAAGATCTTGTATCTTCCAATATTTTGCAATGAGTATTCTTGCTGCTGTAGTTGCATACATAAAAAGTGTTCTATCCTTCTTTAACACCTTTTGGTCCACAATGCCCAGGAGGAAGGCCTCTGGTTTCTTAGGAAAGGTGTACCTAAACACCTTTTTTAACTCATTGTAGATCATTTCCCAGAAGGCCTTCACTTTTGGACAAGTCCACCAAAGGTGAAAGAATGTCCCTTCAGCCTCCTTACATTTCCAACATTTATTATCAGACCGATGATATATTTTTGCAAGTTTGACTGGGGTCATGTACCACCTATATATCATTTTCATAATATTCTCCTTCAGGGCATTACATGCCGTGAATTTCATTCCAGTGGTCCATAACCTTTCCCAGTCTTCAAACATAATGTTGTACCCAATATCCTGAGCCCATTTTATCATGGCTGATTTGACTATCTCATCCTGGGTGTTCCATTTAAGCAGCAAGTTATACATTCTCGAGAGTACCTTGGTCTTAGGTTCTAACAGTTCTGTCTCTAATTTCGATTTTTCCACCTGGAATCCTATTTTTTTGTCCAACTTAAAAACCTCTTGAATTTGAGCGTAATGAAACCAGTCTTGCACCCTATTCTTTAATTTTTCAAAGCTCTGCAGCCTCCAATTGTCTCCAGTTTTTTCTATTATTTCCCAATATTTCGGCCATCGAGAGTCAGATTTTTGATGAAATTCTGACCCCGGGGCTTAGGGATATTTTCAAAAAAATCTTTTTCTGCCAGTTAAGTTGTCGAGGGCTGATTTCTTTTCCTGAGATAAAAAGCCTTCTGTTTCGACCGCCAAACCTCTCAGGGGAGCATTTGCAACCGTTTGGCACCATTTTTGAGTGAATGGCCGAAAGTCAGATTTTTGATGAAATTGTGACCCCGGGGCTTAGGGATTTTTTTAAAAAATAATAATTCTGCAGTTTAAGTTGTCGAGGGCTGATTTCTTTTCCTGTGATAAAAAGCCTTCTGTTTCGACTGCCAAACCTCTCAGGGGAGTATTTGCAACCGTTTGGCACCATTTTTGAGTGAATGGCCGAAAGTCAGATTTTTCATCAAATTGTGACCCCGGGGCTTAGGGGTTTTTCAAAAAAATCCCTTTTTTCCGGTTAAGTTGTTGAGAGCTGATTTCTTTTCATGTGATAAAAAGCCTTCTGTTTTGACCGCCAAACCTCTCAGGGGAGCATTTGCAACCGTTTGGCACCATTTTTGAGTGAATGGCCGAAAGTCAGATTTTTGATCTAATTGTGACCCAAGGGCTTAGGGATTTTTTCAAAAAAAAATAAAATAATCTGCAAGTTAAGTTGTCGAGGGCTGATTTCTTTTCCTGTGATAAAAAGCCTTTTGTTTCGACCGCCAAACCTCTCAGGGGTGTATTTGCTTCCGTTTGGCACCATTCTTGAGTGGTGGAATAGTAGTAAAATAGCTTTAAAGTAGTACTAAAGTAGTAGTAAAATTATTGTAAAACAGTAGTGAAGTAGTAGTATTCTTTAATTTTTCAAAGCTCTGCAGCCTCCAATTGTCTACAGTTTTTTCTATTATTTCCCAATATTTCGGCCATCGAGAGTCAGATTTTTGATGAAATTGTGACCCCGGGGCTTAGGGATTTTTTCAAAAAAATCTTTTTCTGCCGGTTAAGTTGTCGAGGGCTGATTTCTTTTCCTGAGATAAAAAGCCTTCTGTTTCGACCGCCAAACCTCGCAGGGGAGCATTTGCAACCGTTTGGCACCATTTTTGAGTGAATGGCCGAAAGTCAGATTTTTGATGAAATTGTCACCCCGGGGCTTAGGGATTTTTTCAAAAAAATCTTTTTCTGCCGGTTAAGTTGTTGAGGGGTGATTTCTTTTCATGTGATAAAAAGCCTTCTGTTTCGACTGCCAAACCTCTCAGGGGTGTATTTGCTTCCGTTTGGCACCATTTTTGAGTGGTGGAATCGTAGTAAAATACCTTTAAAGTAGTACTAAAGTAGTAGTAAAATTATTGTAAAATAGTAGTGAAGTAGTAGTAAAGTAGTAGTAAAATGGCAGTAAAGTAGTATTAAAATGGTAGTAAAGTAGTAGTAAAATGGTAGTAAAGTAGTAGTAAAATGATAGTCAAGTAGTAGTAAAGCGGTAGTAAAGTAGTAGTAAAGCAGTATTAAAGTAGTAGTAAGAATGACCTCTGAAGTGTTCATTGTACAAAAAGTCGCCATGTTGGAAGCCTCAATCACAGAGGTTTTTCCAGTTGTTTCCATACCAAGTAGTGGGGCGGGGGGAAAGGCTTCTCAGTGTATGATGGTTGATCCCTGTTTATTCTATTATGTTAAAAAGTACACCAGAATTTAGTGGCGTTGGATATTTTGGGTCCCAAAATGTCCCCGCCAGCAGTGGCTGCATAAAATCCTTTAGTCAGAACAGAGCGATGGGCAACACACTGTCGTGAGTCAGGAGCTGTGTGAGGAGCCACTTGTCAAAACTGAGGTGAGGACAAAAGCATACCCTCCAACATTTCTCCGATGAAAATAGGGGTGCCCTGTTCTGTAACAACAATTTTACTACAGTGGTACTAAACTTTGTACGAAATGTTCCTTTCATATCTCCAATTTTCTTGAACAGATCTCTGGTTCTTCCCATTCTGTTGTTTTCCTCTCTTGTTTGCATTGCTCGTTTAAGAAGGCCTTCTTGTCTCTCCTTGCTATTCTTTGGAAATCTGCATTCAATTTCCTGTATCTTTCACTATCTCCCTCGCATTTTGCTTGCCTTCTCTCCTCCGCTATTTGTAAGGCCTCGTTGGACAGCCACTTTGCTTTCTTGCATTTCCTTTTCATTGGGATGGTTTTCGTTGTTGCCTCCTGTACAATGTTACGAGCCTCCATCCATAGTTCTTCAGGCACTCTGTCCACCAAATCTAAATCCTTAAACCTGTTCGTCACTTTCACTGTGTATTCATAAGGGATTTGACTTAGATTATATCTTACGGGCCCAGTGGTTTTCCCTACTTTCTTCAGTTTAAGTTTGAATTTTGCTATAAGAAGCTGATGATCTGAGCCCCAGTCAGCTCCAGCTCTTGTTTTTGCTGACTGTATAGAGCCTCTCCATCTTTGGCTGCAGAGAATATAATCAATCTGATTTCGATTGGTGATGTCCATGTGTAGAGTCGTCTCTTGTGTTGTTGGAAAAGCGTGTTTGTGATGACCAGTTTGTTCTCTTGACAGAACTCTATTAGCCTTTGCCCTGCTTCGTTTTGATCTCCAAGGCCAAACTTGCCAGTTGTTCCTTTTATCTCTTGCCTCCCTACTTTAGCATTCCAATCCCCTATAATGAGAAGAACATCCTTCTTTGGTGTCACTTCTATAAGGTGTTGTTAGTCTTCATAGAATTGGTCCATTTCAGTTTCTTCAGCACCAGTAGTTGGTGCATAAACTTGGATTACTGTGATGTTAAAAGGTCTGCCTTGGATTCGTATCGAGATCATTCTATCATTCTATTCTATGTATAACTCCATACCATCCAACATTTCTCCCATGAACATAGGGACGTCCTAAGGAAAAGCAGGATAACATCAGAAACCAGGACAGCTTCAATAAATCTGGGACTGTCCCGGGAAAATTAGGGACAACTGGAAGGTTTGCAAAAGTGGGGAAGTTAAGATCAAGGAACAAGAGAGAAGTCATGAGTGAAGGACAAGCCAAAGGAGATTTTGAGGGAGGAGGCTTATTGGTTTGTTCTTGTTCTTGTTTTTATTGTGTATTTGGTGTTTTTTACCTTGCATTTTTAAGTTTTAAACCAACGTTAAATCTACGGATGAAGGGCAGTATATACAATTAATAAAATAGTAACAATACTATTTGTCACTATAGACAAGCATGCCATTGTTCAGGAAGGTCTACTCTATTAATAGAGGTATAAATAGTAAAGTAGTATAAGCAATAAAGTAGCAGTAGTAAAGTGGAAGTAAAGTGGTAGTAAAGCAATAGTAAACCAGTAGTGAAGTAGCAGTTAAGTAATGGTAAAACAATAGTAAAGTGGTGGAATAGTAGTAAAATAGCAGTAAAGTAGTAGTAATGCAGTAGTAAAATAGTAGTAAAATGGAAGTAAGGCAGTAGTGAAACAGCAGTAAGCAGTAAAGTAGTAGTAAAGTGGTAGTAAAATGGTCCAATAGTAAAGTGGTGGAATAGTAGTAAAATAGCTCTAAAGTAGTAGTAAAGTTGTAGTAAAATTGTACTCAAGTAGTAGTAAAATGATAGTAAAGTAGTAGTAAAGTAGTAAAATAGCTCTAAAGTGGTAGTAAAGTTGTAGTAAAATTGTAGTAGTAAAATGGTAGTAATACAGTAGTAAAGTAGTAGTAAAATGGTAGTGAAGCAATAGTAAAGTAGTAGTAAAGTGGTAGTAAAGCGATAGTAAAATGATAGTAAAGCTGTAGTAAAGCAATAGTAAAGCTGTAGTAAAGTGGTAGTAAAGCAGTAGTAAAGTGATAGTAAAGTGATAGTAAAGTGATAGTAAATCTGTAGTAAAGCAGTAGTAAAGTGGTAGTAAAGCAGTAGTAAAGCGGTAGTAAAGTAGTAGTAAAACAGTATTAAAGTAGTAGTAAGAATGACCTCAGAAGTGTTCATTGTTCAAAAAGGCGCCGTGTTGGTAGCCTCAATCACAGAGGTTTTTCCAGTTGTTTCCATATAAAGTAGTGCGGCGGGGGGAATGGCTTCTCAGTGTTTGTATGTTGATCCCTGTTTACACTATTATGTTAAAAAGTACACCAGAATTTACTGGCGCTGGATATTTTGGGTCCCAAAATGTCCCCGCCAGCAGTGGCTGCATTAATTCCTTTAGTCAGAACTGAGCGATGGGCAACACACTGTCGTGAGTCAGGAGCTGTGTGAGGAGCCACTAGTCAAAATCAGGGATTTCAGTTAGATTATATCTTACCGGCCCAGTGGTTTTTCCTACTTTCTTCAGTAGGCACCATTTTTGAGTGAAAGGCCGAAAGTCAGATTTTTGATGAAATTGTGACCCCGGGGCTTAGGTATTTTTTCAAAAAAATCTTTTTCGGCGGGTTAAGTTGTCGAGGGCTGATTTCTTTTCCTGAGATAAAAAGCCTTCTGTTTCGACCGCCAAACCTCTCAGGGGTGCATTTGCATCCGTTTGGCACCATTTTTGAGTGGTGGAATAGTAGTAAAATAGCTTTAAAGTAGTAGTAAAGTAGTAGTAAAATTGTAGTAAAGTAGTAGTAAAATGATCGTAAAACAGTAGTGAAGTAGTAGTATAATGGCATTAAAGTAGTAGTAAAATGGTAGTAAAGTAGTAAAATGGTAGTCAAGTAGTAGTAAGATGGTAGTCAAGTAGTAGTAAGATGGTAGTCAAGTAGTAGTAAAGCAGTAGTAAAGTAGTAGTAAAACAGTATTAAAGTAGTAGTAAGAATGACCTCAGAAGTGTTCGTTGTACAAAAAGGCGCCATGTTGGTAGCCTCAATCACAGAGGTTTTTCCAGTTGTTTCCATATCAAGTAGTGGGGCGGGGGGGAAGGCTTCTCAGTGTTTGATGGTTGATCCCTGTTTACACTATAATAATAATAATAATAATAATAATAATAATAATAATAATAATAATAATAATAATATTTTTTTATTTATACCCCGCCCTCCCCAGCCAAGGCCGGGCTCAGAGCGGCTTACAAACAATAATAAAAACAAGATGAATGATTACAACTTAAAAACAAAAATAAAATACAACATTAAAATAATGGAACATTAAAATATTAAAATGTAGCCTCATCGCAGGAGGAGAAGGAAAAGAAAGGGGGGAAAAAATGAGAGAGAGGGAGGGAATCAAATTGGCTCCAAGCCAAAGGCCAGGTGGAACAACTCTGTCTTACAGGCCCTGCAGGGCCCTGGTCTCATGAGGCAGAGCGTTCCACCAGGCCGGAGCCAGAGTTGAAAAGGCCCTGGCTCTGGTTGAAGCCAATCTAACTTCTTTAGGGCCTGGGACCACTCGGGTGTTGTTATTTATGGACCTTGAGGCTCTCCGTGGGGCATACCAGGAGAGGCGGTCCCGTAGGTACGAGGGTCCTAGGCCGTGAAGGGCTTTAAAGGTCAAAAGCAGCACCTTAAATCTGACTCCACCGGGAGCCAGTGCAGCTTGAAAAGCACTGGGTGAATATGCTCCCATGGCAGAGACCCCGTGAGGAGCCTCGCTGCAGCATTCTGTACCCGCTGGAGTTTCTGGGACAGCTTCAAGGGCAGCCCCGCATAGAGCGAATTACAGTAGTCAAGCCTGGAGATGACCGTCGCATGGATCACTGTGGCCAGGTTGGGGCGGGAAAGGTAAGGGACCAACTGCTTGATGCGGCAAAGGTGGAAAAATGTCGCCTTGGCTGTTGCTGTAACTTGCGCCTCCATGGAAAGGGAGCCATCAAGGATTACACCCAAACTCTTAACGGAAGGCAATGGCACTAATTGGGCCCCCGCAAGAGAAGGGAGTTGGTCCCTCATCCCCATGCCACCCCGACCTAGCCATAGGACCTCTGTCTTCGAAGGATTTAGTTTCAATTGGCTCCCACGAAACCATCCAGCCACAGCTTCCAAGCATCTGGTCAGTGTGTTCGGGGCCGAGTCAGTGTGGCCATCCATCAGCAGATAGAGCTGAGTGTCATCAGCATATTGGTGACAGCCCAGCCCAAAGCTCCGGATAATCTGGGCAAGGGGGCGCATAAAGATGTTAAAAAGCACCGGGGAGAGAATTGCGCCCTGCGGCACTCCACACACCAAGGAGTGGCGCGACGACATTTCCCTCCCTAGTGCCACCCTCTGTCCCCGACCAGAGATAAAAGAGCACAACCAGTTACGGGCTATGCCCTGTATCCCCACGTCTGCAAGGCGGTGGTCCAGAAGATCATGATCGACCATGTCAAAGGCTGCTGACAAATCTAAAAGGATCAGCAGTCCTGACCCGCCTCGATCCAGTTGTCTACGGAGATCATCTGTTAGGGCAACCAGAGCCGTCTCCGTCCCAAAACCAGGACGGAAACCGGACTGAAATGGATCTAATGCCGATGTTTCCTCCAGAAACCTACCAAGCTGTTCAGCAACCGCTCTCTCAATTACCTTACCCAGGTATGGAAGATTTGAAACTGGGCGGTAATTGGATAGGTCTAAGGGATCTAATGAAGTTTTTTTTAAGAGTGGACACACCACTGCTTCCTTCAATTCCCCTGGGAATGTCCCCGTGTCAAGGGACAAATTGATAATTTCAACCAGGGGGGTCCGCACAACATCTGGACACTCCCTAATCAGCCAAGACGGGCACGGATCAAGGAGGCAGGTGGTGGGCCTACCAACTTGGAGGAATCTATCCACATCAGTAGGGAGTATCCGATCGAAATGGTCCAACACTGGACCTGAAGTCAGTCGAGGGGCCTCCAGTTCAGTCACTGTATCTAAATTGGCAGGGAGGTCACGGCGGAGCAACAGGACTTTCTCTGCAAAAAAACTCGCGAATGCCTCACAGCTGTGGGTCGAATTTGTGCTTAAATTTGGTTGTCCTCTTAAGGACGTTATTGACCTAATTATTTTAAAAGGTTGTGCCGGGTGAGAGCTAGCGGATGCAATGGAAGCTGCAAAGTAAGATTTCTTAGCAGCTTTCATAGCCATCTCATAGGCTTTCATAAGCGTCCTATAAGATGTTCTTGAGGCTCCGTCACGAGTCCGTCTCCATACTCGCTCTAGCCGTCTGAAATCCCGCTTCATTTTCCGGAGCTCCTCAGTAAACCAAGGGGCCCGGTTTCGACGGGGTCGCAGAGGGCGCTTAGGCGCGATCTCATCAATGGCTGCCAAGAGCCGGTTATTCCAGTCCTCCACAAGGTCATCTAATGAGTCGCCAGGAGGAGCAGGGTTCCGCAAGGCTTGTCGGAATCTATCAGGATCCATCAGTTTTCGCGGACGAGCCCAAATAGGTTCGCCACCCGAGCCGGGGAGGAGCGGGAAGTCTATCTTGGCTTTCAGAGCGTAGTGATCAGACCATGGCACTTCCACAGCAGGGAGCATGATCACATCTATGCCAGCCCCAAAGATCAGATCCAGCGTGTGGCCTGCTTGATGAGTGGGGCCCAAAACAACCTGGGAGAGCCCTAGTGTTGCCATGGAATTCACTAGGTCCAGAGCCTGTGAGGAGGGAGCGGCATCGGCATGGACGTTGAAGTCTCCCAAAACCAGTAGGTTTGGGAACTCCAAGGCCCAGCCCGCCACCACCTCCAGCAGGTCTGACAGGGTGGCTGCAGGTGTGCTGGGTGGTCGGTACACCAGCCAGACAGCCAAGCTCTCCTTGGTGCCCCACACGAGACCAACACATTCAATGCCGGAGATCGCCGGTGATGGCAGAGCTCTGAAAGAGCAATCCTCCCGGAATAACAACGCTACTCCTCCCCCCCGACCCACAGTCCGCGATTGATGGAGGACAGAGAAACCTGGGGGTGTTATCTCATGTAGGGAGACTACTTCGCCTTCCCGTACCCAGGTCTCCGTCACGCAAGCCAGGTCAATCCCCTGCGAGACAAAAAAGTCACGCATGGTGGCGGTTTTGTTGCCTATGGACCTGGCATTGCACAGCACCAATGACGGAGGTGTGTAATCCTTGCTCTCCCTCCCCTCATCCCTTGGGATGGGGCGTAGATTGGAAGGGGTTCGAGGATCACTGCATCTCGAAACCCTTCGCCGATAGAGATATCTAGCCCCACCGCCATGCCTCCCTAGCCCTTCAATTGTGGAAATCCCAGATCCCATACTAGCCTCCCCAATAGATGGGTAACATCCCCTCAATAACAAGTCATCCTTGGGCCAGGACTCATGGGTCAAAGTGGTATGGGAAAGAGGTGGAGGTCTGATAGGGTAAGTATCCCTAGAAGATAAAACCCAACCAACCGCACCCCAAGCGGGGGGGACAGTCCCATGGTATTTCATTAACCCTCTCCCTCCTGGGTTAATTGGAGGATTGTTGGTTCTATCTGTGGCTGTGGAAGTATTAATGAGGTATGTGTTATAAAATGTGGATCACTGGCTAACAAAGAGCCAGATTCAAATTCGGAAGATCTGTCCATCCTGTCTCGCCAGGAGTACAGTAGAGAAGGCTGATCATTCTGGTAAGTTTTTGGAACATTGGGCAAAGGTCCAGATGTAGATTTGGTGCTGGATATCTCCAGATTGTCAGCAACATAGAGTTCTTTATGTGTTGTTGCCATAGAAATGTCGGAGGCGCCAAATTCCTCATCTAATTTATGTTAAATTATGTTAAAAAGTACACCAGAATTTAGTGGTATTGGATACTTTGGGTCCCAAAATGTCCCCGCCAGCAGTGGCTGCATAAAATCCTTTAGTCAGAACTGAGCGATGGGCAACACACTGTCGTGTGTCAGGAGCTGTGTGAGGAGCCAGTAGTTAAAACTGAGGTGAGGACAAAAGCAAAGGGCAGTATATACAATTAATAAAATAGTAACAATACTATTTGTTACTATAGACAAGCATGCCATTGTTCAGGAAGGTCTACTCTATAAATAGGGGTATAAATAGTAAAGTAGTATAAGCAGTAGTAAAGTGGAAGTAAAGTGGTAGTAAAGCAATAGTAAACCAGTAGTGAAGTAGAAGTTAAGTAATGGTAAAACAATAGTAAAGTGGTGGAATAGTAGTAAAATAGAAGTAAAGTAGTAGTAACGCAGTAGTAAAATAGTAGTAAAATGGTAGTAAGGCAGTAGTGAAACAGCAGTAAGATAGTAGTAAAGTAGTAGTAAAGCGGTAGTAAAATGGTCCAATAGTAAAGTGGTGGAATAGTAGTAAAATAGCTTTAAAGTAGTAGTAAATTTGTAGTAAAATTATACTAAAGTAGTAAAATGATAGTAAGGTAGAAGTAAAATGATAGTAAAGCAGTAGTAAAGCAGTAGTAAAGCGGTAGTAAAGTGGTAGTAAAACAGTAGGAAAATGGTAGTAAAGTAGTAGTAAAGTGGTAGTAAAGTAGTAGTAAAACAGTAGTAAAGCAGTAGTAAGAATGTCCTCAGAAGTGTTCATTGTACAAAAACGTGCCCTGTTGATAGCCTCAATCACAGAGGTTTTTCCAATTGTTTCCATATAAAGTAGTGGGGCGGGGGGTATGGCTTCTCAGTGTTTGTATGTTGATCCCTGTTTACACTATTATGTTAAAAAGTACACCAGAATTTACTGGCGTTGGATATTTTGGGTCCCAAAATGTCCCCGCCAGCAGTGGCTGCATTAATTCCTTTAGTCAGAACTGAGCGATGGGCAACACACTGTCGTGAGTCAGGAGCTATGTGAGGAGCCAGTAGTCAAAATAAGGGATTTCGGTTACATTATATCTTACCGGCCCAGTGGTTTTTCCTACTTTCTTCAGTAGGCACCATTTTTGAGTGAATGGCCGAAAGTCAGATTTTTTATGAAATTGTGACCCCGGGGCTTAGGGATTTTTTTAAAAAAATCTTTTTCTGCCTGTTAAGTTGTCGAGGGCTGATTTCTTTTCCTGTGATAAAAAGCCTTCTGTTTCGACCGCCAAACCTCTCAGGGGAGCATTTGCAACCGTTTGGCAACATTTTTGAGTGAATGGCCGAGAGTCAGATTTTTTTTTTTTAATTTTTTATTACATTTTCAATTTACAGGAAAGGAAAAAAGAACAAACCAAAAAAGAGAAAAAAGAAAAATAATCCAACTTTCAAAATGCATTTTTACGTTACTAACTGGACTTCCCCACATCTCCCTCACCCTGCGTTCTTTACAATAAACATATCAGCAAATTATTACCTTGTTTCGTATCTTGTTTATATCTTTCAAAATATTTTACTTCTAAATTTAAAGTACCTTTTGTCAATTATTTATACCTTAAAATAATACATAAAATAACTTTAAATTTCAACTTTTTCTTGCTTATAACTTAATTTTCTGTTTTCCCAATCTAGTTGCAGGAGCTAAAATTTCCAAATCATGCAGATTCTTAACATTCATACAACTTATAATGTTTTTGTAAATAGTCCTTAAATTTCTTCCAGTCCTCTTCCATTGTCTCTTCTCCCAAATCTCGGATTCTGCCAGTCATTTCAGCCAGTTCCATATAGTCCATCAACTGCGTCTGCCACTCTTCCAGCGTGGGAAGATCTTGTATCTTCCAATATTTTGCAATGAGTATTCTTGCTGCTGTAGCTGCATACATAAAAAGTGTTCTATCCTTCTTTAACACCTTTTGGTCCACAATGCCCAGGAGGAAGGCCTCTGGTTTCTTAGGAAAGGTGTACCTAAACACCTTTTTTAACTCATTGTAGATCATTTCCCAGAAGGCCTTCACTTTTGGACAAGTCCACCAAAGGTGAAAGAATGTCCCTTCAGCCTCCTTACATTTCCAACATTTATTATCAGACCGATGATATAGTTTTGCAAGTTTGACTGGGGTCATGTACCACCTATATATCATTTTCATAATATTCTCCTTCAGGGCATTACATGCCGTGAATTTCATTCCAGTGGTCCATAACCTTTCCCAGTCTTCAAACATAATGTTGTACCCAATAAGATAATGTTGTACCCAAAAGATTTTTTTAAAAAAATCTTTTTCTGCCTGTTAAGTTGTCGAGGGCTGATTTCTTTTCCTGTGATAAAAAGACTTCTGTTTCGACCGCCAAACCTCGCAGGGGAGCATTTGCAACCGTTTGGCACCATTTTTGAGTGAATGGCCGAAAGTCAGATTTTTCATCAAATTGTGACCCCGGGGCTTAGGGATTTTTTCAAAAAAATCCTTTTTTCCGGTTAAGTTGTTGAGAGCTGATTTCTTTTCATGTGATAAAAAGCCTTCTGTTTTGACCACCAAACCTCTCAGGGGAGCATTTGCAACCGTTTGGCACCATTTTTGAGTAAATGGCCGAAAGTCAGATTTTTGATCTAATTGTGACCCCGGGGCTTAGGGATTTTTTCAAAAAAAAAAAAAAAAATCTGCAAGTTAAGTTGTCGAGGGCTGATTTCTTTTCCTGTGACAAAAAGCCTTCTGTTTCGACTGCCAAACCTCTCAGGGGAGTATTTGCAACCGTTTGGCACCATTTTTGATTGAATGGCCGAAAGTCAGATTTTTCATCAAATTGTGACCCCGGGGCTTAGGGATTTTTTCAAAAAATAAAAATAAAAATCTGCAAGTTAAGTTGTCGAGGGCTGATTTCTTTTCCTGTGATAAAAAGCCTTCTGTTTCGACCGCCAAACCTCTCAGGGGTGTATTTGCTTCCGTTTGGCACCATTTTTGAGTGGTGGAATAGTAGTAAAATAGCTTTAAAGTAGTACTAAAGTAGTAGTAAAATTATTGTAAAACAGTAGTGAAGTAGTAGTAAAGCAGTAGTAAAATGGTAGTAAAGTAGTAGTAAAATGGTAGGAAAGTAGTAGTAAAATATAGTCAAGTAGTAGTAAAGCGGTAGTAAAGTAGTAGTAAAGCAGTATTAAAGTAGTAGTAAGAATGACCTCAGAAGTGTTCATTGTACAAAAAGGCGCCATGTTGGTAGCCTCAATCACAGAGGTTTTTCCAGTTGTTTCCAAATAAAGTAGTGGGGCGGGGAGAAAGGCTTCTCAGTGTATGATGGTTGATCCCTGTTTACACTATTATGTTAAAAAGTACACCAGAATTTAGTGGCGTTGGATATTTTGGGTCCCAAAATGTCCCCGCCAGCAGTGGCTGCATAAAATCCTTTAGTCAGAACTGAGCGATGGGCAACACACTGTCGTGAGTCAGGAGCTGTGTGAGGAGCCACTAGTCAAAACTGAGGTGAGGACAAAAGCATACCCTCCAACATTTCTCCGATGAAAATAGGGGTGCCCTGTTCTGTAACAACAATTTTACTACAGTGGTACTAAACTTTGTACGAAATGTTCCTTTCATATCTCCAATTTTCTTGAACAGATCTCTGGTTCTTCCCATTCTGTTGTTTCCTCTATTGTTTGCATTGCTCGTTTAAGAAGGCCTTCTTGTCTCTCCTTGCTATTCTTTGGAAATCTGCATTCAATTTCCTGTATCTTTCACTATCTCCCTCGCATTTTGCTTGCCTTCTCTCCTTCGCTATTTGTAACGCCTCGTTGGACAGCCACTTTGCTTTCTTGCATTTCCTTTTCATTGGGATGGTTTTCGTTGTTGCCTCCTGTACAATGTTACGAGCCTCCATCCATAGTTCTTCAGGCACTCTGTCCACCAAATCTAAATCCTTAAACCTGTTCGTCACTTCCACTGTGTATTCATAAGGGATTTGACTTAGATTATATCCTACCGGCCCAGTGGTTTTCCCTACTTGCTTCAGTTTAAGTTTGAATTTTGCTATAAGAAGCTGATGATCTGAGCCCCAGTCAGCTCCAGCTCTTGTTTTTGCTGACTGTATAGAGCCTCTCCATCTTTGGCTGCAGAGAATATAATCAATCTCATTTCGATGCTGCCCATCTGGTGATGTCCATGTGTAGAGTCGTCTCTTGTATTGTTGGAAAAGCGTGTTTGTGATGACCAGCTTGTTCTCTTGACAGAACTCTATTAGCCTTTGCCCTGCTTCGTTTTGATCTCCAAGGCCAAACTTGCCAGTTGTTCCTTTTATCTCTTGCCTCCCTACTTTAGCATTCCAATCCCCTATAATGAGAAGAACATCCTTCTTTGGTGTCACTTCTATAAGGTGTTGTTAGTCTTCATAGAATTGGTCAATTTCAGTTTCTTCAGCACCAGTAGTTGGTGCATAAACTTGGATTACTGTGATGTTAAAAGGTCTGCCTTGGATTCGTATCGAGATCATTCTATCATTCTATTCTATGTATAACTCCATACCATCCAACATTTCTCCCATGAACATAGGGACGTCCTAAGGAAAAGCAGGATAACATCAGAAACCAGGACAGCTTCAATAAATCTGGGACTGTCCCGGGAAAATTAGGGACAACTGGAAGGTTTGCAAAAGTGGGGAAGTTAAGATCAAGGAACAAGAGAGAAGTCATGAGTGAAGGACAAGCCAAAGGAGATTTTGTTTTTTTGTTTTTTATAAATATTTATTAAAGTTTTTAAATATAAATGCACAAATAATAAACGATCTTACTTCTGTCACAACAATTTCATCACTTCTTTGGACTCCCTCACGTCTCCCGCTCCCATTTACATCGTTAAAATTTTTTTCCAAACAAATTATCAACTTGTTTACAATCTCATGTCCACTCATTCAAATATAATCTAGCACTTCTTCCAAAAAATTTTATATTTTCTTTAGTCTCACTTATCATCAAATTTAAATCTAGTTTAGTGGTGGCCAGTTTTTTATAATCTAGCATCCTTCTTAACATTCAGCCAAATTACAATGTTTTTGTAGATACATCTTGAATTTCTCCCAGTCTTCCTCCATCTTCTCTTCTCCCAGATCACGGATTCTGCCAGTCATCTCGGCCAGTTGCATATAGTCCATCAGCTGCATCTGCCACTCTTCCAGTGTGGGTAGATCTTGAGTTTTCCAGTTTTTTGCGATGAGAATCCTTGCTGCCGTTGTTGCATACATAAAAAATGTTCGATCCTTCTTTAACACCTTCTGGCCGACAATACCCAGAAGGAAGGCCTCTGGTTTCTTTGTGAAGGTATACTTAAATACCTTTTTCAGCTCATTATATATCATTTCCCAGAAGACCTTCACCTTAGGGCATGTCCACCAGAGGTGAAAGAATGTTCCTTCATTTTCTTTACATTTCCAACATTTATTATCAGACGAATGGTATATTTTGGCAAGTTTAACTGGGGTCATGTACCATCTATATATCATTTTCATTACATTTTCCTTCAGAGCATTACATGCGGTGAAGTTCAGCCCAGTGGTCCACAACCTTTCCCAGTCCTCAAACATAATGTTATGCCCAATGTCCTGTGCCCATTTTATCATAGCCGATTTAACCATTTCGTCTTGTGTATTCCATTTTAGCAGCAAGTTATACATTCTAGATAGTACCTTGGTCTTTGGTTCTAACAATTCTGTTTCTAACTTCAATTTCTCCACCTGGAACCCTAACTTTTTGTCATTTTTAAAAACTTCTTTAATCTGAGCATAATGTAACCAGTCTCGCACCTTATCCTTCATTTTCTCCAAACTCTGCAATTTCCAATTGTCTCCATCTTTTTCTAATATTTCCCAATATTTTGGCCATTTGGCCTCCATATTGGGTCTTTTTCGGGCCTTAGCCTCCAGAGGTGAAAGCCACCTTGGAGTTTTATTTTCCAATAAGTCTTTATATTTTGTCCAGACATTAAACACTGCTTTCCTGACAATATGGTTCTTAAAGGCCTTATTGATCTTAACTTTGTCATACCATAAGTATGCATGCCAACCAAAAGCATTGTTAAAACCTTCCAGGTCCAGTACGTCAGTGTCTTCGAGAAGTAGCCAGTCTTTTAGCCAGCAGAAAGCTGCGGCTTCATAGTACAACTTTAAGTCTGGCAGGGCAAAGCCCCCTCTTTCTTTCGCATCTGTTAATATCTTAAACTTAATTCTGGGCTTTTTGCCCTGCCAGACAAATTTAGATATATCTTTCTGCCACTTCCGGAAGCACTCCGTTTTGTCCACAATCTGTAATGTTTGAAACAAAAACAACATTTTTGGCAATACATTCATCTTAATAGCAGCAATTCGGCCTAACAAAGAAAGCTTCAATTTTGTCCAAGTATCCAAGTCTCTCTTAATTTCAGACCAACATTTTTCATAGTTATCCTTGAATAGACTCAGGTTTTTTGCTGTTATGTTTACCCCTAGGTACTTTACCTTTTTAACCATAGTTAGTTCTGTTTCTCTCTGAAACCGTTCTGACTCTATGTCTGTCAAATTTTTTCCCAGCACCTTGGTTTTCTGTTTGTTTAATTTAAATCCCGCCACCCGACCAAAGTCCTGAATCAATTGTAATACTCTTTTCGTACTAGATTCTGGCTCCTGCAGGGTCAAAACTAGGTCATCTGCAAAAGCTTTAAGTTTGTATTGTTTCGTTCCGACCTGAATCCCTTCCACCAACCAGTCCCCTCTGATCATGTTCAAGAGCACCTCCAGAACCGAGATAAATAACAGAGGGGAAATCGGGCAGCCTTGTCGTGTTCCTTTTTCAATTTTGAACTCTTTTGTAACCACATTGTTAACTATCAATTTGGCCTTTTGTTCTGAATATATTGCATCAATCCCATTCTCAAACCCCCGTCCCACTCCCATTTCTTTCAAGTTTCCCTTCATAAATTTCCAAGAAATATTATCAAAGGCCTTCTCCGCATCTATAAAAATTAACACTGCTTTTGTATTTATGTCTGTTTGCAAAAGTTCCAAAATGTCAATAATGTTCCTAGTATTAGCAAACATATGTCTACCTGGGAGAAAGCCTGCCTGGTCTTTATGAATTACTTCATTAAGAACTCTTTTAAGTCTACTTGCCAAAATGTCTGCAAATATTTTGTAATCCACATTCAGAAGGGAAATGGGACGATAGTTTTTGAGTTGTGTCTTTTCAGTTTCAGATTTTGGTATCAATGTGATAAAGGCTTCCTTCCATGATTCCGGCGCCTTCTTCCCCTCCATAATTTCATTACAGACCTCCATCATTGGTTGGATCAGATAGTCTTTTAATGTCTTATAATACTTGGAAGTCAAGCCATCTGGCCCTGGAGATTTGCCCAGTTGCATGTTCTGAATGGCTTGTTCAATCTCTTGTTGTGTTATTTTGTTGTTCAGGATTAATCTGTTTTTTTGTGACAACTTTGTTAGTCCATTTCTTTCCAAAAATTGTTTAATCTCAGCCTCATCTTGCGGCCCTTGAGTGTATAATTTTTTGAAGTATCTCTGGAAGCACTTTCTAATTTCCATGGGGTTCTGAATGTTTCTTCCTTCAATTTCTAGGTTTGTAACTGTATTTAATTTCTGTCTCTTCTTCAACTGCCAAGCAAGCAGTTTCCCACATTTATTCGCCGATTCAAAAGTTTTTTGTTTCATTAATTTAATCTTCCATTCTATTTCTTGGTTTATCAATTTGGAATATTGTGCTTGGTATAGTTTAATTTCTCTCAGAATCGGCTGTGACTTCGGATTTGATCTTAATTTCTTCTCCAATTCTTTAATTTTCTGCAAGATCTTATCTTTCCTTTCATTTTGTGTCCTTTTCTTTACGGCGTTCTGTTGTATCAAGAACCCCCTCATCACAGCTTTGCTTGCGTCCCAGATAGTTCTTTTTTCCACCGTAGTGTTCATATTTATCTCGAAATAATCCTTCAGAGTTTTTTGGGCCTTCTTAATAATCTCCTGGTCTCTAAACAAGCTATCATTCATCTTCCATCTAAAGGAGCCGGTTGGCAAAAGTGTCATATCCATCTTCAGCGCGTTATGGTCGGAGCAGGTCTTTGGGCAGATTTCCACTTTTCTAACCTTGGGTGCCAGACCTCTAGTTATCCATATTTGGTCGATTCTTGTCCAAGTCAGCTGGGCTTCAGAGAAGAATGTTCCCTCTCTTCCCAGGGGGTTCTTAGTTCTCCAAATGTCAATCCAGTCCATATTGTCGGTCATTTCAAAAAAGGTCTTTGGTAGTCTGCCGTCTTTTGTAACATTTTGGTTTTGTGACTTATCCATGTTCGTCGATACGACCCCATTCATATCTCCCATCATAATGATGTTGTTGTAGTCCAGATAGTCCAGCATAATCTCATGCAACTTCTTATAAAATTCCGATTTCCCGTCATTTGGTGCATAAATTCCTAATATCAGAATCTTTTCTCCTTGATGTTGTATCTCAATTGCTAATATTCTTCCATGTTCATCTTTGAATAAAAATTTAGGTGACAGGCTCTCTTTTGCATATATCACCACTCCTCGCTTCTTTACTCTGTCCGAAGATATAAATTCTTGACCAAGTCTTTTGTTTATTAACACCTTTCTATGGAGCCTAGTCACATGTGTTTCTTGTAAACAGATAATGTCCAATTGTTCTTTTTTTAATATATAAAAATTTTTCCTCCTTTTTTCCGGGATGTTACAGCCATTAATGTTCCAACTCAAAAGTTGCAGAGACATCCTGAATAAATCTGGTTATTTTTCAAGGGGTGGTACCTTATTCAAAGGATCTTCAGGATCCAAGGGTGCAGGTACCTCTGGTGTTTCAGGCCCTGGAAGTTGATCAATTCCTTTGTGAAGGTCCTCTCCGTATACGTTCAGAAATTTATCTCTATCTTCCGATGTTCTGATTTTGATCTTCTTCCCTCTAAAGGTAAAAGATAGTCCTTGAGGAAATTCCCACCTAAAGATGATTGAATTCTTCCTTAGTAATCTTGTCAACTCCAAATAGTTAGATCTAAGATCCAACAGTTGTTTAGGAATATCCTTGTAAATCTCAATTCTTTTGTCCAGAATGTCCAGTGACTTTCCGTAGTGTAGGCCCAGAATCTTGTCCCTTTCCTCCTTTGACCTCAATGTTATCAAACAGTCTCTGGGCTTCTCTTTCTTTATAAGTCTTCCGAGCCTGAAAGCTGAAACAATTTTAAAATCCTTTTCCTCTAAGCTCCAAAATTTGGAGAATTCTTTGGTCAAAAACTCAGCTAGGTTGCCTTCTTCCACTTCTGGTATTGCTCTTATCCTTAAATTGCTCTCCCGGTTCCGCAGTTCAATCATAGATAGATAGGTCTGGTGTTCACCTACTTGTTTGCAGAGTGGTCTTACCTCTTGTTCTAAATTTTCAAGTTTTTGGCTGGTATCTTCAGCCAATTTCCGATTTTCCCCTGCAGCCTCCTTCAATTCTCCAATTGCTTGAGTATTCTGTGCAACTTGTCCAGATAATTTATTTAAACATTCTGTGTTCTGGTCAATTTTATATGTTTGCTCATCGGCCTTCTTGTCCAAAGATTCTACTTTCTTGTCCAAAGATTCTAATTTTTCAAAAAATTTCTCTAAAATAGCAGTGCTTGCCCCTGAGGCCATATCTTCCAATTGTAATTCCTCAGTTTCTCCCTCCCCTGCCCGTGGCAGAGAGGCAGCTTCCACCTCAGAAGGCAAAGTAGGCACAGATGATCTACGTGCCTGTGAGGCTGCGGTTAAAGTTGTCAAAGTTGTTTGTTTAGTTCTTCCTCTCCTTCTTGCACCACTCATTCCAAAGTTATCTAAAAGTCAAGGTCAAGCTGAGTTGTTCCCATGAGAAAGCAGCAGCCCAGATGGTAACAGTCAACAGAGGGCCGGGAAAAGGAAAGTAAAATAAGAGTCACTGCTATAAGTCCCAAATCCTCTAGGGGGAGTTTAAAATATTTCAAGGAAGAGATCAATTTCAGTTAAAATAAAGTCAGATTTCTAAGTCCAAGAACCTTCAATAAAAAATTTTTTCAGCAGAGTTAGGGTTTAATACAGCAACAGTGTTTCTGATGGTGCAAACTGGTAATCCAAATGCCTCAAAGTAACAAGTTCAGACTCTCTCAGATTGTTTCAAAGTTCAGATTCAAAGTATCCAAACTGCAAACTGCAAACTGACAGCTCAACTTCTCAGGCAGCTCCAGCACCTGGGGTTTTTAGTTAAAATGTAGCTCCAAGAGAAGAAAGGTATCCCCATGCAGCTAAAATTCATAAAGTCCAGTACATGAAATTGTTATTCCACTTAAGATAAAGTTCAATGGGTGCTCAGATCAAATAGTTTAAAAGGTCTCTCTTTGCCTCCACTCCTCCAGCTCTTTGCGTTCAAGTTCAACGGGAGCGGAAGACGGACTTCCTGTTTTTCGTCACTCCGCTTTCAGCCAAATTTAATGCTTTAAAGTTCCAAATTGCATAAAGTCAATTATTTACTCACGGGTTGTTGTTTTCAAAGCAAAAATTTCAGGAAGAAAGGTCAGCGCTCACTGGCAACAGCTACGCGGCTTCACTCCGCCGATTGCAGAGCGACCCTCAGCGCCGCAGCCTCCTCCACGATCCGGAGCCCCTTACGGGGTTCCTTCAACGTTTTGGGGGCCGCTACTGGCGCCCGCCGGGTCCCAGGACCGCAGGCTTCTGCCGCCTGCGGTTTTCCGTTGTGGGTCTCTGCTTCGCCGTAGCGGACGACCCTTTCTTGAGCGGAGCTCCCTTCCCGGTTAGGAAAGGGCAGCCATTACCCTTCGCGCCGCCTCCGGAAGTCCTCAAGCCAAAGGAGATTTTGAGGGAGGAGGCTTATTGGTTTGTTCTTGTTCTTGTTTTTATTGTGTATTTTGTGTTTTTTACCTTGCATTTTTAAGTTGTAAGCCAACCTTAAATCTACGGATGAAGGGCAGTATATACAATTAAGAAAATAGTAACAATACTATTTGTTACTATAGACAAGCATGCCATTGTTCAGGAAGGTCTACTCTATTAATAGGGGTATAAATAGTAAAGTAGTATAAGTAATAAAGTAGCAGTAGTAAAGTGGAAGTAAAGTGGTAGTAAAGCAATAGTAAACCAGTAGTGAAGTAGCAGTTAAGTAATGGTAAAACAATAGTAAAGTGGTGGAATAGTAGTAAAATAGCAGTAAAGTAGTAGTAATGCAGTAGTAAAATAGTAGTAAAATGGAAGTAAGGCAGTAGTGAAACAGCAGTAAGCAGTAAAGTAGTAGTAAAGCGGTAGTAAAATGGTCCAATAGTAAAGTGGTGGAATAGTAGTAAAATAGCTCTAAAGTGGTAGTAAAGTTGTAGTAAAATTGTACTAAAGTAGTAGTAAAATGGTAGTAAAACAGTAGTAAAGTAGTAGTAAAATGGTAGTGAAGCAATAGTAAAGTAGTAGTAAAGTAGTAGTAAAGTGGTAGTAAAGTGCTAGTAAAGTGGTAGTAAAGTGGTAGTAAAGTGCTAGTAAAGTGGTAGTAAAGCGGTAGTAAAGCAGTAGTAAAGCAGTAGTAAAGAGGTAGTAAAGCAGTAGTAAAATGGTAGTAAAGTGGTAGTAAAGTAGTAGTAAAGTGGTAGTAAAGCAGTAGTAAAGTGGTAGTAAAGTGATAGTAATGTGATAGTAAATCTGTAGACATTCAATTGGATGTCTGGCTCAAGGTCAGCAACCACACTACCTGGGGTGTACCAGACATCCATATCTTTCTGGTATAATTCCTCTGTGCATTCTTGCCACCTCTTCTTGATGTCTTCTGCTTCTGTTTGGTCCTTACCACTTTTGTCCTTTATTATGGTAATCTTTGTACGAAATGTTCCTTTCATATCTCCAATTTTCTTGAACAGATCTCTGGTTCTTCCCATTCTGTTGTTTTCCTCTATTGTTTGCATTGCTCGTTTAAGAAGGCCTTCTTGTCTCTCCTTGCTATTCTTTGGAAATCTGCATTCAATTTCCTGTATCTTTCACTATCTCCCTCGCATTTTGCTTGCCTTCTCTCCTCCGCTATTTGTAAGGCCTCGTTGGACAGCCACTTTGCTTTCTTGCATTTCCTTTTCATTGGGATGGTTTTCGTTGTTGCCTCCTGTACAATGTTACGAGCCTCCATCCATAGTTCTTCAGGCACTCTGTCCACCAAATCTAAATCCTTAAACCTGTTCGTCACTTCCACTGTGTATTCATAAGGGATTTGACTTAGATTATATCTTACCGGCCCAGTGGTTTTCCCTACTTGCTTCAGTTTAAGTTTGAATTTTGCTATAAGAAGCTGATGATCTGAGCCCCAGTCAGCTCCAGCTCTTGTTTTTGCTGACTGTATAGAGCCTCTCCATCTTTGGCTGCAGAGAATATAATCAATCTCATTTCGATGCTGCCCATCTGGTGATGTCCATGTGTAGAGTCGTCTCTTGTATTGTTGGAAAAGCGTGTTTGTGATGACCAGCTTGTTCTCTTGACAGAACTCTATTAGCCTTTGCCCTGCTTCGTTTTGATCTCCAAGGCCAAACTTGCCAGTTGTTCCTTTTATCTCTTGCCTCCCTACTTTAGCATTCCAATCCCCTATAATGAGAAGAACATCCTTCTTTGGTGTCACTTCTATAAGGTGTTGTTAGTCTTCATAGAATTGGTCAATTTCAGTTTCTTCAGCACCAGTAGTTGGTGCATAAACTTGGATTACTGTGATGTTAAAAGGTCTGCCTTGGATTCGTATCGAGATCATTCTATCATTCTATTCTATGTATAACTCCATACCATCCAACATTTCTCCCATGAACATAGGGACGTCCTAAGGAAAAGCAGGATAACATCAGAAACCAGGACAGCTTCAATAAATCTGGGACTGTCCCGGGAAAATTAGGGACAACTGGAAGGTTTGCAAAAGTGGGGAAGTTAAGATCAAGGAACAAGAGAGAAGTCATGAGTGAAGGACAAGCCAAAGGAGATTTTGAGGGAGGAGGCTTATCGCCGGTGATGGCAGAGCTCTGAAAGAGCAATCCTTCCGGAATAACAACGCTACTCCTCCCCCCCGACCCACAGTCCGCGATTGATGGAGGACAGAGAAACCTGGGGGTGTTATCTCATGTAGGGAGACTACTTCGCCTTCCCATACCCAGGTCTCCGTCACGCAAGCCAGGTCAATCCCCTGCGAGACAAAAAAGTCACGCATGGTGGCGGTTTTGTTGCCTATGGACCTGGCATTGCACAGCACCAATGACGGAGGTGTGTAATCCTTGCTCTCCCTCCCCTCATCCCTTGGGATGGGGCGTAGATTGGAAGGGGTTCGAGGATCACTGCATCTCGAAACCCTTCGCCGATAGAGATATCTAGCCCCACCGCCATGCCTCCCTAGCCCTTCAATTGTGGAAATCCCAGATCCCATACTAGCCTCCCCAATAGATGGGTAACATCCCCTCAATAACAAGTCATCCTTGGGCCAGGACTCATGGGTCAAAGTGGTATGGGAAAGAGGTGGAGGTCTGATAGGGTAAGTATCCCTAGAAGATAAAACCCAACCAACCGCACCCCAAGCGGGGGGGACAGTCCCATGGTATTTCATTAACCCTCTCCCTCCTGGGTTAATTGGAGGATTGTTGGTTCTATCTGTGGCTGTGGAAGTATTAATGAGGTATGTGTTATAAAATGTGGATCACTGGCTAACAAAGAGCCAGATTCAAATTCGGAAGATCTGTCCATCCTGTCTCGCCAGGAGTACAGTAGAGAAGGCTGATCATTCTGGTAAGTTTTTGGAACATTGGGCAAAGGTCCAGATGTAGATTTGGTGCTGGATATCTCCAGATTGTCAGCAACATAGAGTTCTTTATGTGTTGTTGCCATAGAAATGTCGGAGGCGCCAAATTCCTCATCTAATTTATGTTAAATTATGTTAAAAAGTACACCAGGATTTAGTGGTATTGGATACTTTGGGTCCCAAAATGTCCCCGCCAGCAGTGGCTGCATAAAATCCTTTAGTCAGAACTGAGCGATGGGCAACACACTGTCGTGTGTCAGGAGCTGTGTGAGGAGCCAGTAGTTAAAACTGAGGTGAGGACAAAAGCAAAGGGCAGTATATACAATTAATAAAATAGTAACAATACTATTTGTTACTATAGACAAGCATGCCATTGTTCAGGAAGGTCTACTCTATAAATAGGGGTATAAATAGTAAAGTAGTATAAGCAGTAGTAAAGTGGAAGTAAAGTGGTAGTAAAGCAATAGTAAACCAGTAGTGAAGTAGAAGTTAAGTAATGGTAAAACAATAGTAAAGTGGTGGAATAGTAGTAAAATAGCTTTAAAGTAGTAGTAAAGTTGTAGTAAAATTGTACTAGAGTAGTAAAATGATAGTAAGGTAGTAGTAAAATGGTAGTAAAATGGTAGTAAAGTAGTAGTAAAGCAGTAGTAAAGCAGTAGTAAAGTGGTAGTAAAGTGGTAGTAAAACAGTAGGAAAATGGTAGTAAAGTAGTAGTAAAGTGGTAGTAAAGTAGTAGTAAAACCGTAGGAAAATGGTAGTAAAGTAGTAGTAAAGTGGTAGTAAAGTAGTAGTAAAACAGTAGTAAAGCAGTAGTAAGAATGACCTCAGAAGTGTTCGTTGTACAAAAACGTGCCCTGTTGATAGCCTCAATCACAGAGGTTTTTCCAATTGTTTCCATATAAAGAAGTGGGGCGGGGGGAATGGCTTCTCAGTGTTTGTATGTTGATCCCTGTTTACAATATTATGTTAAAAAGTACACCAGAATTTACTGGCGTTGGATATTTTGGGTCCCAAAATGTCCCCACCAGCAGTGGCTGCATTAATTCCTTTAGTCAGAACTGAGCGATGGGCAACACACTGTCGTGAGTCAGGAGCTATGTTAGGAGCCAGTAGTCAAAATAAGGGATTTCGGTTACATTATATCTTACCGGCCCAGTGGTTTTTCCTACTTTCTTCAGTAGGCACCATTTTTGAGTGAATGGCCGAAAGTCAGATTTTTGCTGAAATTGTGACCCCGGGGCTTAGGGATTTTTTTAAAAAAATCTTTTTCTGCCTGTTAAGTTGTCGAGGGCTGATTTCTTTTCCTGTGATAAAAAGCCTTCTGTTTCGACCGCCAAACCTCTCAGGGGAGCATTTGCAACCGTTTGGCAACATTTTTGAGTGAATGGCCGAGAGTCAGATTTTTTTAAAAAAAAATTTTTTTATTACATTTTCAATTTACAGGAAAGGAAAAAAGAACAAACCAAAAAAGAGAAAAAAGAAAAATAATCCAACTTTCAAAATGCATTTTTACGTTACTAACTGGACTTCCCCACATCTCCCTCACCCTGCGTTCTTTACAATAAACATATCAGCAAATTATTACCTTGTTTCGTATCTTGTTTATATCTTTCAAAATATTTTACTTCTAAATTTAAAGTACCTTTTGTCAATTATTTATACCTTAAAATAATACATAAAATAACTTTAAATTTCAACTTTTTCTTGCTTATAACTTAATTTTCTGTTTTCCCAATCTAGTTGCAGGAGCTAAAATTTCCAAATCATGCAGATTCTTAACATTCATACAACTTATAATGTTTTTGTAAATAGTCCTTAAATTTCTTCCAGTCCTCTTCCATTGTCTCTTCTCCCAAATCTCGGATTCTGCCAGTCATTTCAGCCAGTTCCATATAGTCCATCAACTGCGTCTGCCACTCTTCCAGCGTGGGAAGATCTTGTATCTTCCAATATTTTGCAATGAGTATTCTTGCTGCTGTAGTTGCATACATAAAAAGTGTTCTATCCTTCTTTAACACCTTTTGGTCCACAATGCCCAGGAGGAAGGCCTCTGGTTTTTTAGGAAAGGTGTACCTAAACACCTTTTTTAACTCATTGTAGATCATTTCCCAGAAGGCCTTCACTTTTGGACAAGTCCACCAAAGGTGAAAGAATGTCCCTTCAGCCTCCTTACATTTCCAACATTTATTATCAGACCGATGATATATTTTTGCAAGTTTGACTGGGGTCATGTACCACCTATATATCATTTTCATAATATTCTCCTTCAGGGCATTACATGCCGTGAATTTCATTCCAGTGGTCCATAACCTTTCCCAGTCTTCAAACATAATGTTGTACCCAATATCCTGAGCCCATTTTATCATGGCTGATTTGACTATCTCATCCTGGGTGTTCCATTTAAGCAGCAAGTTATACATTCTCGAGAGTACCTTGGTCTTAGGTTCTAACAGTTCTGTCTCTAATTTCGATTTTTCCACCTGGAATCCTATTTTTTTGTCCAACTTAAAAACCTCTTGAATTTGAGCGTAATGAAACCAGTCTTGCACCCTATTCTTTAATTTTTCAAAGCTCTGCAGCCTCCAATTGTCTCCAGTTTTTTCTATTATTTCCCAATATTTCGGCCATCGAGAGTCAGATTTTTGATGAAATTCTGACCCCGGGGCTTAGGGATATTTTCAAAAAAATCTTTTTCTGCCAGTTAAGTTGTCGAGGGCTGATTTCTTTTCCTGAGATAAAAAGCCTTCTGTTTCGACCGCCAAACCTCTCAGGGGAGCATTTGCAACCGTTTGGCACCATTTTTGAGTGAATGGCCGAAAGTCAGATTTTTGATGAAATTGTGACCCCGGGGCTTAGGGATTTTTTAAAAAAATAATAATTCTGCAGTTTAAGTTGTCGAGGGCTGATTTCTTTTCCTGTGATAAAAAGCCTTCTGTTTCGACTGCCAAACCTCTCAGGGGAGTATTTGCAACCGTTTGGCACCATTTTTGAGTGAATGGCCGAAAGTCAGATTTTTCATCAAATTGTGACCCCGGGGCTTAGGGGTTTTTCAAAAAAATCCTTTTTTTCCGGTTAAGTTGTTGAGAGCTGATTTCTTTTCATGTGATAAAAAGCCTTCTGTTTTGACCGCCAAACCTCTCAGGGGAGCATTTGCAACCGTTTGGCACCATTTTTGAGTGAATGGCCGAAAGTCAGATTTTTGATCTAATTGTGACCCCGGGGCTTAGGGATTTTTTCAAAAAAAAATAAAATAATCTGCAAGTTAAGTTGTCGAGGGCTGATTTCTTTTCCTGTGATAAAAAGCCTTTTGTTTCGACCGCCAAACCTCTCAGGGGTGTATTTGCTTCCGTTTGGCACCATTCTTGAGTGGTGGAATAGTAGTAAAATAGCTTTAAAGTAGTACTAAAGTAGTAGTAAAATTATTGTAAAACAGTAGTGAAGTAGTAGGAAAGCAGTAGTAAAATGGCAGTAAAGTAGTAGTAAAATGGCAGTAAAGTAGTAGTAAAATGGTAGTAAAGTAGTAGTAAAATGATAGTCAAGTAGTAGTAAAGCGGTAGTCAAGTAGTAGTAAAGCAGTATTAAAGTAGTAGTAAAGCAGTATTAAAGTAGTAGTAAGAATGACCTCAGAAGTGTTCATTGTACAAAAAGGCGCCATGTTGGTAGCCTCAATCACAGAGGTTTTTCCAGTTGTTTCCATATCAAGTAGTGGGGCGGGGGGAAAGGCTTCTCAGTGTATGATGGTTAATCCCTGTTTATTCTATTATGTTAAAAAGTACACCAGAATTTAGTGGCGTTGGATATTTTGGGTCCCAAAATGTCCCCGCCAGCAGTGGCTGCATTAATTCCTTTAGTCAGAACTGAGCGATGAATATAATCAATCTGATTTCAATGCTGCCCATCTGGTGATGTCCATGTGTAGAGTCGTCTCTTGTGTTGTTGGAAAAGCGTGTTTGTGATGACCAGCTTGTTCTCTTGACAGAACTCTATTAGCCTTTGCCCTGCTTCGTTTTGATCTCCAAGGCCAAACTTGCCAGTTGTTCCTTTTATCTCTTGCCTCCCTACTTTAGCATTCCAATCCCCTATAATGAGAAGAACATCCTTCTTTGGTGTCACTTCTATAAGGTGTTGTTAGTCTTCATAGAATTGGTCAATTTCAGTTTCTTCAGCACCAGTAGTTGGTGCATAAACTTGGATTACTGTGATGTTAAAAGGTCTGCCTTGGATTCGTATCGAGATCATTCTATCATTCCATTCTATGTATAACTCCATACCATCCAACATTTCTCCCATGAACATAGGGATGTCCTAAGGAAAAGCAGGATAACATCAGAAACCAGGACAGCTTCAATAAATCTGGGACTGTCCCGGGAAAATTAGGGACAACTGGAAGGTTTGCAAAAGTGGGGAAGTTAAGATCAAGGAACAAGAGAGAAGTCATGAGTGAAGGACAAGCCAAAGGAGATTTTGAGGGAGGAGGCTTACTGGTTTGTTCTTGTTCTTGTTTTTATTATGTATTTGATGTTTTTTACCTTGCATTTTTAAGTTGTAAACCAACCTTAAATCTACGGATGAAGGGCAGTATATACAATTAAGAAAATAGTAACAATACTATTTGTTACTATAGACAAGCATGCCATTGTTCAGGAAGGTCTACTCTATTAATAGGGGTATAAATAGTAAAGTAGTATAAGTAATAAAGTAGCAGTAGTAAAGTGGAAGTAAAGTGGTAGTAAAGCAATAGTAAACCAGTAGTGAAGTAGCAGTTAAGTAATGGTAAAACAATAGTAAAGTGGTGGAATAGTAGTAAAATAGCAGTAAAGTAGTAGTAATGCAGTAGTAAAATAGTAGTAAAATGGAAGTAAGGCAGTAGTGAAACAGCAGTAAGCAGTAAAGTAGTAGTAAAGAGGTAGTAAAATGGTCCAATAGTAAAGTGGTGGAATAGTAGTAAAATAGCTCTAAAGTAGTAGTAAAGTTGTAGTAAAGTAGTAAAATAGCTCTAAAGTGGTAGTAAAGTTGTAGTAAAATTGTACTAAAGTAGTATTAAAATGGTAGTAAAACAGTAGTAAAGTAGTAGTAGAATGGTAGTGAAGCAATAGTAAAGTAGTAGTAAAGTGGTAGTAAAGTGGTAGTAAAGCGGTAGTAAAGCTGTAGTAAACAGTAGTAAAGTAGTAGTAAAGTGGTAGTAAAGTGGTAGTAAAGCAGTAGTAAAGTGGTAGTAAAGTAGTAGTAAAGTGGTAGTAAAATGGTAGTAAAGCAGTAGTAAGAATGACCTCAGAAGTGTTCGTTGTACAAAAACGTGCCATGTTGGTAGCCTCAATCACAGAGGTTTTTCCTATTGTTTCCATATAAAGTAGTGGGGCGGGGGGAATGGCACCATTTTTGAGTGAATGGCCGAAAGTCAGATTTTTGATGAAATTGTGACCCCGGGGCTTAGGTATTTTTTCAAAAAAATCTTTTTCGGCCGGTTAAGTTGCCGAGGGCTGATTTCTTTTCCAAAGATAAAAAGCCATCTGTTTCGACCGCCAAACCTCTCAGGGGTGCATTTGCATCCGTTTGGCACCATTTTTGAGTGGTGGAATAGTAGTAAAGTAGTAGTAAAGTAGTAGTAAATTAGTAGTAAAATTGTAGTAAAATTGTAGTAAAGTAGTAGTAAAATGATCGTAAAACAGTAGTGAAGAAGTAGTAAAGCAGTAGTATAATGGCATTAAAGTAGTAGTAAAATGGTAGTAAAGTAGTAAGATGGTAGTAAAGTAGTAGTAAAATGGTAGTAAAGTAGTAGTAAAATGGTACTAAAGTAGTTGTAAAATGGTAGTCAAGTAGTAGTAAAATGGTAGTCAAGTAGTAGTAAAGCAGTAGTAAAGCAGTAGTAAAGTAGTAGTAAGAATGACCTCAGAAGTGTTCGTTGTACAAAAAGGCGCCATGTTGGTAGCCTCAATCACAGAGGTTTTTCCAGTTGTTTCCATATAAAGTAGTGGGGCGGGGGGAAAGGCTTCTCAGTGTTTGATGGTTGATCCCTGTTTACACTATAATAATAATAATAATAATAATAATAATAATAATAATAATAATAATAATAATAATTTTTTATTTATACCCCGCCCTCCCCAGCCAAGGCCGGGCTCAGAGCGGCTTACAAACAATAATAAAAACAAGATGAATGATTACAACTTAAAAACAAAAATAAAATACAACATTAAAATAATGGAACATTAAAATATTAAAATGTAGCCTCATCGCAGGAGGAGAAGGAAAAGAAAGGGGGGGAAAAAAGAGAGAGAGGGAGGGAATCAAATTGGCTCCAAGCCAAAGGCCAGGTGGAACAACTCTGTCTTACAGGCCCTGCAGGGCCCTGGTCTCATGAGGCAGAGCGTTCCACCAGGCCGGAGCCAGAGTTGAAAAGGCCCTGGCTCTGGTTGAAGCCAATCTAACTTCTTTAGGGCCTGGGACCACTCGGGTGTTGTTATTTATGGACCTTGAGGCTCTCCGTGGGGCATACCAGGAGAGGCGGTCCCGAAGGTACGAGGGTCCTAGGCCGTGAAGGGCTTTAAAGGTCAAAAGCAGCACCTTAAATCTGACCCTGTACTCCACCGGGAGCCAGTGCAGCTTGAAAAGCACTGGGTGAATATGCTCCCATGGCAGAGACCCCGTGAGGAGCCTCGCTGCAGCATTCTGTACCCGCTGGAGTTTCTGGGACAGCTTCAAGGGCAGCCCCGCATAGAGCGAATTACAGTAGTCAAGCCTGGAGATGACCGTCGCATGGATCACTGTGGCCAGGTCGGGGCGGGAAAGGTAAGGGACCAACTGCTTGATGCGGCAAAGGTGGAAAAATGTCGCCTTGGCTGTTGCTGTAACTTGCGCCTCCATGGAAAGGGAGCCATCAAGGATTACACCCAAACTCTTAACGGAAGTTACAGATAGGTAGCCGTGTTGGTCTGCCATAGTCAAAACAAAAAAATTCCTTCCAGTAGCACCTTAAAGACCAACTAAGTCAGTTCTTGGTATGAGCTTTCGTGTGCATGCACACTTCTTCAGATACACTGAAACAGAAGTTTCCAGACCTTTCTATATAGTGAGAAGGTGGGGAGGGGTATTACTCAGAAGGGTGGTAGGAATGGGTGATTGGCAGATAGCTGTGATGAGCCTGTTGACGACTCTTAACGACTGCAATAGGTCTTACAGGAGGAAGCAAGGGGTGAAAAGGTGAAAAATGGCTTTGTCATGTATAATGAGATAAGAATCCTAGGTCTTTGTTCAGGCCAGGTTTTTCCATTGTTTTAAGTTTGGTGATAAGTTGTAATTCAGCAGCTTCTCTTTCCCGGACAACACCATTACTGGCCCCAACAACATCACACATACCATTTCGGGACTATTTAATTGCTCATCGTCTAACATTGTGTATGCCATAAAATGCCAACAGTGTCCTTCAGCTCTCTATATTGGACAAACAGGCCAGACCTTACGCCAAAGAATAAACGGACATAAATCGGACATCAGGAATCACAAGACAGAGAAACCAGTAGGAGAACACTTCAATCTCCCAGGACATTCTATACAAGATCTCAAAGTAGCTGTTTTACTACAAAGGAATTTCAGAAATAGACTGGAAAGAGAAGCTGCTGAATTACAACTTATCACCAAACTTAAAACAATGGAAAAACCTGGCCTGAACAAAGACCTAGGATTCTTATCTCATTATACATGACAAAGCCATTTTTCACCTTTTCACCCCTTGCTTCCTCCTGTAAGACCTATTGCAGTCGTTAAGAGTCGTCAACAGGCTCATCACAGCTATCTGCCAATCACCCATTCCTACCACCCTTCTGAGTAATACCCCTCCCCACCTTCTCACTATATAGAAAGGTCTGGAAACTTCTGTTTCAGTGTATCTGAAGAAGTGTGCATGCACACGAAAGCTCATACCAAGAACTGACTTAGTTGGTCTTTAAGGTGCTACTGGAAGGAATTTTTTTGTCTTAACGGAAGGCAATGGCACTAATTGGGCCCCCGCAAGAGAAGGGAGTTGGTCCCTCATCCCCATGCCACCCCGACCTAGCCATAGGACCTCTGTCTTCAAAGGATTTAGTTTCAATTGGCTCCCACGAAACCATCCAGCCACAGCTTCCAAGCATCTGGTCAGTGTGTTCGGGGCCGAGTCAGTGTGGCCATCCATCAGCAGATAGAGCTGAGTGTCATCAGCATATTGGTGACAGCCCAGCCCAAAGCTCCGGATAATCTGGGCAAGGGGGCGCATAAAGATGTTAAAAAGCACCGGGGAGAGAATTGCGCCCTGCGGCACTCCACACACCAAGGAGTGGCGCGACAACATTTCCCTCCCTAGTGCCACCCTCTGTCCCCGACCAGAGATAAAAGAGCACAACCAGTTATGGGCTATGCCCTGTATCCCCACGTCTGCAAGGCGGTGGTCCAGAAGATCATGATCGACTGTCAAAGGCTGCTGACAAATTTAAAAGGATCAGCAGTCCTGACCCGCCTCGATCCAGTTGTCTACAGAGATCATCTGTTAGGGCAACCAGAGCCGTCTCCGTCCCAAAACCAGGACGGAAACCGGACGGAAATGGATCTAATGCTGATGTTTCCTCCAGAAACCTACCAAGCTGTTCAGCAACCGCTCTCTCAATTACCTTACCCAGGAGCCGGTTATTCCAGTCCTCAACAAGGTCATCTAATGAGTCGCCAGGAGGAGCAGCACCACTAGTCAAAACTGAGGTGAGGACAAAAGCATACCCTCCAACATTTCTCCGATGAAAATAGGGGTGCCTTGTTCTGTAACAACAATTTTACTACAGTGGTACCTCAGGTTAAGTACTTAATTCGTTCCGGAGGTCCGTTCTTAAACTGAAAACGTTCTTAACCTGAAGCACCACTTTAGCTAATGGGGCCTCCTGCTGTCGCCACGCCGCCGGATCACGATTTTTGTTCTCAGAAGCAAATTTCTGAACCTGAAGCACTATTTCTGGGTTAGCGGAGTCTGTAACCTGAAGCATCTGTAACCTGAAGCATATGTAACCTGAAGCATATGTAACCCGAGGTACCACTGTATTTATACCACATTCATCTGCCTGGGTTGCTCTAGCCACTCTGGGCGGCTTCCAAAACATATCAAAAGGTAATAATACAGTAAACATTAAAAAACTTCCCTGTGTTGTTGTTGTTTAGTCGTTTAGTCGTGTCCGACTCTTCGTGACCCCATGGACCAGAGCACGCCAGGCACCTCTGTCCTCCACTACCTCCTGCAGTTTGGTCAAACTCATGCTGGTAACCTCGAAAACACTATCCAACCATCTCGTCCTCTGTCGCCCCCTTCTCCTTGTGCCCTCCATCTTTCCCGGCATCAGTGTCTTCTCCAGGGAGTCTTCTCTTCTCATGAGGTGGCCAAAGTACAGGAACCTCAGCTTCACGATCTGTCCTTCCAGTGAGCACTCAGGGCTGATTTCCTTAAGAATGGATGCGTTTGATCTTCTTGCAGTCCATGGGACTCTCAAGAGTCTCCTCCAGCACCATAATTCAAAAGCATCAATTCTTCGGCGATCAGCCTTCTTTATGGTCCAGCTCTCACTTCCATACATCACTACTGGGAAAACCATGGCTTTAACTATACGGACCTTTGTTGGCAAGCTGACGTCTCTACTTCTCAAGATGCTGTCTAGGCCTGTCATTGCCCTTCTCCCAAGAAGCAGGCGTCTTTTAATTTCGTGGCTGCTGTCACCATCTGCAGTGATCATGGAGCCCAAGAAAGTAAAATCTCTCACTGCCTCCATTTCTTCCCCTTCTATTTGCCAGGAGGTGATGGGACCAGTGGCCATGATCTTCGTTTTTTTGATGTTGAGCTTCAGACCATATTTTGCGCTCTCCTCTTTCACCCTCATTAAAAGGTTCTTTAATTCCTCCTCACTTTCTGCCATCAAGGTTGTGTCATCTGCATATCTGAGCTTGTTGATATTTCTTCCGGCAATCTTAATTCCAGCTTGGGATTCATCCAGCCCAGCCTTTCGCATGATGCATTCTGCATATAAATTAAATAAGCAGGGAGACAAAATACAGCCTTGTCGTACTCCCTTTCCAATTTTGAACCAATCAGTTGTTCCATATCCAGTTCTAACTGTAGCTTCTTGTCCCACATAGAGATTTCTCAGGAGACAGATGAGGTGATCAGGCACTCCCATTTCTTTAAGAACTTGCCATAGTTTGCTGTGGTCGACACAGTCAAAGGCTTTTGCATAGTCAATGAAGCAGAAGTAGATGTCTTTCTGGAACTCTCTAGCTTTCTCCATAATCCAGCGCATGTTTGCAATTTGGTCTCTGTTTCCTCTGCCTCTTCTAAATCCAGCTTGCACTTCTGGGAGTTCTCGATCCACATACTGCTTGAGCCTTCCTTGTAGAATTTTAAGCATAACCTTGCTAGCATGTGAAATGAGTGCAATTGTGTCGTAGTTGGAGCATTCTTTGGTACTGCCCTTCTTTGGGATTGGGATGTAGACTGATCTTCTCCAATCTTCTGGCCACTGCTGCGTTTTCCAAACTGGCTGGCATATTGAGTGTAGCACCTTAACAGCATCATCTTTTAAAATTTTAAATAGTTCAGCTGGAAGACCATCACTTCCACTGGCCTTGTTATTTGCAGTGCTTTCTAAGGCCCATTTGACTTCACTTTCCAGGATGTCTGGCTCAAGGTCAGCAACCACACTACCTGGGGTGTACCAGACATCCATATCTTTCTGGTATAATTCCTCTGTGTATTCTTGCCACCTCTTCTTGATGTCTTCTGCTTCTGTTAGGTCCTTACCACTTTTGTCCTTTATTATGGTAATCTTTGTACGAAATGTTCCTTTCATATCTCCAATTTTCTTGAACAGATCTCTGGTTCTTCCCATTCTGTTGTTTTCCTCTATTGTTTGCATTGCTCGTTTAAGAAGGCCTTCTTGTCTCTCCTTGCTATTCTTTGGAAATCTGCATTCAATTTCCTGTATCTTTCACTATCTCCCTCGCATTTTGCTTGCCTTCTCTCCTCCGCTATTTGTAAGGCCTCGTTGGACAGCCACTTTGCTTTCTTGCATTTCCTTTTCATTGGGATGGTTTTCGTTGTTGCCTCCTGTACAATGTTACGAGCCTCCAGCCATAGTTCTTCAGGCACTCTGTCCACCAAATCTAAATCCTTAAACCTGTTCGTCACTTCCACTGTGTATTCATAAGGGATTTGACTTAGATTATATCTTACCGGCCCAGTGGTTTTCCCTACTTGTTTCAGTTTAAGTTTGAATTTTGCTATAAGAAGCTGATGATCTGAGCCCCAGTCAGCTCCAGGTCTTGTTTTTGCTGACTGTATAGAGCCTCTCCATCTTTGGCTGCAGAGAATATAATCAATCTGATTTCGATTGGTGATGTCCATGTGTAGAGTCGTCTCTTGTGTTGTTGGAAAAGCGTGTTTGTGATGACCAGCTTGTTCTCTTGACAGAACTCTATTAGCCTTTGCCCTGCTTCGTTTTGATCTCCAAGGCCAAACTTGCCAGTTGTTCCTTTTATCTCTTGCCTCCCTACTTTAGCATTCCAATCCCCTATAATGAGAAGAACATCCTTCTTTGGTGTCACTTCTATAAGGTGTTGTTAGTCTTCATAGAATTGGTCAATTTCAGTTTCTTCAGCACCAGTAGTTGGTGCATAAACTTGGATTACTGTGATGTTTAAAGGTCTGCCTTGGATTCGTATCGAGATCATTCTATCATTCTATTCTGTGTATAACTCCATACCATCCAACATTTCTCCCATGAACATAGGGACGTCCTAAGGAAAAGCAGGATAACATCAGAAACCAGGACAGCTTCAACAAATCTGGGACTGTCCCGGGAAAATTAGGGAAAACTGGAAGGTTTGCAAAAGTGGGGAAGTTAAGATCAAGGAACAAGAGAGAAGTCATGAGTGAAGGACAAGCCAAAGGAGATTTTGAGGGAGGAGGCTTATTGGTTTGTTCTTGTTCTTGTTTTTATTGTGTATTTTGTGTTTTTTACCTTGCATTTTTAAGTTGTAAACCAACCTTAAATCTACGGATGAAGGGCAGTATATACAATTAAGAAAATAGTAACAATACTATTTGTTACTATAGACAAGCATGCCATTGTTCAGGAAGGTCTACTCTATTAATAGAGGTATAAATAGTAAAGTAGTATAAGCAATAAAGTAGCAGTAGTAAAGTGGAAGTAAAGTGGTAGTAAAGCAATAGTAAACCAGTAGTGAAGTAGCAGTTAAGTAATGGTAAAACAATTGTAAAGTGGTGGAATAGTAGTAAAATAGCAGTAAAGTAGTAGTAACGCAGTAGTAAAATGGTAGTAAGCCAGTAGTGAAACAGCAGTAAGATAGTAGTAAAGTAGTAGTAAAATGATAGTAAGGTAGTAGTAAAATGGTAGTAAAGTGGTAGTAAAGTAGTAATAAAGTAGTATTAAGTGGTAGTAAAGCAGTAGCGAAGTAGTAGTAAAGTAGTAGTAAAGCAGTAGTAAAATGGTTCTAAAGTAGTAGTAAGGCAGAAGTAAAGCAGTAGCAAAGTAGTAGTGAAGCGGTAGTAAGGTAGTAGTAAGGTAGTAGTAAAGCAGTAGTAAAGCAGTAGTAAGAATGACCTCAGAAGTGTTCGTTGTACAAAAAGGCGCCATGTTGGTAGCCTCAATCACAGAGGTTTTTCCTATTGTTTCCATATAAAGTAGTGGGTCAGGGGGAATGGCTTCTCAGTGTTTGTATGTTGATCCCTGTTTACACTATTATGTTAAAAAGTACACCAGAATTTACTGGCGTTGGATATTTTGGATCCGAAAATGTCCCCGCCAGCAGTGGCTGCATTAATTCCTTTAGTCAGAACTGAGCGATGGGCAACACACTGTCGTGAGTCAGGAGCTGTGTGAGGAGCCAGTAGTCAAAATAAGGGATTTCAATTAGATTATATCTTACCGGCCCAGTGGTTTTCCCTACTTTCTTCACTTGGAAGCATGTTTGAATGAATGGCAGAAAGTAAGATTTTTGATCAAATTGTGACCCCGGGGCTTAGGGATTTTTTCAAAAAATAATAATTCTGCAGCTTAAGTTGTCGAGGGCTGATTTCTTTTCTGAGATAAAAAGCCTTCTTTTTCCACCGCCAAACCTCTCAGGGGAGCATTTGCAACCGTTTGGCACCATTTTTGAGTGAATGGCCGAAAGTCAGATTTTTGATCAAATTGTGACCCCGAGGCTTAGGGATTTTTTCAAAAAAATCTTTTTCTGCCGGTTAAGTTGTCGAGGGCTGATTTCTTTTACTAACATAAAAAGCCTTCTGTTTCGGCCGCCAAACCTCTCGGGGGAGCATTTGCAACCGTTTGGCACCATTTTTGACTGGATTGCAGAAAGTCAAATTTTTGATGAAATTGTGACCCCGGGGCTTAGGGATTTTTTCAAAAAAATCTTTTTCTGCCGGTTAAGTTGTCAAGGGCTGAATTGTTTTCTGAGATAAAAAGCCTTCTGTTTCGACCGCCAAACCTCTCAGGGGAGCATTTGCATCCGTTTGACACTAGTTTTGAGTGAATGGCCGAATGTCAGAACTTTGATGAAATTGTGACCCCGGGGCTTAGGGATTTTTTTCAAAAGAATCTTTTTCTGCCGGTTAAGTTGTCGAGGGATGATTTCTTTTCTTGAGATAAAAAGACTTCTGTTTAGACCGCCAAACCTCTCAGGTTTGCAACCGTTTGGCACCATTTTAGAGTGAATTACCGAAAGTCAGATTTTTGATCAAATTGTGACCCCGGGGCTTAGCGAATTTTTCAAAAAAATCTTTTTCTGCCGGTTAAGTTGTCAAGGGCTGATTTCTTTTCCTTTGATAAAAAGCCTTCTGTTTCGACCGCCAAACCTCTCAGGGGAGCATTTGCAACCGTTTGGCACCATTTTAGAGTGAATGGCTGAAAGTCAGATTTTTGATGAAATTGTGACCCCGGGGCTTAGGTATTTTTTCAAAAAAATCTTTTTCTGCCGGTTAAGTTGTCGAGGGCTGATTTCTTTTACTGAGATAAAAAGCCTTCTGTTTCGACCGCCAAACCTCTCGGGGGAGCATTTGCAACCGTTTGGCACCATTTTTGACTGAATTGCAGAAAGTCAAATTTTTGATGAAATTGTGACCCCGGGGCTTAGGGATTTTTTCAAAAAAATCTTTTTATACCGGTTAAGTTGTTGAGGGTTAATTTCTTTTCCTGTGATAAAAAGCTTTCTGTTTCGACCGCCAAAACCTCGCAGGGGAGCATTTGTGACCGTTTGGCAGCATTTTTGAGTGAATGGCTGAAAGTCAGATTTTTGATGAAATTGTGACCCCGGGGCTTAGGGATTTTTTCAAAAGATTCTTTTTGTGCCGGTTAAGTTGTCAAGGGCAGATTTCTTTTCTGAGATAAAAAGTTTTCTGTTTTGACCGCCAAACCTCTCAGGGGAGCATTTGCAACCGTTTGGCACCATTTTTGAGTGAATGGCCGAAAGTCAGAACTTTGATGAAATTGTGAAACCGGGGCTTAGGGATTTTTTCAAAAGAATCTTTTTCTGCCGGTTAAGTTGTCGAGGGATGATTTCTTTTCTTGAGATAAAAAGACTTCTGTTTCGACCGACAAAACTCTCAGCTTTGCAACCGTTTGGCACCATTTTAGAGTGAATGGCCGAAAGTCTGATTTTTCATCAAATTGTGAAACCGGGGCTTAGGGAATTTTTCAAAAAAATCTTTTTCTGCCGGTTAAGTTGTTGAGGGGTGATTTCTTTTCTTGAGATAAAAAGACTTCTGTTTCGACTGCCAAACCTCTCAGGTTTGCAACCGTTTGGCACCATTTTAGAGTGAATGGCCGAAAGTCAGATTTTTCATCAAATTGTGACCCCGGGGCTTAGGGAATGTTTCAAAAACATCTTTTTCTCCCGGTTAAGTTGTCGAGGGCTGATTTCTTTTCCTGTGATAAAAAGCCTTCTTTCTCCACCGCCAAACCTCTCAGGGGAGCATTTGCAACCGTTTGGCACCATTTTTGACTGGATTGCAGAAAGTCAAATTTTTGATCAAATTGTGACCCCGGGGCTTAGGGATTTTTTCAAAAAAATCTTTTTCTGCCGGTTAAGTTGTCTAGGGCTAATTTCTTTTACTGAGATAAAAAGCCTTCTGTTTCGACCGCCAAACCTCTCGGGGGAGCATTTGCAACCGTTTGGCACCATTTTTGACTGAATTGCAGAAAGTCAAATTTTTGATGAAATTGTGACCCCGGCGCTTAGGGATTTTTTAAAAAAAAAATAATTCTGCAGTTTTAGTTGTCGAGGGCTGATTTCTTTTCCTGTGATAAAAAGCCTTCTGTTTCGACCGCCAAACCTCTCAGGGGAGCATTTGCAACCGTTTGGCACCATTTTTGAGTGAATGGCCGAAAGTCAGATTTTTCATGAAATTGTGACCCCGGGGCTTAGGGATTTTTTCAAAAGAATCTTTTTCTGCCGGTTAAGTTGTCGAGGGATGATTTCTTTTCTTGAGATAAAAAGACTTCTGTTTAGACCGCCAAACCTCTCAGGTTTGCAACCGTTTGGCACCATTTTAGAGTGAATTACCGAAAGTCAGATTTTTGATCAAATTGTGACCCCGGGGCTTAGCGAATTTTTCAAAAAAATCTTTTTCTGCCGGTTAAGTTGTCAAGGGCTGATTTCTTTTCCTTTGATAAAAAGCCTTCTGTTTCGACCGCCAAACCTCTCAGGGGAGCATTTGCAACCGTTTGGCACCATTTTTGAGTGAATGGCTGAAAGTCAGATTTTTGATGAAATTGTGACCCCGGGGCTTAGGTATTTTTTCAAAAAAATCTTTTTCTGCCGGTTAAGTTGTCGAGGGCTGATTTCTTTTACTGACATAAAAATCCTTCTGTTTCGACCGCCAAACCTCTCGGGGGAGCATTTGCAACCGTTTGGCACAATTTTTGACTGGATTGCAGAAAGTCAAATTTTTGATGAAATTGTGACCCCGGGGCTTAGGGATTTTTTCAAAAAAATCTTTTTCTGCCGGTTAAGTTGTCGAGGGCTGATTTCTTTTACTGAGATAAAAAGCCTTCTGTTTCGACCGCCAAACCTCTCGGGGGAGCATTTGCAACCGTTTGGCACCATTTTTGACTGAATTGCAGAAAGTCAAATTTTTGATGAAATTGTGACCCCGGGGCTTAGGGATTTTTTCAAAAAAATCTTTTTATACCGGTTAAGTTGTTGAGGGTTAATTTCTTTTCCTGTGATAAAAAGCTTTCTGTTTCGACCGCCAAAACCTCACAGGGGAGCATTTGTGACCGTTTGGCAGCATTTTTGAGTGAATGGCTGAAAGTCAGATTTTTGATGAAATTGTGACCCCGGGGCTTAGGGATTTTTTCAAAAGATTCTTTTTGTGCCGGTTAAGTTGTCAAGGGCAGATTTCTTTTCTGAGATAAAAAGTTTTCTGTTTTGACCGCCAAACCTCTCAGGGGAGCATTTGCAACCGTTTGGCACCATTTTTGAGTGAATGGCCGAAAGTCAGAACTTTGATGAAATTGTGAAACCGGGGCTTAGGGATTTTTTCAAAAGAATCTTTTTCTGCCGGTTAAGTTGTCGAGGGATGATTTCTTTTCTTGAGATAAAAAGACTTCTGTTTCGACCGACAAAACTCTCAGCTTTGCAACCGTTTGGCACCATTTTAGAGTGAATGGCCGAAAGTCTGATTTTTCATCAAATTGTGAAACCGGGGCTTAGGGAATTTTTCAAAAAAATCTTTTTCTGCCGGTTAAGTTGTTGAGGGGTGATTTCTTTTCTTGAGATAAAAAGACTTCTGTTTCGACTGCCAAACCTCTCAGGTTTGCAACCGTTTGGCACCATTTTAGAGTGAATGGCCGAAAGTCAGATTTTTCATCAAATTGTGACCCCGGGGCTTAGGGAATGTTTCAAAAACATCTTTTTCTCCCGGTTAAGTTGTCGAGGGCTGATTTCTTTTCCTGTGATAAAAAGCCTTCTTTCTCCACCGCCAAACCTCTCAGGGGAGCATTTGCAACCGTTTGGCACCATTTTTGACTGGATTGCAGAAAGTCAAATTTTTGATCAAATTGTGACCCCGGGGCTTAGGGATTTTTTCAAAAAAATCTTTTTCTGCCGGTTAAGTTGTCTAGGGCTAATTTCTTTTACTGAGATAAAAAGCCTTCTGTTTCGACCGCCAAACCTCTCGGGGGAGCATTTGCAACCGTTTGGCACCATTTTTGACTGAATTGCAGAAAGTCAAATTTTTGATGAAATTGTCCCCCGGCGCTTAGGGATTTTTTAAAAAAAAAATAATTCTGCAGTTTTAGTTGTCGAGGGCTGATTTCTTTTCCTGTGATAAAAAGCCTTCTGTTTCGACCGCCAAACCTCTCAGGGGAGCATTTGCAACCGTTTGGCACCATTTTTGAGTGAATGGCCGAAAGTCAGATTTTTCATGAAATTGTGACGCAGGGCTTAGGGATTTTTTCAAAAAAATCTTTTTCTGCCGGTTAAGTTGTCGAGGGCTGATTTCTTTTCCTTTGATAAAAAGCCTTCTGTTTCGACCGCCAAACCTCTCAGCGGAGCATTTGCAACCGTTTGGCACCATATTTGAGTGAATGGCCGAAAGTCAGATTTTTCATGAAATTGTGACCCCGGGGCTTAGGTATTTTTTCAAAAAAAATTATTTTGCAAGTTAAGTTGTCGAGTGCTGATTTCCTTTCCTGTGATAAAAAGCCTTCTGTTTCGACCGCCAAACCTTTCCGGGGTGCATTTGCATCCGTTTGGCACCATTTTTGAGTGGTGGAATAGTAGTAAAATAGCTTTAAAGTAGTAGTAAAGTAGTAGTAAAATTATAGTAAAGTAGTAGTAAAATGGTAGTAAAGTAGTAGTAAAATGGTAGTAAAGTAGTAGTAAAGTAGCAGTAAAATGGTAGTCAAGTAGTAGTAAAGCGGTAGTAAAGTAGTAGTAAACTAGTAGTAAAACAGTATTAAAGTAGTAGTAAGAATGACCTCAGAAGTGTTCACTGTACAAAAAGGCGCCATGTTGGTAGCCTCAATCACAGAGGTTTTTCCAGTTGTTTCCATATCAAGTAGTGGGGCGGGGGGAATGGCTTCTCAATGTTTGTATGTTGATCCCTGTTTAGACTATTATGTTAAAAAGTACACCAGAATTTAATGACGTTGGATATTTTGAGTCCCAAAATGTACCCGCCAACAGTGGCTGCATAAAATCCTGTGCGATGGGCAACACACTGTCGTGAGTCAGGAGCTGTGTGAGGAGCCAGTAGTTAAAACTGAGGTGAGGACAAAAGCATACCCTCCAACATTTCTCCGATGAAAATAGGGGTGCCCTGTTCTGTAACAACAATTTTACTACAGTGGTACCTCAGGTTAAGTACTTAATTCGTTCCGGAGGTCCGTTCTTAAACTGAAAGTGTTCTTAACCTGAAGACCACTTTAGCTAATGGGACCTCATGCTGTCGCCGCAACGCCGGATCACGATTTCTGTTCTCATCCTGAAGCAAATTTCTTAACCTGAAGCACTATTTCTGGGTTAGCGTAGTCTGTAACCTGAAGCATATGTAACCTGAAGCATATGTAACCCGAGGTACCACTGTATTTATACCACATCCATCTGCCTGGGTTGCTCTAGCCACTCTGGGCGGCTTCCAAAACATATCAAAAGGTAATAAAACAGTAAACATTAAAAAACTTCCCTATGTTGTTGTTGTTTAGTCGTTTAGTCGTGTCCGACTCTTCGTGACCCCATGGACCAGAGCACGCCAGGCACCTCTGTCCTCCACTACCTCCCGCAGTTTGGTCAAACTCATGCTGGTAACCTCGAAAACACTATCCAACCATCTCGTCCTCTGTCGCCCCCTTCTCCTTGTGCCCTCCATCTTTCCCAGCATCAGTGTCTTCTCCAGGGAGTCTTCTCTTCTCATGAGGTGGCCAAAGTACAGGAGCCTCAGCTTCACGATCTGTCCTTCCAGTGAGCACTCAGGGCTGATTTCCTTAAGAATGGATGCCTTTGATCTTCTTGCAGTCCATGGGACTCTCAAGAGTCTCCTCCAGCACCATAATTCAAAAGCATCAATTCTTCGGCGATCAGCCTTCTTTATGGTCCAGCTCTCACTTCCATACATCACTACTGGGAAAACCATGGCTTTAACTATACGGACCTTTGTTGGCAAGCTGACGTCTCTACTTCTCAAGATGCTGTCTAGGCCTGTCATTGCCCTTCTCCCAAGAAGCAGGCGTCTTTTAATTTCGTGGCTGCTGTCACCATCTGCAGTGATCATGGAGCCCAAGAAAGTAAAATCTCTCACTGCCTCCATTTCTTCCCCTTCTATTTGCCAGGAGGTGATGGGACCAGTGGCCATGATCTTCGTTTTTTTGATGTTGAGCTTCAGACCATATTTTGCGCTCTCCTCTTTCACCCTCATTAAAAGGTTCTTTAATTCCTCCTCACTTTCTGCCATCAAGGATGTGTCATCTGCATATCTGAGCTTGTTGATATTTCTTCCGGCAATCTTAATTCCAGCTTGGGATTCATCCAGCCCAGCCTTTCGCATGATGCATTCTGCATATAAATTAAATAAGCAGGGAGACAAAATACAGCCTTGTCGTACTCCCTTTCCAATTTTGAACCAATCAGTTGTTCCATATCCAGTTCTAACTGTAGCTTCTTGTCCCACATAGAGATTTCTCAGGAGACAGATGAGGTGATCAGGCACTCCCATTTCTTTAAGAACTTGCCATAGTTTGCTGTGGTCGACACAGTCAAAGGCTTTTGCATAGTCAATGAAGCAGAAGTAGATGTCTTTCTGGAACTCTCTAGCTTTCTCCATAATCCAGCGCATGTTTGCAATTTGGTCTCTGGTTCCTCTGCCTCTTCTAAATCCAGCTTGCACTTCTGGGAGTTCTCGATCCACATACTGCTTGAGCCTTCCTTGTAGAATTTTAAGCATAACCTTGCTAGCGTGTGAAATGAGTGCAATTGTGCGGTAGTTGGAGCATTCTTTGGCACTGCCCTTCTTTAGGATTGGGATGTAGACTGATCTTCTCCAATCCTCTGGCCACTGCTGCGTTTTCCAAACTGGCTGGCATATTGAGTGTAGCACCTTAACAACATCATCTTTGAAAATTTTAAATAGTTCAGCTGGAATACCATCACTTCCACTGGCCTTGTTATTTGCAGTGCTTTCTAAGGCCCATTTGACTTCACTTTCCAGGATGTCTGGCTCAAGGTCAGCAACCACACTACCTGGGGTGTACCAGACATCCATATCTTTCTGGTATAATTCCTCTGTGTATTCTTGCCACTTCTTCTTGATGTCTTCTGCTTCTGTTAGGTTCTTACCACTTTTGTCCTTTATTATGGTAATCTTTGTACGAAATGTTCCTTTCATATCTCCAATTTTCTTGAACAGATCTCTGGTTCTTCCCATTCTGTTGTTTCCTCTATTGTTTGCATTGCTCGTTTAAGAAGGCCTTCTTGTCTCTCCTTGCTATTCTTTGGAAATCTGCATTCAATTTCCTGTATCTTTCACTATCTCCCTCGCATTTTGCTTGCCTTCTCTCCTCCACTATTTGTAAGGCCTCGTTGGACAGCCACTTTGCTTTCTTGCATTTCCTTTTCATTGGGATGGTTTTCGTTGTTGCCTCCTGTACAATGTTACGAGCCTCCAGCCATAGTTCTTCAGGCACTCTGTCCACCAAATCTAAATCCTTAAACCTGTTCGTCACTTCCACTGTGTATTCATAAGGGATTTAGCATTCCAATCCCCTATAATGAGAAGAACATCCTTCTTTGGTGTCACTTCTATAAGGTGTTGTTAGTCTTCATAGAATTGGTCAATTTCAGTTTCTTCAGCACCAGTAGTTGGTGCATAAACTTGGATTACTGTGATGTTAAAAGGTCTGCCTTGGATTCGTATCGAGATCATTCTATCATTCTATTCTATGTATAACTCCATACCATCCAACATTTCTCCTATGAACATAGGGACGTCCTAAGGAAAAGCAGGATAACATCAGAAACCAGGACAGCTTCAATAAATCTGGGACTGTCCCGGGAAAATTAGGGACAACTTAGGGATTTTTTCAAAAGAATCTTTTTATACCGGTTAAGTTGTCGAGGGCTCATTTTTTCCCCTGAGATAAAAAGCCTTCTCTTTCGACCGCCAAACCTCTCAGGGGAGCATTTCCAACCGTATGGCAGCATTTTTGAGTGAATAGGAGAATTTCAGATTTTTGCTGAAGTTATGACCCCGGGGCTTAGAAATTTTTTTTCACAGGTTAAGTTGTCGTGGGCTGATTTCTTGGCCTATGATAAAAAGCCTTCTCTTACCACCGCCAAACCTTTCAGGGGAAAATTTGCAACAGTTTGGCATCAGTTTTGAGTGAATTGGAAAATTTCAGATTTTTGCTGAAGTTGTGACCCTGGGGCTTACAAAAAAAATTTCCCACAAGTTATGTCTTCTAGGGCTGATTTCATGTCCCATGATAAAAAGCCTTCTGTTTCCACTGCCAAACCTTTCAGGGGAGAATTTGCAACAGTTTGGCAGCAGTTTTGAGTGAATTGGAAAATATCAGATTTTTGATGAAGTTGTGACCTCGGGGCTTAGAAAATTTTGATTTCACAGGTTAAGTTGTCGAGGGCTGATTTATTGGCCTATAATAAAAAGCCTCCTGTTTCCACCGCCAAACCTTTTCAGGGGAGAATGTGCAACAGTTTGGCAGTAGTTTTGAGTGAATTGGAGAATTTCGGATTTTTGCTGAAGTTGTGACCCCGGGGCTTAGAATTATGTTTTTCACAAGTTAAGTTGTCGAGGGCTGATTTCTTGGCCTATGATAAAAAGCCTTCTGTTTCCACCGCCAAATCTTTTAGGGAAGAATTTGCAACAGTTTGGCAGCATTTTTGAGTGAATTGGAGAATTTCAGATTTTTGATGAACTTGTGACCCCGGGGCTTAGAATTTTCTTTTTTCACGGGTGATGTATTCGATGACTGATTTCATGTCCTATGATAAAAAGCCTTCTGTTTCCACCTCCAAACCTTTCAGGGGAGAATTTGCAACAGTTTGGCACCATTTTAAAGTGAATTGGAGAATTTCAGATTTTTGATGAAGTTGTGACCCCGGGCCTTAGAAATCTTTTTTTTTCACAGGTTAAGTTGTCGAGGGCTGATTTATTGGCCTATGATAAAAAGCCTTCTGTTTCCACCGCCAAACCTTTGAGGGGAGAATTTGGAATACTTTGGCACCATTTTTGTTTTTTGTTTTTTTAATAAATTTTTTATTGTTAAAATAATTCAACATTAATACACAAAAATACAAACATACATTTCATACAACATATCTACATACATACAACATACCTACAACATACCTGCACCCAATCCCACAGATAATTCCCATCACCATCCACCACCCCTCACCCTTTGTGTTAGACTTCCAATCTACTCAACTGCAATTTCTTTCCATTTCTATTACTTTCTTTCACACACCTTTAAACTAATTTCATACTTCTTTTTCTATTACACATTGTTATCCATCTTATTTAGTATTCCAATATTTGAAACGAAACTTGTTTATTCTAATAGGAGTTCTGATTTTTCGATATAGTTTTGCAAGTATCTTTTAAACACCTTCCAGTCCCTGTCTGCCTTCTCTTTTGAGATCCTTCCAATTTCTCCCATTGTTTTGGATATATTGTAGTACTCCAATACTCCAATACTGATTTCATGTCCTATTATAAAAAGCCTTCTGTTTCCACCGCCAAACCTTTCAGGGGAGAATTTGCAACACTTTGGCAGCATTTTTTAGTGAATTGGAGAATTTCGGATTTTTGCTGAAATTGTGACCGCGCGGCTTAGGGATTTTTTTTATAAAAAGGTTTTTCCGCAAGTTCAGACATCAAGGGTTAATTCTGTTTCTGGTGATAAAAACCCTTCTGTTTCTCCCGAAAAACCTTTCAGGGGAACATTTGCAACAGTTTGGCACCATTTTTGAGTGAATTGCAGAACGTCAGATTTTTCCTGAAATTGTTACCGCGCGGCTTAGGGATTTTTTTTAAAAAAAGTTTTTCCGCAAGTTCAGACGTCGAGGGCTAATTCTGTTTCCGATGATAAAAACTCTTCTGTTTCCACCAAAACACCTTTCAGGGGAACATTTGTAACAGTTTGGCACCATTTTTGCGTGTATTGCAGAACGTCAGATTTTTGCTGATATTGTGACCGCACGGCTTAGGGATTTTTTAAAAAAAAAGTTTTTCCACAAGTTCAGATGTCGCGGGCTAATGACATGTGATGCTAATTATTTCTCCCAATAGTTAAATGATAACTAATCAGAGGCAGCTACAATTGCAAATGGCAACAAAATATCTTTGAAAGGAAGAGGAGCAGGTTTGCTGTTGGTAGAAATACTGTTTGTAATGAAGTCAGAGCAGTAGTTTACTTGCTCTAATTAACAGATAAGAAAATTTTGAGAATTTAAATTCTAAATTAAAATTGATTACTTAATGGAGAAGGGGATTGTAACAAAAACACTGGGGCCTAATTTGAATAGCAGAGTGCCTGGTATCTGGTGGGCAGACCAAAGCACTCATCAGGAGAGCTATGTGATTCAGGTGAGGGTCAGATGCCTTGTCAATCCCAGCAGGTATATAATAAGAAGACCTGGCCTGCCCAGGCCTCAAATGGTTTACAAAGTTCAGTTATTGCAAAAGTTTTTCAGTTAATTTTATGCATTTTCAAAAATCACCATGGTATTTAACAATAATATCTTATGTCCTTAAGAGGAGAAATTGTTAATTGCAGAATTTTAAATACCCGACATCATCCTCGGCTTCACTCAATTTTGTTTATAACACTCTTCCATTTTCTTCTAGTTGTGAGGGTGGGGCGGGGCCACAAGTGGAGTAGGTATAAATATATTTGGGCACAACAAGTATACCTGGTGTTATGTTCCTGTTCATATGTTGTGAACAGACAACCTTTATTACTGTGTAATGTACTTTACAATGTTCCTGACATATATTTCAGCTTTCTGGATTTATTTTTCATCTGGCCTTCAGATATGAAAGGCAGAGTGATTTAACACCTGTATAGACTGTATAGATTTGTCATCCATGTGACAAAATCCTTAAAAAAGCTCAACTCTGGCCCTCTTTGAAAAAATTTGGACGCCACTGAATTACACCTTAAATACCAAGGGTTGTATCCAACAAAGTTGGTCTGTTAGCGCAAGGACTTTGACCTGCTCAATAGGACTTCCTATATGCCTTTCTCCTGACATGCCCCCATGGTCCCCCTGTCTGCTCCAGAAGGTTAGGGGAAATCCAGAACAGATATGGGTGACAAGAGGAGAGGAGGTTGTTGCAACCCCAAAACAGTATTAGAGCATCTTTATCCAAAGCCTGCCCCACATGGTTATTCTGCAATCAATCCAAAAATAAGTTAGGAAACAATTGAATATTTACAAGATTTGCTTCTAGTAACATAATGGGAAAATACCCCTCCTTCTGCCAAATGTCAAACATTCCATATTTTAAAAAGAAGTCAAGAAGCTGTCTCACACCACAGCTTTCTTGTTCTCTGCCTGATTTATTAGTCGGAACAAATTATCTGTTCCTCTGGACCAGTATGTTAAATTAGAACTAAATGTATTCTTATCTGGTTCTGACTCTGAGCGTACCCAGACTGCTCTTGGCACGAGGGCAGCCACAAATGCATGTTACCACAGAGATTGCAGAGGTGAAGGCTAAATCCTATTTCTGTGACTAAAGGAAAGGAATTCAGTGAAGTGGTAGCCCATTGCCATGGCAGCATAGTATTTCCTCATTTGTGAGCAAAACAAGCCACACTCCTCTTTTGCCATGTTATGGATCAGGGTGAATTTGCAGGTGCCTGCCACTGATAAGTTACATTTTACTTGCCTTCTTCACATGGCGGGGCTGCTTTGTGCAGCAATCTCCCTGAAGCTGTCAACCATTTTCCTGGCTTATCTCATCACACAGTCCCTCTCCCCCTTTCATGAGGCTTTTGGGGAAGGCTGGGTTTTCTGGACCTTAAAAGAGAGCCTCATTGCAAGACCAGGCCTGTATAGATTTCACCCTGCCTCAAGGAAAGGCCTTTGCTAGGAGCACGGTTGGTCTCCGGTTGACAGGGGCAGCAAAAAATTTCACTCACACCTAATTGGCCCTGGGCGGTGAGGTTTTCTCCTTCCCCTCAGCAAGAGTTGTAAAAGATGCTTATCAACATGGACGTCTGTCACAGAGACTTTGGCTTCACCCCTTTGGAGGCGCACTCCATTGTCTCTCGAGACAGACAGATGTCAACAACGACAACATGTGAGAGCATCTTTTACACATGGAAAATGAGGCAAACTGTTTCAATGAGCACCCCTCTGGATGTTCAGGAAATGGGCCTGGAAGTGCGCAAGTAACATAACACACACAGAATGGCTTGGAGATTTAAGATGATCCACACAGCAGGTTGCATAAAGGATAGCTGTCAAGTTGGGGGGGGGGGCAGGGAATCTGTCAATTTTAGCAGATGCTGTCCAAGCAAAATTTTCAAAAAACCGAAAAATTGTTTAGGAAAACCTAGGCATATGGCAGCCCATATCAGAAGTGTTTTTCTGGCAAATTCCCTAAAAAAAATTGGTTTAAAACTTCCCCAAAAATTGAGATTTTGCAAAAAAAGAAGAAGAGGAGCAACTTTGTGCCTTCCCCAAGAAATAAAGAAAGAAAGAAGCTCAATAACTTGGGGGGGGGGTCAAAACAAAAAAAAATTCATTCCAGTAGCACCTTAAAGACCAACTAAGTTAGTTCTTGGTTCGCAGGAGCCATCCAATCCAGCTCCAGGTGGAAGTGAATCCGCAACCTGATGGGCCTACAGGTGAATCCCGGAATTAGCCAATCACATGGGGCCCATTGTGTAAATAATGTATATAAAGCAGATATTTTGGGGAAATTTTCATTCCTCACTACTATGAGCTGAATAAAGAACATGAAATCCAAGCTCGACTCCGGGTATATTTCGGGGGGGGGGGGGAGCTCAACAACTTTTGTGCCCCTACACTATATGAAATGCCTCTATTTTCACAGTGCAGAAGCCAAGAGTAAGCTTTACCCAAGCCTGTCACATAATGCAGCTCACCTCCCCTTTGCAAGCTAATGACATTTCTTATAAAAGCAATTAAAAAAAACTAGAGCAGGATGTATGAAACAACATTTGGCTATTCCAATTTGGAGATAAGCCTTTTGCGCCTGGCAAAGTACCACCACTGAACAGAGTAGCACCGATTGAACTTGTAACTCACTGATCATGTACATGTCTCCAGAGAAGTAATGATCAAAGAGCAGCCTTCAAATGGTTCAAAATTAATGGAAAACCAAATCTAGAGGATGTAATCCCTGACCAATCAATAGATACAAGATCTAAGTGATCCTGAAAAGCATCTGTCATGTTTTCTGAAATACATCTGTTGTAAACAGTATTCATCTTCTGGATTTCCAGGTTTGGGGTAGTCATACCTTTTATATGTTGTTCCTGTGGTGCAGTTAGCATTTGAAAGATATATTAAGGCAGCACAGCTAAATAATTTGCAACATATTTTAATGCGATGTAGTGTCTGCAGTGCAATATTGTGAAGCCACATAAGATTGGTTATTACACTCATACCTTGGAAGTCAAACAGCTTAGTTCCCGAACGTTTTGGCTCCCAAACGCCGCAAACCTGGAAGTGACTCTTTGCGAACTATTTTTGGAAGCCGAATGTCCGTCAGGGCTTCTGTGGCTTCCTGCAGCCAATCAGAAGCTGCACTTTGGTTTTCGAACGTTTTGGAAGTCGAATGGACTGCCGGAACGGATTCCATTCAACTTCCAAGGTACAACTGTATTGTACTTTCTATTGGCCACCAGTCAAAGATCTACTGGTGTGTGTGTGTGTGAAGGTTTTAAATTATTTCATCCCTATCTGATAGAAATAAAATATGTTTATTTAGACTTCGCCTTGATTGGGTCAATTGTATTCAAACAAACTGATATTGCAAAGCAAGAGTGTTGCTAAATCAGGGTAAGGGACCCGAGGCTCAGGGTCTAAATATGAACCTCTCCCCCCAGGAATGGGCAAATATATATATATATGGTTATAATGTACAGATGGAACAGTGGTAACATATATGGACAAAAGGGTTAAAATAAATCCTGTGTTTAAAAGAGAATTTTTACAAAGCAATGTATCATTGGTGTGTAAGTTATTGGTATCAAAAGTTACTTAGAGTGTATAAAAATGTTTCAAATGTTTGTCGCAAGTGTCAAATGTCAAGAAGTGGTACTTTATCATATTTGGTGGATACATATGCCATAATACGCCATAATAATCACAATTATAACAAATAAAGGCTTGACATATCTCGCTTTGCATGTCATGAGTCTATCTCATATATTAGTTTCTCCTTTTAAGTTGAATTATTGATATAAATGAACTTTTCCACGGTATTCTAATTTTTCGAGTTTTACCTGTATACAACCAGAAAGAGAGTATGGAAAATTATTTCACTACATGATCACTGTGGCAAGATTGCTATATGTACCAAGAAGGAAGGACTTATTATTACCGACTATGGAAGAATAGTTATTGAGATTAATGGATTTGTCTGAGATGGCAAAGTGGACGTGTTTAATTAGAGAAAAATCATTGTTGACATTTATTAATGACTGGAAACCCCTTATAGACTTGTTGCGCAAAGAAGGAAATGAGCTTGTAATATCTCGATCTGAAGACTGAGGAACGGTTGGTTTATGGAAAGTAGAAGAGTTGAATGCTGTTATAGAACAAGGGTTTTGCAGAAGTCTATAAAACTGATAGGCCTTTGGTTTGGAGCCAATTTGATTCCCTCCCCCTCTTTCTTTTTTCTTTTTTCTTTTTCCTTTCTCCTCCTGTGATGAGGCTGCTTTTTAATATTTTATTGTTTCAATATTTTAATGTGGTATTTTAAACTTGTTTTTAAGTTGTATTCATTCAACTTGTTTTTATTATTGCTTGTTAGCCGCCCTGAGCCCAGCCTTGGCTGGGGAGGGCAGGGTATAAATAAAATTTATTATTATTATTATTATTATTATTATTATTATTATTATTATTAATAGACGGAGAATCAGAAGCCTATTTTCCCCTCTCTCTATTTTAATTTTTTCTTTTGAAAAATCCTTGGTATTTGATATTAACTTTTGTATATTGCTGTTTTCTTTGTTTTTAAACACACACACATACCCTCAAGGTCATACGCCTCAACAACTGCTGTTTGCCCCCCCCCCCCCAGTGCTTTTGCCTGGCAGCATTGTGTCATTTAACTCTTAACAATGCCTCTTGATGGTCTGGATGGAGGAGAGAGGGATGTTGAGAGTTGTGCAGAAATTCATCAGCCTTGGAAAGATGCATCTATAGTCAGCACAGCTACATAGTTTAGAATACACTGGCATGATATCCGGTGCTGTGAAGTCACATCAGATTGTTTTGAAATTCCTGTATAGTCTGGAGACCATAGGCTTATTCTCTGTAAAAGTTTGAAAATCCTTTCATAGTTATATCTTATAAAAATACACGACTTCATTTACTTTGACTTCATCTATTCCTTCACATTGATTGATTAGTCAGCAGCTATACTTCTTAGGATTGTTTTTTGATGCCTCATGGAACCTAGACCTAAGTCTAGCATTTCCCTTCATGTTTGCTGTCCAAGAATCTTCTCCTTATGGATCTGGAAGGTTCAAGTGCATATATAGGTATTTGAGTTTCTACAAAATGGGACTGGGCAGACATTAGACTTACAACATCTACTTTGTTCTTACTAGAAGCCCAGGTATGTACTGTAGCCAGTGGATGCAATTAGAATTAAAAGAATTCTGAGCCCATGAGTTTGTTATGAGTACCAGAACTGTTGGAACACAATGTCCTTCTATGCAAAAGGCCACACCCGGATATCACCAAACCTTTTTTATTTCAGCAATATAATTTAACGTGGAGGGGGTGTTATGTATTCAGTAGTCTGTGTTTGCTTGTGCTTGTGTCTGGACTAAGGATTCTGAGCCCCTGTGTTCTGATTTGATACATGATATCCAATCACAGAACATTTCAGGATTTGAGCCTCTGCCACAGGCTCTTGAACTCTGAGTCGTGATTCGCAGCTTGGAAATTTAGACAACCAGTCACGTTGGGAGTGGGAGTGGCCCAGGCTTTCAGAAATGTATATAAGCAGTTGCTTTGCCCCTGTTGTCCAGTTCTGTTAGTTCCATAAAGGGTCTTGCTGTTATCACTGTGTCTTCCCTTGTGGGAACCCACCTACACTTCCGGGGCTATTGGATTGCTGCTATTGTTAAGCAGTTTGAAGTCAAATATCCTTGCCAACTTACTACAAATTACTCTATCCCCTGCTGTGATACACATACTAAGCACTCAAGCCACATAGAGAACAAGAACTCATAGTTCAAATTTATAATCAAGCAAGAAAAAAGAGCAAGAAGATGTCACAATTACCTCACTTTCTGTGACTCCATCGCACATGTTCAGTTGGTTCAACCACTCTTCTGTGGGAAGGCAGACGAATGACATTGACTTAGTCCTCCATAAGGAAAAGAGGAATTTCTGAAATTCATATGACACAACCTAGTGATTGTGTGGACTCTTGTATTACTGTTACAACCATCTTCCTGGAAATCGAAACAATTAAGTGCACAGTAGTTAGAAAGCCTGTACTGTTCACTTTTAAAAAATAAAAAACATGCAATCTAAGCACAAGCTTTCCTGTTTCTGTCTGCCCTCCACACCTAAGACCAAGTGCTTCATCTGTGTCCATTAGGGGTGCAAGGAAGGCAATTAGAGCAATTCTGAAGGCATTCAGCAAATATGATACTTTCACATATGTGAGTTGCACTGATGCTCCCATCAACATTGACAGTGATGAAACAGAAATGGGCACAGCAGTGCTGCTGCTAATGCCAGAGTTCGTTACACAAATCACTTTATCAGTTGCCCATAAGGTCTAAAAATGCCCTTCACATTAAACACAGAGGCGTGCATTGAATTGGGTGGCCTGTTCCCCTCCTTTCCATCAAAACAGTGTGCTGCTGACATCCCAATAATTCACTGAAGGCTTTCGCATTCCCACTGCGGCTCTGAATGACAGCCTAATGCTGTTATTAAAGAAATTGCTTATCCTAAAGTTTCCCAAACTTCATGCATACTGACAGCTTGCAACTCAACCAAGAAGATATTAGCATTTCCTATAACCTTGGATCTCCGCACTGCAAAGTTCAATACTGAAAGCGGATTGGACACTTGCAGATTTAATATTTTCACACCATTTCCCGTCCATGACCTGCGCTTCACGCAAAGTACTGCACTTATTGTGTAGACACATGCAGCAATCAAGACACACAGGAGGCAACTGTCATAAAAGGTAAAAAAAAGAAGGGTAAAGGACCCCTGGACGCTTAAGTCCAGTCAAAGGTGACTACGGGGTTGCGGCACTCATCTCGCTTTCAGGCCGAGGGAGCTGGCATTTCTCCACAGACAGCTTTCCGGGTCATGTGGCCAGCATGACTAAACCGCTTCTGGCACAATGGGACACTGTGATGGAAAGCAGAGCGCACAGAAACACCGTTTACCTTTGTGTCACAGCAGTACCCACTGATATGCTTTCAAACTGCTAGGTTGGCAGGAGCTGGGACAGAGCAATGGGAGCTCAGCCCGTCATAAGGATTCAAACCTTCAACCTTCTGATCGGCAAGGCCAACAGGCTCAGTGGTTTAGAACACAGTGCCACCCGTGTCCCTTTCAACTGTCACAAGCCAGAATGGATAGATTTGGGGTATGACTATATGGTGCTAGCATCAGCATTATTCCCCCTGCCTCTTAATTTATTTTTATTTTGCCTAAACACTTTTGGGCATCATCACAAGCGGTTGCAGACCTTTGACAGGAGCAGTTAAAGGAAACAGAGAGAGGAGGAATATTTGTCACATGGGTGGCACTGTGGGTTAAACCACAGAGCCTAGGGCTTGCCAATCAGAAGGTCAGCTTCCGTTGCTTGGTCCCTGCTCCTGCCAACCTAGCAGTTTGAAAGCACGTCAAAGTGCAAGTAGATAAATAGGTACCGCTCCAGCAGGAAGGTAAATGGCGTTTCCATGTGCTGCTCTGGTTTGCCAGAAGCAGCTTAGTCGTGCTGGCTGCATGCCCCAGAAGCTGTATACCGGCTCCCTTGGCCAGTAAAGCGAGATGAGCACCACAACCCCAGAGTCATCCACAACTGGACCTAACGGTCAGGGGTCCCTTTACCTTTAACCACCAGATTAACAGTCCCCAAACCCAGCATCTAAATCCATTGTTTGTAAATGGAATCACTTTTTTTGGGGGGGGGGATATCTTTTCTTAGTCCTAGTTTCAAGATGCCCCATTCTTAAGCTTCACAACAATATACATATATGCATATAGGTCAGAGGGAACTGACTGGTCACCCTGAATCCATCATCATCTGTGGTTATGAAGTTCTCTCTGACCAGTGGCTTTGCAACCCAGTTGCCATGGGCATTTAAAGAAACAAAATTATTAAAGAAAACAAAGTGCACCTAATCCCATTTGTTGACTTTTATGAGGTTAGAAATTGTGACCCTGGGAATATATCAGCTGTGGTGGCTAGTGCCCTCTGGGGCAAGCGTGAGTTGGAGAATAGCTTCTACCACAGAGCCTAGGACTTGCCAATCAGAAGGTCGGCGGTTCGAATCCCTGTGACAGGTTGAGCTCCCATTGCTCGGTCCCTGCTCCTGCCAACCTAGCAGTTCAAAAGCACGTCAAAGTGCAAGTAGATAAATAGGTACCACTCCGGTGGGAAGGTAAACGGCGTTTCCATGCGCTGCTCTGGTTCGCCAGAAGCTGCTTAGTCATGCTGGCCACATGACCCGTACACCAGCTCCCTTGGTCAATAAAGCAAGATGAGAGCCGCAACCCCAGAGTCAGCCACGACTAGACCTAATGGTCAGGAGTCCCTTTACCTTTAAAGGCATCATGGACTTTGAAGAAGCACGATCTTAGGACAAATGGGAGAAATGAGCTAAGGGGAAGGCACGTTTGGCAAATCCTCACCGTGATCACCTCCTGCCCAGAAACCTATGGCCACCCTGTAGAAGGATGTGTGGATCCAGAATTGGCCTCCATAGTCATTTATGGACACACCGCTACGACTGCGTTCATGGAAGACAATCTTACTCGGCTACGAGTGATCGCTGAAGGAGGAGGAGGTAGATCAGTAAGCAAGGAGACCAACAGTCACAGCCAATGACAGGCAGACTCACCCCTTGACGGGTTGTAAGAAAGAAGGCAGGCAAGTGGGGACCAGCTAAGGGCACACAGGTTGGTGAGCAGTGCCCTCATGGACCAGCTTCCTCTGAATGTGAGGGACATGGGGTGAGAGCTGATAGTCCCCATCATTCCAGGGGACTATATACAGGAGGACATAGCTCCTGAATCTTAATAATTGGCTCAGAGAGGGGATTTCTGCAGGGGAATTTTTCATTATGCATGCATGACAAACTGTTCTCTCAAAATCCTCTTCTATACAATTGAAAGGTCTACCTTCAGTTTTCATCATCTCATTCCACTCCAAACCCATCTCCTTTAAGTATTAGGCATTTACTTAAAAAGCTATTCATTTCTGTAATCTATTAAAAAGCCCTTGAAGCCTTCATTCACTCTATCAATCCATGCCGAGCAATATAGTTTAAATCTTTAAGTGGTTTACATAAAAACAAATGTTTCATAACTGAACATCAAAGGGCTACATATGCAGCAAGGCATGTATAAAGTCGTGCCAATCAGAAATGCACCTTTCCTTATATGTTGAGCACCTGCAAAAAGCCTCTTGGATCAAGCAGAACTGGAATTCTCTAGTATGAGTATTTTTTTTGTCTTTTGTTAGGAATACTTGAAGCCCTTAGCTACTAAAAACCAATTCTCTCTATATATAGTGAAGTGTTTTGAGGAGGAACATCACAATTATTTCCAAGCCACAAGCACGGTGGCACAAAACTCCATTCTTAGATGAAAATTATTACATGCAATTAAATAGCTCGCTTTGTCTTTGCTTAGACCTCAGAAGCTCAGCATTTTAATTTAAAATCACACGAATGCCCTCAATTCTATAATTAGTTACAGAATCTTAGGGTGGTTTTTTTCCTCTCCCCATGGACTACCAATTAAGCAATTTTAACAGAACAATAACTGAAAGTCTAAGGGGCAAGAAGCTAGAAAATTAATATTCATATTCTGTTGTTGCTTGGATGTTGTTGTTTTCCAAATAGAAAAGGAGCAAAAGAGGGAGTGGAGAGAAGAGGCCTTTAAAAAACACACAAAACTAGTGCAAAGATGCACATAGCTTCATGGATGCGATCCACTTTATTATACCTCATTTGCTGCTGCAGAGAACAGGGAAAGAAAAGGGAAGTGTGGGTATTCATTATTCTTAATGCTATGGCATTCTAGGAAAAAACAAAAGAAAACCCCTATACTGAAAGATCTATACTATCACAGAATGAAAAGCTGACCACAGGGGAGCTGACCAGACCCTATGTTTAATGCAACTATTTTTCCTCGATTCTGATAAGAATCTCTGAAGGGTTGGGCTAGGAAATCCAAGCATTTTCTTAACTCTCAAGAATGTAATTTTAAATATGTTACTCTTGGCCTTTTATGTCTTTGCCTGTAAACCTGTGTGATATTTGCAGCAGGAAAAGATTACCAAGTGGCATGATCCACGTAAGGGACTTGCAGAGGCTTGCTGTGTTTCAGTGACATGTATTTAAGACAAAAGGGACGCAGGTGGTGCTGTGGGTTAAACCACAGAGCCTAGGACTTGCTGATCAGAAGGTTGGCAGGTTGAATCCCCGCGACAGGGTGAGCTCCTGTTGTTCGGTCCCCGCTCCTGCCAACCTAGCAGTTCTAAAGCACGTCAAAGTGCATGTAGATAAATAGGTACCACTCCAGCAGGAAGGTAAACGGCGTTTCCGTGCGCTGCTCTGGTTCGCCAGAAGCGGCTTAGTCATGCTGGCCACATGACCTGGAAGCTGTACGCCGGCTCCCTCGGCCAATAAAGCAAGATGAACGTCGCAACCCCAGAGTCGGCCACAACTGGACCTAATGGTCAGGGGTCCCTTTACCTTATTTAAGACAAGGTGGCTACAACTTGTTCTAGCCACCCAGAATTGGGCAGCTGTTTAAGCTACTTAAGCTGAGCACTTAAGCGCTTTTCCTCTGTTGAATACACGTTTCATAAATGCCCACCCAAGACCACTAGGGATGTAGTCTTGCAGGAACTGGTCCTTTAACAAGTGGCTGCCTGCATAAGGAATATCCACTCTGGCAAGAGGCTCACAGTAGAACTCTGTATTAAGTTAAAAACATGTTCACCTGTTAAGTAGTTGTAAGGCACTGTGTCCCATTCCGCTATTACAAGTAGTGGCCAGTGTGGTGAGGCAGAGCTACCTTCTTGCCATGGGTCATTGCAGCTTACCTGTGCAGGTATACAAGCAGGTCTGCTGTATAGTCTCTCTTGGGGCATTCACACAATCCCAAACTCACCACTGCCTTGTCCAGGGAAATAGGAGTGACCCTGGTGGACAGCTTTGCCTCACCACATTCGCTTCTGGTTGTTGCTGCATGTCCTTGTTGCAAATGGACACGTTCATGTTTTGAGTTTAAAAATGTGCAGAACATAAACAAATGAAAGCAACATTAAATGCAATTGCTGACAAAATGTGTTAACTATAAATACTTTGTCTTCAACTCTTGAGTGCAAGAATCAAGTTGATACCAAATATAAGGGTATGTACTTTTACAGAAGTTATGGAATATTGATTTATACCCATTGCCATTGTTGCAGTGAACCTATTTTCCTAGCTAAGTTCTCCAATGCAGGTATCTTCAACCTTTTCAGATCCAAGACCCACTAATAACCCCAACATGGGAACCCTTTCTGAATCTTTTGCCATATATTTGCATGGTGGCGGTGGTGCTCCTGTTGTGAACCACCTTGGATGAGATCATGAGCCACCAGCTGAAGACCACTGCTTACTGCATGAGCTGAAACTTTTAAAAATGAAGCAGCTTTTCACTTTTTACACAGGGTGGTCCTCTCTAAAAGACATCCACAACTCCAGTACCTACATAGCTCACAGGTCAATATTTAAAGGTTGCTTGCACTTCCATCACACTTCTGTACATCTATTGGTATCTCTGCACATAATTCAGAAACTGAATGCATGCGGCTGCTGGAAAATATTTTGCACTGAAGTGAGGAGATACAGAAGCTCTCCCCATTGAATTGTATATGCAAGGGTACCTATCCAACTCAATGTAGTAACAATTTTTTAGCAGGCTCACCATGGGGGCGTGGTATGGAGGAGTGCAAATGGTGGGTATACCAAAACTTCCTGCTGCAATTGCAAAACACAGTAGCCAGACTACTGAACAGGAGGTGGTGATCTGAATATAAAATTCTAGTTCTGCCAATGTATTTCTGAGCCCAATTCAAAGTGCTGGTTTCAACCTATAATGCATCATGAACCCCCTTTCCTCAGGTCAACAGATTACCGCACATCAACACCTGAGGTCCTTCTGTGTGTTCCCTTCCAAGAAATGTTCTGAGAGGGGCCCATTTATGGAATGCTCTCAAACTGGTCTGGTGCAACTTGTTAAGTTTCTGTCACCAAGGGCAAATATGGTTTTATTCTCCCAGCGATGTTTATGTGATTTCCTTTCGATGAACACTTAACATTTTACATTTGTGCTGTTTTGGTATACAGTGGTACCTTGGGCTAAGTACTTAATTCATTTCGGAGGACCGTTCTTAACCTGAAACTGTTCTTAACCTGAAGCACCACTTTAGCTAATGGAGCCTCCCGCTGCTGCTGAGCCGCTGGAGCACGATTTCTGTTCTCATCCTGAAACAAAGTTCTTAACCCGAGGTAATATTTCTGGGTTAGCGGAGTCTGTAACCTGAAGCGTATGTAACCCGAGGTACCACTGTATTTCTTATGGCTACTGTATTTTATTATAGTAAATTGCTTTGGAGTGCCCTTGGATGTGTGAAGCAATACGTAAATATGAAACTAACTCAACTCTGTTGGCTATAGGCAAAAGGGGGAATAATATACATACATAGAAACACAGATTAAAGGCCTCTATAAGGAAGGGGTAGCTATACCTCAGCCTTTAGGTCATGGCAACAAGAGAAAGATCCCCCCCCCCCGCCTTTCATATTAACATACGCACTAGGTTAAAAAAAGAGACAAGTCAAGTGTTCTGTTTTATGTGGTACAGGTAAAACAGTAGTTTGTTACACTAGTACTGAGGCAATTCAATGAAACTCACAACTGGCTAACAGTGACAAAGCCAACCTCAGATGCTGGCCATGATCGTCATTGCTAATGCTTCCCAACTTTCTGTGCTCAGGGCCTAACAATAAGAGCTGCAAGGTCAATTTTGCGCAACACTTGTCACACGTCACCTAAAAAAGTCAAATTTAATGTTTCGTGGTATTTTAAAGTGAGTACTAATAACTCAGGTTTGGAGTAGGCAAACTAATTAAAAACATAAGATCACACAATCACTCAACAGGATAACACTTTATAGAAATAGAAATCTGACAATAATAATGTTTATTGTACCACTAACTGGCACTAGTGAGGTAATCTGTTAACCTGCTTCTATGTTATTAAAAATAGACCCTAACACTGTCATATGGAGATTTTCCCCCACATGCACATTCTATGTAACCCATTAAATAAGGTCAACATCGTCTCATCTTGCTTTGTTGCAGTTCTGGGAAATAGTTATCAGTTTAGCTACAGCTTATTTCAGCAGTTAAAGTACTCTGATTAAACAATAAATCTCACACAGTTCACAGAAGAACTTCTGTATTTCAGCAGCAAAGGACAGAAAGAAAGAAAATAGTTAAGGGCGGGGCAGAGAAGAAACGCCCAAGTATTATTGTCCAGAACAGTCTGTGAATGTAGTAACCATGTTTCCTCGACGTTGTGTGACAGTTCTGCAGTGCTTACTAGATCCATGGAATTTATTTTCAGTCTGCATTGTGTGTCGGTGTGTGTTCTCAAACCCATTAAATGAAAACATTTTTTCCATATCTTCAAACATGTCATCAAACAGTCCCCCTCCGAAGGAAAATTCTGGGAAAGAACGCCTTTGCCTGCTGTGAGCATGCTGATGGCTCCGAAAATGACTTTCGAAATGTTTCTTCGACTGTGTGTTGTGGTTTTGACCAAAGAAGTCAAAGTCTTTAAACAAGTCATCAAAATTGAAGTTAAAAGGCTGCTGGAAAGTGTTTCCGTTGCTTCTTCGTCCTTCAGCATGGCCAAACTGGTCGTATTCCCTACGTTTGTTTTCATCCGACAACGTTTCATATGCTGTTAAAGAGCAATGCAAGAGAAAGTTTAGCACATGCTCAGAGAGATCAGTTTTAGCTCAGTAGAAGTGAATATACTCTGCATGCATAACATATATTCATTCAGCTCCTGGCCACTTCAAGTTCAAGGTTCTCGTGTAAAAGAACTGAGGAAGTTTTTGAGCTTTCAAAATGCTGGAGAACTGTTACACCACTGTTGATGATACTAGGTCACAGATAGAACACACTCCACAAAGTCAGACAACTGAGCCATATAGCTCAATACACTAACAAGCAATCCTAGGTCCCAGACTTATGAAGATGGAACCCAAAACTTCTTGCAAACAAAGTATGTGTTCTACCAACGAACCTTTCCAGATCAGTTCCTCATTCTTTTGAATTTAGAATTCTGTCAAAATGTCAACACCTCAGCCAAGGACATGACTTGGGCGAACTGTTTTACACATACTTATGTGAGAGTAAGCATCCCTGAACTCAGTGGGACTTACTTCTGAGGAGGCATGCACAGAATGGCCTGTAAAGATACAGGGCCCGTAGAAGAGCCTCCCTAAGTGCTCTGCAACAACTTATTGTTTTTTAATCCACTTGCAAATTCTGCTTTATCAAGGATCACATAAAACTTTTTTTAAAAAAATATGTTTTTGAGCCTCTCCAGATCTTTTATGCTAAAGTCTCCCTGGATTGATTTGTCTCACTTCAGCCGAAGAGAGAAATTAAGTGAAACTGTTAGTTCAATATGTGTTTCAATTGTAACTATTTTTAGTTAGAATTTAGGAGGTATAGTTGCTGGAAACTACACTCTTAGAAGTCAGAGTATAAATATTTACAATAAATGAAGTTGTGCCTGTGTGCAACAGTTTCCAAAGATAGCTAAAAGGGTTATTATGACCAGATGACTCTTTAATCCCTAGAAAACAGAATTAAGATTCTTCTAGTACTAAGTACTAGTTCCTTTTGTGCTCCAAGGAATACACAGGACTCCTACACAAGCAGACAAGCTTCATTACTTTCTGAAAAATGCAAGTTTTCTAGATTTGGAGGCAATGGATGGGAGGGATAGAAAGTTCTATTGTTCCCCGTGTGCAATGATTTAGTTGGATTCAACGAAATATATCTAGCTTTACTCATCTCCATGCAAAGTGGAGATCAAGAAATATCAGGTCAATGAGTGTTTAGTAAAATAGAATAGGATTCTACTTGCCTTCTGCAATTTCCCTGAATTTTGCTTCCGCTCCAGGACTCTTATTCTTGTCTGGGTGGTATTTCATTGCTAGTTTGTGAAATGCCTTCTTGATTTGGCGATCGGATGCAGTCTTGGGAACACCTAGGATGTCGTAATAACTCTCAGCAGCCAGGATTAATTCTGTTATCATTAAAATGCAGAGTGCAAATATAAAGACAGCCTGTGTAGTAGCCATTGCAATATTCCTGTGGGGGGGAAACAACATGATTAGCCTTTGGCAACAAAGCATCTCTCTAATGAATTATTTACCTTTTTAAAGGAAAGCAATTTTGAATATTTTTACTTTTGCACCAACATTAAGAGTTCACAGCTGCAGCTAATATATTTCCTTTCACCATGGATATTAGTAGACTTCCTTCAGAATAATTTATACTTACCCCTAGCTACTAAAAGATTGATCTTTATTTTTTAAGGCCTTTTCTGAGCAAGGTGTGATGCAAACCTAAGTTACATTCAAAATAGACCCAGGGGAAACAAATTACTTCGAGTCCATTGCTTTCAATGAATCTACTTCAAATACCGATTATCACCCAAAAGGTTTAAACTGTGCAGTCTATTTTTTTACAGTTGTACCTTGGATTACAGATGCTTCAGGTAATGCGTTTTCAGGCTGCACACTGAGCCGAACCCGGAAGTACCAGAATGGGGACCTGATGCAGCGCTGCGGGTTGCGAACGCTGCAGGTTGCAAACATACCTCCTGCATGGATCACGTTCGCAACCCGGGGTTCCACTGTACACACATTTAAATATCCTGCCAAATGCTTAGGGTAGGATTAAACGAATGTGTCCCACCAGCGGAAACCCTGCGCAACAACTTCCACTTGCACAATGGAGGTTCCCCCTCCTTTGCCCCCCAAATTGGCTTGGGGTGTGTCACCAGAAACCGTGGAATATCCTGTGGTGGGAGGAGAGGGAATCATTTCATCAGGCAAGCCAAAACGCTTGCACCAATGAAATAATAAGAGCGTACCTCTGAATGCTTCCCTTAGATTGCTGCTATTGGAATCAAAGAGAGGTAAGTACTTCACTTTGGTTGGATCAGAGCCACACTTCTACATGTATTTATGGTTTCCACCAAACAAGGGTTTAGGATCTCTTCTCAAATTTCTGCTGTTAAAGATCTACAATCATCAACAAGCACCACAGCAGGGCAATGCTGAATTCGTCCATGTTGGGAGGCTTATCTTTTCAGGCCTGCTTAAAATGTCTCCCTACAAATACTAGATTTTCAGAAACATCAGGAACAGTATCAAGGAAACATTAGGTGACCTTATAAAGTTTACACACTCTGTGTGTGCATATGTGCAGAAATACACAATATGCATGCACACGTTTCTAAAGATGCCTACTAACTCACATTTGTAATGACAAAAACCACTCGAGAAAGGGCAAATGTGCATGTCTGTGTATCTGTACACTAAGGTAACCTGGTGTTAAATAAAGGTAAATGGACCCCTGACCATTAGGTCCAGTCGTGGACGACTCTGGGGTTGCGGCGCTCATCTCGCTTTATTGGCCAAAGGAGCCAGTGTACAGCTTCCGGGTCATGTAGCCAGCATGACTAAGCCGCTTCTGGCGAACCAGAGCAGCGCACAGAAACGCCGTTTACCTTCCCACCGGAGCGGTACCTATTTATCTACTTGCACTTTGACGTGCTTTCAAACTTCTAGGTTGGCAGGAGCAGGGACCGAGCAATGGGAGCTCACCCCGTTGCGGGGATTCGAACCGCCGACCTTCTGATCAGAAAGTCCTAGGCTCTGTGGTTTAACCCACAGCGCCACCCGCATCCCTAGCCTGGTGTTACCTTGTTATTTTTTCAGTAATGTCAGAAGCAGTGGATAAAGTTTGGGCTATTTTGCAGAAGTTCGCTTTATAATCAGGCTTCTCCTTTGTTGCAAAAACACTGCCTACCCTGTGCAAAATAAAAACAATCAAAATAAATTGTAGCCTTCTTTCCACCTGCTGTGTTTGCAGGTGACCCTCAACATACGTTGGCTTTATGTTGGGGGGGGATTCCCAAAGTCTTTTTTTCCTGGAGGCCCTTAATGTGCACAAGTTAAATGTGTGTAAGTTCCAAGTCACCTGTACTTCAGCCCTTCCCTTTTCTTAACAGTATTGCTAAAGACTAAATACATCCCTTAAAAAGAACTGCAGGACCCATTTTTAGCTGTGTATTTTTGGCATGAAAATGGAGAGGTGGCAGTGAATGGAAATAAATGCCAGCTTTTTTATTTTTGGGCACGGGGAGCAACAGTGATAGCAAGTGGAAGTAATGTATTATTCTTAGTGTGATTGCCTTTGTTTCCTCAGCCATCAAAACCTAATACTTACTGCAAGCCCTTTGGGGACAAAGAAAGATGCTGATGAAATGGCTATGAGCTACTCTGAGCCCATGGGATATTGCAGGCTATAATAATAATAAATAAATAAAATTGATAATGCAGAAATGCAATTCATAACTACCAATTCCCAATTGAAAATTCTGTTCCCTACAGTTGTCAACACTCATACTGACATTTATCACTTCCTAACATGGGCAATTACAATTTCAATGTGTACATTAATACTGTTTTTTATACATATGCAAATTATTATACATGTCTATACATGCCTGTTTTGCATCTTATTCCTGGTAATGAGACCACAGCAGGCAAGACTTGGACACAAACAAGTTGTTCTTTATCTACACTCTTACATATGTTACATTCTCCCAAACTCTCTTTCCTCCATTTTCATCTTGCCCCTCCTTCTTTCTACTAAGGCTCTCTAGGGTTGTTTAGGGACAAGCTCTAAACATATACGCACAAAGAAATGAAATAATATAGCTATAAGGATAAAACAGTCTGTTCTATTAAAGTTTGTACTTTGTTTTCAAAACTAAATTGTGCTGTTCAACATAAAAATGAAAGTGACAATTGTTCTTTCTATTTTGATTATGTATTCTGTGTTTTTATATCATGGTTTTATTCTGTGAACCACCCTGGGACCTGTGGGTATATGGTGGTATACAAATTTTATAATTAATAAAATAAAAATAATAGTAACTACACAACATCCCAGTTTGCTTCTGCTTCATAAAGCTAAGTTTCTATCCAAATGAGATTTTGGTTTTAAAGGCAGTGTAAGGTAGTCTCTGTGGGAGTATATTTTATTTATTTATTTATTTAATTATGGGGTATCAGAGTTTTTAGGGAGTTAACCAGGCTGGGATAGCTGGCTTGTTGGTTTTTGAATGTCTGATGTAGATTTTTTTCAATTTCGTTGTTCTGTATGGGACAATGACAATAAAGATTATTGTACAATAAAGATTACCATATCATAAGTAGTGATGAGACAAACACTGATGGGAATAAGAAGTGAAGGGTTTGGGCATAATATTATGAGAATAATTCAGATTATGGTGTGGCCAGGTTCAGGTAAAGGCTCAATAACCTTCAGGGTAAGCTAGAAAGAACTGCTAACTATCTTGTCTGAGAACTGGAAGTCAGGGGGGGGAAATGTATTGGCACTATTAAGACAATAGACACAATTTTAATTATCAACAAGCAGTGAAAAATTCCTTTTGTGTGAGGTGGGATGGGGAGGAGGAGCTTCTGCTTTCACTTTTTACTAAGCTGTATTGATCTGGTTTGTAACAACATGGGAAACCTCTTGGAACTTTGAAGTGTCAGGCATAGCTCTAATGGCTTTAGCCCAAACGTAGCAGAGTTTTCCTGCACAGCGAAGAAGCTAGTTGAGGTGGAAATGACTAGTCAGCTAGACTCAGAATAACTATTTACAGGATTTATTAAAAGGAAAAAGAAACCAGCAGAGTTTCTGCATACAAAACAAAGTAAAATAAATCCTTTCACTCTCTCTCTCTCAACCTTACACAGCACTCCTACTCCTAACACACCACACCCCAAACGTACTAGCATTCCTAGATAACAGAGTTGAGTGCTGGTCGTTTAACCAATCGGAGTGAGTAGTTTCTAGGTCAAGCAGACCTTGGCTTTCTGCCAAGAGTAAATTGACACTGCCTTGAGTTAATTGTGTGAAGCCAGAATCTGCAAGTTTTCATGAGAATCAATTAACAGAAACTGAACACCCCCTCACAGATTCTGCTGGACAATTAACATCAAATAACACCTATGTAGGAGATTTGTTTTTCCAGCAAACCTAAACCCTTGCACATTTGCTTGTTCTTTATCTTTGCCAATGGTTTAGTTAATACATCTGCTACATTTTCTTCACTTGGTACATAAGTACATGTGATTATATTGTCTTGTACACAGCAACGTACATTTTGGTATTTTACAGAGATATGTTTGGAACGTGATTTGAAACCCTCTGTTTTACTTAAGGTTATACAAGCCTGATTATCAATGTAAACTCGTACTGGTTCTCCACAATTTACATTTAAATCTGCTAACAAATGCTTGAAATAAATCACCTCGTTGCACAATTCACTCAATGCGGCGTACTCGGATTCTGTTGATGACACACTTACAACGTCTTGCTTGCGTGACCGCCAGCTGATTAAAGCTCCACTGACCATTATGACTAGTCCTGTGACAGATTTTCTATCTGGCAAATTTCCCCAGTCACTGTCACAGAAGCAACTCAACATTTCATCCTCTGAAGAATTTAATTGTAACATATAGCCAATTGTCTGTTTGAGGTATCTCAGAACTTGTTTTACCCCTTTCCAGGCATTTAGTGTGGGTTTTGAGACCAATCTACTCAATATGCCTACTGCATAGCTAATATCAGGTCTGGACCACTGTGCTAGATACAATAAACTTCCAATTGCAGAATGATATATATCAGGATGTTCAAATTCAGGACTCTCATCTATATGAAGTGTTTTTATGAAACCTGGATCCATAGGCACCACTGCCCCTTTGCAATCCTGCATCCTGTATGTAGTCAGTAGTTGTTTAACTTTGTTCTGCTGACTAATTAGGCAGCTGCCATCTTGGGCCCAGCACACTTCCAACCCTAGATATGTCCTAACCGGGCCTAAGTCCTTCATTTTGAACTTGCTGGACAATTGCTTGGCAAACCTTTTAGTTTGTTTATCTGTTTTACAAGCATACAATACATCATCTACATAAATCAGACAAAACTCTTGATCACTGCCTGTACCACGTACATAAACGCAATTGTCAGCTGTACTCTGCTTGAAACCAAATGACACTAAGGCCTCATGGAAACATTTGTTCCAAGATCTTGCCGCCTGTTTGAGACCATATAAAGCTTTGTTTAATTTCAACACTCTATTGGAACCTGTCTCATAACCAGGCGGTTCGGCTAGATACAGGTCTTCTGATATTGATGCATGTAAATATGCAGTCTGGATATCAAAATGGTTTAACAGGAGTTTTCTCTTTGCTCCAAGCGTTAGAATCAGCCTTACACTGTCCCCCTTAGCAGTAGGGGAAAAAGTCTCGTCATAATCTTTTCCAGGCCTCTGAGAGTATCCTTGAGCCACTAAACGAGCTTTGTATTTGTACTCTCCTGTCACCAGAGGTTTAAGTTTGTACACCCACCTGCAGCCTACAATCTTTGCCCCCTCAGGCGCTGCTACTGGTGTAAAGACCTTGTGCTCATTCAGAGAGGACATCTCTTCTTCCATTGCCTGTTTCCAGAGCTCTGCCTCCTCTTTTGGTAACTTTAACACCTCCTGAAAACTCTTGGGCTCTGCAATTACACTAAACACGTTTGCAGTATCTGGAGAAAAACGCACCGGAGGCACTCCTTTGTTTTGTCTTTTAGATCTTCTGGGAGAAAATTTTTCTTCTGACCCACTTTCCTCCTCAGAACTACGACCTCTCTTTTGTTGCGTAGCAACTGGTCTCTGGCTAATTCCACTTTCTTGAGAGCTCTTATCTGAACTTTCCTCCCCTTCAGACTCTGATTCTCTATGTTTACCTTCAGAGTCATGAAGCTCCTGGGAAGGTTCAAACCAAACCTCAGTATTGGCATGTAGTCTCTCCCAGCCACTATGTTCACAAAAACTGGCATTCCTGGAGATCACAATGCCATTTGTCCCTTCAGCAAAGCGGAAACCTTTTCCCAGCTCCTGGTAACCCACAAACACTAACTGTTTGGTCTTAGGATCTCCCTTCTTTCTCATTTGTTTTGGAATTAGTACCCAGGCTTTTGATCCAAACACATGCAAATGGTCAATTTTGGGTTTTTTCTGAAACAATTTAAAGTACGGGGTTGTACCTATTGTTTGATGAAAGAGCCTATTTTGGAGATAACACGCGGTGAGCATGCTCTCCCCCCAATAAGACATGGGCAAATCAGCATCATCAAGCATGGCAAACATCATATTTTGTAAAGATCTGTGTTTTCGCTCTGCAACGCCATTCTCCTCTGGGGAAAAAGCATTCGTTTTTCTATGCCCAATGCCACGCTTTTGTAACCAATCTCTAAAAGCATTTGACATAAATTCGCCACCTCTGTCCGTCTGAATCCTTCTGAGTTTAATGGACAGAAATCTTTCCACAGATGCCACCCAGCCTTTAAACTTAGTGAACACGTCACCCTTATTCTTCATGGGAAAAACCCAAGAGTAACGCGTGGCGTCATCCACAATTGTTAATGAAAAACGCGATCCACCCCTGCTTACAGCAAATGGACCAATTACGTCCATGTGAACCAGCTGTAGCGGTGACTCACTAACTCTGTCACTTCTGGGGTAAGAGACTCTGTGGGTTTTAACCTTTTTACAGACATTACAATCAAGGTACTTATTACAACTCTTTAAATTACCCCCATCAGCCAATTCAGACATTTTTAGTACACTTTTCCAGCCAGCATGCCCCAATTTCCTATGCAATAAGTGCACACAGTTGTCATGTATAGCTTTGTTATTCACTGCAGGCTGAGATTTACTGACTACTGCTGCAACTTGAGATCCTGCTTTAAGCCAAAACAAGCCTCCCTCTGACTTAGCAGTGCCTAAAATCTCACCAGCCTTCTTAATAATGCAACTGTCTCCTTCAAAATACACTTTAAACCCAGCTTTTAGCAAACAATCTACAGACATCAGATTGCTCCTTAATGAAGGCACACAAAGTACATTTTGCAGGCATTCACGAAAACAAGGAACAAAAACTGCACCCCCCGAAATCACTTCGGAAGTACTTCCGTCTGCTAGGGCTACCTGGCTGCGCTGTGCTGAGTTCTTGGAAACAAACAATTCATCTGAATTTACGATGTGCCGAGACGCGCCCGAATCAACCACCCAGACAGTTTGTTTCTCATCAGCAATCTTGACCTCGGCGGTCACCAGCTGAGCCGACTGTTTTCGTTTGAAGAATTTCTTTTTACGCTGCTGCTGCTGCTGCTGCTGATCTCGTCTCTGCTCTTGCACCGGCCACTGAGACTTGACCAACTCTGGACATTGCCGTTTTAGATGCGCCGAAGACCCACATCGGAAACAACGCCTAACAGCAAACGCTGTCTCCTCACCGGTACGCTGCTTTTGCTTCACCTCTGGCATGGCATGAAAACTCCTTCCAAACCGCCCGCCTGTAGAAGCCTCTGCAGCAAACGACCTTTCTTGCCTCTTCTGCCATTCTTCAATCAAACGCCCAGTAACGTAACTGACTGATAAATCATGCTCCTGTATGCTTTCTAGAGACAAAACTAAATTATCCCAGCTTTCCGGGAGAGAACTCAAAATAATAGCCACCTTCTCCTGCTGGTCTAACGCACAGTCTCTTTCCTGTAGAGCAGCAAACTTTAACTGTAAATTGTGTAGGTGTTCCTGCATTGTAGCCCCAGGCTGTAACATTGCCTTGTACAATGCCTTGCGAATGAACAGCTTGGAAACCGCTGTCTCACGCACATGAAGTTCTTTAAGTGCTTGCCACACACCTCTAGCTGTTTTGATTCCCCTCACATACGGCAACTGGGAATCTTCCAGCCCCAAAACAATTGTGGCCCTTGCTCTTTGGTCTTTATCGAGGTCTTCATCATCAGGCTTCGCAGGAAACTTACTCACCACTTGCCAGAGACGATCCCTCTGCAGCACTGCCTGCATGCGTTCCGACCACAGCAAGTAATTGGAGTCATTCAGACGCTCAAAAGCCATCTGAACTGGTTGAGAGGCCATCTTGAGAGCGATGTCCCTGGAACCCGGAACCAGCTACTCACGACCACCGAGAGAGAGAACAGGAACCACAGCAACCCAGCACTCACACGCTGCAACTGTTGTCCTTGTGTCCACTGCGTCACCAGCAAACAACAGTCAGGAACCAACCAGTGTCCATCTGCTGCACCAACAGGAACAACAACTTCCGGAACTACTGGAACCAACACCGTCGATGCTGACACCACCACAACTCAGGCTGGCAGCACAATACCCATAACCTCTTGGAACTTTGAAGTGTCAGGCATAGCTCTAATGGCTTTAGCCCAAACGTAGCAGAGTTTTCCTGCACAGCGAAGAAGCTAGTTGAGGTGGAAATGACTAGTCAGCTAGACTCAGAATAACTATTTACAGGATTTATTAAAAGGAAAAAGAAACCAGCAGAGTTTCTGCATACAAAACAAAGTAAAATAAATCCTTTCACTCTCTCTCTCTCAACCTTACACAGCACTCCTACTCCTAACACACCACACCCCAAACGTACTAGCATTCCTAGATAACAGAGTTGAGTGCTGGTCGTTTAACCAATCGGAGTGAGTAGTTTCTAGGTCAAGCAGACCTTGGCTTTCTGCCAAGAGTAAATTGACACTGCCTTGAGTTAATTGTGTGAAGCCAGAATCTGCAAGTTTTCATGAGAATCAATTAACAGAAACTGAACAAAACCAAACTATGGCTTACCAGGACTGCATGGATGCACCTTGGCTACAGCTGATAGTTAGCAAGTAGAGGTGTTAACTAACAGTGCAGGATTAAAAATAACAACTAGGGGGGAACAAACGAAACCTCTCCTGGAGACCACATGTTCATGGTAGGGCATAGTTTGGCTTACTGTGTCATGCGAACCAGTCTAACTCTAGTTAAGGAGATCAAACCAAGGTTTAATTGTGGTTCGTTTGAATAAGGGCAAGTGTAGGGAACCTTTGGCCTTCCAGATGTTGCTGAACTACAACTCCTATAGTCCCTGGCCAATGACCATTCTTGCAAGGGCTGATGGGAGTTGTAGTTCAGCAAAAGGGCAAAAGATTCCCCACACCTGTACTAGGACTTGGGCATAAGCTACAACAAGGCTAGAACTTCGCATTCCTCCTCTCTAAGCTGTACTACGTGCCAGGACTGGGAACCGTGGTTTAGTCCACTGGTCTTCAACGAGTGTGTCAAGTGGGTTTGCAGCCTGATCCAAGGTGGGTCACAATAGGACCACTACCACCATGCAAATATGGGTCTCCAAATGTATGTTTGGCTTAAAAGTGTGTCCTGGGACTGAAAAGGGTGAAGATAACCAGTTTAATTTAACTCTAGTTCAGGACAAGCCTCTCCTTTGTAACTTAAACTGCCAGTTTAAAATCTTAATTATATTAGGTGATGCATTCATATGCTGAATGCCTTGCACTCACAGCTGATCTATGGCAACCTGTATTCAGATATAATTACAGGGAGGCAAATAGCAGTCTGCAACACCACCCATTGTAAGCACTTAAACTCACATCTATCTTATTAGCATGCAGTGTAGCTGGAACACAGCTCACCTCCTTCCAAAAGGATCTAGCTCCAGCTTTTCTCCTGGTTTCTTATTTCTAGCTGGTGTGTTTTTTAATGAGAGTTTTCCTCCCTCAGCATAAGCAAGCTCATCCCTCACTTAGTTCATATCACCACCTCGCCCACTGCAGCTTAATTTGGATTTGGTTTGTACAACATAAGGGTTGCCATACGCCTGGAATTTCCCGGACATAGCTGGAATACAGCAGTTGTAAACAGTGTCCAGGCGGAAATCGCTGAAATGCCTGGGGAAATCCGGACAATCCATGTCAGAAGTCAAGATTTTGGTAAATTTTCTTAAATAGCTCAAAAATGTCATTTTTTGATAACTACAGGCAAAACTAAAAACTCAAAAATGTATGTGTCTGAATTTTCACTTATGGCAGCCCTACACAATGTCACAATAGATGAAGATGCCTTCAAGTCTGAACCACTTCCCTCCCCCCATGTTAACTGCAGCCTGGTATCTTACTTACCCATCGAGATTAGAATTAAAGAAGAGGAGGAAAATTCCATAGAGGTCTGCACAGCTAGAAGACCCCCTAGGAGACCAGGGTTCAAATCCCCCACTTAGCCATGTAGCTTACTGGGTGGCCTTGGGCCACCAGCCACCACTTCTCAGCCTACTTCACAGGGTTGTTGTGAGAATAGAATGGGGACAGGTGGTTTACAAATGCAAAGCATACATTAATGAAAACTCAAGCTCAAAGCTCAACTCAGCCATGACCCTGACCGTGGACCCCTCTCTCTCTCTCTCTGCCCCTCATCTACACCACAGGGCTGTTGTGAGGAAAGGGAGGGAGGGGAGAGGGAGAGAGAGAGAGAGAGAGAGAGAGAGAGAGAGAAAGGAAAACCTTTGATCCTGTTAGCCATCCTAAAAAGAACTTGAGATGATGGGCGAGGCTAATACATACTTGGGGAGAAAAATAGAACACACTACACAGGCCTCATTCCTGATGCATAAAAAAACCTCCCTAACCTTTAACAACGTCTCACAGCTACGGAGACTTGGTGGGTGGAGGGAAGGAACCCCCATCCCGCCAACTCATAACCATTTAGGTTTTTTCCACCTCTGAGGGAGCAGAGGGGAGATGAAATGGGGCAAAGTGATGTTAAAAGGGGGGGGAGGAAAGGGGGTGAAAATGGGACAGGGGTGAAAAGGGGAGGAAGGAGAGTTGAAGTGGGGTTTAAAAGGGATGTTAAAAGGGAGGAAGGGGATAAAAAGGGAGGAGGGTGTGTTAAAGTGCGGTTTAAAAGTGGGGAAAAGGGAGATTAAATGGGGGAAGGGGGTTAAAATGGGGAAGGGGTGAAAAGGGGAGAAGCTTGTGTTAAAATGGGGTTTAAAGGGAAGCAAAAGTGGGGCAAAGGGGGTTAAAGGGGGGCAAGGAGATTAAAATGGGGCAGGGGCTTGAAAGGGGAGAGAGGAGTGTTAAAGTGGGGTTTAAAGGGATGCAACTGTGGGGCAAAGGGAGATTAAAAGGGGGGCAAAGAAGGTTAAAAGGGAGTCGAAAGGAGGTTAGAAGGGGGGAAAGGAGGTCAGAAGGGGGCAGGGGGTTAAAAGGGGAGGAAGGAGTGTCAAAGCGGGGATTAAAAGGGGGGCAAAGGGGGGGTAAAGAGGGAGGATGAAAGGGGGGCAAGGGACATTATAAGGGAGCCACGAAGGAGTTCTTGCCCCCCACCCCCCTTCACGGGAGCAAGAGCTAACGCTTCCCCCCTGCGTCGTCGCCGCCGCCCCACTCACCGGCTCTCCACATACACACCCCCAGCCGCTCTCCCCTCGACGCTCCGCTGCCCCTTCTCCGGACCGCTCCTTCCCGCCTCTCCCTCCCCTTTTTATAGCCTCGGCCCAGAGGAGCGTCGCGAGGACGGAGGGGCGGGGCCGCTCCTACCACCACGAAGCGCTCCCTGATTGGCCGCCCGCGGGCGGCTGACGCGGCGCGCCCGCTTTCGGCGCACGTGGAAGGAGGCTGTTGTGGCTCCGCTTCGGGGTGACTCAGCGATTGGCCGGCGCCGGGCTTCCGGGGCCGAGGGGCCGGAAGCCGGAAGCAGCTTCCGGAAGCGGAAGCCAGAGGAGGGTGGGGAGGCTGTTGCTCGTTGTTGTTTTTTGTGGCGAAGCTGGGACCCGGGAGGCTCGGGGTGGGGGGAGGGGAGCAATGCCTCGGTACTGCGCTGCTACCTGTTGCCGGAACCGAGCGGGGCAGAGCGCCCGGGACCAGCGGAAGCTCAGCTTCTACCCGTGAGTACCAAGGGGAGGCTGAAGGGACGGGCTGCGCGATCACCGACCCGCCAGCTGAGCTGGGAAGTGGGGGGTGTCATGAAGCGGAGGGGAAGGAGAGTGGGTTGTGGCAAAATACGAGGCGGTTTTTCCTTTTCAGCTGGTGCTGAAATGACACCAAAGAAAATCCCCTGTGTTGCAGAACAGAACGCTCTGAACAACATCAAGCAACACGTCGGCTAATAATAGACTGACAGTATTTTTATAACACTATACTGTTTCAAAATTCATAAACAGAAGACATAATATGTGCATGAATCAAATAAACTAACAAGAATCCAATAAATGTTCCATGAACAGGAATGGTAGGAGTGGTAAGTCACTGTCAAAGATCACTGAAATGGAGGCAGAATGCCTCTCCAAGTCAATATCCTACAAACTTGAGATGATGGGTGCTCCAAAAGTCACAATAAGATCACAGCAGCAGACACTACAGTTCTTCCACGATAATAAACAAATTAATAGTCCCCAAACGTACATCAAGCGGCCATGGATCAGCCGTCACTAAAAACTGACTTTAGAGCAATCCATATCCATTACAACCCATTGCAGCCCAACAGGAAGCCCCCTCTGGAATCTGTCCAGAAACATGTAGATGTTAATGTGTTTTAATCTACCTTTAATTGTCTTTTATGGATAATTGTAATGGATTGTGTGGGGTGTTGTTGGTCCTTTTGTAAACTGGTCTGAGGTTTATTGCAATCCCAACAACATACAGTGTTTTTTTCTGGGAGGACACAGGGGTACGCATACCCCTAAACATTTTGGGAATTTTTGTCCTTTTACTGTATTTATGTTTTCCTGATTTGGACTATAAAATGGTGGTTTTTCTTGAGTCAAAGTGAGAGTACCCCTAAACATTTGTTTAGGAAAAAAAAGCACTGACGATATGTAAATATGAACTGGGAAGTAAAGGAATGGAGAAAGTGGGAGTCCACTGAAACGTTTGTGTTGAAAGGGTAGCAGTCATTTGGCAGATTCATGTAAGCGCGCATATCTGGTAGACCGGTAACATGCAAGTGTGAATCTGTCTTTGCTTGACTACTCGGCACTTTAATACATGACCTTTCACACCCCCATTACTGTTCAATGCTGCATTGTATCAATTTACTTAAATTACAATTGTTTCTAAGTGCTATAATAAATTGGCCAAAATAAATAAATACTCGGCACTTTACACACATCCATTCAAAAAGGGTAGGTTTTCAAAAAGTAATGTATTTCACCCTCTTCTCTGTAGCTTGCCTGATAGTCAATTTTAAGATTGGCTGGGTCCAGTAAAAATGGTGTCTCTAAGGGGGCTACATGCAGCTTGGTTAACAAGGTACAAACTAGCAGAGAAACACCATAGTGTAGTTGGGACCTAATTGAGGAAACAGAGGCAGGACCTGCTAGCCAAGGTCTAGGTCTGGAGGACTATACCTGTTGCTGTGTGAAAAGGCCACGTAAGCCCATTTCAAAATGTAATCAATGCTTTTTACAAGCAGCATACTGTGTGATACTACTGTGAATGCACACAGTGTCCATATGAATGCCTAGCATTTGTTTGACATCCTGCTCTTCAGAGCAAAGTTTCCAGAGAAGTTCCCTACACAAACAAGCTATATCTGTTGTGAAGTTTATCAAAATAGCAGCAGCACAAATAAATAAAAATTGAATCTATGATATTGACCTTAAAAGCGTGGGAAGATGAAGATTTTCAGCTGTCTCCAATCATCACCTGCCTCTTGTCTGAAGGGACCCATGGAGGGAGCTCCAAAGCAGATCTTAATGAAGCAGCAGTTTCATTGGGAAAAGCAGTCCCTGACATACCCAAATCCTAAACCATTTAGGATTTATGTGTCAATGCTAGCACTTTGAATTGTGATGTTATGTCACTGGCTGATGCATTATTCAAATCATATATTTTATCTAGAACTCTCATTCTTGCAAAGTATCTCCAGGAACAAAATGTTTTGTAAGAAACTTAAATGGATACTTTTGCACATAAAGTCTAAAAGGTTGCAGGTAAGAATTTTACTTGAAGCGTAACATACTGTTCTTGTAAAAATCTTTTAAAGCAGATTTCCTCTTCATGATAAAGAAAGATTAGAGAAATGGTTACGGAATATGAAACGCGACACTTGGACTCCCAGCAAGCACCAGGTTCTCTGCAGTGACCATTTTACGCCAGATTCTCTTGATGTACGATGGGGCATTCGATATTTGAAAACGACAGCAGTGCCGACTATTTTTTCATCATCTGTTAATCAGGTAAAACAGAGAATTTCAAATTAGAAACAAACTGTGTAATATAGGGTAAGGATGTGCACAACTCGCACCCTCTTGATCCACCCTCGGGCTCTGTTCTGAGACTGCTGGATGATGCCAACTCAGGGTCCACCTGCCCCTGAATTGATTAGGGGGCAGGACTACCATTTAATATTTGTTTAAAACCCCAAGTAAACATATGCCTGCAAAGAACTAGGTGGGAGGAAGGAGATACTGTGTCTTCTTCCCTCCAAAACAAGAGTGGAGGGTGCTTTGCTGAACATCATGGGACTTGTTGTTTTTGTTTTTTTGCTAAATGTAATAATAAACTAATTATATTGCTATATACCAAAATGGGCTTCTGTGAAAGGTTTGTACTGTTATACCCAAGCATTCTGGGTTTAAAAGGTAAAGCTACCCCTGACCGTTAGGTCCGGTCACAGACGACTCTGGGATTGCGTGCTCATCTCACTCTATGGGACGAGGGAGCCGGCGTTTGTCCACAGACAGCTTCCAGGTCATGTAGCCAGCATGACTGAGCTGCTTCTGGCAAACCAGAGCAGCGCACGGAAATGCCATTTACCTTCCCGCTGGAGCGCTACCTATTTATCTACTTGCCCTTTGGTGTGCTTTCGAACTGCTAGGTGGGCAGGAACTGGGACCAAACAACGGGAGCTCACCCCGTCGCGGGGATTCAAACCGCCAACCTTCTGGTCGGCAAGCCCTAGGCTCAGTGGTTTAGACCACAGCGCCACCCGTGTCCCTCTATTCTGGGTTTACGGGGGGGGGGGAGTATTTGATCCCCTGCTAAATTTGCCCGTTTGCCCTCTGACGAAGAAATGACCAGTCCATAATTTTAATGGTAGGTTTATTGTAGCTGTGAGAGACTGAATAACAATAGGGAAAACCCCAGAAACCCAGAAGACAAAAGTCAGAGATTGATGTGCATTATAATGAGTGAAATAAGTATTTGATCCCCTATCAACCAGCCAGCTGTCAGGCTACCTGGTATCTTCACTGTATGTAACGAACTGAGATTAAAAGCACCTGCTGTAAGGGAGAGGTCTTACCTGTAATCCCAGTTTGTTACAGTACCTGTACAAAAGACACCTGTCAACAGAAGCAATCAATCTAGCAGATTCCAAAGTAGCCACCATGACCAAGACCAAATAACTGTCCAAGGATGTCAGGGACAAGATTGTAGACCTGCACAAGGCTGGTGTGCAAGCGTCAAATCTATTTTGAATGGTGGGACTATTGAATAATATTTCAGGTTGTAGTCCTGTGCTCACTTACTGTGGAGTAAGCCCTCAATGACCACAGTTGGACTTGTATCTGAGATAACATGCATAGAAGAAGAGTTTGGATTTGATATCCCTCCTTTCACTCCCCTTCAGGAGTCTCAAAGTGGCTAACATTCTCCTTTCCCTTCCTCCTCCACAACAAACACTCTGTGAGGTGAGTGGGGCTGAGAGACTTCAAAGAAGTGTGACTGGCCCAAGGTCACCCAGCAGCTGCATGTGGAGGAGCGGAGACACAAACCCGGTTCCCCAGATTACGAGACTACCGCTCTTAACCACTACACCACACTGGCTTATGCTGTAATACAATATAGGAGAGGGAACCACCATGCAATGTGTTGTAACAACTTTAATAAAATCAATTATTTTCTCTTCTTTAGGAAAAAGGATTTTCCCAGAAAAGAAAACAAGAAAAAATAGATGTCAAACAAAGGGATATGAGTGTAGCAACTGCATCTCTTAAACTTGCTTCACCAAAGAAAAATATCATTGAAGAAAGCCTATATAGAAAAGCACTTTGTACAACTTTAAGCAAGTCTCCAGAAAAGAAAGAACTGCTTAAGAACACAGTAAAAGTTGAAGATGATGTTTCCTGTCTAATTAAGTCTGTTACACAGAATACGGAGCAAACCAGCCCAGTCTTACTGCCAGCTGATGTGCAGAATTCAACAGCCCACAATTACAGCTCCCCAGAAAATTGTAGTTTTAATAACTCTATAGATAATATTTTCAGTAGCACAACCACAATTTTGCAAACTTCAGTTCATGATCTTCATGCATGTCTTGAGCGCATTTCAGAATCCAAAGTCACAGTTCCACAGATACATCTTGAACACTTGGGTTCATCTCCAGAATTAAACAATATCACTGTACCAATTAATGACCTTCCATCTGATCAACTGGACTTTCCCATTGCAAGCTGTTCGGTGGAATTGCAAGAAACTGATGAAAACACTGTATTGCTCCACACTGTTTCACAAGCTTTAGAACAGCTGAATGGTAATAAAGATTCTGTTATCACCATTATAGTTCCTTCTGAGGGTTCAAGAACTCCCTTGCTGTTAGAGGGTTCATTTCTACCAGCAGAACAGGAATTAATAAACATAGGAACTGAAACATCTGCATGTATTGCCAGTTACAGTGGAATTGATGTTCTGCAGACTGAGCATTCATACTGCAGGCAAGACTCTGACAAGGAACAACTCTGGCAGAAAATTACAAAGCTGCACTCCAAAATAGCACTTTTAGAAATCCAGGAGAGAAAAACCTTAAACAGGCTCAAATCCTTAGAAGCGCTTATCGCAAAACTGAAGCAGGAAAATCTGCTCTCTGAAGAAAAACTCAAGATTGTAGAAAACTGTTTCACAACATTTGAAGTTACTATGATACAATAAAGGTTTTGCACTGATTGTTACAACTGATTACTACTTTGTACTTTGAAGATGATTGAGTCCTTCATTCATTTTTAAGGGTACTATTTAATAGCGTTTATCAAATGCTCAAGTTTCTTAAAGGTGCAACAGCCAGGTTATTCATAAAGGAGAAGCCTTGTATTTTATTTCATGATTGCACTGAAGTAAGTTATTTGATATGGCTTAATCGAAGAGTTAGGCTTAGCAGTGAAGCTTGAGATTTGCAGGCTTATTTGAATGTATGTTCAGTGAGTTTTTTATGCTTAGGCCCAAGTAAGCGTATAGGGGTAGCCTTAACTTTCTAAAAAGCAAAAATGTTACTCAAGCCCCTTTAATTTAAAAGTTGCAGCTTCTTTGGTCTACTCGGTAGTAAATGTATTCCAGGGGGGGGGGGCACATAGAATTGCAGCCTACATTAAGATTCAATAGATCTTGGTTTCCACTTACTTTGTTCAGGAGAGAGGGACAGATTGAGTTGCTCTATGGAAATAAAAGGGATTTTATTGAAATAAGATGGGTTAGGCTCAAGACCATAGTGTTTTGCTTTGAAATATGAGTGGAATACCTCCACCTGCCCCAGTACTGGAAAAAAATTAGCTCCAGTGGTTTAACTGAATTGTTGATTAAACCACTGTAATTTCTAATATCTTCCTAACACGGTGTTCCAATTACTTCCTCTTTCTTTTCAGTTGGATAAATTGACCATGCCAGGTGGTAATTAATTAGTTTCCTACCAGATCCTGGAAAGGGACATACTCTGTAGAGATACTTTGCCACTGAATTACAGTTGACTCTACAGTTTGTTTCTTATTCAACACTGAGTTGCATAGGCAGCCTGAAGACTGAGAGAGTGGCTTTTATGAGCCCCTCTTCATCCCCCAATAAGCTGTAGGCTCCCCCATCTCTTTGATAGGGATATGGTTCCTCTCAAGATGCATCATTGTTATCCATGATCATAAGTTTTTTCAAAACAAAAAATTCCTTCCAGTAGCACCTTAAAGACCAACTAAGTTAGTTCTAGGTATGAGCTTTTGTGTGCATGCACACTTCTTCAGATACCAAGTGTGCATGCACACGAAAGCTCATACCTAGAACTAACTTAGTTGGTCTTTAAGGTGCTACTGGAAGGATTTTTTTTGTTTTGACTATGGCAGACCAACACGGCTACCTATCTGTAACATAAGTTTTTTGTCGCACAATTGGCTTTAACACACAATGCTCCCAGACCTTTGTGAGATGAGCTGCAGTTGGAAAAGTGGGAATAAAGAAGCAGGAAGGGATAAAAAGTGAAGAAAGAGCAAGCTGGAAAGGAAAGGTGATAAGCAAGGCAGGAAGTGCAAGGAAAGGGGAACCCAAATTCAAAGGGAGAGCTAATGGAGTTTCCAGCCACAATAGGGAGCTGGTTCCATTACTTTCAGAAAAGAGTCAGATGGATTATGGGGCCTGATCAGGATCCACATGCAGCTCTGTACTGATGAAGAATATCCAGCTAAGATGCTTTTTATATGCTCCTGTCCCCATCAATCTAGCTACAGGTGATTCTATACAACTGGATTTTGACTGAACACCTAAATATTGATAGGATATGAATTCTAATTCCGCAAATCGGCATTTTTTCACAAGTTACCGCCAGGTGGATGAAGCCTGTGCCAAAATTTGAGTAAATGAATAAGGAACAGTAAGTGGTGTGAGCTTTGGATTACACAAAACCAGGCACTCTTCCAGTTTTTATTTTATTGCGTTCATGAATTGCTTCACATAAAATATTCCAAAGCAATTTCACAGCAAAAACAAACAATTTAAAGATGCAGTGGGAAGTTCTGTTTTTTTGTGCAATGCACATTATTAACGTGATACCCCGAGACCGACACTTAGGAGTAAGGAAAATGAGCCAGTTGTTGGCTTAAAATTATAGTTTGGACAGTTGAAATGTTTGGCACATCTAATGATCATTTATTGTTAGGTAAAAGAGCACAGTGGATGTGAAGGTTGGTGCCATTCTAGATGGTATGAAACATAAGTACTGATTATCCAGCTCTTACTAGAACTACATAATGATTTGACAGATAAATAAGGTAATCATCTCAAGTCTTAATCGAGCAAGCTTGTGTTTGCCTTAGCCTGATGAACTTTTGATCCACAGGTGAGGCCTTGAGAATATAATTATCTCTACACCTGAATAATTGCCTTTGTAAGTAATACCTTCTCTAATCAGCTATATTATTTTAAGAACAAAGAAGCTCATGTGTAATGTGGCTGTTCTGAAATAATCCAACAAGGAATCTGCTTCTTTTTTAGTGCATATGAAAGTTACATTTTATTTAACCCCTGATTCTGACATTGAAACACATCTAAATAAATTATATTTTGTTACTACCTGTTTTTCCTTTGTTGTTGTGGTACATGTAGAAAGCTTGTTTTGCCTATTATCATTCTAATGAGATACTCCTTTCCTCTCCTAAATCTGATCCCATTTTTTACTGATGCCAAAAGAAAAAAATTGAGTGTTAAAATGATTTATACAAGTCCCACATATTAGTTAATTGAGTATGTATTATTTGTAGACCATATAGCACCATTTCCAGTGAGGGAGTCTTCTATAACTATAGCTTTCTAGATTTTTTAATATGGTTGATATAGTTCTTATTTTCTTTGACTGTTTATTTGACATCAGCCCATATTATGACTAGGACAATATATTGCTATATATTCAGAAGGGTTTTCCCTTCATTTGATTTCTGTTTCTGAAATAGTTGGATCCTTTTACATGATATACACACAAATTCCCTTCCCCATGTCTGTTTCAAATTTGAAAGAAATACTTATGGAATTAAGAGAAACTCCACAATCACTAAAATAAAGGTAAAGGTAAAGGTACCCCTGCCCGTACGGGCCAGTCGTGTCCGACTCTAGGGTTGTGCGCCCATCTCACTTAAGAGGCCGGGGGCCAGCGCTGTCCGGAGACACTTCCGGGTCACGTGGCCAGCGTGACGAAGCTGCTCTGGCGAGCCAGCACCACAGCAGCACACGGAAACGCCGTTTACCTTCCCGCTATAAAGCGGTACCTATTTATCTACTTGCACTTAGGGCTGCTTTCGAACTGCTAGGTAGGCAGGAGCTGGGACCGAAAGACGGGAGCTCACCCCGCTGCGGGGATTCGAACTGCCGACCATGCGATCGGCAAGTCCTAGGCGCTGAGGTTTTACCCACAGCGCCACCCGCATCCCATCACTAAAATAGATGCCTGCAAATTATAATCATAGTAAATGCTACTTAAAATTTTTTTAAATTGGTTTTTTAAACAAATACAATAACCATTAAACACTTATCCAGCAGTATGGCTAATTGTGTTTGTTTTATCCATTGTCTCTAGACAGACACTTATACATTCAACATTCAAACATATTACTTAACGTAACCTCTGCACTATAAGAAGGTCTTTATTTTGCTCATTAACATAGTTAAATAAAGGAGTCCACGTCTTGGAAGTTGTCTCTATTCATTATGCCCTTCTGTGTCTGGTGAGACATTCAGACATTGCTGTATCCCAGATACAGTGGTACCTCGGTTTTCGAACAGCTTAGTTCCCGAACAACTCAGAACTCGAACGCTGCAAACCCGGAAGTAGGTTTTTGAACTTTGCCTCGGAAACCGAACGTGCTCCTGAGTTTCCGTTTTCACTATTGCGTAGTTAATTTGAGTCCCCCGCAAAATAATTGAGGCGTTCTTCCTTCCATTTTTACTATTGCACAGCTCATTTGAGTGTTCCCCCCCCCCATTGTAATTAAGGCTTTTCCCCTCCCGTTTTTACCATTGCACAGCTCATTTAAGCCCCTCCCCCATTGTAATTAAAGCCTTTCCCCATATGTTCAGGGATATTTCAGTCTGGCTCTTCCATTGCCAAGCTGTTTCTAATCATGCTGTGGTCAATAAGAAGCCTGCTAGTTCTCTGTAGTGCAGGGTGGAGCCTAAGTCTATGTCCAAAGACAGAAGGGCTAAGGCAGGATTTGAAGAAAGGGGTTGGCCTGTAATTGCGGATATAATGGAGAATACTCTATTTCAAAAGTTGTTAATGTAAAGGAAATCCACCAAACATGAATAACAGGCATTAAAAAAGTGGCAATATCCTTTCACTAATAAAAAAGTGACAATATCTGTTCACTAATAATCAAATACAGCTTAGGTCCAAGCCATTTGTGCATTGGTCCATATTCCTTCATACAAACATGCTTGGGTTTTAAGATCTCTTGGGGAAACCCTTCTCTCGCTTCCACCAGCTTCTTGGTGTCTGCTCCCAGACTCTGGAAGTTGCTCCCTGGAGAAGCTGGACTGGCGTGCTTCTTGTTTTCCTTCCACTGGCAGGTGAAAACCTCCTTGTTCCACCAGGATTTTGTGAACTGGTTAGTTTTAATGAAAGGGCTAGTGCTGTGCTGGTTAATTTTGGGTGCGTTTGCCTGCACCTGCAACTGGTCAGGCGTATGAAAGTGAGTCAGAAAGCACTTGGCCAGAGCATAGTCTGTATGCTGCTGGAAAGACTGTATGTACAACTGTTCATAACTGAAACTATATTATATTGTCAGTAAAGCAACTGACTCTTCCTAGAACAGTTCAGTGTTTCCCTGTTCTTTTGGCACACTGCTGGCACAAGGATGGGTGCTCTGCACATGCCCCAGCACTTTCCCCTGTTGATTACATTGCTGTTGTGCCACCGGAGCCTACCTTGGGATGCCTTGACATATTTTGTGCCATAGAGTGGGGATGTGGATATTTCACCCCTCCCATTGCAAGAATCTGCTGACAATGTTTTCAGAAAGGAGGGGGCAGAATCTGCTCATCGCTTCTTCTGTTCCAGCCTGACTCTGTGAGAGTCTGAGTGTTATCTGTGTAGAGATAAGATGACTGCTTAAGCAACTGTAACACTCGTGCAGTCCAGGAGCCTCCGATAGTCTTTAGTTTCTAGTTTATTTTAGTTTTGCAGTAGTTGTAAAAGAATAAAGAAGTTATGCTTCAGAGCTGTCGTTCGTGTAGTTCATACTCTGCTGTGCTGTGCTGTGCTGTGCTGACTTTGGCACCGAGTTTGGTGCTCACAGCTCGAAGTTGTGAGTCCATTGCACTTAGACCTGCTTCCCTGCAGTGGAAGGTGTCTGGAAGTGTTTTCCCAGCTTGCCTGGCCCACTTGGGGCTGAAGAAGTTGAGCCCAGTCATTGGCACTGGCTCAAAGGTGAAGCTGACAGGGGAAAGATACCAGTTTCCTCTGTACGATAACATACAAAAAGAATATGGCAATAGGAAGGCTTGGTGCCATTCTGTGGACACTAGGTTTGCCAATCAGGCATCTATGAACAGAGCATGGTAACATAAAAATAGATGACAGTGGGTTGGTCACAGAAAACATTAAAGGTGAGACTGGACACTAGGCATCGATGGGGGGAAGGGCTATAAAACCAACCTTGTGTTGTACCTTGAAACAAATCATCACCAAACTTCTACAGGACATTTGTACAATAGGAACTGCATTTGGAGGATCCTCGTAGGGGATCTGAGACTTGCTCCTCTTCAGCTGCACAATTTTATTCGGGAAAAGAGACAAACTGTTACATATCCCAAATAAGGGACTTTTTACCTTCTGCACCTGTGACTTCAAGTGTTTCTTGTGAGTGCAGATTAATATGTGACAGCTACTCTTCATAAAATCTTAAGGTTATGCAAGGCACTTGGGAGCCTGTATCTATCAAACAACTGCACTGCACTCCTCCTGTAAACATCTGTGAATAGCAAGGATATTCCACTAATTCACACAACACTGTGCTGTTTTTGTAGTCTTTGAAGAAGCTCTTAGAAGGTTGGCCTTAGCTACACTAGGAGACTGAGCCGTATGTTGATGGTCTTTGCTCCTGTCTCAGCATTAATTTTTCTTGCACTAGATCAGCATTATTAAGGGCATTTGCAGATGATCTAATACTAATGTAACTGAATGTAATATGGTAAAATAAAAATAAAAAATTGCAGAGAAAGAGCCTGGGCAATCTCGAACGTAGCAGGTTCCCACACACTGAACAACGTGGCATGCTTCAGTATGGGTTTGGTCACCTTATTGGCTGCAAGGAAGAACTTGAACTGGGTGGTGTATGAGTCCTATGGCACTATGGGGTCAAATTCCTCAATGTGGCCCTGGGTGGCCATAAGGTCTGCTCTGTGGGACCTGCCTTGTAGGGTTGGGGGGTCATGGAAGCAACTGCTGGAGCAGCAGTGGCATTCCCTCCACCACCAACATGATGCCTTTCTCTTCCCATCAGGCCCCAGGAGAGAGGTCCGAATGCAGGCATGTGAAGGGGAAGAGCCTCGGATGCCATTGGCCCACCACAGCTGCTGTAATGTGTCTAGGTGTGCTTTTTGTAAGGCCTCACCCACCCACCCACCCACCCACAAATTGTTGGTGCTTCTCGGTGGGAGACGGCTTTCTCCCGGCACCAGTCCAGAACGCATAGCACAGCATTCACTCCTCCAGACATTCAAGCAAGCAGCAGAGCTTAGCAGAAGCTGAGACTGAGGATACGTAGCATCTGGGTCAAGTGATTTATTTACAGAATCGAAAGAACAGAGCCATTATGGCGTGTCTCTTCTCCTCCGAGAGAGAACAACAGAACAGAGCAGCCCCAAGGTAAAAGACTTCTGGGAAAGGATTTATAATGAATTGAAAAAAGTGTTGAAAAACACATTTATTATTTATTATAGTGGGGGGGGGTGAAATCCCCAAAAAGAATGTTACTTTTTTTCTGTATGCCACAACAGCTGCGAGAATATTGTTAGCGAAGAATTGGAAGAAACAAGATTTACCAACTATCAAAGAATGGCAGATGAAGATGATGGACTATATGGAACTCGCCGAACTGACCGGGAGACTCCGAGACCAGAGAGAAGAGACGGTGGAAGAAGACTGGAAGAAGTTTAAGGAATATTTGAAAAATATGTTAATATTTAAAACTTGGAATAGCTTTGGAAGTGGATATAGGCTGTAGGGTTAGAAGTAGAAGATAGGGTATTTTAAAATAGTATTATTTGCAAGTGATAAAATGTGAAGTTATTTTAAGTGTGATTTAAAAAAAAGGTTAGAAATTATGATATATGTAAACTGCTAAAGATGAAGTAAAATGAAAATCAGATAGGTGGGACTTGGGGAAGCCCACTTAGCAATGTTTAGAAAAATAATGATATGGCAAGAATTTGTTCGAATTGTTTGTCTTTGCTGTTTGGTTTTTTATTTGTGTTATACTGTACAGTGGTACCTCTGGTTACATACTTAATTCGTTCCGGAGGTCCGTTCTTAACCTGAAACTGTTCTTAACCTGAAGTACCACTTTAGCTAATGGGGCCTCCCGCTGCTGCTGTGTCACCGCCGCATGATTTCTGTTCTCATCCTGAAGCAAAGTTCTTAACCCGAGGTACTATTTCTGGGTTAGCCGAGTCTGTAACCTGAAGTGTCTGTAACCTGAAGCGTATTTAACCCGAGGTATCACTGTAAAATGAATTTAAAAAATTGAAAAAAAAAGAACGAAGACGGAAGTGGCGCACAGTTCCTTCGGTTCCCATGCTTCCAAAGAATGGAATGTCAACACAGAGAGCATGTGATCTAGTAGTCACACACACACTGCAGCACGGGAGAGAATGGAAATCCTGACACATAGATGCTTCATTTCCCCTCTTTTCCTCCTTCTCTGGTAAGATACCTAACAATAGGGGAGGACTGCAATAGTGGGTGCATGTTGCCCGGGGTGGGTGGTGAGGGGTGGGCAACTGGGCTAGCGATGTTATTTCTTTTTCTCAAATGTGACACAGCCACCTAAGGCTCCCCCTTCCTCTCAGCTTCTCCTTGTGATGCTACAGAGGCAGCCCTTGCCTTCCCCTCTGGCCACGAGGCTGCATCCCTCTTGGGGATGCTGGGGACATTGAGAAGCTACTTTGAGTAGCACAGCCCCTGTGTGTGTCTCTCCTCAGAAGTAAGTCACCTTGGATTCAAGTGGGGCTTGCTCGAATGTAAGCATGTGTGCAGGGGATTGCAGCCCAAATGGGAAAACAAACAAACAAACAACTGGGCACTTTGCAAAGAAAGGAGGCACTAAGGATAGTACAGTCCTTGCCATGCCTCTCCTCTCGGATTCAGTGGGACATCTTGAAACTCTTTCTGGAGCCAGGTGAAGACCCTCCCCCCCCCCAATTTCTGAGATACAATTTTAATCTAGCTGACTATTTTGGTGGCCTTTTAGGGGCCTTATTCTCTTTTGTAAAGTGCCTCAAATATAAATTAAAGGGTATAAAGGTAAAGGTAAAGGGACCCCTGACCATTAGGTCCAGTCGTGGCCGACTCTGGGGTTGTGACGCTCATCTCGCTTTATTGGCCGAGGGAGCCGGCGTACAGCTTCCGGGTCATGTGGCCAGCATGACTAAGCCCCTTCTGGTGAACCAGAGCAGCACACAGAAATGCTGTTTACCTTTCTGCCAGAGCGGTACCTATTTATCTACTTGCACTTTGATGTGCTTTCGAATTACTAGGTTGGCAGGAGCAGGGACTGAGCAACAGGAGCTCACCCTGTCATGGGGATTCGAACCGCTGACCTTCTGATCGGCAAGTCCTAGGCTCTGTGGTTTAACCCACTACTTAAAATGAGCAAATAAGAATTCAAAATCCTTGAAAAACATCCTAGTTACTTATGTAATATGCTTTCGTATGCATTTTTGGCAGTGCTTCATTTTTGTATTATCTTTATTTCATGCAAGGCGTATTGCATACTTGCATAAAATGGCAGGATATAAACAAGGTGTTATTTTTGACAGAAGTGACTTGACAGCTACTTTCCTTTCACACTGATAGCATATCTAATTCTGCATCAATTTACCTTAATTAAACCAATTACTGTAATACGCACAAAGTAATTCACTGAACAAACAGTTCAACAGATATCATTACTGCAAAGCCTTCACATAAGCAAATACACATAACTGATAACCTTCTTAATTGCTAAAGACAGGATGTGTCCCTCTTTGAGCACGTAATCCCCACTGAACGAATAGGAATATGCTTTATTCGTCCATGTCAAAATGAGATGATGCTAACAGACCACAAAGGAGTTAATTTCATGCTCCACCTGTCGGGACTGGTCCAAAAGGGACATGTGACACCTCTTATCAACACGTTGCAGCCTGACATTGACCAAGAGGAACCACGCGCTCCCCAACTGCTGAGAATTGTGTGATGATTCCACTCTCTGTTTGTGTTCACAATAGGTATGTCTGGGGCAGCACCATAGGACCCATTACTGTAGTCATTTGCACTACTTTATTCTACACAACAGCCACAAGAGAAGATTGCTGGAAGCCCAAAGTGAGGAAATACAGGTGGAGCAAGTTTCAATTTCTCCAGATCCTGCAGTCAATTGCTCTCCTCATTTGCACATTGAGAGGGTAGACACAAATATACCATCTTCAGGGGCTGATGAGAACCCTCAAGCCATCACTGACTTGCTCTCTACCTAGGAAAACTTGAGCTTTGGAATCTTGTCCCCAGTGAGTTTTAAAGCTCTGGTTCCACAGCTCATCTTGGAGCCATCCATGGAAGAATCATCATCACTGTAGGCAAAGATTTGGGAGAGGCTCAGCCTCAAAAGGAGGGGAAGGGGAAGTCCTCTGTGCTACATCATCATAGCTCCTTTTGAGGATCAGGGAAATGAATCAACTCTACATAGATATTTTTCATTCTGCATTAAATAGACAAAAAAAAAAAAGGTCTCCCTAATGAGCTCTGTAATTTCCTTTTTATTTTTAAAGCATATTCTCAACTTCATTGCAATTTCACAATGGAAGAATTCCTTAAAATATATAAAAGAGTCTTTTCATACATCTCTCATTTTGCCCTTGACTTAGATGAAGGACTTGTCTATCTCGCTGCTAGATTAAAAAGTATGCACGCATTGAACTTGGAAGTTAATTTCATGTTGCGATGGCATGTGTAGGATGGTGAATAGATTATTCACCAGCAGTGAGGCTCCACCAGGGTGGAGACTTGTTCATTTATCTCGTATCTAATAGTAGTCAGTCAGATGTCTCTAAGCCACAGATGAAGGCAATGGTTTTCTATTTCTTTACTCCCCAACAATAGCGGTTCAGAGGTATTTTGCCCCTGAATATGGCTGATTCCGTTTTGCTGTTGCGGCTACTTTGATCCTCCATGAATCAGTCCAATCTTCTTTTAAAAGCATCCCAGTGAGAGGCTATATCTTGTGCCAGCAAATTCCATATTGCCTGAATAAATTATTTCACCTGAGATCTACTACTAAATTTCGTTGGGTGACCTGAAGTTCTCAGGGGAGGAAGAGGAGAGCTCTATGTCCATTCACAATTTGATAGATGCCTATCATACTGTCTTATGAAAGAGGACCAAATATCTTAGGCTTTCTTTGTAGGAAATGTGCTCCAAACCCTTGATCATTTTGGATTCTTGGGTTTTCTTTTTCTGCTTTATTCCCAGTATTGTTGTAACCTTCCCAAACCAGAATTGCTATCTGCCTAGTTCAGTGGTTCTATTTCAATTTAAAAGGTGAGAAACAAATATTTCAAAAAACAAAACCCGTCTAAGCACTACATTAAAATGCAAGAACTAGTAAAGTTTGTTTTTTTTTAAAGCCGTCAAAGACCATTTGCAAATCAATATGCCTTCCTACAAAGCTTTTTTGCAGGTGGAAAGCAAACCCAAATTTCCTCACTATTCTGAAAGCAAAATCCTTGGAGAAATTCCAAACAAATTCATGCAACTTATTTAAGGGCAGGATACCAAATTATATTTACAACATTTCACATTCTCCCTTTAGATCTAGTAAAAATATTTGCTCCTATACACATAGCACAACCAGTATCTTTCCTCCCACTGTTTTCAAAGGCAACCTCATTGCATGGGAAATATTTGGTTTGCTATTCCATCCTATTTACAATTTAATATTTAAAAGTTATTTCATCCCTAATTCCTTACAATTTCCCCTCCAGTTTTCTTAATGAGTAATTCATGTTGCTCTTTTGTAAGCTGACTATTCACCAGAAACACACTAGGACCCCCTCTTGTGGAGTGAACTGCAGACCACGAAGAAGAATGGAAAGTAACTAAACAAAAGTCACCTTTAGTTCTATCTAGAAGTTGTCCCAAATGTTCTACACATTTTCATGAAGAACATCATCCAGTTCCCAAATATTCACAACTGTACTCCCTGTGTGAATAAACTACCTTAAATTTTAGACAAAGAGGGCAAACTAAGCAAGGAAGAAATATATTGTTTTGTTTTTGCAAACACAGCCTAAAGCTGCTTATATTTAGCTTTTCGTCCATACTATTTCCCAGGAAGAGATAGAGAAACATACTCCCCCAGCAAGTTACAGTTCATCATTTGCCCCAATCGACTTTTCGTGAAGAAATACTTTGAATCATAGAATCATAGAGTTGGAAGAGACCACAAGGGCCATCGAGTCCAATCCCCTGCCAAGCAGGAAACACCATCAGAGCACTCCTGACATATGGTTGTCAAGACCTCCAAAGAAGGAGACTCCACCACACTCCTTGGCAGCAAATTCCACTGTCGAACAGCTCTTACTGTCAGGAAGTTCTTCCTAATGTTTAGGTGGAATCTTCTGTCTTGTAGTTTGGATCCATTGCTCCGTGTCCGCTTCTCTGGAGCAGCAGAAAACAACCTTTCTCCCTCCTCTATGTGACATCCTTTTAGATATTTGAACATGGCTATCATATCACTTTGGTTCCTGCCTAGTTCATATTTATTTTTGTGGGTATCCAACAGTCCAAAGCAGTTTCCTTCTTTAGTATGTGAACCATTTAGGGTGTTGTCACATAAATAAGAGCTAGATTAACAAGGACAGGCACCTGGCTAAGTTTTAACAAGCTAGCAAGTAGGGGTTTTCAGTGATCAGGAAGTCAGCCTTTAAAGGAAAAAGCTAAAGTCTAGAAGTTGCAGACCTGGTTCAGAGCCCGAAAAGATTTATTATTATAAACTAAACTGGCCAATAGGGAGTTCACATCTAATTTGCTGAGCAAAAAAATAGAGGGCAAGGCAATAACTGTGAATACTCTTTGACTGCTTTCAGGTGCGGCAATTCCTACCCCCTCAGCTGTTTTGTCGTTGAGCTGGGAAGACAGTTAATGGCTTTTAATGAAATGGAAGCAAAGTGCTGACAATAAAATAAAGTCTTGAGACTTGAAGGTTTTTCTAAAAGAGCGAAAACACATGGCCAAATAGCTATGAAACTGGCAACAAGCCCACCACAGCCCTTGAACTAGCATGGAAAAAATGAGACAATGTTCACAATAAAAAGAACACCCACCTATTTTTCACCACAAGCAGGTATGCCCATATACTAAAATATGTTGTCTATCTTGTTATACTAACATTTATAGACTTTTGAGCCATCTGAGCTGCTGTTGTCTGTTACTGCGAGAGACTCTTCTCAGCCTTACTACTTACACTTTTTTTTAAATGGAGATGCCATTGATGGAATCTAGGTGCATCTGTGTAAAGCATATGCCCGCTTTTAAGTTTTTTTCCATGATATTGGTAAAGTCACCTTGACATAGTCCTGTTGACTTTGTGGCTTGGCTTCAGTGTCACTGATTTATTGTTATCACTCATAGAAAGACAAATGGCGTTTCTCTCAGTTGCTTGGCTTCAGGTAACATTCGTCCTCTGTGACTAATTTACTAGGAGGTGTTATTGAGCTGTTGATCTGTAAACCGCCCTGAGACCTCCAGGCATAGGGCGGTAAAATTAATTAATTAATTAAAAAAAAAAATAAAAAAAAAATACTGCTCTGAGTAGCATGACATAACTCCATTGTGAATTTGTTTAACTAGAATTATCTTGAGTATTCCGAAGTCACTAAAAGCGGAGAAGATACAAGTTAGAACTCCTTGCAAAGTTTCATACACGTTCATTGGATTTCTTAAGTTTTTTTTCTTGCTCTGCTAAACCGCCTGATCAGTTCCGGTTAAGATGGCGTCAGGCCAGGCAGTCAGCTTCAGAGCTCCACAGATTTTAATCGAGTTTTAATTGATTTTAACTTGTTTTAAACCAAGTATTTTATTAACTACCAATTGTTCTTTCAACTGGAAGCTGGAGAGCAGAAGAATGTTGAGCTGTGAGATAAGCAATAATTAACAAACTTGGAGCTTATCTGTTCTGTCAGCACCCTGTTTATCAAGTGAAAGCAAGGAAGGCTGCTGAATTCAACACTCTAACTGAGATTTTAACTTAGCCTCCTGAACCTAAAATGCCACCCAGAGGCAAGAAAAGAATCTGGAAGAGTCCCAGTAATATACTGGAGCTCATAAATCCAGTAAAACAGATGAGGATGGACTCCTATCTCCCCACCCTAAGGACAACGCCACACTTTCTCCTTATGATATTCTCACTTCCCTGTAGCTTTTTAAATTGTTAGTAATAAGTAAAGCCCCCCAAAATGACCTGCTTTATCTCTCACACATTCAATGCAAGCAATTCTCCACTGCACACCTATCTCTTAAGCAATCTTAGTAAGGAATCTGCCCTACTTATAAAGATCCTTTGACTCCGCCTACAAGCTTGCTCACCTACCAAACACCACTTTCAGTTTCTCTCTCTCTCTCTCTGTCTCTCTCTTTCAAATTATTTTTATTGATTTTCCAAATTATAACAAACCAAATTGCTTTATTAAGGTAAAGGTGAAGGGACCCCTGACCATTAGGTCCAGTCGTGACCGACTCTGGGGTTGCGGCGCTCATCTCACTTTATTGGCCGAGCGAGCCAGCATACAGCTTCCAGGTCATGTGGCCGGCATGACTAAGCTGCTTCTGGCAAACCAGAGCAGCGCAGGGAAACACCGTTTACCTTCCTGCCAGAGTGGTACCCATTTATCTACTTGCACTTTGACGTGCTTTCGAACTGCTAGGTTGGCAGGAGCTGGGACTGAACAACAGGAGCTCACCCCGTTGTGGGGATTCGAACCACCGACCTTCTGATCGGCAAGTCCTAGGCTCTGTGCTTTAACCCACAGCGCCACCCACGTCCCAACTGCTTTACTACAATTTCTTAAAATCAGGTTTCCTGCTCCTGTTGCAAACATGTGTCAATCATTTTCTCCCGTAGCCACTTCATTTCTTATTTAATGTACAGTTGCCATCCTTCTCATTAGTCCATTCTTATAGCTGACTGCTTACATCACTTTCACTATTAACCCTGTAATGAAATGCAGGTGTGAAACCATGTGACCAAGTTCCATTGTTTGTCTCCTTGGAAGAAAGCCCTGCCGTGTGAAACAGGACCTGCAGCCTTAGAAAACTCACAGCCCAGCAGAAAACCACTACAAAGGCTACTGAGGTTGCAATCCTAATCACACTTACTAGGAAGAAAGGGCCGCCAGGGGAGTGCCAACTTGAATAAAATATGGTGGGGGCCCAGGTAAGTGTCACCCTACATAATCAATCACATGACACACCACAGGCACAATCTTTCCTAGTTGTCACAATAGCAAACTATTTCTTATGTCTGGGGCTTTAATCCTAGAATAATAGGCAGGTAGGATTTTAGAATGTAGTAATCTGATTGGCCGTTGGAGCTGTCCAATCCGGCTCCAGAAGGGAAGTTTGAACCAGACTATCAGGTGTGACCTGGGATGTAAACAAAGGATCCATAGCCTGGGGTCTAGGAGTGGCCACGCCAGAAAAGCACTGGAAGACAGCCTTGATCACGGACTGTTTTTATTACTGACATAAAACCCATGAAACTGATGGTTTGCTCAGAGTATAGGTCACTATAATTGATTGGGGGGGCTCCCCCCCCCCAATTCCTATAAATTGATAATGGTAGGATTTTGATTAACTGGAATATGATAAGAAGAGAGCATGATATACAGTGGTACCTCGGTTAAGTACTTAATTCATTCCAGAGGTCTGTTCTTAACCTGAAACCGTTCTTAACCTGAAGCACCACTTTAGCTAATGGGGCCTCCTGCTGCCGCCGCACCACCAGAGCATGATTTCTGTTCTCATCCCTAAGCAAAATTCTTAACCCGAGGTACTATTTTTGGGTTAGCGGAGTCTGTAACCTGAAGCGTATGTAACCCGAGGTACCACTGTAGTTTGTTTACAAGAAACCTGGTCGACATGGCACATTGACTTTGCCGGCTATAACGCCTATGTGGTTCCCGCAGTCAAACTCCACAAGAAAGACAGGTCCTTGGGTAGCTCGCTAAGCCAGGTGGCTCCCCATATAAAATGTGAACGCATTCTTTCGGCTAATGCAAATTGTAAACTTTTAGCAACAAAGATAGAGCTGGAGAGCCAGAACATGTTACCGGTCAATGTGTATATTCCTTCCACCTGTACTGTCATAGCCAAGAACCATCACTGGGATCTCCTTGCACACGTGCTCGAGAATCTGGACACTATTTCCCCCGATTTACCCATTGTCTTGACAGGGGATTTTAATGCCCGCCTAGGCCAACGGCGGGAAGTATATACGAAAGCTTGGGAGATCTTGGACTCTACTGCTCTTCCTGACTTCTGCTTATGGGAACGAGAATCAGGGGACTTAGAAATCAACCTGGCGGGCTTATGGCTCTCCAAGCTGACTACCACCAGGGCTTTGGTGGGGCTTAATGGGCTGCCAGACTGGGAAGGCTCTGGGAACTTTACCTTCCTCTCCTCACAAGGAAATAGTGTGGTAGACTATATTCTGGTCCTCACTAAATTGCTGCCCCACATGGTTGAGTTCCACATAGGCGATCCTATGCTTAGTAACCATCTCCCCCTTCAATGTAAATTTGTCTTTCCATCGAGTGTGCCAGAATATATAATCAATCCACCACCACCCCGGTACCACGTCCTCAGTACACAAGGATTCCAATTAGCAAGCATACACTATCATCTTTCCAAACCTTGGTGTATTCTGATCGTGTGATTCACTTGATCTCGGTAGGGAGTGGTGAACTTCCCCCAGTAGCTAGAGTCACTTGGTTCGAGGAGCTTATGGACATTCTAATAACCGAATTGCCCCATTCACACTCGCACAGGCCACCTAAGAAACCAGGGTTTGGCTGAAAATGATGTACAGATGGTATATCACTCCTGTTAAGCTAGCAAAAATGTATAAAACTAGCAATAAATCTTGTAAATGTAAAGAAAAAGAAGGAACATTTTATCATATGTGGTGGGAATGTAAAAAGGTGAAATGTTTTTGGGAAATGATATATAACGAGTTGAAAAAAAATGTTGAAATATACATTTACAAAGAAACCAGAAGCATTTCTATTGGGAATGGTGGGAAGTGATATAAATAGAAAAGAATGTAAGTTTTTTTTATATGCAGTAACAGCAGCTAGAATACTATTGGCCCAGAAATGGAAGCAAGAAGAATTGCCAATGATTGAAGAATGGAGGATGAAGTTGATGGACTATGCAGAATCAGACAAATTAACAGGAAGGATTTGAAACCTGTGGGACCAGAAATTTACTGAAGACCGGAGTAAATTTACGAACTATATGAGAAGTATTTGTGATGATCAGACGACGTTTGTAGGTTTGCAAGAAGTTCTGAGAGGTGTATTGTTGGAAATATTGTAAAAATGGAAAAGGGGAGATGATAAGTTAAGAGAGGGAAAGACAATATAAAATTAAGTAATGCATAAAAAGAGGTTAAGACGGAAGATCATCAGAGGTGCTGATGGAAGTCCAAAAAAAGTGTATTTGTAATAATTTGTGTAGTACGTTTTATAATTTGTATGTTAAAATTAATAAAAATGTATTAAAAACAAGAAAAAAGAAACCAGGGTTTGGCGAGTGGACTGATAATGAAATCAAAGGCATTAAAGTAGAGGTTATGAGAATCTACAGAGAGTCTAGAGAGACAGGCAGCTCCCGATTGCCTGATACATATTTCGTTAGAACCAGGCAACTTAGGGAATCTATCCAGCTTAGCCATATAAGATACAACCAGGCTTGCTGGGATTCGCTGCTTTCAGCCATCCTTACCAATGATCATAAGAAATTTTGGGAGGTTATTGCAGACCCCCCACAGACTCAAGATCATTGACTGACATTGATTCCATCTATGCTATGGGTAGAGCATTTTAAGGCAATCTTCTACGACGATTATATTCCATCAGACAGCTAAGATCTTGCCCCTTCTTTGACCCTGGTTGAGTGGCCCCTTGTCTCCATTACTGAAGTCAAAATTTTAATTTCTCAGATGAAAATAGGCAAAGCCCTGCCTTACTTTCTCCCTGAGAGTAGACCCACAGAAAAACAGGGAACAGGAGTGGCTTGTTTTTCAATATTCTGGTCCTTACCTGGTCTGCTCTCCCAGGATGTGTTTTGTGCTGGAACAGTTGAGCACAGATTTACAGCACATTCAAATGAATTTCTGCAAGGAACCAATAATGTAGAGAAAAATCCATCCGTGGTGCTGCTTATAAACAGAGCAGTGCAATACTCCATGACAAAAAAAGACAAAAAGGTTTTGGAAAGGTGTGACATACATCTCTTTAATAACACCCATCACACCCATGAAGCACATACAGTATAACATTGATGGCACTAATGAATATTGCAGAAACTGCCATCCACATTAACTGATGGCATCACTGGAGACTTTAGGCTTATAAAGACTTTCTCTAGGAAACAGAAGGTTAATGTTTCCATTGCGTGTGCTCTGCAATTGTTTTTTAAGTTCGTGTTTCCATCCCCTCTGTTCTGCAGTTGTCTCTCATTAATACGGTTCACTTTCAGGCACCTTTTGCCCTCTTTGATTACACCCTAATCACTCTTTGTAAGCAATATAATAGGAAACCTTCTCGTTATTTCTCTCGTGCACATTAAAGACCCTATTGAAATTTGTCTTGAAATGGAATTAGATGGAAGTCTCTGCTCTTTCTGCACTGCACAGCTTGATCTGGCACAAACCGAGAAGCCAGTGGCCCCACCGAACCCAAACTTAGAGCAATAAACTTAAGGTCCCGCGCAGTGCAGAAAGCACAGCATCTTCACCAGTCGTAATGTGGCATCCAGGAAACTCTGATCATGACGGCCAATCGTAGCACCAATCATAACGTTACACAGTGCTTTTTTCCTCTAAAAGAAATGTTTAGGGGTACTCTCATTTTCCTACTCATATTGAAATACTGCCCCCTCAATGAGACCAAACTTAGATTCACAAAATGTTTAGGGGTATGAATACCCCTTTGCCCCTCCTGACATTACATCAGCTGCTTCCCAGTTCCACAACATCCATTATGACATTGCAGATACCTCCCTCTTTTGAATCCAAATTCACGTGATGATAGCTGCTCTTTGGATATGGCAAGGGCTGCGGCAAGGATGGGGAGACTTTGCTCCCCCTCAGATATTTTTAGACTCAACTCCCATCAGCTCTGGCCACCATTGCCAGGGATGGTGGACACTGAAGCCTAGCATCCAAAGAGCCACAGGTACACACACACACAGCCATCCCTGGTCTAAATCTGCGAGCACTCTGCTGATGCTGGCATGCCTAGGGTTGATGAAAAATGAACTACTTTAAGGCTAAATTAGGGACACGGGTGGTGCTGTGGGTTAAACCACTGAGCCTAGGACTTGCCGATCAGAAGGTCGGCGGTTCGAATCCCCACAACGGGGTGAGCTCCTGTTGTTCAGTTCCAGCTCCTGCCAACCTAGCAGTTCGAAAGCACATCAAAGTGCAAGTAGATAAATAGGTACTGCTCCGGCGGGAAGGTAAACAGCGTTTCTGTGCGCTGCTCTGGTTCCCCAAAAGCGGCTTAGTCATGCTGGCCACATGACCCGGAAGCTGTACGCTGGCTCCCTCGGCCAATAAAGCGAGATGAGCGCTGCAACCCCAGAGTCGGCCACGACTGGACCTAATGGTCAGGGGTCCCTTTACCTTTACCTAAGGCCAAATCATATGATCATTTATGTTAACTTTAGTAGGGGGAAAGGGGTGAGGGAAAGGATCGTGCACAACAGAACAATTGAATGTGATAAAAATTTAAAATAGATCTAGTTGGAGCTCAGCAGAACTGACTACATTTGAACAAACATGTTTTGAATCTGCCACTTTTCTAAAAAATAGACTGTCATTCAAATTGTTCCTCAAAACATTGAATTCAGCAAGCCAGGAACTAGCTAGTTATATCAAATTAAAATCCCGAAAGTACCGTACATGCAAAGCATTAATGATGTGAAGAGAAAACTAACTGTAAGAAATCTGTAAGAAAATCATTTCAGTTTGACTTGCAAAGATTAATTTAAAAATTAGTTTACTGATTACTTAATCAGTAAACTAATTTTTAAACTCCAAGTTAATCTCTTTCAATTTATTTGACAATTTACACTGAAAATGCAGAATATCGTGAGTATTATGTTTTAGTTTGGCTGATTTGAGGCGCTTCCTGGTGATACAACTTTACCTGTGAATAAAATGAAAATATCCAGAGCTTTCTGTTGCATTAACTGGTTGGCTGGCACCTGTCTGTCTTGGAAGACAATGGAAGAGTGCTCCTTTGGGGGTGAAGTCAAACTGTTGGAAGGCTACAACACCTGCTGTGGCTTGTAGAGACCAATATGGGAGAGACATGTTTTGTTGCAGCTGGAGCAGATGAAGACACCAGCTTCTCCTGCCTTTAATAGCATCTCCCCACATCTGCTTCTCCTGTCTTTAATAGCATCTCCCCGCATCCTACCTCACCCTTGCAAGCCTTTCACTGCATATCATTTTAACTCCATTTTTTTTTCTTTTTAGATCGCTACTGAAATACCACAGAAACACCCAAGATAGCTGTCTAGAACCCAGCTTACAGAACTTAAATTTTACTGTTTGTCTGCCAGTAAACACTCCCCTCAAACTGTGCATGTGTCAGGGAGAGGGAGAGAAAAGAGACATTGATGCATGAGGGAGAGAGCCTGTTGACGACTCTTAACGACTGCAATAGGTCTAACAGGAAAAAGCAAGGGGTGAGAAGGTGAAAAATGGCTTTGTCATGTATAATGAGATAAGAATCCAATGTCTTTGTTCAAACCAGGTCTCTCCATAGTTTTAAGTTTGGTGATAAGTTGCAATTCAGCAGCTTCTCTTTCCAGTCTATTTCTGAAAATTCTTTCCAGTCTATTTCTGAAATTCTATTACAAAGGAATTTCAGAAATAGACTGGAAAGAGAAATTCTATTACAAAGGAATTTCAGAAATAGACTGGAAAGAGAAGCTGCTGAATTGCAACTTATCACCAAACTTAAAACTATGGAGAGACCTGGTTTGAACAAAGACATTGGATTCTTATCTCATTATACATGACAAAGCCATTTTTCACCTTCTCACCCCTTGCTTTTTCCTGTTAGACCTATTGCAGTCGTTAAGAGTCGTCAACAGGCTCATCGCAGCTATCTGCCAATCACCCATTCCCACCACCCTTCTGAGTAATACCCCTCCCCACCTTCTCACTATATAGAAAGGTCCGGTGACTTCTGTTTCAGTGTATCTGAAGAAGTGTGCATGCACACGAAAGCTCATACCTAGAACTAACTCAGTTGGTCTTTAAGGTGCTACTGGAAGGAATTTTTTTATTTTGTTTTGACCATGGCAGACCAACACGGCTACCTATCTGTAACTGGACCTTTAGAAACTGGCTGTGTTGCCAAATTACTCAGATTTCAGGCGCGACAAACACCAGCACAGTTTTTCAACATGTAGTTCCTACAGAAGTCAGCGGAAACACTCTGCTTATAGCTGTACGTAGAATTGCAACAAAATACTCAAATTACACTGTGGAATTGTCTTGTTTGAAAATACAGGTTGTATTTGTGTGAGTGTTTGGAGGGGAGGTTATATTTTTTTACATAAAAAGGCCAAATGGGCAAGCGTTGGTGGTTATACCCAGTGTGACTGGTAGGGCAAAAAGCAGTGAGCCCAACAGTAGGTGGACCCAGAGCAAATTGCTGGTGGAACCAACAAATTCTAGTTTTGTTCCCAACCTAGTGCCTGCTGTGCCCTAGAAGGGGCAGCATTAGGACTGAGGAAGAGGAAGATGGCAGGTGGTACAGAGTGTGCCGGTCAGTTATCACACAGTCCAAAATTGTTGAAAGAAAGAGTGCTGGTTTTGATGGGCTTCTTCCTTTGATCCAGCAAAGCAACTTGTACATTCTTAAAATCTTATTCTATCTTTAAAAATAAAATAAAAAATCAGCTGGGACAGAAAGCCCCGAATAAGGCAATTGTGATCTGTAAAATGACATTTGAAAATTAACATGCGGCTATTGTATTGTAAGCTGTGATAAAACTTCTATTATTAACACCCTGCCCTTTCTTATTGCCAGCTTAATTTCATTCACGGTTTAACACTTTGCTCCTCAATTGTGCCTTGGGGGGTTGTAATATAATAGAACAATCATTTTCCTTTCTAATTTTCTATTAAAATACCAAAATGCTTTGCCTCTGAAGTTCAGTACTCTGTTCTAGTTCTCACTTAGCCGCTTAGGTGGAAAACTTGTATCTGGGCAAGACCACTTCAAACTGCAGAGGGGTGCTCACATGCTCCTCATCACATACAAAAAAAAAAATTCATTGGAACTCTGGCAGGAATTTCACATTTTTGGGGGCCCTGAGGATCATTCAGTTGTGAGCCCACACATCTCAGCCACAAGTTGGCTATCTCAGTAAGAATTAGGTTGCTCTTTAGCAGATGTTTCTCTTTGGATAAAGAATACCAAACCCAGACTGACAACCTGGACATGTATTTGTTCAGGTTTGTAGAACAAGATGTTCATTTGTGCTTTGAACTGCCCCACAAAGAACTAAGAATCGTGTAATTGTAGATTTAGAAGGGACCCTGAAATATACTCGGAGTCAAGAGTGGATTTCATGGTCTTTATTCAGCTCATAGTGGTGAGGAGGAATGGAAGTTCCCCCACAATATCTGCTTTATATACATTACACAATGGGCTGCACGTGATTGACTAATTCCGGGATTCTCCTGTAGGCCAATCAGGTTGTGGATTCACTTCTACCTGGAGCTGGATTGGGTGGCTCCTGCGGACCAATCATACTGCTGCATTGTTCTAGGACCAATCAGACTGCTGCATTCTGAATCCTATTGTTCTAGAACCAATCAGACTGCTTCATTTTGGATCCTATTCAACTCAGTACGTAACAGACCCCAAGGATCATCTTAGTCCAACCCCCTGCAATGCAGGAATCTCAGCTAAAGCATCCATGACAGATGACCATCCAACTTCTGCTTAAAAACCTCCAAGGAAGGAGAGTCCACCACCTTCCAATGGACTTCATTCTACAGTTGAACAGCCCTTATGGCCAGAAAGTTTTCCTGGTCTTAAGTCAGAATCTCCTTTCTTGTAACTTGAAGCCATTGGTTTGAGTCCTTTTTGAATAGGCTATACCCTTCGATTTCTACATTCCAGTCATGCGTCTCATCCCACCAGGTTTCAATAATGCCTATTAGATCATATTTGCCACTCAGTATTAAGAGCTCAAATTTGTCTTGTTTCCTATACACTGTGTATTAGTACAACTGAAACTATGAGCCATTCTCTCCAGCAGCTTCCTTCTTGTAGTCTCCTGCCCTTTAGCAGGTTTCTGTAGCACCACTTCAGTTTCCTGTGCATTGACAAAGCTATTATCCCCAGTACCAGATGTTCCCCTGTTGTCTGTAACGTTGTCTACCTCCTCCCCAGGATTTAGTTGAAAGTTATCCTGATCAGGTTTGTGAGACTCATAGCAAACATATTCTTGCCAACCACTATGAGGTTTCCAATTAAACTTTTCATTGCACTAGCCATAGGCCATGGCATCATTCAGAAGGAGAACAAAAAGAAAAAGGGGGGAAAGGAAAAAACAACAATAACCATAAAAATCGGGCACAAACATACAATAAAACCATGGTCACAGCTACTAGAATTATTTGTTGCATTAAATAGAACAGAACAGCAGAAGATTCTCAGGTAAGATGTGCCAAATTAAATATCCGAATCCCTTTTGCAGTTGACCGCTATTTTGTCTAGTTCCTTCCTCCTGATCTTCTTAGCTGCCAGTGCAGAGAGGGCTACATTATAAGTAACAAAGTCATCGGTGTTGCTCAGCAGCCATTTCACCCTTTCTACCCTATTCAAATGTGTTAACCACTATGAGGTGCAACCCAGCTCTTGCTAGAAGTATTTTGTTTTTCAAGGAAGCAGAGGCCAGTGTCACAGAAGAAGTGCATTTGGATCTATTAGCTTCTGAAAATTGTTCCACAAATATCTACACGTGTGTGTGCACACGTGTGCATGTGAATGCACCCACATGTGCCCCAAATCTGCTCAGGAAGGTCAGGAGAACCGCTGGAACAGCATGCAGGGAGTGGGAAGATTGTTCTACCTGCAGAAAATTGCCTTAGCACGGCATTGCATTCCACCCATGTATACTTAATCACAACTTGATTCACTCATCTAATGACGCTTTGAGATTTCAGGAACCGAGGTCTTATTAGCATTGCTGGAAGGTGGTGTGACAGCTGTGGCACACATGAAGCATTTATTTGCTCCTGTCAAGTATTCCCCCTGCCCCATCCCTCAAATCATTCCATGAGCATAATTCTGGTCTTTCCAGGGGCATTCCTTCCCTTGTAGCGGGAGTCTCTCTTTAGTGTTTACTAGAACTAATCAGCTTCTTTCCTGTTTTAGTGAAACAAGGTGGGGTTAGCTTTCCTGCACTTCCTGAAATGTGCAAGGAGCCCTCAGAGTAAACATTCTTCCTGGCCCTTCATACCTACATAACCTTACATTCTGCTACATATTCTCTCTTAAACATTTGACTTTCAGATCAGCAGCTACACAGACTGCCTGATGCCAGCATTTTTCAAGCCATTTGTTTCCCATATGCTTCTATTTTCTTCCTCTTCACGCCTGCCTGCCTGCCTGCCTGCTTATAAGCAAGCAAGCAAGAGAATAACTTGTTCCCCACCTACACGTCCTTCCTCCTATTTGCCCTGCTTGCTTCTCACTGACATATTCTCCAGACAGACCTGCTGCTTACCTATTGAGGGATATACAAAGGCATTGATTTCCTTTCTGACTCATGGTTGTTGCGTGCCTTGATTTTGTTCCTGTTCTTCTGCAGTTTGGCCTCGGACAAAAACGTGAGTCGTCTCATGGTCTCCTATGGAGGAATTTTACAGAATTAATTATGTGATTATTACCGTATTCTACATCTTTTGTTTCATTTAAAAGGAAACACAATTAAAACTGAGGGTGGGGTTCATTATGTAGTGTTTGAATACTGAAAGCAACAGCCAATGCCAATTGTATTTGCTGGATTGATTTCTTTTCCGGACATGGGAGGCAAATAATTGGCAATTTTTAGTCCCATTTCTGTTGGAATTCTCCAACATCCCTGCTTGTTGATTTAACCTTTTTCACTAATGAAAGAGGGGGGCTAACATGATTGAGGGATGGTTTTTTAGATGCACATCTGGCAACTGGCCGTGTTGAAGCCATGTGATTGCTACTGACTCTCACCAATGCCACACACACACACACCCCACACACGCACACACGTCATTACAGAATCATTGGGGTTTGGCACTTGACAGCAAATACTTGAAAGCCCACTACTGCAAATGAATGTCCAATCTGATCTGCTGACTTCTCCACATAGCACTCAGCAGTCACAAGAGCCACCTGTCTGCAGCAGCACTGCTAAAGATTAGCATGAATTAACTCCCTGCCACCACAAAAAAAAACCGCAATGGTGGCAGTAGGCTCTCAAGCAACTGGGTGCTCAGGGTCTGCAACACGTTGTTTTATGAGAGCTTTGGCCTGATCGTATCCCATGCCGAGTAAAAAACCTAGAGAGAAGCCCAGGGTTGAGATTTTAGTTGCCACAGCCTGTTTCCACGTGGATTGAAAATCACCATTCATAGTTAGTGGGGCAAGGCCAAGGGAAAATAAGGATAATCTGAGCCAGTAGTTGAGTATGGTCACCTACACTGTAGCCTCCACTAAGGACACATTTTGGGACTTGAAGGGCTGATCTTAGAAATATGGAATGTTCTAGGGGTGCAAAATTGGAGAAGGGGCCTGTGGCGTTCGTATGGAGCCCCCGGTCGTCTCATGGACTATTGACCCTTACACCACTAATCCGCTGCCACCAACCAGGTCTTCCCCAGTAAAATCACTTCAGCCTCAGTCAGGTTCTCAATTAATAAAGAAGAGTGTATTTTATTTCAGACACAAACTTTTACGGCATTCCCAATGTTGTTGCTCTTTACTTTCTTAGTCTTATTTTCCTCTCTCTATCTCTTCTACCTCCCCTCACTCAAGAACCCACTGCCCTAACTGTCTCTCTATTTCCAACTGCCTGCCAACTGCTTCTCCAACTGCCTTTCCCAACCAACCAACCCACTAAAACCAACCAACTACCCACCAACAACTCTCAACAACTAACTCAAACCTCAGGCTAAGCCCTTTTATACATAGGTAGGCTCCGCCTCCGGCTTTCCTATTGGTCTATATTTTTAACCCTATCTCTCCCCCCCCCCCCCTGTTCAAACATTTTCTAAACAAACGGGCAAATGCCACAGGGCCCAACTGGGCACCATAGAGAAGTTGCGAAGGGACAATCTTCTAGTGCAAAGATGGCCTCCTACTTTCCCACCTAGCATGCTCCCTGAACTGCTGGACTGATGAGGTGTTGTGAGAGGCATTTGGTTCCACAGGGGAAGGCAAGTCCTGGCTCTGATTCTATGGGCTTTGCTCCCATGGAAGATTGTTCTGTCAGCTTCAGACTGATTGGGTTTCTGCTCTTCAGAAGCAGCTTCACAACCCTGAAACTAGTCCAGCTCCTTGGGGGAATGGAATGGAAGTCCAGCAAGCAAACACCAGACCTCTTTTTCCAATCAGTAGCTGAACTGAATTCCACACAGTCACAAAAACAAAAAACAAAAGAGCCACAGAAGGAAAAACGCAAAATAAATAGCAAAAACAGACAGGCCTCAGCGTAACACTCAAAAAGGAAGTGTGGCACTCAAACTGGAAGCATAACACTCAAAACAGAGCACGTTTGACTTCCAAAAAAAGTTCGCAAACCATAACACTTCCCGGTTAGCAGTGTTTGGGTTCCAAGTTGTTTGAGTACCAAAGCATTTGAGAACCAAGGGACCACTGTATATGGTATGCCCCGTGGAGGACCTTAAGGTCCACAAACGGCAACATTTTGGAGGTCCCAGGTTGCAAGGTGGTTAGATTGGTCCCAACTAGAGCCAAGGCCTTTTCAGTACTGGCCCCGACTTGGTGGAATGCTCTGTCACAAGAGACTAGGGCCCTGTGGGACTTGACATCTTTCTGCAGGGCCTGCAAGGCAGCGCTGTTCTGCCTGGCCTTTGGTTTGGAGTCAGTCTGACCCTTATGTCTTCCCTCCCCTTACGGTTTTGATCTATGAGCTACTTTTAAAATGAGGCTACATTTTAAATTGCATTTTAACCTGTATTTTAAATTGTTTTTTTCCTATTATGTTTTTACTGTAATTTTATTGGTGTTAGCCGCCCTAAGCCCGGCTCTGGCCGGGGAGGACAGGGTATAAATAAAATTTATTATTATTATTATTATTATTATTATTATTATTATTGCAAGGAGATGCCACCAGGGCTAAAGTCTGGTAGGAAGCACAAGCTCAATGGGCCTCCTAAATCCAGAGTGGAGGAAGTGGCTGGCAGTTGTCCAGTGTAACCCAAAGAAAGCTCTCTGCACGTGCTCAGAAGTGCATTCCTTACAGCTTCAGGATCTCCAACCATTCATTTCTCGGTTGCAGCCCAAGGCAGCGAAGCCACAAGGATCCAGGGATTCGTTTTCCGGTGCTGCCCAACCTATCAACTGCTTACCTGCCCAACGTTGCTGGCTGGGGTCAGTCGAGTTTTCTTTTTCGCCCATTGCTGTGACTTCTGCCTCTTTGGTCATTTCCTGCTTGCCTGGGATTACACTGGGAATTGCAGATTGAGGACACGTAGGGAGACAGGCCCACAAGTCCCAGTGACCTGCAGAGTGGACCGTAAGATTATAAGGTGCTGCCCTATATGGAGCCAGATCATTGGTCCATCTAGTTCAGTGTTGGCTACATTGGCTGGCAACAGCAACTTTTCAGCGTTTCAAGCAGAGGATTTATTGCACAGGACTGAACCTGGGACCTCCTCCATGCAAAGGATGTGCTGTACCAAGGAGCAGTGGGCTCTTCCCCTGTTATTTGGGGCATCTACCATATTTTTCGCTCTATAAGACGCACCAGACCATAAGACGCACCTAGTTTTTGGAGGAGGAAAACAAGAAAAAAATATTCTGAATCTCGGAAGCCAGAACAGCAAGAAGGATCGGTGCGCAGTGAAAGCAGCAATCCCTCTTGCTGTTCTGGCTTCTGGGATAGCTGCGCAGCCTGCATTCGCTCCATAAGACGCACAAACATTTCCCCTTACTTTTTAGGAGGGAAAAAGTGAGTCTTATAGAGCAAAAAATACAGTACTTGGCATGCAGAAGGCCTTGGGTTCCATCCCTGGCATCTCCAGGTAGGGCCAAGATGGGAAAGGCTAAAACCCTGGACAGCCACCGACCGTCAGTGTACACCAGTATTGAACTGGCCTAGTTCTTTAAAGACTTTTTTATTTGAGTTTTTCAACAATGCAATTATAGTAACATACAAATAAAAATGAGAAGTCAAAATAGGAATGAGGTTGACATGAGTTATAGTGTTTCAACCATACAAATATACTGTATCGCTCAGTATGATGCATGTCTCAAGCTAACCATATGTTCTCATATTTCTCCTCATTGTGTACTTGTCAATAAATGGCCAGTTCAAATAAGGGCAGGGAGTGCAAATTGTTAATCCACAGCTGTATGGAAGGCAATGACGATGCCTTCTTCCAATACTGAAGCACCTTGCATTTGGCTGACCCAGCAGACACATGAGACAGAAAAGGCCCGGTGGTAAATTCCAACTATTGAGGATGTAATTCAGCAAAACATGTACATCTTTTAAATGCTGTGAGGTTTCTAATGCTAAATTAATAATTGGTGGTGGAAAGAGGGAATCAGAAAGTGAGTATGGTATCCCTCTCCAAGATTGGAGTACTCCAATGCTTTCCATGGCCCCGGGGGGGCAACCCAGAAGAATATTGCAGGGTTAATCTGTTTTCTTTTTCAGTATTGCACATATATTATTGCTGCTGCCAATATCCGATTATCAGAGAACAAAAAGTTCCTGCTAAGCCAGCTCTTCTCAGCACTGTGCCTGCTGTTCTGCAGCAGGGATCTATGCTTTCCCGTGTTCCTTATTTCCACAATGCAGAATATGCATGGTTGGACCTTGTAATTCAAATAGTAACAAAACAAAGTTTTGATTTCTGTGTCTCTTGAAGATTTGGACTCAACTCCAGCTGGAGATTGAGAAACCTGTAAAGCAGAGAGATAAAGAGTTCAGCATCCCAGGATTCATTTCCCAGATGATTTTATTATTCCCCAGAAATACTTTTCTAACATGCTCAGGATTCATGCCTCCACATATGTATTCATAAGAATAGATTTTGCATGCATTCTAACACTCCTTTGACAAGGGTTCACTGGTAGCTGTGTGGAAATCTCTTGTTTCTTAAGTTTTTTGTTCCAGGAAAGCCATACCCTGAGGACAGCCTATATAACCCCATATGACTTCACAACACATCTACTAAAAGGCTCTTCAGCAGACACCAAATGACTGGAGAAATGACAGCCACAGATGATTGACACTAATTCTGTAAAAATTTCCAGAGGTGTAGTCACATAAGTCTCTTGCAGCAATAAAAACAAGGGTCTTGTGGCATCTTAAAAACTGATTTTGGCATAAGCCTTTGTGGGCTGACAAGTGGCTTTGCATCCCAAAGAGCTCCTGCTGTAATAAATTTGGTAGTGTGGTATTCAACTATGCTTCGTTCAGAATCAACCCACTGAAAATAATGAACATGTCTAAGTTACGTCCATTGATTTCAGTGAGTTTACTCCAAGTAAAACATAGTTACTGTACATATCACCCTTTGGCTGCAATCCTATACCCCTTAACTGGAAGTAAGTTCCGTTTACCTTGTTGAGCCTTACTTCTGAACAGCAGACAAGTTTAGGATTGTGTTGTTAGTTTTTAAGGTGCTACAAGCCACTGGTTAATTCTGCAAACGTCCCTTTATTTGCTTTTTATTTTTATTTTTTTAAAATGAGGCTGTCTAGTTTAAAATAAATTAAAGTTAGTAATAAATGTTGGAAATGTAAAGAAAAAGAAAGAGCATTTTATCACATGTGGTGGGGATGTAAGAAGGTGAAAAGCTTCTGGGAAATAATATATAATGAGATGGAAAAAATGTTGAAATACACATTTATAAAGAAACCAGAAGCATTTTTACTGGGCATTGTAGGAAGTGATATAAGTAGAAAAGATTGTAAGCTGTTTTTATATGCAACGACGGCAGCAAGAATGTTATTGGCACAAAAATGGAAGCAAGAAGAATTACCGATGAAAGAAGAATGGAGGATGAAATTAATGGACTATGCAGAACTAGAAAAATTAACAGGAAGGATTTGAAATCTGCAGGACCTGAAATTCACAGAAGACTGGTGTAAATTTACAGACTATTTTAAAAGTAATTGTGATGATCAGATTACGTTTGTAGGTTTGCATGAACTTTTGTGAGGTGAATTATTGGAACTATTGCAAAAATGGATAAAGGGGAGGATGGTTAGTTAGGATAATTAAAGGCAATATGAACTTAAGAAATGCATAAGAAGTGATAAAAACAGTGGATCATCAGAGGTGCTGATGGAAGTCCAAAAAAAGATTGTATAAGTGGTGAAGTTTTGTGGTACGTATTATAATTTATATGTTAAAATCAATAAAATTATTATTTTAAAAAAGTAAAAATAAATTAAAACCATAGCAGTGACTAAAATGTTCTAATGTGCTCCCAAACCAGTTACCAATAACGACTTTTTAATGTCAGAAATATATGAGAAGGGGACAGGATACCTGAGCCAGCAGCATAGCAATCCTTGCCGGCACCTGGAAAGACCAAAGTTATTGAGTCTTTTTTTATGAAGTCATAGTTGTGCAGCTTTTTTTTTTTTTTTTTTTTTTTTTTTGAAAATCAAAGTTGTAGAGCTTCCTGTCCTCACCAATTTCAAGGACAGGAAGTGCCCCCCCGCAGCACCCCAAATGCCCAGCGACCGCCACGATCTCTCAAGCTCCCCTGCTGCCCAACACAAGACAGCCACCGTGCCACCCTACAGATACTCATGCTGCCCAGTGTGGACCGCCCAACCCCACCCACCCCTGGCTACTGACCTGAGCGATAACTGATTCTCTAATTTTCTATAGTAGTGGCTGATATTAATTCAATTGAACTATGAGGATAGATTTGCTAACCAGAACACGTTGAGTTCTACTGGTAGCATCAGCCTATAGAGGATGTTCTGCTTGCAGGAACTCATGCTAGTGGCAATGACAGAGCCTTTCTTCCTCCATGGGAACAAAGAAAATTGCTTTCTACTGAGACTGTAGGCCTACCTAGTTCAGTGTTTTTTATACTAACTGGCAGCAGTTCTTCAGTTTGAGACAGGAATCTTCTCTAGCCCCACCTGGAAATGCCTGCCTCTGTGGGCATATCAAATATTCCATAATCATTTGCTTCTGTTCCATCAATCCATGCTTGGAGCTTGATTTGAACTAGGACCATTGGCTATAGTTCAGTTCCACTTTCATAGGACTTTACTGCCATGGAACATACTCAGACATCACTACACTGCAATCATTTCAATTTGCAACTGACTTATAGAATCATAGAGTTGAAAGGGACCCCAAGGGTCATCTAGTCCAACCCCCAGCAATGTAGGAATCTCAGATAAAGCATCCTGATTCTAGTATCCATCTGGTCAGGACCAGACCCGGAGGCAGGGATAGTCCTCAAACAACGACTAAACCTGCCTCCTCGGTAATGACATGGTCTGGTCTTAGCATAACTCCTCCTCCTACCTGTGATCACTGAGATTGGTTGTCCCACTGCATCCCCACCTGTGGAACCTGCCCCAGCCATTCTGTTGGGACCCATTCCCTGGCAGCCCTGACCCCTCCCCTTAAGAACAAAATAAAACCTTTTTTTAAAAAAACCACACAATAAAACAATACAAACAAAAAACTGTAAAAATTACAAACACATCAAAATCAAAGCAAATTCCCAAACCCAACCAAACATTCATCCCACCCTCACACACACCCCGTACAAAAAATTCAAAAGGGAAAAAGGAGAATTTTAAAACATTTTAAAAAGAACACTGCGCCGCTCCGAGTCCTCCTGGCCAGCAACAGCAGCAGCAGGGCCAGGTGGTGAGTGGCAGGAGCGGGGCCCTCAGGCACTCATGCAGGGGAGTCCATCAAAAAAACGAAGATCATGGCCACTGGGCCCATCACCTCCATCAAATCCACTGACAGTTCAGCTGGAGTTTCTGCTTCAGCCACGGCTTGATCTTCAGCTATAATCTGCTCATCACTCTTTTCACAGCACTGGATGAAGACAAGACAAAATCCTCTGGGATATCTGTGCAGTCACCTCCTATAACAGGTGTTTCAGGAATCTTCCTTTTATCTGGACTTAGGATTCTGTGAGTCTGAGAATCCTGCATATGGCACATTTTCTATCTGTGACGGGCGAAGAATAGAAGATCTGCCTACGACTTCTGGAGATGTGAAAAGTATGGCACAGCTTTCAGCAGCTATGCCATCGCTAGCGTTATCTCCACTTAAGGTATGCATTCTAGGTAAAGGTAAAGGGACCCCTGACCATTAGGTCCAGTCGTGGCCGACTCTGGGGTTGTGGTGCTCATCTCACTTTACTGGCCGAGGGAGCTGGCGCACAGCTTCTGGGTCATGTGGCCAGCATGACTAAGCTGCTTCTGGCCAACCAGAGCAGCGCACACTGTTTACCTTCCCGCCGGAGCGGTACCTATTTATCTACTTGCACTTTGACATGCTTTCGAACTGCTAGGTTGGCAGGAGCAGGGACCGAGCAACAGGGGCTTACCCCGTCACGGGGATTCGAACCACTGACCTTCTGATCGGCAAGTCCTAGGCTCTGTGGTTTAACCCACAGCGCCACCCACTTCCCTCAATTCTGCCTCCCTTCCAATCCATAGTCGCTGACCCGAGAGACGCCTATTTGCCAGCTGAGGTAAGTATGTCGCGAATTCCTCATGGCACTTTAGCAGAAATGCTCAGAGTTCCAGGTTCTTCAGTGCAGCATTATTTATTGTGAGCTAAATATATATACAAATATCTACAGAAGCAGTTCATACAGCCAGGCAGAGTTCCTGGCTGCACCATGAGGCAAATAGGAAGACTCTTTCTCTCTGACCACACTCCTCTACACCAGTGTTTCCCAACCTTGGGCCTCCAGCTGTTTTTGGACTACAATTCCCATCATCCCTTGCCACTGGTCTTGCTAGTCAGGGATGATGGGAGTTGTAGTTCAAAACCAGCTGGAGCCCAAGGTTGGGAAACACTCCTCTACACCACCCTCTGACCACCTTTACTGCTGGACAGGTTTCCCTTTTAAACCGATGACTGCCAATCAACTGTCAGCACATTACTGCTGAGTCATTCTGACCCAGCACCTCCATAGAAAGTATTGCATCAGCCTGTTGCATCAACTAGCAAACTCAAGCCTGCAGATTTACTATCTTGCGCAGCATTCTGTGAATCCCAACAAAGCACTGCCGCGGCCGCCGCGTTCAAAGAAATCAGATTGGTCTGGCGTGACTTATCTTTGAGAAATCCATCCTGGGTCTTAGTAATCACAGCATTGTTTTCTAAATGCTCACAGACCGACTGTTGAATTATCTGTTCTAGGATGCTCCCTGGTATTGATGTCAAGCTCACTGGTCAATAGTTACCTGGCTCTTCCTTTCCCCCCCTTTTTTGCCCGCCTCCAGTCTGTAGGGACCTCACCTGTTCTCCCAAGAATTCTAAAAGATAATAGACAAAGGCTCTGAAATTACACCCACAAGCTCCTTTAGTACCCTTGGGTGCAGTTCATCAGGCTCTGGAGATCTGCATTCATTTAAAGTAGCTTGGTGTTCCCTTATTACCTCTTTTCCTATCTTGGGCTGCAGCTCACTCCTTACATTCTGTAATCACCAGGTTGGGCATCACTTTCCTTTTGGGTGCAGACAGAGGCAAAGTAGGTGTTGAGTGGTTCCGCCTTTTCTCTGCAGACTCATGCAGTCTGCACCAGATTGCACATTAATGGGCATCAACCTTTCAACTGCATACCTTTACAGAACCCAGCCCTGATTAGCCCAATGTATGGAGAGGCATCACTGTCAGATTGCTACTTGTCACAATATGCCTGGTTGCAGACATATGTCCTCAAAATCTTTCCATCGCTTCCTGTCTTAGTGTTATTACAGTCTGTTGAATTTCATGCAAATTCACAGCACTTTTTGGGCTGTGGAAAAGTATGCAGTATGCTTTCATCTATTTGGGTCCCCCCTTCACAACCACACAATGCTAGCAAGTTACATTAGCGTTGCAAAACACAGAGAAAAGAGAGCAATAGCTGCACAAAACAAATGTCAGGTGCTTGTCTCAGGCAGGCAACTTCTCATATTTATTTTAGAGCTCAACATTACTATATTGTTCTTTTTATTTGATAACAGCTTTGGTAATGGCTTTCATTTGCAGTAAATCTCTCATTCTGTCTTTCTCTTTCTATTAAAGCTAGGACAATGACCTTTCTGAGATGCCAACATGAAAGCTTTAAGAAAGAAAAGAAAGAGAGAAACATAGCCAGTGTTAAGAGGGTATTTAATGAAAATATAGTAATTATAATATCCCGGAGCCCTTAGAAAAAGCTGCCCAGCCTGCAGAATACCCAAGAATGTAATAAAGTATAATCAGTTCAGTGGTTAAAATATGTAAAACAATATACCAAAATATTTTATCAGTCAGCAAGTTTTTCATAATGAAATGTCACAGCTACAATAACTGTTGGATCATAAATCACATTCATCCTCCCAAAGCTTGTGTGAATAAGTGCTTCTTCAAATGGCACCTACATTTTAAGACAAAGCATAGTTGTAAAGGAAACAAATTTCAGTCAAGAGTGCCACAATGGATGAGGCCCTGCCCCATGTCCCAGGAGTTCACCATGTGACTGCACCGAATGATCAAGTCACCTTTTAAATTTCCCTAATGCACCAGGGTGATGCTATGCTGGAGGCATGGAGGGCAGCTGGGACATTTGCTCAATGAAGTTGCATGGGGTGCTTTGCTGCAGCTACCCAGTGCATTTTTCAGCACTGGTCATCCCTTTTAAGAGGTTTTAGGCCTTGCTTTCCAGAGCTCAGTGGCGTGCCAGAGTGAACTGTCTCTTTCTTCATTCCTTAATGCCATAGAAGGGAATAAAAGGTCAGCTCTCTTGCTTCTGCGTATATAGAAAACTAGGTCATTAGATCCAGCACTGTAGACAGCATGTAATGCTTAACCAATCTCCAGCACAGAGTTAAGAGCTCCCCATGTTTTTCTAACTCATATCGGCATCATCCATATTTCATCCTGGATAATAGCTGCTATTGCCCCTCTCCATTATGGGGACAGTGTGATGTTGTCAGCTACCATCTACAATATTGCAATCTACTTGCATCCTGAGATAGCTCCAGCAAGGAATTCTCCAAACTAAGGCTGCAATCCTAACCCCATTTACCCAGGAGTAATGTTCCTTCATGTCAATAGGACTTCTCAGTAGACATGGTTAGGATTACACTGCAAACTGCTTAATGACTACATCCCCATTAGGAAGTAGTGATTTGGGAATTTTGTAACCCAGAAGGCATTTCCATGCAGTCAGTCACACGAGAACTGTATGGTGATTCTAAAACCATGTATTTTGACATGGTTACATACTTAATTCATTCCAGAGGTCCGTTCTTAACCTGAAACTGTTCTTAACCTGAAGTGTTAAGTTGTGGGTGAACATATCAGACGACACAGCGATTCTTCAAACAGCTCTTGTTTATTCACAGGCCAGAACAGAACTGAACTGAACGGTTCAGCCAGCCTGCTTATATAGTGCTCCACTACAACGCAACAGTAACCACTTTCTGTAACTATCCAATCACTGAACGTCACTTTCAATCCCTTATTTGCATATGTGGACCTGCGTGAAAACTATCTACGGTATCCCCCTGCTGGCCCAGGGTGGGAACTTCAGTACATATCATGAAGCACCACTTTAGCTAATGGGGCCTCCCGCTGCTGCCGCACCACCGCTGCGCGATTTCTGTTCTCATCCTGAAGCAAAGTTCTTATCCCGAGGTACTATTTCTGGGTTAGCAGATGTAACCTGAAGTGTATATAACCCGAGGTACCACTGTATAGGAGCTGCCCTGGCAGGATGCAAATTTTAAAAGGTTAATTAATTACTGGTAATCAACAGGGGTGTTGTTGTTGTCAAAAACCAATCAATTTATTAAGGAACAACTGTACCACTAACTGGAACCAATTACTAGGATTGTATCTCACTGGTGCTTAAGTAACTACACTGGCTCCTGGTCCATCTCCAAACACATTTCAATGTGCTGCTGTGGCGCTTATTTGCAAACAGGCTTTCTGGTGAATATACACTGCTTGTGCTGTATGCAGTATAAATACATATACATCATGCGTATGTGCACATGGATTACACACAATTTCTAAGTACTGTACCTTTCATATAGTAGAGCTGTGATGTGTCAAATGGCCCCAGCCCCAGCACACTTTGTGTGTTAAGTGGCAAAAGGAATTAAAGGTAAGATGTTCTTTCTGGTCCTTAACTCTCTCCCCCACAACCCCATTCTCCATCACAACCATGCATGTATTACCATGGTACCTTCACTTAAGTGTGGGTATACCTCATGCTGCAGGAGGTAGTCAGTCTGGTTATACTGCTGCCTTCCATTTGAATTTTAAAATTATGCATATATGGATGTGCAAGAAGTATTGTAAAATAACAATATAGTCTTATTTAAACAACCTTATTTGGGATGAATACAAATTTAATACAGATAAGAGCCAAATTTAAAATATGGTAATTTCACTTCTGTAAGTTAAAGGATAAATGTAAAGGATAAATCATTATCCTTTTATTACTTGTTACATGTAGGACGTCATAAGGAAATAATTCAGTTCCTAATATTCCTTGCCCCTTCACAATCCCTCCCCCTTTTCAGGTCCTTTTATGCATGCAGAGTTCCCATAGATCTTATGTGACAAAATATATCCAAGGCCAAATACAACAGGATCTATGAATTTAAATTTTAGCTACACAATCATCCCACCACATAATTAGAAGTTCATCTAACAGAATTATCATCTATTAAAAAGGGTGACTCCTACTATGATTTTTGCATTTAAAACAATGTTTTAACCTTAATCAGAAAATAAGGCAAAATTACAGTGGTTATCTCAAGTTAAGCAAGCCGTTTAAATTCATGTCGAACAATGACTATTTTGTTAGCTTTCCGAGCCTCAATTAGGTTATCATTTTCACTCTATAATTCAAAACATGTACTCCTCTGGTAAAGATGTGTAATAGCTGTAAATTATGTGTGAGTATGGGCATATTTTTGACTGTTTCGGCTTAATGTGCTTTGATTCTTAACAGACAAGATAAAACACAAGAAGGTAGCGATTATCCACAATGTTGTATGCCTCCACATTTCTCCACCTACCTGCTAATATGCCCCATGCACTATGGGAAAGAGACTCTGGTTGTAATATAAATTAAGAGGGCCACTCGTTCTAAAAAGAAATGATTCTCGAAATGAATCCATCAGCTCACCATCCTGCTTTGTGTGTTTTTAAACATACACTGCCAACAGCATGTTTTGATTTCCCTTGTGTTTAGGCAGTACAGTGGTACATCGGGATGCAAACAGGATCAGTTCTGGAGCCCCGTTCGCATCCCGAACGGAACGCAAGACGCGATGGCGTGTCTGCACATGTGCAGGTGGCGTTTCGCTGCTTCCGCGCATGAGTCATTTTGAGCGTCTGCGCATGCGTGAGCGATGAAAGCCGGAAGTAAAGCGCTCCATTACTTCCGGATTGATGCAGAGCGCAACTCGAATGCGCTCAACCCGAAGCACATTCAACTCGAGGTATGACTGTATCAGCAATCTTAAGTGTAGGGGGGAGAACGATGCATGTGAATGAACTAGCAGCCTGATCCTGCTTATAAAAGGACCTTGTTTTCTTTTATCAGTTGTTATTTATGTCAATTAAATTGCAATACGCATCCTACACGTTTAGTTGGAAGTAAACCCAGATAGCCAGTGGGGCCACACCAGTGCTCAACCAGTCCTCCAGTCAGTTGTTTCACTGTGGGAGGCAGTGGGGTTTTACTGGGAGGCACTGGGGGAGGACCAGGTGGCAGTGAGATTGCCATGCTGCAAACACACAAGCAGAAGCACCAGATTGGCTTCACAAGCTTTTGTTGTTCTACAAAGTAGCACTCATATTTCAGTAACTTTTCTTCCCTCTGGTGCCGGTATTGTCATCAAAACAAGCAAGAGCCTTACAAAATCCATGGATCGCAGGCCAAGATCCTGTTTGGAGAATCTGGTCCTGGTCAGAACAACCTCAAAGTTTGCATTATCAAAAAAGAAAAAATTAAACGCAGAGCCAAATGCAACTCTTCTCAACTGTTTCGTAGTCTAAGCCACTGAGCCTCTTGGGCTTGCTGATCAAAAGGTTGGCAGTTCGAATCCCCGTAACAAAGTGAGCTCCTGTTGCTCTGTCCCAGCTCCTGCCAACCTTGCAGTTTGAAAGCATGCCAGTGCAAGTAGATAAATAGGTACCGCTCTGGCGGGAAGGTAAACGGTGTTTCCGTGCGCTCTGGTTTCCATCACAGTGTTCCGTTGCGCTAGAAGCGGTTTAGTCATGCTGGCCACATGACCTGGATAGCTGTCTGTGGACAAATGCTGGCTCCCTTGGCTTGAAAGCAAGATGAGGAAATGACTGGCAGAATCCGAGACCAGGGAGAAGAGTCGGTGGAGGAAGATTGAAGGAAATTTAAAGACTATCTACAGAAACATTGTAAAATTAATATTTGTTAGAAGGATGTTGGAATAATATTACTGTATATGATTTTAGCAGAAATGATATAAAGGATTTGGGAATAACTGACTGTTAATTGGTGAAAGGAGGAAAAGTAAAGTTACATTATATTAAGACAATTTACAGGACAAAAAATTTAAAAGAGGGAAAGGATTTGCTGAAATAGACAATCGACCTAGAATACAAAAAAGGGAGGTGTGAGTAGGTCAAGGAAACAAGCTAATGAAAGAATAGAAAGGAGATTTTATGCTTTTTCTTTCTTCTAATTTTGTTTTTCTTTAATGGGTTTTACTTTTTTATTTTTTATTTTTATTTTTTCTATATTGTAGTGTGTTGCTTGGTTTTTGTTTAACGTGGTATGTTCATTTTTTCTTTTTGTAATTCTTGAAACTTTAATAAATATCATTTTTTTTAAAAAAAAAAAGCAAGATGAGCGCCACAACCCCATGGTCACCTTTGACTGGACTCAACCATCCAGGAGTCCTTTACAAACCACTTTTGTGGGAGTTATGGGTGGCTATACCTTTTTGCATTCGAGCGAAGGGCATTGTGTGAATGTAACAAAATGTACAATGAATGTAACAAAAAATGTAACAAATGAATGTTACAAAAATGTAACAAGAAAATTTCACCCACCATGTTTCAGGACAGCCCCATGCTCTTGACTCGCTGGACGCTATTCCTGATATTATCATCCCCTTCCTCTCCTCTCCTCCATTATACCTAATTTGATGTTTGTTTGTTTGATGTTTGTTTGATGTTTTATCGTGTTTTATTAAAAAAAAAATATTTTTATTAAGTACAAATTAGAAAACATACATATTTACAACAAAAGAAAATACAAAAGAAAAAGAAAATACATAGTGTTTTAAATATTTTGTTCTGTTGGGAGCCACCCAGAGTGGCTGGGGGAACCCAGCCACATGGGCGAGGTATAATAATAATAATAATAATAATAATATTGTTCGTTTGTAACGGAAAATCATTCAAACGCAAAAAAATATATATTTTTTTTTAAAGGAAACGAACATTTCTAACGGCCACGAAGCCACACGCTTTTTGGGTCGTGGGGTTGCTTCGTCGCTTGGGGTTGAGCGCGTTCACACGACGCAGCCGCGCCAAAAGCGCCTCCTTTCCCTCGACAGCCGCCGTTTTTATATCGCGCGCTGCTTCTTCTCCTCCTCCTCCTCACAGGTTTTCCCGCTCTTTTCCCCCGCCCAGCGCCGGGAGCGCGCACGTGGGGCGGCGGGCGCGCTCCCGCGGCCCGGCCCCGCCGTCCCTTACCCGGCCGTCTCCTCCTCAGCTTCGGGGGGAGGCGACCCGCCTCAGCCACTGCGCCGCCGCCGCCGCCGCCGCCCGCGACGGATAGAGGAGGACGGAGGGGGCAGCGATGGTAGGTGGCCCGGGCCCGGGCTCGGCTTCTCCCTCGGGAAGGCCCCGGTGCGGCGGGAAGAGAGGCCAGGCCCTGGCCGTCGAGGAATGGCGGGTCTGGGGCGGCGAGGTGGGGGGGGGGGGGAGCTGGCTTAGCAGCGGGGCAAGCGAGAGGCGCTGGGTCCTACCTCGGGTGGGGGCTGGCATGAGACGGGCCGGGCCTTCCGCAGTTCGGGTGCGATGGGGATATCCCTTCCTTGGCACTTACTATTATATTATTCTCTCCCACCCCCTCCTTGCTGTACTGCTTTTTTAAAAAAAAGGTTTTGGCCTAGTTTTTCCTCCTAAAGACCAATCCGATCGACCTCAGGCCGCAGGTGGGGATCCTGAGTGATGAGATAACTCTCTACTTCCCCCTCCCCTCCTTCCTTTTGCTCAGAAGCAAGTCCCATTCAGTTCGGTGGGACTTCCTCCCCCCCCCCCGGGGAAAAAAGATTGCAGCCATACACACACAATTTCTTGCAAGTAGGAAGCCAAGGCCCGTTGCATTCAGTGGGACTTCCTGGGCAAGTATGTGTAGGATTTGCAGACAAACACATGCAATTTCTTGCAAGTAGAAAGCTGGAGTTGTCTGCTCAGAAGCAAGCTCCGTTCAGTGGGACTTCCTCCCCCAGGCATATAGGATTGCAGCCGTGCACACACAATTTCCTGCAAGTATGAAGCCAAGGCGCATTGCATTCAGTGGGACTTTGTGGGCAAGTATGCATAGGATTTGCAGACACGCACACACACACACACACACACACAATTTCTTACATGCAGAAAGCTCTCTCAGGGAGAAGGCTAGATTACAACCTTCCCATTCCTATCTGCTGATTGAAAATGAATGTTTTAGCTTGGCACCCAAACTTTTTTGTTTGCAGGGATTTTTGTTCTCTCGCCTGGAGGAAGGTTTTTGCCAGTTAAGACTTGGACCAATGAGAGATCGGTCATTGTGTGTGCAGCTAGTCCAAGAAAGGCAAAGGCTGCAGCTTTCTCCTTGACATGCTACTTAATAATAATAATACTTAACATTAAGGGATTTATATGCATATGTTGCTAAATGTACTATAACTTCAGAAGTGATGATTTACCACTGGTAGGAACTTGCCTTGTAAGACATTTAACCATTGGCCCATCTAACTTTTGTATCTGCTGACTGGCAGCAGCTCCGCAGGGGAGGTACTGGGGGTTGGCGCTGCAGAAACCCCTGCAGCACTCACTAGCTGCCATTGAGAAGTAGCAGCCTTCTGGGAGTGGAAGGCGGATCATCTTTGGAGATTTGGGCTCCCTCCTGTGTGCGGTGGCATTTAAGGTAGAGACAGCGATGACAGCACTTCCTTCGCAAAGCAGGTGGGCATGTGGCAGGTCAAAGCAGGAGCCATCTCTGCTTGTCTGCTTCCTTTTCCCGCATCGTCTCCCTCTGGAGTGCTGGGGATTGGGCCCAGGATAGCCCCTTTGCCTTAGAGGCAGGGGAGCAGAGGTACCTGCTGCTCACAGGGAGCAATGGTAACAGGGAGCTTGCCATGTCCCCTTGTGCCATGTGGTGTATTGGGCTTTGTTTTCCACAGGCATCTGGTTGGCCACTGTGAAAACAGGATGCTAGACTAGATGGGCCATTGGCTTGGTCCAGCAGGGCTCTGTTTATGTTCTTAGGGTCACTTCTGCCTCTCAGTTGCTTTCTGTTGCTCCTGAAGGAGCGTTTCCACCCCCGTTGTTCTGCCTGGACACTGAGGTCCAGCACTGAGGGCCTTCTGGCGGTTCCCTCACCGTCAGAAGTGAGGTTACAGGGAACCAGGCAGAGGGCCTTCTCGGTAGTGGTGCCCGCCCTGTGGAACATCCAATCAGATGTCAAGGAAATAAACAACTATCTGACTTTTAGAAGACATCTGAAGGCAGCCCTGTTTACGGAAGTTTTTAATGGTTGAAATTTTATTCTGTTTTTAGTGTTCTGTTGGGAGCTGCCCAGATGGGCGGGGTATAAATAATAAAATTATTGTTATTATTCTGTTTCTGACTGGCACAACACAACTAACCACATTGCTGTGATGGCAGCAGCTACAGTCATGTTGTTGTTTAGTCGTTTAGTCGTGTCCGACTCTTCGTGACCCCATGGACCAGAGCACGCCAGGCACTCGTGTCTTCCACTGCCTCCCGCATTCCGGTCAAACTCATGCTGGTAGCTATGAGAACGCTATCCAACCATCTCGTCCTCTGTCGTCCCCTTCTCCTTGTGCCCTCAATCTTTCCCAGCATCAGGGTCTTTTCCAGGGAGTCTTCTCTTCTCATGAGGTGGCCAAAGTATTGGAGCCTCAGCTTCACGATCTGTCCTTCCAATGAGCACTCAGGGCTGATTTCCTTAAAAATGGATAGGTTTGATCTTCTTGCAGTCCATGTGACTCTCCAGAGTCTCCTCCAGCACCATATTTCAAAAGCATCAATTCTTCAGCGATCAGCCTTCTTTATGGTCCAGCTCTCATTTCCATACATCACTACTGGGAAAACCATAGCTTTTACTATGCGGACCTTTGTTGGCAAGGTGATGTCTCTGCTTTTAAAGATGCTGTCTAGGTTTGTCATTGCTTTTCTCCCAAGAAGCAGGCGTCTTTTAATTTCGTGGCTGCTGTCACCATCTGCAGTGATCATGGAGCCCAAGAAAGTAAAATCTCTCACTGCCTCCATTTTTTCCCCTTCTATTTGCCAGGAGGTGATGGGACCAGTGGCCATGATCTTTGTTTTTTTGATGTTGAGCTTCAGACCATATTTTGCGCAGCTACAGTCATACCTCGGGTTAAAGTAGCTTTGGGTTGAGAGTTTTCGGGTTGTGCTCTGCAGCAACCCGGAAGTAATGGAACGCGTTACTTCGGGTTTCGCCGCATGCGCAGACGCTCAAAATGACATGCGCAAACACGGCGAATTGCAACCTGCGCACGCACAGACGTGGGTTGCGTTCGCTTCAGGATGTGAACGGGGCTCCGGAACGGAACCTGTCGCATCCAGAGGTACCACTGTATTGCCTCTGCTGCTTTGTCAGCTGCCTCCATACACTGGCTATCTTCTGGTTGATGTGGCAGATAATCCCAAGGACTTAATCACCCAGAGATAGAAAGTGAACAAGGACAGTGGCTTCTTCTTCCAGGTTTTTTGACTGCTGCGTTGCCCACTAAGGCATGTAAGCAGCATAGGGAGTTCAAAGAGAAGGCGCAACTGCAGTTTCTGCCCATTTGCTCTTTGCTTCTGGGTGGAGAAGACCTAAGTCCATGATGCACAGACCTAACTGCTGTACCTCCTAAAGAGAGAGAGAGCAGAGGTGACAGCTTTTGCTTCCTGCAACTGCCTCTGTTGTTCATTCAGGTGAGCAAGCAGTGGTGGCAGCTGTTGCCTTTAAATGCTTTGCGTCTCCCTCTGGGCAGTGTGGCAGGGATGTTTTCCCACTGGGGAAAGGTGGAGGGGGCCCTGAGCATTTTTGCAGAGAACCCGCTTCCCCAGCTTGGAATAGGCCATGTCCCACTACTGAGAAGCAGTATATCCTTTTATGGTGGAGGATATGAAATTCATCCATGTTCTTAAACCAAATTGGCATTATTCAAGTTGTTGAAATGACAGTCAATTATATATATATATGTATGAATGGTATGTTTGAGCTGTTATTCAAGTGAAAAAAACAGTGAGAACAACTTCTGAAAAAAGTTCTCATTGTTTTCAATGCTGCCTCAAAATCTTTGGATGGTTGGTACATTGCTAGTCACTAGGGCAGTAAACATGAAATGAATGTGGTGCAGTTTTCCAATTTAAGTAACTTGCAGTGCAATCCTACCTCTGTCTACTTGGAAGCAAGTACAATTGCACTTAGTGAGGCTTAATCCAAAGTAAGTGGGTATTGGATTGCATCTTTATTATAAGTGCCTTTCTTTTCCCCAGAGGGGGTTACAGCATAACCTTGCATATTGGTGGGTTTCTTTTGTTGGGGTATCCTACGGCCCTTGTGTGTGTGCATTCATTTATATCTCAGGGAAGTGTTTGAAAGATCAGGAAGTCATCAGATAGTCAGCCACATTAGAGAACCCTCCCTCCTCCAGTCTTGAGCCTGGTGTTAGAAATCTGAAGTCTAGGTATCTGGTTGGCCCTTGGGTACCCCTGTCTATAGGAAGCAGCTTGGCTTGGCAAATACAAGACACCTTGAGAAACTTCCAGCATCTTTTATTCCTCCACCAGCATGTTTTCCCATCATTTGTAAGAGACACATGGATTGAATTCATGCACTGGCATGTTTATGGTTCTTAAAGTAGGATTCTAAAGATTTATGCTACATTATTATTATTTATGTTGATAATAAAGAATAATGCAGAAGTAGTGTGTATGTAGCAGCCAAAAGAACTTAACAAGGCCTTGACTATATACATATTTATTGTTCTGCCAGTCATGTCACCACTTCCTTGTAGGTCCCACCAGTGATTAAACTGCGCACACTGCTCTCTGCTTGTCATATAGATTGTATTAATAAATAGTTTGTTTCTTACTCCCAGAGAGCTGTCTCTTACTGGTGTGTGTGTGGGGGGGGGGACGACTATTCATTTGGAAACAGAGGGTGTTAAGAAAACCAAACACATTGTTCCTTGCTAAGCCATGAATATGGAGTACACACTTTTAAAATGGAAAGAGGTAGGCAAAGAATCGCAGTAAAAATATTGGCTCATAAATGAATTAATAGGCAGATTATGACTAAAATATTAAAAAATTCAATAATAGATCTATATTTTACAAATCTAGTTTTTCAAATGAAAATTCTGCTTGATATTCATCGTGCCTTGAGAGCATTCAGTCAGAACAAAACATCCACAAATGGGGAAGATTTATGCAAATTGGAATCTTGCTAATTTCCTGAAATTATGAAGTTAATATGAAGCAAAGGCTTTCACCTGCATGTTAAAGGAGTCCAACTGTCACATTTGCATCGCTCGTGGCATTTTAAAGCTAGGTCCGTGGTGCCTGGTAAAATTGAAAAGCAACTTTCAATGAACTAGGGCAGTATTTAATCTCTTTGCATCCAATAAATAAATAAATTTAGTGGATGTTCACATATTCAAACTTAGGAACATAAGAAAAGCCCTGCTGGATCAAACCAAAGGTCCATCTAGGCCAGAATCCTGTCCCCACAGTGGTGAACAAGATGCCCCTGGGAAGCCCATAAGCAGGACATAAGTGCAAGAGCACTCTCCCTACTTGCAGTTCCCAGCAAGTGGTATTCACAGGTTTGGGACATGGCGCTGTAGTCTAAACCACTGAATCACTTGGGCTTGCTGATCAAAAGGTCGGCGGTTTGAATCCCCATGATGAGGTGAGCTCATATTGCTCTGTCCCAGCTCCTGCAACCTAGCAGTTCGGAAACACACCGGTGCAAGTAGATAAATAGGTACTGCTGTGGCGGGAAGGTAAACAGCGTTTCTGTGCGCTCTGGTTCCCGTCAGGTGTTCCATTGCACCAGAAGCGGTTTAGTTATGATGGCTACATGTCCCGGAAAGCTGTCTGTGGACAAACACTGGCTCCCTTGGCCTGAAGCGAGATGAGCGCTGCAACCCCATAGTTGCCTTTGAGTGGATGTAACCATCCAGAGGTCCGATCCCTTTTTACTTTACCTTATTCAGAGTTATAGTACCTCAGATACCATACACAGCCATCATGATTAGTAGTTGTCTGTCCTCAAACTTCCAGCAGCTTTGTTCGCTAGCTCCTGGCTTTAGTGTTATGAGAGGAGGAGAAAATTGATAGTAATTTTATTTTCTGTGACAAAGTGGATGGGACACCTTGCATAATTTTATACACCCCTATCATGCACCCCAGCAGTACACATTTCCCCCCAAAACTTAGTAAGACCCAAATGTTTTTAACTTTTTTTGTTGAGAAGTTGCTGCACCCCTTTGATCATTTTGATCGCCTGTTTCTGAACCTTTCCCAGGCTTATCACAGAAATCAAAGCGTACAGCTATAGACCTAAAACAGCATTGCAAGTTATGTTCCTTGCATCTGGCAAACACTGTTCTGTGTTGCTAACAGTTTACATTGTTTTCTTCTTCCAGTTGTTCCCTGCTTCCAGATTCTATGTAATCAATTTAGTTCTGAACTCTTGGGCTGTTTTTGTAATTACCAGGGTGTGGTTTATTTTCTGTCATCGACATAACCCCACTCCTTGCTTGTATAAGAGTTCAAAGTATAAACTAGGGTTATAAACTGGTCGGTTAAATTCATTTAAATATTTATATGATACCAAGCCTTAATTTCTTCTGGGGAGCAACAGTGGGAGAGTGCTGTTCCAAAGTGTAGGTGCTGCCACAGTAAAATACCTTACAGCTGCAGAATGTGTATTATGTGGGGCCTGTAACAGTGCCAGCTCCGCAGCAAGTTATTAGTCATTGCTCAAAGAAATACCATGTTTAAATGTTTCTTTACCCGACAGAAGAATTTAGATATTTAGGGTTGTTCAGGATTTCACTTGAGAATGTGAATGTTCACACTGGCAAGCCCTGCCCTCAATGTTCCCAGATGTGTGGACTCCTGTTTAGACCTTTGTGTGATTAGAAGGGGAATTTAAAGTGCATTTTGCTGTAAACCCACTTAGGAAACTCCCCTTGATTTGGAGCCCTTTCTTACCATGGTTCCTGGTAGCGGGGAGGTATCAGCAGAGTGCAGTTCAAAACTTCCTTCAAACCTTTGTGGTAGTTGCACCAAGATCTGAACAGGAGCCAGTGTGCCTGGTGACACTAGGGATGAGGCTAGTATGTGACTCCTGCTCTCACCCATGGTTTCAGTGTTTGCAAGGATGCTTGAACATACCTGAGTGAAACGTTAAAATGTCTCAAAACCGTCTCAGTATCGTAGGAAGATCCATATTTGAAAGTAGTGGCATGAACTATGGTTTGCAACTGCCTGCTCTGGCAGTTAGAAGGGAATCTTAGTTTTAGTAGGTTGGTGGCTTTACTGCAAAAGATACATTATTTGGTCCCCGCCCCCCCAATCCAAGGGCTGTTAGTTTAAGTGAACTGTGGATCATTTTTAATCTGTATCTAGGCCTCGTTGTATTTCCCAGACATTCAAGAAGACAAGTGATAGCATAGCAGTTTGAAAAATATAAATTGAGTAGCCCTTTGCTTCTTATAAGCTTAATAACAGTAATAGCTTCCACAAGAAACAGTTGTAGATCACAAGAAGACAAGCTTTATATCCAAATGGATAGGGACATTCTGATGAATCACATCTGATGTTGCTCCTTAAAATTAATAAGTTCCTTTGTTTATTTAAAGCAATATCTACCAAACTTTTCTGCCAAAAAACTCCCATAGCAGCTTATATAAAATCATGAAAAACAAGAAATTCCCCACCTGCACGCTTACAGTCTAAAAGACACAGCCCAAAACGAAAAGGGGATAAAGAGGGAAGAGGAAACTAAGCAAACTCAGGCACCAATTCTTAAATTACAGAGTTCTTATAATGACTCAGTGGAACGAAAATAGCAAGAGGTGAAGCCATATAGCAGAACCAGTGGGGGTACCCTGCTTTCCACCATGTTGACATGATGGATGGCTGCTGCTAGGTTCTGTTGTCAACCCCACCAATTAATCAAAGAGCAAGTTATACCCTGCAATTAAATATTTAATGGAGTCAGTCATTAATACCACAAGATTATGTCTATTAAATCAATATAGGGCAGACGAGGAGCATTTGTGCCAAATCAACATTAATCTGCAACTTAAGCATAGTGTAGGCAAAACTTGTAGCATAGTCTTAAGTGTATCTACTGTCATTAAGTCCCACAGGGTTCAATGGGGTTTTCTTCTTAGTGAATAAATGTGTCCTCTTCTCTCCCACAACAGGATTTGGCTGTTACATGCATTTGGGATTCATCTTAAAATGGCAATGGAATATTGTCTTAATTGGTAACAAGAATAATGGGAAGGACTGTGTACTATGGTCTGATGATGACACCATTTTGTAGATATTTGTTATTTTCTCCAAGTGAATTTCATGACCAAGTGTGAATTTGAACCCAGGTTTTCCATCCTAAATCTAACCCTAGCTCTCAGTATTACATTTTAGGTGCTTTATAGCCATCTTGACTTCACTGTTGAATTTGTTGATAATTTGCTTTGACTTGAGGTTTGAATTTATAGGTAAATATTGATAACATGGTGATCAGTGCTTAATGTTTCCGTTCAGGTTTATCGTTGCTATATGGTATGTGATTACTGTTCAGTCTTTCTATTGACAACATCTTCTAATGAAACATATGGGAATGAATACATTTGCTAAGTATGTTAACTAGTGTAAGGTTGTATGATTTGGAAAATTACAATTCCATTGTTGTTTGACTAAATGAAACAGATGGCTATTTCTTTTTTAAAGTACTTAATGAAAATAACCATTATAGAGTTATATAGGGCTAAACCTGCACTTCTCTGTATTTGTTTCCGAGATTAATCATGGTGTTTTCCCCTTAATTGTATTGTCAAGAAGCAAATTATGCATAGCTAGCACTCTAAACGTTTCTTGGTAATTTTGTCAAATGCACAGTGGGAAAATAAGTATTGTCATACTGGTAAAATCATACAGCGTAGCAGGGAAACTTAAAATATTATTCCATTCCATTTAAAGCTGTCTGGTGGAACAAAATGACTGTACACTAATTAGTCCTATATGCAATTTTAGTCCTGAAGGGTTCCATCTTTGAGACACTTTAGTTTTCCAACTGTGACGTGGGTATTCCTATAGGAGGTCACTGTTGCTAGGGAAGGCCTGAACGTACAGGAAAGGAAGGAAGCAGAATGAGGATCAAATTAAAAAAAGAGCAGTGATGCCTAAGAGGAAGTCAGTCTGGACAGAGGGAACCAAATGCTACCGTACACAAATGGCTTATTTAGAGTTATTTTGTGGTTGGGGGCAGAATTCCCTAGACAGTTAAACTGAGAAAGACTTTCTACCTAAGGAGTCCCAGAAAGCTCCTGGCAATCATGATGACTAATACTGGGCTTATAGCAGTGTGGGCTTTCCTGTTAAAAAAAGCAGCAGAAAAAGAAGTGACCCCCCCTTGCCCTTATCAGTGGAGATCTCCTTTAGCATGTTTGCCTTAAGAGTTAGTAAACAAATTACATATGCTGTATGAATAACTGGGACAAAAATACAGTAGTCCAGATTAGTTGAACTAAAATATTTGAAAAGGGAAAAAAATAAAGTGCACTTTTCATTCAAAACATATATTCAAGCATATTCAAAGCTTTACTAGAAAAGTATTGTATTGGAATACTTGTAAATATTTTAAGACATGACAACCCTTACTATATATCCGTATATCTATATTTATATCTATAGATAGATATAACAGTTTAATAACACATAATTACACATTTCTGGATTGAACAAAACCATCCACTGATGCATCACCCTTGCTTGTGCTAAGAAAATCTAGCTAAGATTGCCTACCCATATAAGGCTAAGAAAAATATTTTATGGGCTAGATATTTTGTTTATATTGTGATCCTCAGATGAAGGGTGATATAGAAATAAAATAAATAATAAATATGGAACATGGTCTGTGTGAGTGGAACTGTAGCTAAAAGCCATTTGGCGGTGCTTTTAGTTGTCATTTTTATCAGAGATCCATTCTCTGCAAGCCTTTGACCCTCCAAACCATGTATTTTGCCCTCCAAGGTATAGTACTAGATCCTTTTTGAATCCATCTTAAATTAACTCTCTCTTTGGCTTGAAGTTAATTGAAGTCTCTCCTCTTCCCAAACCAAACACATGTAGGGTCTTAAACGGGGCATCCCCAAAACCAGTGAATTCTTTCTAGTGTTAAGTTTCTTTCCTCTCTCCCATAATCAGATTTACCGTACTTTTCGCCCTATAGGACGCACCGGCCCATAGGACGCACCTAGTTTTCAGGGGGGGGGGGATCAAGTAAAAAAATATGATTCCCCCCCCCCCCGCAGCACTGGGAGCAGTGGACAGGCTGCATGCAGCCTGTGCGCTACTCCAAGACCTTCTCCCTGCTTTTGTGGGAGGTGGCGGAATTCCCCCACCTCCTGCAAAAGCCCACAGGAGCCCAGCGTGACTCCTGCGGGCTTTTCGACCAGGAGGGAGAAGGGACTGAAACGGCCACTCTTGGGGGAAAACCCCCAAGAGCGGAGCCCCTTTAAAGAGCGTGCGGCTTTTGCGGGCTTTTGTGGGAGGTGGGGGAATTCCCCCATCTGCCGCAAAAGCCCGCAGGAGGGAGAAGGGACTGACTCGGCCAGTCAGTCCCTTCTCCCTCCTTGGGGAAAAGCCCCCAAGAGCGGCGCGCTCTTTAAAGAGTGCGCGGCTCCTGCGGGCTTTTCTAGGAGGTGGGGGAATTCCCCCCCCCAGAAAAGCCAGCAGAAGCCGCAGAGCCCCTTTAAAGAGCGCGCGGCTTTTGCGGAAGGTGGGGGAATTCCCCCATCTCCCGCAAAAGCCCGCAGGAGGGTTGGAGAGTAGCGGGAAGGCGTCGCGCGCCTCCCCGCTGCCCCCCATCCTCTGGGGCTGGCGATGGGGGAAGCGCTGCTTTCCCCACAGCCAGCCTCGAAGCTGGGTTGGAGAGTAGCGGGAAGGCGTCACGCGCCTTCCTGCTGCCCCCCATCCTCTGGGGCGGGCGATGGGGGAAGCGCTGCTTTCCCCACCGCCCGCCTCAAAGAGCAGTCTCTCCTGGCTTCAGCGGAAGCAACGCGAAGCCTCCGGAGCGCAGGCTTTGGAGGCTTCGCGTTGCTATCGCTGAAGCCAAGGAGCCTGCATTCGCCCCATAAGACGCACACACATTTCCCCTTCATTTTTGGAGGGGAAAAGGTGCGTCTTATAGGGCGAAAAATACGGTAGTATTTGATGCAGTAATTCTTGTAGGAGCTCAGGGATGTTGCCAGATACTTAGAACTTTGAACTTAGGCCCAACCTACTAAAAATGCATACACTCCTGTAATACAAAGCACTCTTCCTAAAATTGCAAGGATGGGGGGCATTCAGCATGTGCTCCTGCACCAGCAGGACGTAAGATTTGAATTATGGTAGTATGACACAGCACTATTCGCGTTGTACATAAGGCACTGCTGAGTAATGGTAATATTTTCAGGGCAACTCTGGTGACGGAGTGGGACTGCTTATCCATTGCTAATCTGTGTGGCATTTTGGCCTCCATGGTGCACCCGCAGAGTGGAGACCAAGGGCACATTTGTAAACCAGAAAACGGATGTGGCCACCACACTGACACAGCTAGCGCAGTTACATATGCACTGCCGTCACACACTCTCCCCTCTGTCAGCAATTTGGCTTGAAAAGTGTTAGCTCTCCATTCCCAGGTGTAACACACACACACACACACACACACACACACACACACACACCCTACACACCTGAAAGCTTGAAACCTGCCAGCCCTTTGGGTACAGTGCAAAGTGCTTGCAATACCCCTTCCTACTCACCCAACTCACTCTGCTTTGAGAGAGGGAAGCTGTACATGTATTAATACAGGAAGCAGAGTTGGATCCAAGCTCTAAAGGAAGGGGTGAGCTGCACCTTTATGCCAGGGAGGGGGCTAACACCAGATCCTGTACTTAACAACACATCCAATTGGTGGGATGCATTAAGCAACATGCCAACACATAGTAAACCATAATTACTTCAGTTTAGACCCCTTCAAATGCAAGAAGTCTCTCTCTTTAAATAATTTAAATTCATGTCTAATTTGATATTGTATGTTTCTTGTACACATATGGAAGTTTTGCTGTAACTGTGCAATCACCAGTGGTGTAATTTGGCCTAATTAGCCTTTGCTTAGTGATTTGGGATGTCTATCAAGGACTGTTATGTTCTCAGGAAACGTTGTGAGTTAAAAGCTAATGCGGTGACCTCATCTCTATTCATTAAGCTCCAGAGTATAAACTGCACTGGAGAGCGACTGTTAAACTGTATCAGTCCATTTTTATGCTGCAAGTTAATCTGCTTTAATTTGGATACTAAATTTATCCAAGTTAACATTTGCAGTTATAACGGGAAATAATTTACAGGAAAAAATGCAGTATATTGTTCACTTCCCTTTTTGCCTTGCTTGCAAATGTTTCTCGGGATTTTGTTGGTGGTGGTGAGGCACAATCATTTTTATTTTCTTGGGTTCTTTAAAATGATGTTCCTGTTTGAAAATTGGTATGGCTTCAAGGGGAAATTATTAGCCAAGGACCAATAGAAAACACACACATTTGTATCATTTACTTTGTGCGAACGGTTTGCCTTTCTACTTAAACCGATCATTAAATGAGAGTGCAGCCACCGGCTCTTTAATATTAGAGCTATATGCACACTGTGTCGCTGTGCTGCTGGTCCAATCGCTCTTTGTGACTTCAGCTATTGGCTCAGAACGCTGCTTGTCTGACTCCATCTGCAGGGCTCTAACACCTCCTGCACTCAGATCCATTCAACACACAACTCGCGCCAGCTGACAGGCAAGCAGCAGCAGCATATCTTGCTCTCCTACTTTGTTTTGCCACACAACAAAGCTCTCTCGCAAGCAAATGAAGCTGGGAGTCATGATGGGGAGGAGTTTGACAGATCAAGTACTGGATCAAACTTAAAAAGCTAATATCTTAATTCAGCATACTGGAAAAAAGGTCACCTTGCCTTGCTGGAAAAAGAAGCACACAATCTCAGCCTTGCAGCTCTGTGTTCGGTACCTTCTGCTTGCCTCTGTTCTACGTAGTTAGGCTATCTGATTACACAGACAAGGATACTCATGGTAGATGACAAGGGAAAGAACATGAAATGTCTCACCTTCTTCTTGATGCTTCCAGAGACAGTTAAGAACAGGTCCAAGAAAAGCTCCAAGAAGGCAAGCAGTAGCAGTGGTGGCAGCAGCAGCAAGTTACCTCCAGTTTGCTATGAAATCATTACCTTGAAGACTAAAAAGAAGAAGAAGATGGCTGCTGATATTTTCCCCCGAAAGAAGCCGGCGAACAGTAACACCACTGCTGTCCAGCAATACCACCAGCAAAACATCAATAACAACAACATCATCCCAGCTCCAAACTGGCAAGGACTGTACCCCACCATCCGAGAAAGGTAAGCAAGTTGGGAAATGGTTTCTTAAATGTGCTTTTCAGTTCAGGGGCAGTCTGTAATGAGATGTGTGCCCTCTTTTTGAACAGCATGCCTTCCCGTTAGGCAGTGCTCAAAGAAGGGGAAATGCTTTTACGTTCCCCTTGTGCAGTTGCTATTTTTTCTCCTGATAATGAAGAATATTTTTGCATGCAAGCTGCCTTGATTTAACCTCTTAGGCATTCTTCTCTCATGAAGGCACTTTCACGCCATATTAATCTTCATATTTGATCACACAGTTTAGCATTTTTACTTTTACAAAAGTTCTTGCTAAGTTTTTCCTGCCTTTTTCATACTTTTTTAATTATTAAAAAATGGCCATAGCTTGGTACATTTAATGATTATTAAAGTCATTTAAAATCTGTTCTGCTTTTTTCAAAAAGGACTGTTTTCTTTCTCACTTTGTGTTTGTGTATTTTCTTGGTTGCTCTTGAAAGATTGTAACATTATAAGGAGCTGAATTGCATGTATGGGGTGCTGAAACCCTAAAATAACTTATTGCCTCTGTTTGTAGAAATGCAGTAATGTTCAACAATGACTTGATGGCAGATGTTCATTTTGTGGTTGGTCCACCAGGTGGGACCCAGCGGTTGCCAGGACACAAAGTAAGCAACAGCTGCATTACTAGATCTGACATGGGAAAAGCAAGGGGAACATCAACCGTTGCCATTGTAACAGTGTGGGAGGCTTGGGTACTGGAACTGACATAATTATGGAAGCTTTTAAGCATCTTTGCCTGGTGAAATGCTTTAGCAGTTTCCCCTCCAGTTAAATATCTTTGCTACTGTAATACAAGGTTGGGAAAATCTGTGTCTGTTTCTGGACCACAGTTCCCAGCCATGCTAGCCGTTGGGCATGGGAGTTGTAGTTCAACATGTTCCTCAACTGTGCAGTACAATATTACCCCCTCCAAAATCTTGTTTTACTGATTTATGACATTATGATCCTATCCTTCCACCAATCTGCCCTCCTTTTAAAAACTCGCAACAACCCTGAGAAGTAGGTTATGCTGAGACGGCGGCTGGTCCAAAGTCACCCTATAAGTGGGAATTTGATCTCAGGCCTCCACATATAACATTCTGAAACACTGCAACACACTGCCTCCCAGTGGGGATAGCAATGTATTAGAATAGCAGTCTGTTCAAGGGTTGTGGATGGGGTTTCTCCAGGATTCCCTTAGTGAGTTTTGCTTTAAAAATTCAGAGTGCAAAGTGAAGCCATGCCATGCTCTCTCATTATTGTTGATTGCCTTCATGGCTTCATTCTTAATGCTCACTGTGGCGCTGCCACATTTCTGCTTTTCTGTTGGCGATGAATTTTGTTCTAAAGCATGAAATAATATTTCCCTTTTTGAACAGTATGTCTTAGCTGTTGGAAGCTCTGTATTCCATGCAATGTTTTATGGAGAGCTTGCTGAGGACAAAGATGAAATCCGGATACCAGATGTGGAGCCTGCTGCTTTCCTCGCTATGCTGAAGTAAGCATCCTTCTTCATTGCTGGAAGTGAATTTGTTTGTACTTGATCTAGTAATGCCACAGTTAAAAAGTTAGGCATTGTCATAAAGAAAGAATTGATGTGCAAACACACTCATTAGCTTATGGATACGGTGTCTGTAATTGTGTGCTAATTATAGGACTTTTAAAAATGAATATTTTATTTATCCCTCCCTTCCTTCAGATGTCAAAGAGATAAAGAATTAAACAACTTTTAGAAGACATCTGAAGGCAGCCCTGTATCGGGAGGTTTTTAACGCTTCATGTTTTATGTTTTTAGATATGCTGTAAGCCGCTCAGAGTGGCTGGGGTATTGTTGTTGTTGTTGTTGTTTTATTAATAATAACCCCTCACTTCCCTTCCCCGCCTCCATCTCCTGCATATTTATTTAGTCAGTAGGTCACATTAGTCAAGCTGCTTTTTCATATACTTTATAAAGAATTGAATATAAAAAGGAAGAGCTTTAAAACAGGGTGAAATGGAAAGATTCCAAACTACTAATATACTGTTGCCCGTTTTAGACACAACACCAAGCCAAACCATGGCTTAGCACATCTGAGCAAGCATGCAAGTCTCCAGAGTGAAGATCACAGCCTCAGCAATCCTATCTCAGTCTTGCTGCTGTCATGCTTCCTGGGGCTAAGCCATGGTTTGGCTTAGTCTTCCACGGTCCAGGGTCATGGTTTGACTCACTTCAGTGAGTCAAAGCATGAGAACAAACCTTGGTTGCAGCGGGTGGTTTGTCTGGTGCAAGACGAACCATGGGACACAATCTTCACACTGAGATCTCACATGTTTCCTCATTCCCAATAAACCATGAGTTGGATTAGCATTACAGGTGAACCAGGTCTGCATTTGATTGTGCTACCCCTTTTTCTAATGACACAATTCCTTTTTATTCCTGATAAGCGCAGCTTCTGATGATGCTGTAAACGTCTGAAATGCAGTCACTGGTGATAACGTTTTCTTATAGGCCGGATGAATTTTCAAATGTTAAAAATAATAGTATTTTCTTAAATGCTGTTTCTGCATTTTAAACTTGAACTGAAGAAAGGACATGCATTTGGGGGGAGGTGATTTCTCCCTCCACCTGGCTTGTTTTTCTTGCATGATTAGTGGAAAGTAAGGAAGAGCAAGTTGCTTTCTAACAATGATTGCCCATTAACTCAGGATTTAATTTGGAATGTGTATTTGGAAACATCTAGCATTTCTTATTAAAAAATAATCGTTTTTCTTTGTGGCGTCTGTTACTATTTTATATGTGTGCTTATATATTATAAAAATCATTTCACTGTGCCATTGAATCACCCCCTGCAAGCTTTGCCTGACCATGTAACTGCTAAATATTAGTCTCAGGTCTGGATTGCCTTGGCGATTGTGAAGGGCACTTTCTAACTTTTCCTTAGGGTGCTTTTGCTGCTTGTAGCTGTGGCTAGTCAGCACACGAATGTGTGAAGAGCTTCAAAGAAAGGAGATGACACGTACGAACCGGCAAGACGCAGTTGTGTCGTCATTTGTGGCTAGATCTGTCAAACTGCGAAGGTTGCAGTATTTAAATATAGGTGTTACGTCCTGATGCAAATGGGATGTTGTCAGGTGAATAGTATGATATGTTCAGGTTATAAATACCAGCAGTGCCTTAGGTAGATATGGGATCTTCGGTTGAATCTTACCGTGCCAGAAAAAAAGGATTTACTGCTTGATGCAGCTCTACAGTGGAAAGAGTTTATATCTTCCTAAATGCAGGCACTAGGAGGCATACTCAAACAGAGCACAGTCTAATACAGGTTTAAGGGCACTTCACAACCTTTGATTTCAATAGGCCTTTGATTTCAGTAGATGCTTGTGTGTGTTCTGCTGTGCACTTGATTGTACTCTTGGTGTGCACAGTTCTGGAAACACGGATTTAAGAGTAAGACGAGTGGATTCATCCTAATGAAAACATGTTTAATACTCAACATTTACAGTGAGCTGGACTCTCCCCTGTCAAAATAGGGTAGCAGCGGAAACATCACAATGGGAATACCATGTTTTCACTATCCATAGCTAAGGTGTGCCAGGAGAGAAGAAAGAAGGGAAGAGTGCAAACCAGGTCACTGTTATCTCCATTCTTGATTTTTTCTTTCGGTGATAACCAGTTTATTATCTTTCTACGGCAATTTTTAAAAAGCATCTCTAAAATTAGGAGCCAGACATTTTCGCAATTAAAGAAAAATATGGCTGTTAGAGTAGGCTTAGGTGTACTTTATTGTCCTAGTTCATGACCAAACTATACAAGATGTTTAACTCTTTCATCTCCTGATAAGAGTCCTGAGGAAGGTCCCTCTTCTGAGGCTGGTATTTGTTTTGTAGGGGAAGTCTCCAAAACCAGGGTGGAAGAGGGATTTTCCTCGGGACTGCAGCTGGGGAGATTGACCCCAAACTGCCTGGTGTTATTTGCAGTGTTGAAAACTGGCCCATTAAAGACACATTTTACAACATCTAGGCAAGGTACAGCAAAAGGTAAATCTGTAAAGTGGCTTAAAGCATATCTTACTGATATTTGTAAGCTACTCTGTGAGACTGTTTTCTGTTGAAGAGTAGGATTAAAATTATTTTAATAGAAAAATATTTAGACCCCTGGCTTCTAATATGTGTACAATATGTTAAAATATGTGGTGTTAAAACCTACTTGGTTTCTATATCTCATGTTTTGAATGCATAAAACCTCTACACTGGTGATGTGCACATTTGCCCTGAACATAAAAGGAAAATATGCATTTTACTTAAAGTATTAGTTATCATTTCTATGTATGGTAAGTGTCACTTAAACATTCGGAGCTTTTGTCTGACAGTTGCTTTTAATCCACCAAAAATCCCCAAAGCAATTTCATTGTTATAATAAAAGTTTCATTTTAAAAAGACCACAGGTAAATTAGCCTGTTGCTACTGTTTATAATAGCTGTGCAAGTTAGATATTTAACATCCCTAAGTGCTGTCTTCTATGCTGTATTCTTTCTGACACTTAAAATCCCAAGGGCTAGAAGTACGTGTTAAAACATTGTGCATCCAAGAGAGATTATGGTTGCCTTGTAAATGAGCAGCTAGTGCCCCATAGGGAAAATCAAAAGAAGTAAACACAAATCTTTTAAACAAGAGCTTAAGTGAAATTGACATCAAAGCTTCACAAATACAGTTCAAAATATTCTGCCACCCCCCCCCCCAGCAACAAATGGCTTTTAAACGATGTCATGACTACCTTCATCCTCCTTCCCTTGCCTCAGTGCCAGATCAAAACCAGTTTGTGTTACTTCCCTCCCTCCAAATAATTAACTTTGCTAGAAATTACTAGGTTTCCCATTGTGATCTGCAAGTCATACATATATGGCTGCTCTAAACTCTTTTCATAGTGGTCAGGTTGAATGTTCAGCATGAATTGCATGCAGTATGCAAAACAAACCAGATTGAAAGAGAAGTACCTTTGCCTTGTTCGTGTGCTCGAGTAATGCCTCCTTTTCTTCTTCATTGCGCTTGGGAGCTGGAGGAGGATAGGCAGGAGAAACTAAGGGTACTACTGGATGTGCATTTTTGGAGTATGCTGTGAGTTCACTTGGGAGACAGCCTATCAGCTTCTTAGGGGCGCTATCCCAGCCTGAAAGAGTTTGGCTTCAGAACCCAGCTAGATCCCCAAACAATCTATTGCAGGCACACTACAATCTGCTCCATAATCTTATGTGGAATGGATTGTGGAAGATGTTATCTGGAGTACTTTGATCACTTCCCTTGAGTGATCCGATTGCAATGTCAGTTGTCAGAAACAAGGAAAATAAGACCTCTGTAGATGATAGGATGAGGGTGTCCATCTAGTTGACCACCATCCTTTCCAGCAATGGTCAGTCCCTGGTGAAGCCCACAAACAGCCCCTCCAGTGTCTGCAGCTAGTATCCAGAGAGACACAGCCATTGAACCTGAATAATCAATTTAACTAGTCATAGTGAATATGCATTTTCAAGAGAGCGATCTTCCATAAATATGTCTGCTCTTTTACTGGCTACCTAAGCCAATGGTAATTACCACATGTTGTGTTGGCGAATTCAGTGCATTTGTACATTCATTTTCAAACAGATTAGTTTTCAAACGTTTTGGCTCCCTAAGACTGCAAACCCGGAAGTGAGTGTTCTGGTTTGCGGACTATTTTGGGAAGCTGAACGTCCAACGGGGCTTCAGTGGCCAATCAGAAGCCACGCTTTGGTTTCCGAATATTTTGGAAGTCGAACGGACTTCCGGAACAGATTCCGTTCGACTTCCAAGGTACGATTGTATTTTAATTGTATGTTCTGTGAAGAAGTGCTTTTTGTCTGTCATGAGACAGACATTTTTTCCTGAAATACAAGTCCATTATATTTCACCATGCGCCAAATTAAATTGGTTGTCAACTTTACACTATAATGAGCTAAAGCTTAAGTTGATTGATTCATGGGGCTGCCAGTTAAGGGCACAGTTGTTCATCAAGGCAACTTCCGTTGCAGTGCATTGCAGTGCTGTGGAATGAAAAAAGACCATATGAAACATTGCCTCCTGAGCATTTGCAGATTTTAGTCACCCATATTGAGGTTTTGATGAGCTTAAGAAAAGGTAGATGACAAATCAACAAATTAAGCATTTGTTGCAAATAATTCCTGAACAACTATATTAGCGTTTTATCATACATGTGTCTTTCACTACTAGTGTTCTTGAAAAACGTCCATCTGTTTTGTTAACAGTATTACATGCGTGTCTTTTATTGCAGATACATATATTGTGATGAAATTGACTTGGCTGCGGATACAGTTCTGGCAACTCTTTACGCTGCCAAGAAGTACATCGTTCCTCATCTTGCCCGCGCATGTGTTAACTTCCTAGAGACGAGTCTGAGCGCAAAAAACGCTTGTGTACTGCTCTCCCAGAGCTGCTTATTTGAGGAACCAGACCTGACTGAGCGCTGCTGGGAAGTGATTGATGCCCAGGCAGAGCTGGCTTTGAAATCAGAAGGGTTCTGTGACATTGATTTTCAAACACTCGAAAGCATCCTCCAGAGGGAGACCCTGAATGCCAAAGAAATTGTGGTTTTTGAAGCTGCTCTCAGTTGGGCCGAAGTAGAGTGTCAACGCCAAGAGCTACCTGCCAGCATAGAAAACAAGCGCAAAGTCCTTGGGAAGGCGCTCTATCTCATCCGCATCCCTACGATGGCGCTTGATGACTTTGCAAATGGTGCTGCTCAGTCCGGCATCCTGACCCTCAATGAAACAAACGATATCTTCCTTTGGTACACGGCTGCCAAAAAGCCAGAGCTGCAGTTTGTGAGCAATGCCCGGAAAGGCCTTGTCCCGCAACGCTGCCACCGCTTCCAGTCTTGTGCCTACCGCAGCAACCAGTGGCGCTACAGGGGCCGTTGTGACAGCATACAGTTTGCTGTTGACAAGAGAGTGTTCATTGCTGGCTTCGGGCTCTATGGCTCCAGCTGTGGATCGGCCGAATACAGTGCCAAGATTGAACTCAAACGGCAAGGCGTTATCCTAGGGCAAAACTTGAGCAAGTACTTCTCTGACGGATCTAGCAACACTTTCCCAGTGTGGTTTGAGTACCCCGTGCAGATCGAACCAGATACCTTTTACACAGCTAGTGTGATTCTGGATGGAAATGAACTCAGCTATTTTGGACAGGAAGGGATGACAGAAGTTCAGTGCGGCAAAGTAACTGTGCAGTTCCAGTGCTCTTCAGACAGTACCAATGGCACTGGGGTTCAGGGGGGGCAGATTCCAGAACTTATCTTTTATGCCTGAAAGAAGATGGGTTCCAGAACATGGAGAGTGCTGTTCTATGGTGTATATGTCTGGTCCAGACCTGTTTGATACTTACCTTGCTGTCTGCAGATATGTGATCAGTACAGGTAATATGTTCCTGAATGCAGTGAACAGCTTAATGCTTGCTGTACTTTTGTAGCCTAAGTGTAAAATTCTTTTTACTGGGAGCTCCCAGGAACAAGCAAATGAGCAAATTATAAAAGTCAAGAGTTTCACAGCCTTACCACAAATGAGATGGCCTTTTTTTGTGAAAGAAAGGAAATAGATGTTCTTCTCCATGCTGTTTCCCACCTACCCTTTTAACTTGCTACTTTCTCCTGTTCTTTTGATTTATTTATTTTTGTATCCTTCATGCCATAGGCTTTTCAAACATCTCACTTCGTTTTAACGAACACCACCTCACACTTCCACTGGAGGCTGATTTGGCAGCAACACCACCAATTCACACCACATCAGTTTTGCTAGAGACAAGTTTGGTCTTCCTGCATGTGCTAATCAGATGTTGGGAAGTTGTGTTAATTGAGATGAACCACTGGGATGAACTGGTGCATTGAGAATGTCTACAAAGGAAAGTAAGTCTCCTCAAGGAGCAAAGTGGGTTATGCACAGTAGATTCTTACTTTCTTCAACACCATTCTCCCAAGCTTCTCCTGAGACACAAAACAACCCCTGCTTGTCCAGCTAGTGCATTGAAATGGTGTTTTCACCATGGCAGTGCCTCAGGGACCCATTTCTTTTTAATAAAGCATTTCCCCATTTAATAAGCCTTTGTAGTCACCCTTTATGGGTCCAGTCCCTTTCCCACAATTTTCTGATACGTAGAAAAGGAGCAAATCCCTAGTGACTATTTTTTCTTTTTCCAAAGGCAGTTGAAAACTTTTTGGCATGGGGTTACTTTTACCACCCGAGTAAAATAATAATAATAGCATTTTTGTAGTATTATATTACTTTAAATTGCTATGGATAGTTCACAAATTGACAAACTTGACAGATAAATGGATAGAAGCAAGAAGCAAGTAGATTTCAAAGACTTCTCCATTTCTGAGTCAATATCCAAATAGCAGGTTGGACAAAATGCAGTTGTACTTAAATATTCACCCACATGTTTGCTTTTTAAAGATGCCCCAGATCTGTGATTTTTTAAAAGATGCCCAGATTTCTTGGCTTTCAGAATCCCCCTAACTACGTACTGTGTTTAGGATCAGATAGTAACATGGCTGGCATGGATATTTGTAGTTTTTCTTCTTAGAGCTGCTTTTTAGCACAGCTGTAAATGGTTGCTTTGAGTAGCATTCATTACCACACTGCATAGAACGCCTGTTTAGACGCATCTCTAAAACATGTATATGTTCATTTTATAGGAAGTTTTGATTTTTGTGTGATTGTAATGAAATTGCTAACTGCCAGCATTTTCTGAAAAGGGGACATTTGTGACTTAGATTTCCCCCATTTTAATTTGATCTTCATTCAGATCTGAAGTTCAGTTTTTCATTGACCAGAAGCATTTCCCCCCCCCTCTTTTTTAAATTGGTTGTCAGGCTTCCTGTAGAACCATCTGTGTTCTTGGCAGGAAAGGGCTGCAGGCTGGGTGGTAGTAAAAATGAAAGGAAATAAGCATAACTGAATGATACAGAGCAATTTCATGTTCATGAAATAATAAAAGGCACATTTTCAAGTAGGCAACACTTGTCTCTGCTTGAAAGTTGTTTACAGTGGTATTCCCAAGCTGATTTTCAACTCCCCTTGCTCTAAATTAAGAATATGATTTATTCAGTAAAGTAAGCATGAATGCTTCCTGCTACATTGTTTAAGGTGGGAGTGTACCTCCCCAACACTAAATCTACACACTGATATAACTATATAAATGTTTCTCCCACCTCTCAACCCACCAATATGGTACATTATCTATTCATGTGCTTGCTCTGAATATTTTAACGTGCTGGAATCCTGGCTTCTAGTAGTCTTTTAAGTGCCATTAAGAATCTAAAATATGGTGGATTGGGCATGAGAAAATCCAGCCTTCAAATGCAGTGTTTTCTCAGATGTGTATAATATAAAGGAAAACACAGATGCTATTCTTAAAGGGAAAATGTTATTATTGCCTTTTTAATTATTTCAAATGGTATGATGTAAAACAGAAGCATATAAATGCTCTCATGTTGTATTGGGGTTGCTTCCTGATCAGATGTACCTGATGGTATCCTCAAGAACCATTGTGGCTGGCGCATTGGTCTTACACCCAGGGAGAACCAGGTAAAAGCCCTGCTCAGTCACAAAATTTCCCTGGTGCGCATAGCCTAACTTTCCTCACACTGATGCTGTGAGGATGAAATTGGTGGCAGGGCACCGAGGAAGGGCAGGATAGAAATGAGAGTGCATAATCTGTGCATAATGTGCTGGGGGGGGGGCTCCTGCAGATGCTTCCCCATGCTTTTTCATGAACCTCAAATAAGAGTCACAACGGAATTGCATGGTTTGAGCAAGTAATGCTATTTCCCCTACTAGCAATCCTATAAAAGCCAGTTTCCAGACTAGGGTCATGTGGGGTTTTTGATGCCCTGTGCCCTCTTGGCCTCTAGATGGCATATGTACACTGCTGCTTTTACTTAATGCCCCACTGAAACAGATGGCTGTCATGAGGTCCAGAATGGTATCCGAGTGTAGCACTTTATATTTCCCTTAAGCGTGAATGTCTTGCCATTCACTTCCATGGGGGAAAGTAACTGGGTTTAGTTGGGTGTAGTGCTGGGGAGAAAGAGGGCTAGGTTAGGCGGCCCCTGATTTTGGAATGCATAGCTCAACCTCCCCTGAAAAGGGGCGTCCTTCTGTCTCTCTTCCCTTGTTTGTCAAAGTGACAGGCGCTTATTCAGTTTGAACCTGAAAGCAGAAGTGAGTATCATTTGCCTACCATTATGAGCAGTTCTTAAACCAGTTTGCAGTGGTAAATTGCAATCCTTTTTTGATGGTACATTTCGGTGCACCATCTCCTTTACTGTACAAGGGTAATGTCAATGAGGTGTGCTGTCGGATACAAAAAATGCATATCTTAAACCAATATAAAATTTAAGCAATATATTGGTTTACTCTTAAGATAAGGGAGGCATAGCTTGCTGCATAAAAGTTAGCATGTGTCTTCTGCAACTGAGTCACTTAAGCTGATCAAAAGGCCTGGACCTTCCCCATGTGTTCCTTGAAAAAAGAGATGAGTTCAGAGTTTAAGTAGTATTAAATTTGTCTTAGTATGGACAATATTTTAAAGCATATTTTGAAACTGATTTGCATTCAAGGCACATATTGCAGAGGTGTTTAAAAATTATCTCTGCAACCATGAGAGCTAAATACTTTCACAGCTTTCACGAAAGCACCCTTCCCTGCTTTTAGATTATACGGGAGAGAACTAAGTTATGCTTCCAACACGATTGGGTGTTTGTATTCTGCTTGGTGCACATTATTTTACGTGCCTCACAATGCACTTCTGTGCACGTCTACTCAGAAGTAAATCTCATTGAGTTCAGTGGGTCTTACTTCCAGATAAGCATGCACAGAATTACAGCTTTAGACAGTAGAATTTAAAGTGTGCATTGCACTACTTTCGGCAGTTTTCAGTTAAAATGCCTTTAAAATTACTATTAAACTTGGGCCACTTCTAGTATGAATTATTTTTATTGTCAGCATCTGTACCATGCCTTTCTAAGGCATAGTCAATGCAGCTTGTAATCAAAATAAAAAGAATGCACAGCATAAAGTACAAAAATATGAAGAAAATGGCAAAGCAATAAAAAGGACTAAAAACTATAGGATAATCTGGCAGGGGAAGGGTGAAAAATGAAGGCATGCTGCAAAAGCTTGCTGTAATAAAATTGCCTTTGCTGCTCATCTAAAAGTGAGTAGTGATAGGGCCAGGAGCACCTCCTTGGGGAGGCTACTCAGATGTATGACTGAGAAAAGTATAAATGGGATCAAAATGAAAAGTCAGAATGCTAATATATTGATAAGGAGGGAACACACAAAGAATGGGGAAGTCCGCATTTTCCGAGTGTGCTGCAGAAGCTGAGGATTTCAGAGTTGGTTCTGTAGATAACACCAGAAAATTCAGCCAAATGAAAGGTGCTACCTAAAGTGGCACTTTAACCATGCAACTAGCAATTTTATGAAGGAGGTTTTTGTACCTTTCAGAATTGTCCACGTTGATCTAGTTCCTGGTCAGTTGTGTGCAAACCATCCCCAGATAGAAAGTAATGTGTGGTACTGCATTTGGTTGAATGCAAGATCTCCATGGTGTTGTATTCAAAGTAGGACTAAGGCTGTTGTTCCATCAGCGCAAACCTTACTGCTTGCTTTACAGAGCTATCTCCCCTTCCTCAGCATGCCATTCTGAGGATTCTCCCAAACCCCTGGAGAAGATTTGGGGAGAGCACATTGGAAAGTCCCAATGCGCTAGCAGAAATTGTGGTCCTAAGGCTTCTGGTTACTTTCTTGAATGGGGCAGGGGGTTGGAGCACAGTAGATTGCATACAAGAGCCTCTAGGTTCAATCTCCAGCATCTGAGAAATGCACACACATACCATCTGAAACTAAAGCTGCTGCCAGTCAGTGTATACTATTAAGCTAGATGCACCAGTGGTCTGACTCTGTAGAGGACAGCTTCCTGTGGATAAGGAAACGTCTACAGAGTTGAGTTTCCCCCCACTGCTGATTAACAAAAGTGCTTTTTGCCTGAAGACCTACGTCACTTTTAGAACGAATAGAAGAGAATGCCCAATGAAATATGCCAAATTAAAAAAAACAATTACAGGGTCGTCATTCAGCATCTCTGAAATGCACAAATGGCTGTGTGTGGACTTTGCTGTTCTCTTACATGAACAAGGGTATGCAGTGAGGAATCTCTGTACATGCACAGAGGCACATCTCTGTGGATACAAGGTCCTTGCATGCAGGGGGACTATGCATTTGTCTCTTAAATGCATAAAGTGCCCCACAACTGCTGCTATCTGTTAACATTAACACTAATTATATTATTGGCATTCATATTTTAATAGTGCTATTTAAAAGTATCTGCTGGTGATCATACCACCACTATCAATGAAAGGCTTTACCCAAATGGCATTGAGTCAATCCTGTTTTCTGTATCTACCCATGTTAGGTTGGATTCATTCTAATCAATGTATGTTGCCTTAAATGGTTTGTGGATTGAACTATAAGGCTGCCGGCATCAATCGACTGGAAGCGGGGGATGTCTGTAGAATTGTTTCCAAATGAGAGCTTTGTACTCTTAAATAGAAAGTCAATATCCTAAATGTATGAATTCCTGTATTTTTTGGTTTATTCTTCTAAAGTACCAGACATATTTATCTGGAACAGAGCCTGAGATGTGAGAAAATATTATAGATGCTGTTTAAATTACGCCTAACATCTTGTTGCATGGCGAGCTGGAAGGGGGAAGGGAAGCTGTTAACTGGATTTGTGGTGTAATATACTTTAAGCATATCTGACATAGTATTTAAGTAAATGTTCTAATTTCTACAGTACTTATTGCACTGATTTTTTTTAAATGTTAAAACTCCGTTATTTCAAAGACAACTGCGTCTAGTTGTGCTTGGAGCAGTGCTTGACTATAGCAACCGATGGCATTATTTATGAAGGACAGATATATATATAAATATGAAGTACCTCAAGTTGAATGTTATCGTACTGTATCTTTAATGTAACAGTGCAGAATTTTAGTAGACACATGAATGTGTATAATCACATTTAAAAGGCAAATAAAAATTGAACTGGTTCTTACACTGTTTCCTGGTGTGCTTCTGAAACCTTAATAAATTTGCAGTAATACTTGCTGGACTTTGGGCATCAGAAAGGCTTGATGTACCTGATAAGTTCTATCCTGAAGAAGAACAACAAATGGGCTGATCAGTATTTTGTTAAAATGCCAAAACCGAAGCAAAGGAGAAAGAAAGGAGTCGTGGGTTCGAACTCTTGAGAAATGTAAATACTACAAAAGGTGGAATTCAACTGGGCAAGATCCAACTTGAACTGGGCCAATTTGGTTGGGAGGTGTACCTCAGTGGGAAGAACATGGGAAAGGCCCCAGGTTCAATTTTCTGCAGGTAGGGCTGAGAGAGAACCCTGTCCGAAACCCTGGAGAGCTTCTGCCAATCAGTGAAGGCAATACTGAGCTAGATGGACCAATGAGCTGATTCAGTATAAGGCAGCCCCCTAGGTTCTGGGGCTTACTGCAGCCCTTGAACAGAAAGCTCTTCTACATGGGGTTGGTGGGTGGGCAATGATATTTTATCACTCCCAACCCCAGTGACAGTCCTACATGTGATGGTGTCATATGTCATAATGTGCTCTTCCAGGTTTAATCAGCTTATTCAGTAGGTTTTGGAGGGGCTGAAAAGACCACATGTGCTAGAGCAGGCATCTTCAACCTCGGCCCTCCAGATGTTTTTGGCCTACAACTCCCATGATCCCTAGCTAGCAGGATCAGTGGTCAGGGATGATGGAAATTGTAGTCTCAAAACAACTGGAGGGCCGAGGTTGAGGAAGCCTGTGCTAGAGGAACAATCTGTAGAGGTTGGAACGATGATCATGGCCACCAAGGTGAGAAGGGGGGGCGGGGAATACCTGTTGGCACATCTATTCCTGAGACAACAAAACCATGCACACAGCGGCCAACTCTTTCCTGTCCTTACCCTTTCACAGAATACGAAGCTCAAGAGAAAATGGAACTTTCTTGAACTCTCCTCAAACGGCTTCTCAAGTTCAGATTATATTTCCCTATTGATAGCAATAAACGATCGGAGATGCTTGCATACGACACAACGGAAAAGCAACAATGTACTGAAAATAGGAGCTGCCTAATCTATTTTGTCAGCAGGGCACATGCCCCTTTTGGGGCGCTACGGGAGTGAGAAAATCAGTGTCAAATTGACATCCAAAGGCAATTTGCTGGCAAAGGATTTTTGCTGGCGGGGGCAAAAGTTTGCATCAAAGAGCTCTCCTTGCTACCTCTCTAGACTAAGATGGCACAGAGAGAAAGCAATCCTCTTTTCAAGAAACAGGTGTCCTTAATCCAGTGTTGCCACTTGACTCCAAACGGGCCATAGTAGCTAGGAGTGCCTTTTACTGCCTTTAGCTGGGATGCCAGACACAGCCATCTCTCAGAAGGGCTAACATAGCCTCAGGGACCCATGTGTTGGTAACCTCAATACAGGACAGCTGCACTTGGTGGGGCTTCCCTTAAGGCTGGTTCAAAAGTTTCAACTAGCACTGGATGCTGTGGCTAAGTTGTTGTGAATCGACTTACTACAGTATCCAGGCCAGGTTTAAGGTTTCGTTGATGGGATATAAAGCTCTAAACAACTTAGGGCCAGGTTCCCCAAGGGAATGCCATTCCCCATATACGGTAGATCTACCCAGTCATTATGATGGTTTTCCCAGTAGTGATGTATGGAAGTGAGAGCTGGACCATAAAGAAGGCTGATCGCTGAAGAATTGATGCCTGTGAATTATGGTGCTGGAGGAGACTCTTGAGAGTCCCATGGACAGCAAGAAGATCAAACCTCTGAGACCCTGATGTTGGGAAATGGCTGTGGGCTGCCTTAATATTATTTGAATAAATATGATATAGAAATGATTTCAATAAATTCATAAATTAAGAAAGAGTTGTATTACATACTGCACAAATAGTGTCCTACTTGGTGTGAGGAATATACAGTCCTGTAATCTGAAATGGCACAATAGTAAATGGCACAGAGGAAAACTCTCCTGATTCTGCTGACTTGTGAGTACTGGCTCTAACTTTCACACAAACTGAATTAAAGAATTAAGTGCTATCAAACCATAAGCCAGCAAAGTTACTACAGGAGTCTTTCATCTGCTTTTACCTGCAAAGCTAGCGGTTGCTAGCAGGCAAAGCAGAATATGGCAGTTTTGTTTTTAATTTGCCTATTCCACCCGCACATTAGACTGTCTGCTTGGCTTCTATAACAACATTTTCAAAAGAATCGGCTCAAAGTGAAGGTGAAATCTAGAAAGGTAAGAGTTATTCTGCTTGTAGGGTATGCTTGTGTTGAAAGAAATAGATTGCAGTAGCAGCTGCTTCAAACAGCACCAGCAATATCTTTTAAAGTAACCCAGTTTGTGGGAGTATATTAATATTCATTTTGCTGCAAAATGTTTGGCCTTGTGAAAAAGCAGGAAATAAGCCCTGGACCTCATTTCAAACTTTATAGACCTAATTAGTGCCACTCTCAATATAGGCATCTTAAGATCAAGCTTGACTAAATCGATGCTTTTAATAGTGTAATTTGGGAATGTGGGCAGACAGCTTTAAATAAGTTCAATTTTACTTTGCTGCGCCTTGGGTTTTTTTTCATCTGATTCATGCCAACCACTAGGGTGCATATGGACTAGATTGATACCCAGATAAATTTATCCATTTATTATTTGCATGTATAGCATGTTCTTTACTGGAACCCCCCCCCCCGGCTCTTCCTTTTGAGCTATCCACCCATTCCCTTCTGCTGTCTCCCGGGGACCCCTAATCTGGAACGTTGCCAGGTCATCAGTGTGGGAAGTAAGGCTCATCTGCCATCCGAATCAGTTTCTGAACACAGAATGGAGGAGTGCGCACTGTCTTGTCTTGTGTTTTGCCCTTTGGGGAGCAAATGTCTTGGGCTGGCCCTAACTGAGCCTCAATGAGCAAAGAAGGATATTGTAAAATGGGTCACATATCACATCCCTCCCAGATGTGAAGCAGTCATATGAGATCGAGGTGGATTTTAATGCTTGGAATGGTATATTCTGCCCAGAGATCCAGAGAGGCCCAGGCCACTTGATGGCCCGAGCCATAAAGTAAAGGTAAAGGGACCCCTGACCATTAGATCCAGTCGTGACCGACTCTGGGGTTGCGACGCTCATCTCGCTTTATTGGCCAAGGGAGCCAGCGTACAGCAGCTGGGTCATGTGACCAGCATGACTAAGCCGCTTCTGGCGAACCAGAGCAGCTCACGGAAACGCCGTTTACCTTCCTGCTGGACCGGTACCTATTTATCTACTTGCACTTTGACATGCTTTCAAACTGCTAGGTTGGCAGGAGCAGGGACCGAGCAATGGGAGCTCACCCCGTCGCAGGGATTTAAACCGCCGACCTTCTGATAGGCAAGTCCTAGGCTCTGTGGTTTAACCCACAGTGCCACCCACGTCCATACTTAAAATAAAAAATGATGACACATGGAAACAAAATAAGGCAGAATCAGTCGAAGAGTGGTTTGTTTATACAATCAGCTGGTCTGAAAGGACCGTGTTCATCATGATCTAATCTTGTGCCATCAGGACAGATAATATTTTTGTTCAAAAATGTTTTTTTAAAAAATATGGCTTTTTACCAAATTGCACCTTTTGTTTGCTTAAATTTGCAGATCTAAGCTGATATATAAGGAGCAAAACTGATCAAGTGAGGAAAGAAAAGGTAGTGTTGAAATCGTAGCCTCACTTTGAGCTTGTGGCCTTGGGCTAAATGGCTCACCTGGACCCAGCTCTGATTGGCCCTGATTCTACCTCCCACGTGGCCACTGCATTTGAGTAAGGTGCACATGGATGGATGGATGGATGTAATCTCTAACCAGCCAGAGTCCAGTTTGCAGCACACCTTTCAAAGCCAGATTCACAGAAATGAAACACCGAATGAAATACTGACGAGAGCATGACTTGATCTGGGAAAGGAACCTGTAGTAATTACACCTAGAGAACTCAAACTGATATCTAATAGGAAAAGATACCTTAGGGAACAATGCTGAAAAGGGATAGAAATGATGGATTAATAGGTTTTCTACATCACTAATTTTTATGTTCCAGTACAGAGAGTCAAGAGAATAGGGGAGATACACAGGGAGGGGGGCATGGCGCCATATGCTCAGGAGCTGATAAGGACACTTACATAAATAGAGAATTGGGACAGCCAAATAAAGCCCCCTGTAAATAAGGTAACAAAGCACATCTCTGCTGTTTGTCATGCGGCTGGAAAAAGCGGGCAGGTGACACCTGCTCTTGTCGAGCTCCTGCTAAGACTCCCTAGTTAGTTAGAGAAGCAAATTACCTAAGGAAGGCCAGAATGAAAGGCTCTTTCAGAGGTTATTAGTGGGACTGGTCTCCTCAATGCAGCACTTGATTGGAGAAAGACAGAAAATTACAGGGCTTTGATTGTAGAGGGGAAGCTTTTAACTGCTTCCTGCTGTTCTGTCATTTGGTACTAGCCCCAAGTGGCCAAATTAAATTTGTGTCATGTTCCTCATTCCCTGACCACAAATCACTCTCTTGCAAGCTAGTGTTTTAAGAAGGGGGGGGGGGAGCTTTCCACATGGTAGGAAGAAAAAATTTCCTTCTAAATGATTGGGTGGGGGTAGGGATCCCAATGACCACCTGTGATCTAGAGTAGGGTTCTTAAAAAACCAAACAACCTACTAGCAGTAATTTGTAACCATCGTTCCTTCAGCTAAATTCATAACAACCTTCCCCGCCCTGCAATCTGTTTCGCTATGTGATCAAACAGAGCAGAGCAAGTGATTTCTGCGATTTTGGAGCAGCTTTTACCATTTCAGCTACTATTTCTGCAGAAAGGAAATTCTTTGGGAACTTGACATTAGAGGCTTCTTTGTGTGCTGAGCATTCTGTGAGGTCATGTTGACTTGCTGGGCAATTTCACAGTTCCGACTAGAATAAAAGAAACAAGAAGGAACAAATAGCCAATAAATCAAATCCCCTTTCATAGCTTTCTTCAGACTTGATTCACACAGCAGTGTTTTTTCCTCAAATTAGGAGGTCATTTCCCCCAGTCAAACCCTGCTGGGTATCTTCCTGTTTTGTAGTCACCTCTACAAAAGATGGAGGATGTAATGATGTCACAGCTACCTGGATACACAACTGATTACCTTGTGAAGTAGCGGGGTGAGATTCTTCCACCAACCAGTACAGATTAGAACTGCACCCAAATCTCTCCATGAAAATTGAGGAGGAGGGAGAGAGCTGGCAATGGGTCAAAAAGTTTCACAAAACACCATTTGCTTACCTTTCCCTGCCATTGCAGTATCCTTTTCATGAGCATTGATTGTTTGGGATTGCCTCAAGAAGATAACCAATCAGGGATCATATAGCCAACATGATGGTGCCACATGACCACAGAGCCATTCGTATTTTGCTCTGTGATGATGTCTTGAAGCCAAATCAGAGTGACAGCTAACAATTCTGCCATGTAGAAACATCTTTGAAACCAAATCGGAACGGTGCCAGGAAGCAGAAATGGGCCCATTTTGCTACCCTCGTCCCAATTTGCTGAGTCAAATTGTAGTCCAAACTGGTGGGGTTGGGGAGAGTGGGTTTCTTGAAATAAGGTAGTGGGAAGCAGAGGTTCTGTAGGAGGCAGGTTCTAAGATATGGTAGGTAGTTTGCGGGCATGCCGAAAGCTGGAGCAAAGTTCCTAGAGGTGGCGCTTTGCAAGCAAGTCACAATCCATTCCCATGATATCTGGATGTGCTAGCATGTATCGCGCAGATGAGTATCCTTTGGTCTTCAGGCTGCATGCAGCACAATGGGGTGGCAAAAAGGTGCCCCATCCACTTGAGACACTGTCTCTGCCCCCCTGCCCCCATCCTCCCTCCCTCTCTCTGGCTCCTCTGAGCCAGATGCTGGCTGAGCTACTTCCACCTCCTCTCTGTCTCTCTCTCTCTCTCTCTCTCTCTCTCCTCCCATTCTCTCCCATTCTACTGCTTCTGGGCCTGACAACTGCCATCTGGCATCCCTTTCTCCTAATACCGCCCCCCACCCCCCTCAGCGGCACACACCACAAGCCCCACAGTCTCTGGAGAGCGAACAAATGCTTTCTCTTGCCCACTGCTGTTCTACCTGCCAGGTTCTGGTTTCTCTCTATTTGCTAATCCTCCACCACTGCTACCCTTGAGGGAGGAGCAGAAGCCCTTCTGCATTTGCCATGCCAGTGTCGGCGATCCCTCTGCTCACCTGCAGCCTGCCAGGTTGTCTCTCAAACTGTGTCCAGCTTTTTGCACGCTCTGCAAGCCAATGCCTTGCTGCTTCATCTGGGGTGCTGCCAACGTCCTTGAGCCTGCCTCCATGATACCATCTTCATTTGGTGCCAGGCCACCTTGAGATGCCTGGCTGCAAGCAGAAGCGCTGTGATAGCTGGGGTGCCTGCCTGCCAACCCTCTTCCCTTTTGCTGGCTCCTGCTGGCATTCCCTGAACATACGTTCAGTGAAAAATAACTCTGGTGGTTACTTCAGGCTGTGCCTACCTTTCATTTTTCCCCCTCAGTGAGATATTGTGCCCACAGATTCATACGCTCCAACATTAATCTGATGAAAATAGGGATGTTCTATTCAATAATAACAATAATAATTATATTATTTATACCCTGCCCATCTCACTGGGCTGCCCTAGCCACTCCAGGTAGCTTCCTACATATATAGAAACATTAAAACATCAAACATTTTTTTAAAAAAACCTTCCCTATACAGGGCTGCCTTCAGATGTCTTCTAAAAGTTGTATAGTTACTTATCTCCTTGGCTTGGGGGTCACATAACTCCATATCCTCCAGCTTTTCTCCAGTGAAAATAGGGACGCCCTAAGGAAAAGTGGGACATTCCAGAATCAGATCAGGAATTGGGATGGCTTTTGTAAATCTAGGACTGTCCCTGGAAAATAGAGGCACTTGGAGGGTCGGCAGATTCTTATTTCTGCATATTTCCATCTGAGAGAGAGAGGGAGGGAGGAGAGAAAGATGAAAGAAAGAAAGAAAGAAAGAAAGAAAGAAAGAAAGAAAGAAAGAAAGAAAGAAAGAAAGAAAGAAAGAAAGAAAGAAAGAACGCCTTCCATCAGTGGCCTACCTTTGGCCCATTTATCAGTGTTTCTCACATTTGGGTCCCCAGCTGTTGTTGGACTAACTCCCATCATCCCTGACCACTGGTCCTGCTAGCTAGGAATGATGGGAGTTGTAGGACCCAGCTGCAGACCCAAGTTTGAGAAACACTGACCCAGCTCATTAGCATCTATATCGGGGGGCTGTCTGGGTGCTGTTAGACCATGACTCCAATTCTCCTTGACCACTGCAGGAATTGATGGGAGCTGGGAGTCTCAAAATACATGGAGGGCACACTATGTCTCACACCAGGTCTTGGGCACCACTTAAGATTAAATACAGGGTTGCTGCCCCTCTGGTCAGTTCTGTGGCCTACTGTTTTAGGCACAGTATCCTCAGTACGAGGGGATATATTTTCACTCCTCAAGGAACCTTTTAAGAGATATTTTCCCTCTTTGTGAGAGTAACACTGCCCTTCCTCAAGACCTTAATTTGCCATGACCACAGAGGAGCTGCTATCATGACTCCGAAGGCTTCATCTACTAACCCCCTGCCTTTCTCAGCTTCTACAGATCAAGCTACCTTGGCCTCAGGGGAATAAACTTGTCCCCTGAGAGACATGAATTCATTACACCGAGAGCGAAACCATGATTTCTATCCAGCAGGAAGATAATTGTCTACGTGACACCCTGGCCCATGCACTGAATAGTCCTCACACCCTTGGTAGTTTTCTACCCGCATCTTGTTATTGTTTATTGAGTTAACTTGCTTTGGAGAAGTAAAATCGCAGAAGCAGTAGGGAGATGTGTGTGTGTCTCCCCCCCCCCCCCCGCCCCGGTCTTACAGGCAGACGCACACAAAGACACACACTTCCTTCTTCTCTGTGGTGGCTGCCGCATGAAGGACGGAGAGATGTGACAGTTTCTGCTGTTGTCTCATGCAACATCTTTAACTGCCCTTAAGAAAACTACATTTCCTGGTGTTGGGCAGGGCTGGGTGATATATCAATATATATCACCCAAAACCGGTTTGAAGTCCACATCATGATAGTGGTTTCATAATTTTTGACCTGGCAATATATCACAAATCATGGTGTCTGTGTGTGTGTGTCTGCTAGGCAAAAATCACAAAGTGGGAAAATCCGTGAAACCAGCTCAAGGCTTCTCTCAATTCCCCTGCAGCCCCTGTTAACTCTGCTGGCTCGGCTCTCCCCTGCCTCCTGCAAATCAGAAGAGCAAGTTCTGGCAAAAACCACGATGCAGGAAAAACCATGAAGCCAGACAATGCCTCTACATGGCTCCATCTTTATATCAGACATCATGATATTATCGGTATATTGCAATGGTTAGGTGGTAATATCTCACGATTTTGATGAAAGCCAGCTATCTCCCAGCCCTAGTGCGAGTGGGATGACAGAGAGAGAAGGAGGGGGGATGAGTGAATATAGATAGATATCTTTATTGTCACTGTCCCATACAGAAGAATGAAATTGAAAAGCTGAACCAGATGTTGGTGTTGTTGCTGCCTACTGTCAATAGCCAAACAAATGGAGCTCTTCTCTAGCTTCTCTGTTTTAATGTATTTTAAACCTTTTGTTGGTAAAGGTAAAGGGACCCCTGACCGTTAGGTCCAGTCGCGGACGACTCTGGGGTTGCGGCGCTCATCTCACTTTACTGGCTGAGGGAGCCTGTGTACAGCTTCTGGGTCATGTGGCCAATATGACCAAGCCACTTCTGGTGAACCAGAGCAGCGCACGGAAACACCATTTACCTTCCTGCCGGAGCGGGACCTATTGATCTACTTGCACTTTGACGTGCTTTCAAACTGTAGGTTGGCAGGAGCAGGGACCAAGCAATGGGAGCTCACACTGTCGTGGGGATTCAAACTGCCGACCTTCTGATCAGCAAGCCCTAGGCTCTGTGGTTTAACTCACAGCTCCACCCATGTCCCTTTTGTTGGTATAAATAATCTATTTTTTATTATTATTATTACAGTGGAACCTCGGGTTAAGAACTTAATTTGTTCTGGAGGTCCGTTCTTAACCTGAAACTGTTCATAATCTGAGGTACCACTTTAGCTAATGGGGCCTCCCGCTGCTGCCGTGCTGCCTCTGTGCGATTTCTGTTCTCATCCTGAAGCAAAGTTCTTAACCTGAAGCACTATTTCTGGGTTAGCGGAGTCTGTAACCTGAAGCGTCTGTATCCTGAAGCATCTGTAAACCAAGGTACCACTGTATTACTATTGGATTCAAATCAGGGTTGTAATAGTCATCAAATGCCACTAGGACCAACACCAATTCCTCCAGGATTCCTTCCACCACCAAAGCTCTTATCTCCCTGGAAACCATACGTGGGCATTGCTCTCCCAATGGCTATTTCCATGACAGTGGAGATGATGAAAGCTTTCAGATCTTCTTTCATTGGAAAGCATAGCATCCTGGTTGCTTATGCCCTCCCCAGCCATGAGTCTAAAGTGATTTTATGCACTCCTCAGGTGAAGCGAGGGTTGCCATGATGCATGAAAACCAGCCTGGGGGGGGGGCGGCAGGGGGTGGAGAAATGGCTCTGAGTTTCCTTTTCTGAGAAATATTTCCCCCCCTTTTCTATTCCCTCCGAGTGAACAGTTTAATATTTTCTTACTACCTATTGCGTACCATTTCTACTCACCTTTTAGCTCCCTCCCAAAGCGGCTTCCCGATTCAAAACACAAAAATACGCTGAGAAGCAACGAGATAAAAAAACCAAATGCATCAATTAAATCATTAAAACAGCTGGGCCCATTTAAAAATGCATTGCCTCAGCAGGTGCTTAAAACAGATTAAGGATATTGAGGAAAGAAAAAGAAGAAAAGTATTTGCTGCTCTAAGAACATATGAAGAGCCTGCTGCCTCAGGCCAATGGACCTTCTAGTCCAGAATCCTGTTCTCACAGTGGCAAGCCATATGCCTGTGGGAAGCCAGAAAGCAGAAGAGCACTCTTCCCTCCTGTGGTTTCTTCCTCTGGTATTCAGGAGCTTTGCTGCCTCCAGTTGTGGAGACAGAGCAACACCATTGTCTACCAGCTCCATCTGGTACGCCGGATGAGACCCTCCCTGCCCGCAGACTGTCTCGCCAGAGTGGTGCATGCTCTGGTTATCTCCCGCTTGGACTACTGCAATGCGCTCTATGTGGGGCTACCTTTGAAGGTGACTTGGAAACTACAACTAATCCAGAATGCGGCAGCCAGACTGGTGACTGGGAGTGGCCACTGAGACCACATAACATTGGTCCTGAAAGACCTACATTGGCTCCCGGTACGTTTCCGAGCACAATCCAAAGTGTTGGTGCTGACCTTGAAAGCCCTAAACAGCCTCGGCCCAGTATACCTGAAAGAGCGTCTCCACCCCCATCATTCAGCCCCGACATTGAGGTCCAGCTCCGAGGGCCTTCTGGCAGTTCCCTCCCTGTGAGAAGTGAGGTTACAGGGAACCAGGCAGAGGGCGTTCTTGGTAGTGGTGCCCACCCTGTGCAATGCCCTCCTATCAGATATCAAGGAAATAAACAACTATCTGACTTTTAGAAGACATCTGAAGGCAGCCCTGTTCAGGGAAGTTTCTAATGTTTAATGTTTTATTGTGCTTTTAATATTCTGTTGGGAGCCTCCTAGAGTAGTTGGGGATACCCAGCCAGATGGAAGGGGGAATAAATAATAAATGATGATGATGATGGCTGGTAGTCATTGATAGTCCTCTCCTCCATGAATTTGTCTAACCCTCTTTTAAAGCTATCCAGGTTGTTTTCCATCACTGCCTCCTATGCCGTTTTAAAGATGAAAACAGAAGGACGCTAAACAATCATTTTCGGGTTTGAGCTCCACAATCTGGATGCTGCTACTACTCTCCAAAACCACCTCTAAAGATGACATAACATTGGAGCAGGATCTCAAATGTTGAACGCAAAGCAACCAGGTTCATGTGAGAGAAGGCAGTTCTTCAGCTGACCACGCCCCAAACTTTTTAGGGGTTCATATGTAATAACCAAGACTTTGGACTGGAAGTTAGCGCAAATGAAAAAGAACTGGTGTGTTCTGTTCTGAGAAGGGAACTCTGGAACAACACTGACTGCTGCATTTTGCACCAGTTGGAGTTTCTTCAAGGCAATCCCTTTCAGTAGTCCAAATTGGCTTATGTTTGGCCCATAGTTCTGCCCTGTTTCAGTCATTTTGCTGTGTATCTGTCATCCCAGTGGTTTATCTGTGCTCCCCTCAGCCTAGAACAGGCATTCTACCAAATCGTACAGCTCCTCAACTGCACTCTCAATGGAGCAAATTAGTGGTAATGAAAATCAGGATGAAAATGCTTAGGGATGGAAAGTCCATCAAAACAACTCTGTAATCTTCCTTTTGCGTCTGCTGCGATATAATGAGTATCTTGCCAGAAAGTAAATATAAAATATGAAGAATCCCCCCCAGCGTGTAAGATTCTACTTTTAAAGAGTGTCCATTTAAATAACATGAACACACACACAAACACAGAGAGAAAGAGTGCACAGAATCTCTTTAGGCTTGTATTTCCTCGGTTTTTTATTCTCTCTTTTTCTCCTGAGAGAAGTCACTGGGGAAGCAATTTGTTTCTTTTTAACTAAGACAGGAACCTTTGAAGTCATGGAGTCTTCTGCCTCACCAAGTGCCCCATTTAATCTCTCAGGGTGGGGCAGTGTAGGGGGCGGGGGGGGGGTTGATGTCAAATCGAAGCTTTCCTGAGCTGTTAACTACTTGCAAGCCTCTTACATTATTTACAGCTCTGGCAAAACGATTTCCCTAGTCAGCAGACAGGCTATCTACAAAGCACACTCCTTGGATATCAGTTAGTCTTCAGCACTGAATGAGTTGCTAATGATAATGCACATGGGATTCTGTGAGGAGAAGGAGCCTTTAAAGATCTTTAGAAATAACCTGAGTGACCCACTTTCTGTGTCAGTGCTGGATTTAGGGCGGTGCGGGCAGTTCCACCCCCCCCATGGATGCCAAACCAAGGGGGTGCAAAATTGAGAACATCTGTAATTGAGAAGATCCATTTGGGGCACCAAATTTTGGCCTCACACAGGGCACCATATTGCAACAGATTGCCAAAGTCCACCCCTGTTCTGTACCTGATCTGTACCATACATTCAAAGCACATTCAGTGTGCATGACTTTCACCAAACAATCCTGGGAAATGTGGTTTCCCTCTTGCAAAGCTAAAATTCTGAGCATCCTGAACGTACTTCAGTTCCCAAGACTCTTTGTGGGAAGCTACATGCTTTCAAAGTACATCGGATGTGCTTTAAATACATGGTGTGGACCTGAAATAGGTTTTCTTGCTTTCCCCATCAGAGTGCAAAGCCATTGATGCCGTTGTCCTTTATAAATTATCTCATAAAATTAAAATACTGTACATGTTTCCATGTTGTGCCGGCGTAATCAAAGCTTATTTCACAGATACAATACAGCTCTTACATAGGTGAGCTACACACCAGTATCGGGCAGCAGGGTGCTTACCTGTTGGTGCTTACCTGATCTGCTGTCACTGGCATCACTGCGCTTACCAGGAGTGAGAGGCAGAGGGGAGGTTGGTTCTCAAGACCAGGAGGTGGGGAGATGGCCTCCCTTTGGGGCACAGATGCCTCTGGTAGCTTCCAGATTAGATTACTGCAATGCTCTCTATGTGAAGATAACCTGAAGACAACTGAGAAACTTCCACTGGTCCAAAATGTATCAGCTGATGTTTCCTTTAGAACACATCTCTCTCTGGTTTTGCAACAGCTGTGCTGGTTGCCAGTTCGTTTCTATGCCCAGTTTAAGGTGCTCATTCTAGGGTTTCCAGGCCTAAACTACTTAGGCCCCAAATCCCTGAGAATCTACCACCTTCTCTACAGACCCTCTCAGGTGTTAAGATCAGAACTTGCTAGTTCTGCCATCCTCAGAGGTACAGGGGTGCATAGGAGCCAACTTCTAGGGGCCGAGGTTCCTTTAGCCCCCCCAGTGAAATATTTGAGGGGGCCACAGCCCCCCAAAGTTGACAGGCATTCCCATTCAAATGGTGGGCACGTGCCGTGTCTTGTGATCAATTATACAGGGCAGGGCTTACTTGACCCTACCCAATAGTTAATTCAAGTTGGCACCCCTGCAGGGGTGTGACCTGGGAGAGGACATTATCTGTCAGAGCCCCTAAATTGTGGACTCTGACACCATCGTTGTTGTTGTTGTTGCTGCAAGAAGGGGCTGCTGAATTTGTGGCAGGTGCAAGATGTGAACCAAAAAGTCTCTGACTCACAGCCTGGCATCTTAGCTGCAACAAAACAAGAGCTAATGTAATGTTTGTCCCCAAATAATTTCGGCTGGATCTTAAGCTTCCTCCCACTGGCAGTAGCATCTCCTGAGGGGAGTTCCATTCAGAATCTCCCCACCAAATGAAAGCAGGGAAGAGGCAATTTTGGCCAACTTCCCTTTCCATCTGCAGTCTCCAGAGCTGCCTCCCACATTGTTCCAGAAGTTTCCCCAAGCCCCTGGAGCAGATTTTCAGGGACATAGAGGAAGGGAGGAATTGATGGAAATCACATCCTCCCCTATTCAACTGGCAACATGGAGCAGAACATTTCTGCGGAGGAAGGAGTGCTTCCTTGTTTGGTACCAGAGGCAAAATCTAGATCTAATTCTTTATTTTCTAATTTTGGGCAAAGTTGGATACTTCTAATAACTATTATGTCTTTTATTTGGAAACTTCCTGATGCTTCCAGCTTGTTGTCTCTCGTTTGATAATAAAAAGTCCATTTAGAGCTGTGGCAAAGAACACAATATATACAATGGCAAAAAAGCAATTTGTAGAAGTTGCAACTTCTCTGTCTGAAAGTTTTGAAGGTTGGAACTTGCCTGAAATCTATAAAATCAATTGGCTATCTGTAAAACAACTTGCAGGTAAAGCAGCAGGAAGGATAAGCAAAGAAAGGCGTCTGATACCTTCTATTTTCTTCCTCTCAGAACTGCCGCACAACCAATCAAAGCAGTCAACATAACTCAGCAGGGTGAATTTAAACTTTTGACTTCTATTCTTACTTTGCAAAAGGAAGGGAGAGTGGGGAAAATGACATTTGTTATGAAAGGAACAAAAACGGTGCAATATTTTGTGCCTGGGATATTTATTCAAAGTCAGCGAAACGTTTTGCTCACAAAAGGACATAGCACCTACCCGCCCGAAGGATTTCCGAATTTACAATTGACCAGTTTCCTGTCTTTCAAAGCTAGCTTCATGTACGTGAGCAGAGTGTGCCGAACACCCTCAGAACTTTTAGGAGCCTCGTGCTTTCACGCTTGTTCTCACCCTAATAAATCAAAACTTTCAGGCCTGCACTCCCCGGTAAAAACTACTTTGGTTAAGGGAAGGTTGCTGTTTATGCATTTTTACAGCCATGAATCTTCTGGCTGGTATTCCTGCTGACTATAATGCCTCACAGCCATTCTGTAATTGCGAGTAAAAATGCCACTCATTTGCCAAATTACTTAACTAGAAAGGTTTGCTTACAGAAAGAACTGAGGAGAAGGGAGGGAGAGGACAGAGGGGAAGATTTTAAAAGGCTGCTTGCAGAAATTATACCACAGCAGTGGAGAAGTCTGCATAGCTGTCAAGTGTCCCTTATTTGAAGGGACAGTCCCTTATTCCAGCGCCATGTCCCGCTGCTGTCCCTTATTGATGGATGTCCCTTAAATTTCAAAGGAATCAGCTCCTCTCCCTCCCTCCCTGCTGGCCAGGGAGGAGGGAGGCTCCAACTGTGTTGCTTGGCTGTGTTGCTCACCCAATAAGAAGTCTAAGAACAACTGGGGGGTGGAGCTTGCATGCCTTGTGTGTGGCTAGTTAATGCAAGCTGAGAGGTTTTTGAATGCTGGACGCCATTTTGTTGCATGTGCTGCTGCAAACTTTGCAGTGCAAAGCCAGGCCGGGGTGCCATCTTAAGTTGAGGCTGCATAGGCTTTGTGGTGCATGTGATTCAGATTCTGTTCAGTTGAACCTCTGGTTACAAAGTTGGTTGGACAGTGTTCTCGAAGCTACCAGCATGAGTCCCTTCTTTTCAAGGCTGCTGGTCCCTTATTTTCAAATCTGTAAGTTGACAGCTATGGAAGTCTGGTCACCTTAAGGATTTGTCTTTCTCTGAGAATAACCCAGCAACAAATAAGTCCCAGCAAAGGAAGAATGGATACAAAAACTTAGGGAATATGCAGAAATGGTGAAACCTACCGAAAGAGTAAAAAAATCAAGACAACAAACTTTTTATAAAAGAATGGAAATGTTTTATTGAATATATACAGATAAATTGTAAACAGATAAGAACATTGGCAGGATGATTGTAATAACCTGCAGTTTGATAAGAGTATATATTTAAAGTAGATTAATAAATAAGCAAATTCAGTTAATTTGGATATGCAGAAGATGTTTAAAAATAAATTTAAGGAACTGCAGAAAGAGGGGGATGGAAGTCAAGTTTTGAAACGTTAAAATGATTGTAAAATTAGTGAAATGTATAAACCTGAAAATTATATTAACCATATTGCAAACACTTTAATTAACTATATGGAAATTTAATTCAGCATGCAGCCCCCAGGTTCTGAGTGAAAGTATTCTTGCGGCCCATTCTTGCAGTCTAAGAAGTTGGACCGCCCTGCCTTATAGGTTTTATTACAAACAATAATTACTTATACCCTGCCCATCTGGCCAGGCCTTCCCAGCCGCTCTGGGTGGCTCCCAACAGAATATAAACAACACAATAAAACATCAAACATTAAAAACTTTCCTAAACAGGGTTGCCTTCAGATGTCTTCTAAAAGTCAGATAATTGTTTATTTCCTTGACATCTGATGGGAGAGAGTTCCACAGGGCGGGTGCCACCACCAAGAAGGCCCTCTGCCAAATTCCATGTAACCTCACTTCTCACAGGGAGGGAACCACCAGAAGACCCTTGGAGCTGGACCTCAGTGTCTGGCTGAACAATGGGGGTGGAGACGCTCCTTCAGGTATACTGGGCTGAGGCCGTTTAGGGCTTTCAAGGTCAGCACCAACACTTTGAATTGTGTTTGGAAACGTACTGGGAGCCAATGTAGGCCTTTCAGGACCAGTGTTACATGGTCTCGGTGAAGTGAGTTCTTGTATATGAAGGGTTTTAGCACCATAAATATGATAGTCTTCATAGACCAGGGGTCAGCAACTTAAGGCCCATGGGTCACAAGCGGCCCATGGGGGTCGTTTAATCAGCCCATGGACCCGTGCCACCCAATCGGAGACCCTCGCCACCCACTCGGTTGGCTCCTGTGCGCCGTGCTAAACCAGCACGAAGCAGAGCAGGGACCACCTTCTGTGACGCTGGCCAGCTTCTCATTGGCTGCAGGAAGCTCCTGCAGCCAATGGGAAGCTGCGCACGCCTCTTCCGCGCCGGGAGGGGTGCTGGAAATAGTGTTTGCACATGCGTGTATGTGCGCACACACACACACACACCCGGCTCACCGCAGCGTCTGCAGGACTGTGAACCGGCCCAAGCCACAAAAACTTGCCAACTCCTGTCATAGACTAACTTTTTTAAATAAATAAATAAATAAATAAATAAATAAATAAATAAGTTCCATCCACCTGCCTTGAAATGGATGCCAATGCTAACCCATTCTTGTCTCTGTCACAGGCTCCCTTTGTTACCTTGAGACAGGTATTTAGTTGCACTGCCTTTCTACTCCATTTGTAAAGTAGAGACAATAAAATTCATTTCTTCCTTATTGGGGTGCACATTGAAGAAAAACGAACATATAAATGGAGCCACTGTTGCCATGGTGATTTGGGGGCAAAAAAGGCTTAGAGAAAAATCCCCGGGAAATGCATTGGCCTGTCAGAACAATAAAATATTTGAGTGTAGGCCCAATTTTATAGCAAGATTCAGGACTTAATCAATAAGGCACTAGCAGGAAAATAAAAAAGGGGGGCAAGTGGAGAGAGAAAAATATTACAGAACGTGGAGACACTTTTATTCTTAGGAAGTAACTGGTTATTAAATGGAATCAGGGAAAGTTATTTCTAACTTGAGCGTGACAAGCTTATGGGCTTGATTGATTACAGTACGCCAAGGGCCTTTATTAAACCAGGATGTCTTGAATTCACTTTCTGTGTTGGAAGTTCCAAAATGTGTTTAGGGTAAGTACCCACATCTCGGGTTTAGACCCTGTTCATCCATCAAAGCACCCAATAATGTTCTCTCTACTCAGTCAGCTAGGTTTTCCTTTTATCATCATTACCGACTCTCTCCTCTGTATACTTGCCATCTACTATCATTTCTGTCTTACTTATATACTTTCAGCCATCTTCACTGTGTTGCCCCCATTAGCTCCCCACAAAGCCACCATCCTGCTCATTTTGAGTTTTAACGCCCAGGGTTGGGGCGCCTGCAGTAATTTTCTGAAATAACAGAAAAAGAAAAATCTCTGCAGCTAAAAAAGGAGAAAAGTTCATTCGGTACTAATTATGCACCACTGCAAGTTACAATGATTTCAGTGGGACTAAGTTGCATTTAACTAGAGGCAGGGCTGCAGCCATCATATTTCTCATCAAGTTGCAGGATGTTTTAGAAAAAACTTTTTATATGAGCACATATTTCATCCTTGCATGTTTGACCATTTTATACATTGGACACGGAGCACAAACTTTTAATCTACTCCTGCCAGGCAGAGGACAGGGATGGAGGATCAACGCAATTGTGTTTGTGTTTTAATGAAAGACGCCCTAATTCTTGAACTAAACACAGCTATCCTTATCTGCAATAAGTTGGATCTCCTGATGTAGTTCTCTATCCAAACGATATGTACAAAAATGCTTATCAGTGAAAATAACGTGGAGAATTGCCTGCAAAATGTTTGCAAAAGTTAAAACTGCTTTTCAAGATGTATTAGGAAAATCCGCAATAACATGTTGATACATTCCCAGCAGGGTGATGCTGATGCTGATGATTAGTATTATTATTTTAAAAAGAACAGAAATTGCTGCAGTAATGTGGAAAACTGAATTTAAGACTGAAGAAATGAGAAGCATAGACAACTGAAATCAACAGTTTCATTCATCCCAAGCAGAGGGCAATGCAAAGTCTTCTTACCAGACCATTTTTCATTGTCAACAGAACAATGGCCGGCAGAGGTACCACCGGTGGTAGCTTCCACCCACTGCCATTTGGGTGGGTTCATTGGGTGGGTTCATTGAGGTTTCCCACCTGCTGGATAGCAGACCCAGTCAGGGCTGAGCAGAAGAATACTTCAGCTTCATCCAATACTCCCAGCACAGCAGATTGGGCATTTGGATTACCTGGCAAGTAAAGTTATGATGAACAAAGCTGCCTGAGTCAATATATTGTAGGACCAACTCCCTAGCCATACAGTTTCACATAAATGCTTTCAAATTTGGATGTTTTGATCATTAAACAACACAATGCAACCAGCTCATGCCAGGGAACAGGGTCATTAAATTGATCTGCAGCTGAACCACTCAATGCCGTTTGTCTAATTTTTGGAGATACACCATTTCTTTTAATAACTCTTTAAATCTTCCCGGATTCATGCCTTCCCCAATAATAATCTTCCTCACCAAGACTTATTGGGAACTGATTTGTGGGTCTGCTTCACTTAAGAGAGAAAAGCAGAGCTACTTCCCATGATATCAAAGGTTTGAGTCCCTGAAGCTTTATATAGCCGCTGCAGAACCTTTCATGCTTGAAACAATGATGAAAAATGACTGTCAGCTATGAAATCAAATTACATAAATCTTTTGCTTCTTTATATTTAGAAAATACAACCCCACACCCACCACACACAATTTGTCCTGCCACAAATGCACACATCAGGCCTATGCCGCATGACAAATGTGTGAGGTTGATTTATTTATAGTTCTTGCAACAGCAACACTGCCAGTACAGTTCTGAAGCGACTGCTGCATTGGTTTTCTTTTGCAACATTTTAAGATGCTGACTCTGAAGTCCTAAATGCCCTGGGCCATAATTTAGGGGGCACATAGAATTGGAGAGTTGGAAGAGACCCTCACCAAAGATGATGGTCATCCCAGCTAGACATGACTGGAAAACAAGAGAGAGATACACCCAGAGACTTCATCCAGAAATGTCACAGTGAAGATGGAGAAAGTTGCCTTTTCGTTGCTTCTTTTGTATCTTATATTGCAGGGATGTCCGTCCAACTTCCAAGAGGCTGCGATCTACTCCCGCTAAAAAAAATCTGACAGTGATCAAGTTGTTGAGCTTTTTGGGGGGGAGCATTGATCACGATCACGCAATCGACCAGGGAGACTGGTAGATCACAATCAAAATCTTGGACATCCCTGTTATATTGTATTTCATTGCCTTATGATTTGCATTTCATGGAATGTTGCATTCCACCCATTATAACTGGACATGTCACAGACCTCCTGAATGAAGATTGCAGGCCGCTGGTGGCCCGTGGAGCAGTTTGGGAACTCCTGTCCTATGTACCATCATCATCATCTTCATCAGAACTCTGGTTGAAGACATTCTTTTCAGTGCCATAAATATTCAATTTATTCAAGCACATTTTTTTAAAAAAACCAACAACCTTACTGGAGCTCAAACAAAGTCAGATTTTCATTTTGAGAAATCCTTGGTTCAATGGGAGGTCACAGGAGCGACATCCTCCCTATTCAAACAATAAAACAGCCTATAACCCTCTTTGGAGTTACTGCAAATATCATTCAAATGACAGGCGGTAAAGACTTGTTTCCTTTAAGATATAGGCACCTGACAACTGATCTTTGAAAGCTTTAAGAGAATTAGAGCCCCCATTCACAGGGCTGCCAGCTACTTTGTCGCTTTGCTGTACCTCTGCATGATGTTTTAATCTATGTACTATGTTAATTTGAACATGATTAACATATATATCTGAAATAACTGGTATGCCAAACATGTACATGACCTTCTTTGGGATTATGTTAATTCTCAAAGGCAACTAATCCATGATTAGTGACAGCGGTGTAATTTAAATTAAGATTCACCCTCCACTCCCCCTTTCCTCCATCAGCCAGTACCTTTCGAACAAAAGAATACAATCAAGAAATAGGCTGGTCCACTCCAAAGATATCTTAAGGCTATGGTGCATAATTCATTTTAAACAAATAGGGGGGAAAATCAGTTTGATAGTACTCTCATATCAGGTGCGCTTGGTTTAAGAATGTGTTATGGGCAATTTACAAAGCCAAGATAATAAAAGAAGAAGGCTAAAATATACACCGGTAATTGGAATTGTTTGGGTCAAATATCTGAGTTGCAAAGTCTCATGTGACTAAATTGTTCCAGAAGATAGTTATCAACCCTTTCTTTCTTTCTTTCTTTCTTTCTTTCTCATCTCATAAATATCATAACTGGTTGTTGGAGGATTTTGAAGCAGAATAGGCCCCCCACAAATGAAACTGGTCTACACAATGTTTTTCTTTGGGCTCAGCTAGACATCCCACACAACCCCCCACCCCCAGAACCAATATGGATTCTCATAATGATAAGTGAAGATCACATTCTACTAAACATGAACATGTACCTGATAAAATTATTTTAAAACCATAAAGCACGTTGATGCTTATTCAGGGAGAATAACATTCGAAAGAGGAAGAAATGTAAAAAATTGAAGGTAGTTGGGCACTACATTCTGCCTTTAAAATACTTTTGACCCACCTTGGGTAAACTTAAATATGCTTAACCTTCAGACACATCAGGCCCTCTTCAGCATCCCATACTGCAGCATCCAGGTTTCCTACTGAATTTATTTTCTTTCCCATAAGTACCGAGGCCAATATGGATTAATCTTGGATTGGAGCAGGCGTATTGGGTTTGCTTTGTCCTGTAGCTGGCTTATATTTCTTTATACTGGTGTGTGTGTGTGTGTGTGTGTGTGTGTGTTTGTGTTTCTGCGTACACACACACACAATCTCTGAGTGGTGCAAGATTCCAGGGAGGTCCAGGCACTTTATCCAGGGTTAATGTTCCCTTTTGAAAATGAGATACAATAGAGGCTATGGTGTCTTTATATGGATTATTTACACATAGATACAACCTGAGCACGGCATTGACACTCCAAGAGGGTCTTGCTTCTGCCATAGCTGCAGCCGTGGATTCAAACAGAGATCAACCACTGCGCTCTGACCCCTTCTCTAGCTTGCCGCCTTTAACAGCCTGCAACCTTTCTTTGCATCTAGCGTCTAGCTCACATAACAGCAAAAGTCTAAAACTCTGCTTCAAAAAACTGGTTTTGTCTTCTAGCTAAGTCTGAGTTGAGGGAGGGGCCTCTCCCATTTGTCATCTGGCACAGACCCCCCCCCCCTTTGTTCTCCTAATGGCTCATCTCCCAGGCAACTGGCCTGGCTTCTATTGTCATATTTGCTGAATCCAGGGGTTCAGTGTCTGGCACCCAACAACACATAATGCAAGGGAGTCTGAAACTCATATCACAGGGGAGTCTGGTACCCACAAACTCGGAACAATACTAGCTAATAACACCGGGAGATAATTACAGGTTTGTGCTAAATAGCAAGGCAACACAACAAGTCTTCTCTGTCTGCTGCTTGAGCCAGGTGCCTAAATTACATTTGGAGATCAACAGCTTCCAGACATTGCATAATGCCTGGAGCCTATTACCTGATAGTTAGGAGGAGAGGGGCAAGTATTCATCATATTCACCCCAGGTGCCCCTTTCTCCTGCCTCTCAACCATGCAATAGATGACCGTACTGCTGACAGTGGCTTAGAATGAAGAGAGGCTCCCTATCCCAGACATGTAACCTCTTGCACAGCATTGCTGATTTCCTGTGTGAACAGTGCATCCAAAACACTTGAGGAACCTGTCTCCAGGTCCAAAGGGCTTGTATAAACCATTCCCATTGCCTTTTAATATTAGTGAAATATACTCGGAGTCGAGAGTGGATTTCATGCCCTTTATTCAGCTCATAGTGGTGAGGAGGAATGGAAGTTCCCCCAGAATGTCTGCTTTATATACATTATTTACACAATGGGCCCCATGTGATTGGCTGATTCTGGGATTGTCCTGTAGGCCAATCAGGTTGCGGATTCACTTCTATCTGGAGCTGGATTGGGTGGCTCCTGTGGACCAGTCAGACTGCTGTATTCTGGGTCCTATTGTTCTAGGACCAATCAGACTGCTGCATTTTGGATCCTACTCATCTCAGTACATAATAATTAGCCACTGGCCCATCATAGCATTATGATGCCCCTAGCAGCTCTTCTAACACTTTACGACACAGTGCGGGGAGCTGCTGCACAAGAAAGCTCCCTCGCTGCTTGTTTCATTTTAAAATGGGTGCCTCTGCAGCTGGAGAAGAGAAATGCACTTTCAGCACAGGGGAGGCAAAAGGTCTGAAGTATTACATTGAGAAGGAATTGCTGCACAGCAAAAAGGAATTGCTGCGCACACTTCTTTTCTTTCAAAAGAAAGGATACTTCCACACATCCACTCCCATTCCTGCCTCTTTGAAAGATGATAAAGATCATTTCTGATCTGAACAGACCTCTGCTAAGGGTGAACGGAATGATATTCAGATTTATTTTTTTGTGCTAGAAACTTACTTGGAAGCGAGGCATTGAAATGCCTTACAACCCTTAATTCCAACTTTCCCCATTTCTTTCACTTCCCTTTTCTTCTTTGGTGGACATCTCTCCCACCCCCCATTCTCCGGGTGATCTCTGGCAATGAGGGATAACACACTAGATATGATGACATCAGGATTCTGTGCAGCCAATCAACTGTTTGCTGGCACAACAAATTGCAAATTGACTCCGTTTGGTTACCACAAAAGCAATGCTTCCTATACAGGTCATATGATTAATCCTAGCCAATCAGTGTATGCACACACAACAACGATTTTCCCAAAATGCCCCCTTCTCAGCTTAGCCCTATACAAATGTACAGCAGCCCACCACAGCATAGACCTTTAGAAGAATAAAGAACTACACATGCAACATCAGTGCTGATGACTAGTTCGTCATTACTTTTTTATTTTATTGATTTTTTTGAGCCTATATTTCATGGAAATCAAAGCAATATTAAGCTACTGGCCAGACTGTGACGTGCTTAACCTCAGCAATGTTACCTCATCTTTAAATGTATTTAATGGCTTGTATTGCTAATTTTAATATTTCTTGTCAACTGTTTAGAGGTTTTATTACAGGCAAATGGTACATAAATGTTGTTAAATAAAATAAAATTTAATAAATCATATGACCTGGGAGTCCAGTTAAAGCACTTTTCAATATAGTTTTTTTCTCTCCTTTCTATTTGTGTGTTTATATAAGTTAGAGATATTTATTTTTCAGAAAGTAAAAAAAAACCCCAAAACAATTAATGTTTTAAATTTAAATTAAGTGAGCTCCTTCTCACAAAATCGCTTTCTCAATTACCTCAATGGACCAGACAGCTCCATCCATTCATTAACGTGAGTGCGCAGGCTTCCCCAATATATACATTGCCAAAAGCATTTAATGAGGTTCTGTGGCAGAGATGAAGATATTTTCCATTAAGCGTTTCGACAAGGCTGAGGGAAATGTAAATAGAACTGAAACATTTATCAGTACTAATCCTATTGGTCGCTAAAGAGCAGCAAAGTTATTCATCATTCCCCAAGACCTGCAATGGAAATAAGGAATGCATTTCAACCACTTCGACATCATTCTTAGTCCAGAATGTTTCCCTAGCCCTACTCTATTTTAACTCTGAACATGGAGTTAAGCACATGTCATTTTTTTTAGTAAAAAAAACCCTGCTGCTTTTTTGCTTGAAAATCCTGCTAGGGTCTCTTAAGCTCAGAGACTTGTCATTTCAGTCTCGTTCACTTTTATTACATCCTGCCAGCTATGTCCAGATAAACTATAATGAAGGCTGCTGCTACCATTATAAGCCTCATCTTCTCTATCAACAAGCCTTCGGTACCATGGCCATTACGGGGAGCCTCAAAATTTGATCCACCATTGATGATAGGAAAGTTTAATTTGTGCTTGCCAGGCTGCAGAACTGATCTCTAAATGGCACATCACACAGGCTGTTATTTTGTCTCTTGGTGGATAGTTCCGAACTCCCTTTCCTCCCCGTCAGCATGAAGGTCATTCCCTTGAAGCAGAAATTAAACTTTAAAGAGAAATATAGAACCATAACAAACAGCCATGGGAATTTTGGGGTATCTATTCAGTCTCATGTCATTTGACAAGACGTTGCCTTGCCTGTGCAGAACCCCAAAGCATCAGTCCCTCCTGTGTACAGATGTACCTGCTTCAAAGGGTTATTATAAGTTCTAAATGTTTTGATATTCATCTTGCTTTATACTTTGTAAACCTTCCCTGTATGTTTTCAATGAATGCCTGCCTCCTTCACAAATCAAGAGGAGATCAAATGGTTTGGCCACTACCAGACCATCTTGGATTCACTTGTACCTATCAGCTGATGTTACATGACATTATCTCGAATCATAGATTCATATAGTTGGAACGGAATCATCTAGTTGAACCCCCTGCAATACAGGAATATGCAGCTGTCCATTATGGGGATCGAATCTGCAACCTTGGCATTATCGGCACCACACTCTAACCAACTAAGTTATCCAGGCGGACGTTCAGGCAATGATAGGAAAATCTAGTGTGTTATGGGACTGATTTCATTTGTCTTGGGGCTGATGGACCCACACATAGCTGCTCTGTTATGCCCACTAGTGTGGAGGGAGCAAAGCAGAATGTACAGACACACAAAATTGCAATATTCCTGATGATGTGTAAAGGTAAAGGACCCCTGACAGTTAAGTCCAGTTTTGAACGACGCTGGGGTTGCGGCGCTCATCTCACTTTACTGGCCGAGGGAGCTGACGTTTGTCCACAGACAGTTTTTCTGGGTCATGTGGCCAGCATGACTAAGCCGCTTCTGGCAAAACCAGAGCAGCACACAAGCTGTGCTGGTCCTGGGGGTAAGGTACCGTGGGCGTAAGCAGAGTCCACACGAAGAGGGGCGAGGTCCGAGGCGGAGAGCCGGGCGGCGAACAGGAACGCTGGAACAGGAGGCCGAGCAGGGTACAGGAACACCGGATGGTCAGGAACAGGAGGCCGAGCAGGGAACAGGAGCACCGGATGGTCAGGAACAGGAGGCCAAGCAGGGATCAGGAACACAGGAAGGTCCGAAGCCAACAACGACGTTGCTCCCGCAACCTGGGAGCGGGCTGACTGGGCTTTTATCCTCTTCTAAGGCCAGGGGCGGTCCCGGCCCCCAGGAGCCCCGCCTCCTCTGGCCTTAAGGCGAGCACTCCTCCTGGGAGCAACCAGTTCCCTTCGCCTCTCTGCCCTAAGCCTCTGCAGATCAGGAGAGGCCGAAGGGTTACTGGGCCCTGGAGGAGGCTCACCTGTAGCCACTGAGTCCTCAAGCCCCTCTGGGGCCAGAAGGGTTTCACCTGGGGCCAGCTCCTGGTGCTCTGCCACAGGTGCAGGCTCTTCAGCATCTAGGCCTTGCCCCAGTTCAGCCGGCCCTGGAGGCGGGGACTCCTGTGCAGGCTGGGATTCCTCTGGTTCATCCTCTGAATCGGAATCCCAGGCCATCACACAAGCGCTGTTTACCTTCCCGCCAGAGTGGTACCTATTTATCTAACTGCACTTTGACGTGCTTTCAAACTGCTAGGTTGGCAGGAGCAGGGACCAAGCAACGGGAGCTCACCCCGTTGCGGGGATTCAAACTGCCGACCTTCTGATCAGCAAGTCCTAGGCTCTGTGGTTTAACCCACAGCGCCACCCGCGTCCCTATGTATAAGACGACACCTATTTTTTTTAACCCAAAATTAAGAAATTAAGTTGTTTAGCTGGGGGGGGGGGGAGGTCACTTCTGCCAATCGCTCACCCACCTGCCCGCCACTGCCGATCGCTTGCCACAGCCACTGCCGATCACACACCTCGCTGCAGCAGCCAATTGTCTGCCTGCTTGCCGCCCCCAACAGCACGCCCGCCCACTTGCTCCAGCTGCCAAACGCCTGCCCACCTCGCCACAGCCGCCAATCGCCTGCCCAATTGCCACAGCCGCAGCTAATCATCAACAGGCCTTGCCGCAGCGACCAATCACCCGCCCAATTGCTGCTGCCATTAATTGCACATCCCCTCTCTGCATTCACTATCCATGTATAAGATGACACCCAATTGTTGCCCCCCCCTTTTTTTAGCAAAAAGCATCGTTTTATACATGGAAAAATACGGTACGTTATAGGGTGAGGCTGTGCAAACTGCTACCTGTGGAGTATTGAACAGCTCTGAGGGATCCTCCTCACAAGCAGGACGGCATTTTTAAAAGTTAAATAAAGCTTGTAACTTTAAAAAAAATCTGCTGTCCTGTTGCTGTTTTTAAGAATTATAGTTTCCTTTTCCTTTACAAAACAGGTTTTACAATAACAGTTAAACCCATCAATTACAAAGAAAATAGAGGGGGGAAGAAAGAGTAGAAAAAGAGGAAGGAAAAGGAGAGAAGGGGAGATAATAATGTGAAGAGAGTTTAGAAGACAGAAAAAGAATGTGGTTCCAGACAATTGTCCATTATTAACGCATTATCCAAGGGCATCCATCCACAACAGTCCATGGGAAGAGGATGGATGCCAATCATGTTCCTTCACTGCAATGTTTTCAATAAAAGGATGTCAAACCTGAAGGAAGTATTCCTGGTTTTGGGTTTATGCAGTGATCTTAGATGTTTGGTTAATTTTGCCATTAGTGCAACAGTCCAGAGCTGGTGATGCTAGTGGTCTTGAAAGTCACTATCAGTATTTGCCCAAATACTGATACAAATTTCATAAAATAACCACCCATTCAACCACAATCTGAATGGGTGGGCACCTCTACCACATATGGAAGCATGTACCCATACCCTGCCCCACCCTCCAGAAATATAGGGCTCGCTTAACAACAACAAATAAATCGTCCAGAGCTCTTCAATGCTGAACAGGCAATATTCTGGGCAGCCTCACTCCTTGAAAAGCCCGTTGACCTAGAGAAAGAGATATTGAAAAACATATTATATTTATTAGGACACTCCAAGCCCCAGGAAAGAGCCACTGCCCAACCCTCCTATATATACATCTAGGTAACTGAGTGTGTGAACCAATCGTCTGTCATGGGAAGTGGGGAATTCCCAACTTAGTTCTGAAGAAAAAGGGTTATATTGATGTGGCCCCAGTATCTGTAATAATGGAGGTAGTTGAAAGGTTTGAGGAATGTGGAGTGGAATGACTTATTCCCCCCCCCCCTCCAAGTTGCTGTGCTGTAGCAGAAAGTAGTGGCAAAACATTATTCCTGTTGTTTGCTTCCCAGAGGAAGTGCCAGAACTACTGTGTCAATGTGATATGTAAAGAAACAGCGTGGGAAGGTTTTGTTTTGTTTTGTTTTGTTTTGTTGATGTTTTGGTGAAGCAATGATGTATCCTTCAAATTATTACAAATTGGTCTTGGGCTGAATTTCTGCAACCTAGCAGCACACTGTCAATGTCTCTGATGCAGAGAGCTCTCTGAATAGGCATTGTTTGTGTTCCTCTTTAAGCAGCTCAGAGACAAATATTCTGAAACAAATAGCCTTTTAATTTAATTGGCTTCCAACTTGCAACCAAGAATAGAAAACTCAGTATGTGTCAGAGTTACTGTGAAAATTGTTGAGGTCAGAAGCTCAGCTGGTAGATTTCAGATCAGTCCACATTTCTTTCATGAAGCAATTGTCTGTCTGTCTGTGTATACACACACACACACACACACACACAGAGAGAGAGAGAGAGAGAGACAGACAGACAGACAGACAGACAGACAGACAGAGATACAGAGAGACAGAGACAGACAGACAGAAAGACATTCTCATTGTATTGCATTTTCCATCATACCCCCCGGAAGCAAGATAATTCTGCTTTAGAGTTCCAAGTGGCATTGCTGCATGATTTGTCGCTAGTTGGAACATGCAATAGCATCCATTTTAAAAGAAGCTGCCAAAACGAAAAACTACATACTGTAATATTGATACTCTTGTACAGTGCCAACATGAAGTCAAATTAAGTCCAAAGCGATGTGGGGCCAAAGAAAGCAAAAGTGTCTTCCATCTCTTATGTGGAAGAGGGGAACAAAATTTGGGGGCAGGGGAATAATAGTGTCTCCCGTTTCCAAATATACCAATCTAGCTCGACATTAAGATAGGTAGGAGTCATAGTCTGATGCTATGCACACTTGTGCTAGTGAATAAGCATTTAGGATCAGGTGCACTTACTTCTGTGCCAGGGTAATATCACATAGTGTATCATAGAAGAGTATATTACTCCTGCTGCTCTAGAAATGGCTGATCTTGCTAGCAAACATTGTGACAAGCCATGCATACCGTATATGTGTCAGGGTAGGGTGCCTGGTGGATTGAGGATTAGTCACCTACACAATGGCCTGAAAGCACTACAGAGCCCTGCATAACCTTTTGATAATGGTATTATAATTGACATGCAGCCTAGTAGAATGATCCCATTTACTTAACAAGGAGTGTTCAAAGGTGAGGCTGTAGTTACCGGAGTGCACACCACTTTGCTTCCCACATCCAAGATGTGCATTATCTCTTTATAGAATGGGATGCCCATTAAGTCAACCTTTTTCTCTGCAGTTAAAACAAAATGGAATTTGAAAATGGAATAGCAACAAGCTCCACTTACATCATGTATATTTAAAGGCAGCTGCATATGCCAGCTAAAAAGGTTCAACAATTTTTGATAACTGGCATAAAGCACCATTATGTGTCTCCTTTCACGCATCTGTTAAAGAGAAATAGCACACACCAGTTCATTCAGAATAAAAAGAATCCCCTGTACAGTGATACCTCGGTTTACAAACTTAATCCATTCTGGAAGTCCGTTCTTAAATCGAAACCAGTCTTAAACTGAGGTGCACTTTCCTTAATGAGGCCTTCCACTGCTGGTGCCCTCCCACCGTTCAGCTTTCATTCTTAGACTGAGGTAAAGTTTGCAAACCGGGACACTACTTCCGGTTTTGCAGAGTTTGTAAACCGAATAGACTTCAGTTAGCTTCAGTTCTGTGAAGAGACAACATTTTCTGTAGCTGCCTTAGCAGGGCCCTCTGGAGCTGTCCATGGTCATGTTCCTATCTGTACTGCCTTTGACTGTTCTTCCTGTGAACACAAACTCCCACAGAACTCTAGTAGCGGGATCTGGGCACTGGAATCTCTGGCACTTCAGTTGCACTACTGGGACACCTTGCGAACACAGGGAATGGATTGCTCTTCTAGAGCAGCCCCTCGAGCTCTAGTTTTTAATTAGTCAATCAATTGGTTGATTTGGAGCTATTTTTCATGTGGATCTATGCCTTGTTAATTGTAAATCAATGGAGAATTCCCAATTGTATCTTTCCAAACCCATGAGCAGGACGCGGGTGGCGCTGTGGTCTAAACCACTGAGCCTAGGGCTTGCCGATCAGAAGGTCAGCGGTTCGAATCCCTGTGACGGGGTGAGCTCCTGTTGTTCGGTCCCAGCTCCTGCCAGCCTAGCAGTTCGAAAGCATGTCATGCAAGTAGATAAATAGGTACCACTCCGACGGAAAGGTAAACGGCGTTTCCGTGCGCTGCTCTGGTTCGCCAGAAGCGGCTTAGTCATGCTGGCCACATGACCCAGAAGCTATCTGTGGACAAAACGCTGGCTCCTCAGCCTATAGAGCGAGATGAGCACTGCAACCCCAGCGTCGGCTGTGACTGGACCTAACAGTCAGGGGTCCATTTACCCTTTACCTTTTACACCCATGAGCAGGCAAAAGCCTGCCCACTCTCACCAATGATCCAAACTTCACAGGGGTATTGCTAGGGTGGTGATATTTTCCTCTCTCAGAACAGAGGTGGAGGGTAGGGGCGGTGCTTGCAAATCACATCAAATGCAGCAGAAAAGGTAAACATTATGGACCTTTTCTGTGTTTAAAAATCAAATTTCAAAGGCACCCTGCACAACTGCCCCCCTCCCCTCAGAGGTTGTGGGATTTCATCTCCCATTAGCTTCAGTATAGGATAATACTTGGGTCTCCAGCTGTTTTTGGACTACAGTTCCCATCATCCCTGACCAACTGGTCCTTCTATCTAGAGATGGTGGGAGTTGTAGTCAAAAAACGGCTGGAGACCCAAGTTTGGGAAACTCTGGAAAAATAGAATTGTAGAGTTGGAAGAAACCACAAGAGCAACCACCTGCAATGCAGGAATCTTTTGCCCAGTGTGGGGCTCAAACCCATGACCTGAGATTTAAGAGTCTCATGATCTACCAACTGAACTACCCCAGCCATTGGTCAGAGATGATGGGAGCTATAGTTCAGAAATCTCTGGAGGACCACAGGTCAACCACCACTGGATTAGAGCATCAGAGTCGCATCACAGTAGGAGTGGGTAGAGCTACATTCAAAACCCTACTCACAGGGCTCCTTGGGCCAGGCAGGTAATTTGGGTCAGGTGTTCTCTCTCTCAACCTCCATCACAGGGTTGTTGTGATGATAAAATAGGGGGGACAGTAAATGTAAGCTAGGGAATCTGTGACCCTCCAGGTGTTGCTGGATTTCAGCTACCAGCATCCTTGACCATTGGCCATGCTGGCCAGGCCTGATGGGATTGGGAGACCAACAAGATCTAGAAGGAACCAGATTGGAGAAAGCTGCTTTATGGCACAATAATGTTATGCCTTGCTACTTATGTTCCCCCCACGGTTTGTGGATGTGCGAATGGGATATACGAAAGCTTACGCTTGTGTTTGAAATTCTGACTTTAATTATAGTACAATGTGGCTGTGATACGGGAAAGAGCTGCATCTATTTAACGATGCCCTAATATTTTCCATGAAGGGACGTGGGTGACGAAATTAAAAAAGAAGATAAGACACTATTCCAATACTCGACAGCAGCGGCCAGAATACTAATTGCACAAAATTGGAAAAGTTCAAATACCCCAACAGTCAGAGATTGGCAAACAAAATTATTTGAATATGTTGAACTAGCAAAAATGACGCAAAAAATTAGAAACCAAAAAAATACAAAGTTTATTAGCGATTGGAATAAATTTATGGTATATATTGAAGGAAACTATAGAAATTTAAAACTACAGCAGGTTTGATATAAACCTTACGATGCACAAACCATTAATAATTATTAGCTGCAGAAAAAAGAAAGAATTTTTATCAAGAAGCCCGAAATCGGGAGGGAAGGAGGTCAATAGGTGTGTAGAGGAAAGATCTAAATATCTAAAGATATAAAGATTCAAGGAATAAGACAAAGAACTGTAACGGAAATTGATGTTATTTTTGTGTTATGTATGGATATTCTTTCTTTTTTTTCTGAAACGGTTGTTTTGTTTTGTTTTTTGGTTTTTTTTTGTTATTTAAGTGAAACTCAATAAAAAGAAATTTAAAAAGTAGAAGAAGAAGGGACGTGGGTGGCGCTGTGGGTTAAACCACAGAGCCTAGGACTTGCCGATCAGAAGGTCGGCAGTTCAAATCCCCGCGACGGGGTGAGCTCTCGTTGCTCAGTCCCTGCTCCTGCCAATCTAGCAGTTCGAAAGCACAAAAAAGTGCAAGTAGATAAATAGGTACCGCTCCGGTGGGAAGGTAAACGGCATTTCCGTGTGCTGCTCTGGTTTGCCAGAAGCGGCTTAGTCATGCTGGCCACATGACCCGGAAGCTGTATGCCGGCTCCCTCGGCCAATAAAGCGAGATGAGTGCCGCAACCCCAGAGTCGGTCATGACTGGACCTAATGTTCAGAGGTCCCTTTACCTTTACCTTTAATATTTTCCAACTTTGTGAAGTCTGCCTGCTGAAATTAGGAACAGAATGCAGTGCTTACAAGCCAGATACACTGTTAACACATTTGAATTTTTGCAGCTCCCCATTTCAGGCAGATTCAATATAGCGGGGGGTGGGGGGGAGTTTGCATGCACATTTTCTGTGACATAAAGTGCCCACAAGAGCAATGAAGCACTGTATGCTAGGATTGTTTCCTTGTTTTATTTTATTTTATTATTTACATGTGGTTTGTTTGCTTTTTCCCATTCTTCTCTACATCCTTTCGCCTACATGGATCTATTCTTTCACTGTTTGCTGAAATGAAGACCTCCCTTGTCATTTCTCCTGCTCTCTCCATCCTCATCATTCTCCCCTCATTACATTCCTTGGCTCGTTGGTTCAGAAGAACGAGGATGAAGCAGCTTCAGGTGGTACAATTCCTTCGGTGAGCCAAAAGCTCTTTGTGGTTTGACTCAGCAAGACATAGTCCCGATGAACCGTGTCGGAGCCAGCATAGATAAAGCCCTTCATATTTCATGCAAGGTCCCCTATAGTACCTCACTAATAGACAACCTTATTATTGTCTTTCACCATGGGCAGAATCCATCAAAACTTAGTCACAATGACTAATAGCTCAGCTGTTCTACAGTTCAAGCCAGGACATGGCCAGAGCAGTTAAACATCCCTGGAAAGGACTGGAACCCAGGTGCTTCAGTGAGTGACTAGGGGATGAATAGCCTGTGTCAGCATGGTGGGGATAACAGAGGACAAAGATTTCTCCCTTTGTGATTTTGTGATTGAGTAATATTAACCCTCGGTGGGAGTTTGTCTAAACCTGTGAAGGTTAAACAGTGGCATAGCGTGGGGGGTGCAGGGGGGCCAGCCGCACCGGGCGCAACATTTGGGGGGGGGGTGCGCTTGCACTCGCAGCTCTCTGCCCCTACCTGGCTCACTCACTCTCTCTCACTGCAGTGCTGGCTGTGCGAATCCGATCCAAGCTGCCTGCAGTGCTGGCTGTGCGAATCCGATCCAAGCTGCCCGTTTCGCTGCCCACTGTGGAGGGGGAGGGTGCCAGGCGTGCGTTGCGTTGCGTTGCAGTGCGGTGCGGTGCGGTGCAGTGCGGTGCGGAGCGGAGAGAGCGCGAGGGAGGGACTATCTGGGGGAGGGACAGTGCAGCGGCTGCCCAGCGCAGCGCTGAGTGCGGGAGAGAACCACACCCGACCAGCCAAAGCAGCAGCAAGAAGAAGCTGGCAGTGGCAGCAGGTTAGGGGTTAGGGGCGCAAATTACTTGCCTTGCCCCGGGTTAGGGGGCGCAAATTACCTGCCTTGCCCCGGGTGCTGACAACCCACGCTACGCCACTGAGGTTAAAGAGCTATAGAGGGATAGGAACATGCATGCAGGCCCCCTACCATGTCTCCAAGTGCTGTGGCTACTCTCAGACCTTCACACGCTGAACACAAATATTTGTTTGAATATACAGTGGTACCTCTGGTTACGAACTTAATTCATTCCAGAGGTCCGTTCTTAAGGCGAAACCGTTCTTATCTTGAGGCGTGCTTTCGCTAATGGGGCTTCCCACTGTGCACAAGCCTCCATGATACAATTTCTGGTCGCATCCTGGGGCAAAGTTCGCAACCGGGAGCAGCTACTTCTGGGTTAGCGGAGCTTGTAACCAGAAGCATTCGTAACCAGAGGTACCACTGTACTTAGAATCCCCTGGGGAATTGGGGACCTTGCCTTATCAAGCTTCCCAAAAGGACAGGGGTGTCTATGTGTCTAAAGCACATAGAAGTCCAAGGCGGTTTAGTCATGCTGGCCACATGACCTGGAAAACTGTCTGTGGACAAACGCCGGCTCCCTCGGCCTGAAAACGAGATGAGACCGCAACCCCATAGTTGCCTTTGACTGTGTGCTGGTCCGGGGGGGGGGGAAGGTTACCGTGGGGCGAGGTCCAGGACCTGAGTTGAGGGTCGGCAGACAGTCCTCCTCGGGCGAAGCGGGGTCCACAGAGGGAAGCCGGACAAGGACCGGAACTCTGGGGGAAACAGGACTGGATGCTGGCCGAAACAGCTCATCAATGACGTTGCTCCCGCAACTTGGGATCGGGCTGACTGGCCTTTATCTTCTCTGAGGCCAGGGGCGGTCGCGGCCCCCAGGAGACCCACCTCTCCTGGCCTTAAGGCGAGCACTCCTCCTGGGAGAAACCAGTTCCCTTCGCCTCTCTGCCCTGAGCCTCTGCAGTTACTGGACCCAGGGGGAGACTCACCTGTAGGCACTGAGTCCTCAACCACCTCCAGAGCCAGAGTGGATTCACCTGGTGCCTGCTCCTGAGGACCCGGCACAGGTGCAGGCGCTTCAGAATCAAGGCCCTGCCCCAGTTCAGCCAGCCCTGGAGGCAGGGACTCCTGTGCAGGCTGGGATTCCTCCGGTTCAGCCTCTGAATCGGATTCCCAGGCCATCACAGACTGGACTTAAACATCCAGGGGTCCTTTACCTTTACCTTTACTTTTACCTAGAAGTCCCCTTCAAACCTTTGTATCCACTGTGCAAAGGTCTGAGGGGAGCCAGCACACAGCAGGATATTGCTGGCAGGGCCAGCCTATGTGCCTCTGCCATTCCACACACTTCTAATCCCTGCGAGTTCATGCAAATGCACAAAGAGGACGAGAGACTTTATTAACATCAATTTCTGTGCTCCTATTACACATGAAACCAACTTTAATGACACCCATCTCTATTCTGCCTTGCTCAGACCACACCTGCAATACTGTGTCCAGTTGTGATGGCCTGGGATTCGGACTCGGATGCTGAACCTGAGGGATCCCAGCCTGCACAGGATTCCCTGCCGGGGCTGGGGCATGAGCCTGAAGGGTCCTCACCTGTGCTGGATCCTCAGGTGCAGGCATCAGCTGAGTCTGCTCTGGCTCTTGAGGTGATGGAGGACCCATTGCTTGCAGGTGCTCCACTCTCAGCCCCATCAGAGGAAGCTGAGGTTGCCTCTGGGTCCGGTAACCCTCCAGCCTCTCCTGAGCTACAGAGGCTCAGGCCAGAGAGGCAGAGGGAACTAAGTTCCCGCAGGAGGAGTGCTTGCCTCCAGGCAAGGAGAGGCAAGTCACCAGAGGATCGGAGCCGCCCTATGCCTCGGGGCAGATAAAAGCCGGTCCCAAGCCCCAGTCCCAAGTTGTGGGAGCAACATTGTTGGTTGCTAGTTCCTGCCTGAACCCTGTCCTGCTTTTCTGCCAGAGTTCCTGACTTCACCTGACTCCCTGCCCTGCACCCAGCTTCAGCTGCTATGGACTGCCTCCACATTGCACCTTTCACCACAGACCGGACTTGGACCTCACCTCTCGAGTAACCTATGGGACCAGCACACCAGTTCTGGGCACCACAATTTAAGAAGGATATTGACAAGCTGGAATGTGTGCAGAGGAGGGCAACCAAGATGATAGAGGGTCTGGAAACAAAGCCTTATGGGGAACGGTTGGAGGAGCTGGGTATGTTTAGCCTAGAAAAGAGGAGATATAATATCTCAAGGGCTGTTACTGTCAGGAGTCCAGCCCTCGGCTTGATAACACAGTGAGCGCAGTTAATTAAAAAGGATGATTTATAGTCAAAACAAACAGATCACTCCGGACGGCATTAACACAGCCTCTGCCATCATGAATCAAGATGACCCTTCTAAGGGTCCCTTCCGTTTTCTAAAACAGAAAGTGAACTTATGAAGCTTACATCTTTTTTGCTTCCCGTCCAGCAAGCCCCCCATACACTGGCTCCAGGGAGAGACTGGATCAGTTCCAACCTCTTCCAAGGCTGGCTCGCCCTCCACCATTCTCTTATCAACTGGCATTCCTAAGGGCAGGGGAGTTGGCACTAGGGTATCCTCATCTTGTCTGGCAGTTAACCCTCTCTCTTCCTGTCTACTTCCTTCACTGGGAGCTGGCTGGGCTGGCTGATTCGTCACAGTTACATGGAAGAGGGAACAAGTTTGTTTTCTCCTGCTCTGGTGGGTAGAACCAAACCAATGGCTTCAAGTTACAAGAAAAGAGATTCCGACTAAACATCAGGAAGAACTTTCTGACAGTAAGAGCTGCTGGACAGCGGAAAAGGCTCCCTCGGGAATTTGTGGACTGTCCTTCCTGGGAGGTTTTAAAGCAGAGGCTGGATGACCATATGCCATGGATGCTTCAGTTGAGATTCCTGCATTGCAGTGGGTTGAACTAGAGTCCCTTCCAGCGCTACAATTCTATTGCATGTGTTCTTGAAAGGCTATTGGCTGTCTCATAGGTAGTGCTCTGTGACCTGTCACCCTACTGTTTATGCCCATCTATTCTATTGTCATGGAGATATTTGGTGGTTCATAGTCCTTGGAACTTTAAATTGATGTGATGGCTCTGAGTGGCTCCCACTGTCCCTATGCAGAGGTATCTTGCCCATAGAGGCAAGTGGCGCAGGGCGCCAGGGTGCCAAGTTCTGGAGGGCGCCAGGGAAGGGGTGGAGGCTGGACGCGGCGACTCCCAGCATCAGCTCGCCGCCATCACCCGCCTCGCTGAAGCAGCGCTGTGCCTGGAACCGCCACCTCTTCCCTGCCGGAGGAGCCGCCCTCCAGCCGCTGTCTCCCTCCTGCAGACCTGCAAAGCTGCTGGAAGTGCCATAAAATGGTCAGCAACTTTGGGAAATGGGGGGGGCAAAGGGATCTTTGTACCATGGCGCTGGATATACCGTATTTTTTGCTCTATAGGACTCACTTTTTCCCTCCTAAAAAGTAAGGGGAAATGTGTGTGTGTCTTATGGAGTGAATGCAGGCTGCGCAGCTATCCCAGAAGCCAGAACAGCAAGAAGGGATTGCTGCTTTCACTGCGCAGCGATCCCTCTTGCTGTTCTGGCTTCTGAGATTCAGAATATTTTTTTTTCTTGTTTTCCTCCTCCAAAAGCTAGGTGGTCTTGTGGTCTGGTGCGTCTTATAGAGCGAAAACTACAGTACTTAAGACGGCCCTGTCCCTATGATCTCCTTATTCCTGATGTTTACTCCTGCCTCTTGTGCTGCTGCCAGATCCCGATTGAAACCTCCCGCCTGTGAATAGGAAAGACCAGCAGAGTCTCTAGGACTTAGGGAGTTCTTATGAAACCATGCCCTCTAACAAGGCACACATCTCTCTCTCTTTCAACCAGGGTCTGAGCCACCAGCTCACTTTTATGTCTGGAGCTAATCAGAAGACAGGCTGCATTCTCCATTATACTCCATAAGCATTTATTTCAACCAATACGCCGAGATATAAATTCCCTGGATTAATTTTTAAAGCAGTGTTTTAATCTCCTTTGAAAAATATATGCATGCATTATTTAGCATGCTGCAATGGGAAGGGTTTGTCAGGTGCAAAGCGCCATAGATTATCATATAACGGCTCTTCCGCGTGCACTTACAAGCCCCTCTTTTGAATCAGCATTTCTTTACAACTCAGATGCAACATCAGACTCAATGACATTGTTTCATGCAGTAAACTGAACTCAAAAGGCGATTGTCGCATTGCTCTCCCTCTTTTTATTTTTATTTTATTTTATAGGCTTGGCATTTAAAAATTGTTTGTAACGGGGGACCTGCTGCTTCGAGGCGAAAAATGCCAACAAGTAATTTCACTGGCTAAAGAGCCACTGACAGAAGAGGAAATTATTTTGCTATTGTTATTTTAGAAAGCTCATCTTTAGAGGGGGATATTTTATTAAACAGTGATGGGAGTAAATAAGAAGAGATTGTATAGCAGGGGTGAGGAACCTGTGGCCTTCCAGTAGTGGTTGCTGGGCAAGGTTATATGTAGCTTCCATCATCATTTACCATTGTCTTTACCTTTATGCTGGCTGGATCTGATCAGGGCCCAATAATATGCCCTGCTCCAGAGGACAGAACCTGAGCCAATAGCTTCAAGTTACAAGAAGGGAGATTCCAACTAAACATCAGGAAGAACTTTCTGATGTGAGAACTGTTGAGCCATGGAATGGACTCCCTTGGAAGGTGGCAGGCTGTCCTTCCTTAGAGAATTTTTTTTTTAAAAAAAGTGTTTTTATTAACAATTTCAACATAGCAAATTATCAAAACATATTATATTCATTATTCCCCCTTCAAACCCTCGCTTCCCCCCTCAGCTCCTTTCTCTGATTTCTCAGCACACATTATTCTCTGCAAGTTATGAAGTTATACATATCCTTACATTATCTATCTACCATGTTATCAACCAATAAATTTGTGTATGTTTATTCAAAACCTGCCAAGGAGTCCAATTCATTTTGTTGTCTTTTTAGATAATTTGTAAAAAGCTCCCATTCTTCCTTAAAGCCACAGTTGTGCTTGTCCAGCAATTTGTCAATTTAGCCAGCTCTGCGTAACTCGTCAATTTTTCTTGCCACTGTTCTTTTGTTGGGATTTCCTCATTCTTCCATCCTTGTGCTATCAAGACTCTTGCCGCTGTTGTAGCATACATAAATAAGTTCTTTGTCTTTCTTGGCAGGTCTTGTCCTACAGCCCCTAACAGAAATGCTTCTGGTTTTTTTTTTTTTACAAATGTCATTTTAAACATTTTTTCCCAATTCATTGTATATCATTTCCCAATATTTTTTAACTTATCTACATTCCCACCACATATGATAAAAAGTCACTTCCTTCCTTGGAGGTTTTTAAGCAGAGGCTGGTTGGCCATCTGTCATGGATGCTTTAGTTGAGATTCCTGCATAGTAGGGGGCTGAACTAGATGATCCTTGTGTCTTACCTAGATCTTTTAATTTTAATTTTTGTTGCTGTAGTTTTGCTTGCTGACCTTTTAATTAATTTAGTTAATTTGTGTGTGTGTTTTGCTGTCTTTCTGTCTTTATTTTTATTATCCCCCCCCCCCCCCGCTGCTCTGGGATTGAAAATATTCAACGAAGAACAAGCTATATATACGGTACACAAACAAACAAATATGACTGCCTGCATTTGTTCCTTGAAGTTTCATACCGCAGTTCATGATTAATGACAGTGAAAGGGACACAAGGTTTTGTGTGGACTATAGTGTTCTCACTCTTTAAACCCACCTGTCAATAAGTAAAAAGGCCCATCTTCAGAATTGAGGCAAATTATGATTCTTTTTAAACCATTTTTATTTTCTTCGTCCCAGTCTGCAGAGGAAATTCATGTCATCTATGTTAGAAATTCAAAACTCCTTGTGGTGCTTCTGATAGCTACCATTTTCCTCTCCTTTTTTCTGTGTGACGCATTTATATTTTCACTCCGTATATAGTCAGTAAATTTAAGATGCCTCAGTACCATTTCTCTCCATATAAATCTTGCAATCGTTTAATATTTTCCCAGCAGCTTGGATAGCTCCTCCTTTGAGCATGCTGTATTTTCTGTGTGTGCCTGGCTGCTACAGAAATATGTGTTTGCTAGTACACTACAGAAAAACTTTCTAGAGCTGCAAAATATTGCTGGAGTGCTATTGATCTCATTGAATCAATAATAATGCCCCTTGCTATATAATGGCAATTATACAGTAAATTTGAGACCTAGTTACAGAACAATCCCAAAGTCAGCCAAAGGCTAGCTAAGAGAAGTTAGGATAGGGTGGAAGAGCAGGGCAACAAGTCTATCCTGGAGACTCCTGGTGGTAGTTGTTGGCTTCAGTCTGTCTTGAGAGACAGTGCACCTCCAGGTGTGAAGTCAAACCATTGTGTTAGCAGGATCAAAGTAACCTCTCTGGGGTGCAAGCCTGGGCAGTGTGTATGGAGGTCCTGGGCTGCCCAGATGACAACCCCTCTCTCAGTAATAATAATAATAATAATTTATTATTTGTACCCCGCCCATCTGGCTGGGTTTCCCCAGCCACTCTGGGCGGCTTCCATAAAAACCAGAAATACATTAAAATATCACAGATTAAAAACTTCCCTGAACAGGGCTGCCTTAAGATGTCTTCTGAATGTCAGGTAGTTATTTATCTCTCAGTCTCGCTGATGTGGTCCAAAAGGAAGCAGAGCAGTACGGTTGGCACCAACTTGGCTCCAGGAGTTGCTGGAACCATATTAGGGACTACACTCTGGATTTGTGTAAGGTTTACTCCCTAGCCTTTTCTTCTCCCGAAGGCAGTGGAGGTTTAGGATCAGAGTTTTTCTTCTCCTAGACGGGCTACCTTCTCAGGTTTACGAGCCCCATCAGCCCCTCATTTCTCTCCACAGCACATGCAGAAACTGCTTTCTTGACTGTTGGACCCACTATTGGCCTTGTCCGCTCAATTTCCACAGGCTGTCTTTGCATGCAGGGGAAGTCCATACCCCTGGTACACCCATGGAAAGCTCCATGTGCAAAGGTTTACTACCAGTGGTTTTCCCACTGGCTTACCCCAAAAGGTAACATGCTGGAACATGCTGAGGGTGGTTTTGAATAAAGCCCAGTTGTTTCCCTGGCAAACTCATGGGTCAGGATCCTGGGGTAGATATTCCTGCTCTTATTCATGTCAATACAAAGGGAAATAGTGAAAACAAAAACAAAAGCCCAATAACAATGGGGGAATGGAGGAAAAACTCCCCATTCCTGCCTTGGCTTGAGTAAGCTGGCAGAGCCCTGGTTGTGACATTGGCTCCACCACACAGCTCCCCTCTGTGTGTAGTAGCCAGTAAACTGATGTTCCTATGAATTTTACCTGCATTCATATATTTCTTAAATTTTTATCCCACTGTTCATCCCAAAGGAGCCCAAGGTGACTAAATGAAATGAAACGAAACCTTCTCTCCCAAAATATCTTAATTTCTTTTTAGTGTCAGAGAGAGAAGTTGATTAAAAAACAAACAAACCCAACTTTGCGGTTTATATTTTATTAAGCTGGTTCATTGCAACTTAATATTATTTTTGAACTGATAGGGTTTTTCATTTGATGTATTCTACCACCCTCCCAAGACAAAGGTAACTATTATCTAAATATTACATTGAACCTGATGAAAGACATCAGTTCATGCCATCAACAGTGGGCTGGGAAGTGATTGTTTTTCCTTTCTCAGATCCCCAGTTGTTAGTCTAGGGCTCTGACTTCCAGTATCAGCATTTCCCTATTTCAATGAGAAAAATCATTCCCAGCTTGGAAAATCCATCTAGCTACTGAGTTTAAATTCAAATGTCACCTTTAATGCATTCAAGAGATGAAGCTGTGATCAACAACCTACAGTTTTCACAGCAAACCTATGAAATCTGGAGTCCTGCTTGCTGGGACTGCTCCAGGGGCTACAGTTGAATGGGAACAGAGATGGGGAAGAAGTTTGATTCAGTTCACCATAAAACCTGAATCTAACAAATTGGTGCCTTCAAAAACAGTCTGGGGACCAAAACACAGCCATCCATGGAAATTTTCATTTAGCTGAATTTTGCAATACAGTTCTCCAGCCAAGAAATCTTTACAAAATGTACATATGATGAGAATGTGTACAAAATTGTGTTTATTGGGAGAAATCCGCTCTAATATTCTGCTTTTTAACAACAACAACATGCTGCAGAAATGTTGCAAACTGAATTTAAGACTGGGAAAATGAAAAAATCAGAGTAACAAAACTGACAGATTATTCCTTCCTTAGATGTGTTGGATGCAAAAGGATGCAGCTTCAATCCCCACTGAAAAAGCTGAAAAGGACCTACTAGGCAGTGACTGCCTGAGATTTGGAAGAGCTGCAAGCAGTCAGAGTAAACGATACTGGATTAGGCAAATATGGGATAGGAGAGAGCTTCCTGTTTTCTAACCATAACAGAAAATAGCTTCCAGGCCAATTAGTAAGAACACAATGTCGTCACTAGTGTTGGTGATCTCAGAATAGGTTCACCAAGGGCGACAGAGTTTCCAAATAGACCTGAAGAATAATTCATTCTTTTCTGAGTTACAAATGTGGAGCCCCTTGAAATCTCAATGGCACCATCAAGAGCGCAACAGAGTCCAAACATCTCCATCTGCAAAGCTCAAAAGCCCCTGAGACCTTCCCCTTCATAATAGGGAATACTGGAACATACGCTTTTCAGGGTGCCTGATACCCAAACTTAGGCACCAAACAGAACTACATCTCCTGAGAAAAATGGGAAGCTAGTCTCATTCCCTGTGAATGTAGCAGTTCCCTGGCTTTCAGCTCAGGTGAGGATGTGTTCCCTCCCTCTAATCCCTCTCATCCTTTTTCCTTGTCCTAGTACCTCCCAGAAGTTGCCAATTGGCCTAACACACAAACTCTTCAGTCACAAATCTATACAGTTCATGGCGTATTTATTTGCTGTATATAACAACATGCCTGTTGTCTTTGTCCATGGAGTTTTCTTGGCAGGGATACTGGAGTGGCTTGCCGGTTCCTCCTCCAGGTACCAGTTCCTCCTCCAGGTAGACAGCATCCTAAAAAGTAGAGACATCACCTTGCCAACAAAGGTCCATATAGTAAAAGCTATGGTTTTCCCAGTAGTGATGTATGGAAGTGAAAGCTGGACCATAAAGAAGGCTGATCGCCGAAGAATTGATGCTTTTGAATTATGGTGCTGGAGGAGACTCTTGAGAGTCCCATGGACTGCAAGAAGATCAAACCTATCCATTCTGAAGGAAATCAGCCCTGAGTGCTCACTGGAAGGACAGATCCTGAAGCTGAGGCTCCAATACTTTGGCCACCTCATGAGAAGAGAAGACTCCCTGGGAAAGACTCTGATGTTGGGAAAGATGGAGGGCACAAGGAGAAGGGGACGACAGAGGACGAGATGGTTGGACAGTGTTCTCGAAGCTACCAGCATGAGTTTGACCAAACTGCGGGAGGCAGTGGAAGACAGAAGTGCCTGGCGTGCTCTGGTCCATGGGGTCACGAAGAGTCGGACACGACTAAACGACTAAACAACAACAACAACAATAACAACAACAACATGCATGCAACGCTTGCTCATCAGAAGAACTCCGAGGGCTTTCAAAGATCCACCTACTCATCTCAAAATTCAGATGCAAGCAAACATTAAAAACAAGCCGGCGTAACATTTTAAAACAGAAACAAAATCAGCAGTTTTCAAACAATTGAACGTAATAAAATTCCATGTTAAAATGACACGCCTGGGTAGGCTTGCTGGAATAGAAAGGTTTTTGGCAGGCATTGGAAACAAGATAGAAAAGGCCTGATGCTAATTTTTGTAACACCTCTCACCCTCCGTTGTTCAGTGTTGTTTGCTTCCTGTTGGCAACCAGGGATTCTGCAGTACAACTACCTAGCAGGAAGCAAAGCTGTGCTTCCAGGAGGTACACCATCTGTCTGCTACTGTGCTTCTTCTACTTCAGCATATCTGGAACTTTGAACTAGTTTCAAGTTCCTGCTTGTTGACTTGGCCCAACTTCCATGTCAGCTCGTTTCTTTGGCTCTCATCCAGAATGATTGATTCAGCCACTTTTAACGCCCCTGTTCTGACCCTGCATGACTATTGACCCAGCATTGGATTGTTCCCAAGTGTTTTTAGTAACCTTGCTCTGGAACTGATCCCTAGACTGTAAACAGTAGTAGACAGGACACTGAAAGTTGTGCTCCCGTTAGAGCTTCTCTTTCAACATTTTTGTGCGTGTTTAAAACAGAGTTTTAAAAACCAGTGCAACAATTCTTGTGCATTTACCTCCAAGCCTGTGATGGCCTGGGATTCCGATTCAGAGGATGAACCAGAGGAATCCCAGCCTGCACAGGAGTCCCCGCCTCCAGGGCCGGCTGAACTGGGGCAAGGCCTAGATGCTGAAGAGCCTGCACCTGTGGCAGAGCACCAGGAGCTGGCCCCAGGTGAAACCCTTCAGGCCCCAGAGGGGCTTGAGGACTCAGTGGCTACAGGTGAGCCTCCTCCAGGGCCCAGTAACCCTTCGGCCTCTCCTGATCTGCAGAGGCTTAGGGCAGAGAGGCGAAGGGAACTGGTTGCTCCCAGGAGGAGTGCTCGCCTTAAGGCCAGAGGAGGCGAGGCTCCTGGGGGCCGGGACCGCCCCTGGCCTTAGAAGAGGATAAAAGCCCAGTCAGCCCGGTCCCAGGTTGCGGGAGCAACGTCGTTGTTGGCTTTGGACCTTCCTGTGTTCCTGATCCCTGCTCGGCCTCCTGTTCCTGACCATCCGGTGCTCCTGTTCCCTGCTCGGCCTCCTGTTCCTGACCATCCGGTGTTCCTGTACCCTGCTCGGCCTCCTGTTCCAGCATTCCTGTTCCCCGCCCGGCTCTCCGCCTCGGACCTCGCCCCTCTTCGTGTGGACTCAGACTACGCTCACGGTACCTTTCCCCCGGGTCCAGCACAAAGCCCTAAAACAAGCTTCACAGTGAATGCTCTAGGACTTTCTTACAATCACAGAACCATAGAATTGTAGAGTTTCAAAGGACCGAAGGGTGAGCTAGTTCAACCCCTGGCAATGCAGGAATCTCAACTAAAGCATCCATGGAAGATGGCCATCCAACCTCTGCTTAAAAACTCCAAGGAAAGAGAGTCCATTGCCTCCCAAGGGAGACTGTTCCACTCTTACTGTCAGAAGGTCCTTCCTGATGTTTAGTCAGAATCTCCTAACTTGAAGCCATTGGTTTGGGTCTTGCCCTCTGGAGTAGGAGAAACCAAGCTTGCTCCCTCTACCATATGACAGCCCTTGAGATATTTGAAGATGGCTATCATATCTCCTCTCAGTCTCCTCTTTCCCAGGCCAAACATAGCCAACTCCCTTAACATTCCTCATAAGGCTTGGTTTCCAGACCCTTTAACATCTTGGTTGCCCTCATCTGACATGTTCCAGCTTGTCAATATGGCGGACGCAGCCTAGAATAGCATTAGCTTTTTTTGTTGCTGCATCACACCGTTGACTTTACGTTATGCTTGAGGGCTACTAAGACTTCCAAATCCTTTTCACATGTACTACTGGCAAGCCAGGTGTCCCTCATCTTATATTTGAACAGCTGGTTCTTCCTATCTAAGTGCAGAAACTTATCTTTGTCCCTATTGAAACTCTTTTTGTTAGTTTTGGCCCAATTCTCCAATCTGTTAAGGTCATTTTGAATTCTGATTCCGTCTTCTGTGGCAGTAGCTACTTCTCTGAGTTTGGTGTCATCTGCAACTTTATGCTCATCCCATCAATTCCTTCATCCTACTGTATTATAAAGACACTGAACAAAAAGAGGCCCAGAAATGGACCCTGTGGCATACCATTTATTACTTTTTTCCAGGATGATGAGGAACCATTAGTGAGAACTCTGGGTTTGGCCAATCTCCTTCCTAGCAGATGCATAGAATCCCAGACTTAGACACCTCTAATCTCCCTTGAAGAGAAGCTTGTGGTCCCCTAAAAGGGCATCTACCACAATTTCCTTTCTGTGGAAAAGAGCTGTTCTATCAGCAGCTCAGTTGGCCATGATAGCAATAATGCTGGCAGCTCGACTACCCACCCCAGTGTTGCAGTCCACTGAAAATTACTGTCTTCTTAGTCTATTATTATCCTGTATCCAATAGTAGCTGGAACCAGATGCTTCAGAGGAAGTGTGTTCATTGCCAAGTGTACTCAGCACAGAGCAATAATGAAGTCCTGAATTCTCTTCAATAGCCCCCAATTCCAGGCAGGCAGGCGAATGTTGGGAGATAGCCCAAATCTACACTTTTATTTAAAATGTGAATGGTTCGCCACATTAATATGTGGCTCGTCAAAGCACCAGGATTGCCTTGGCTTGTTTGAGAGGCAAACAGAAAGCAGATTTGAAAATGAGGAAAGTTACAATCCCCACTTGGATTATGAAATTCACAGATTGGCTTTGGGCCAGTCACATTCTCTCAGCCTAAGTCACCTCACAAGAGTTGTCGTGAGGATAAAACGGGAGAATGCAATGCCCTTTGCATTCCTGGAAAGAAGATTGGATATAAATGTGATGGATCAATGCTGGCACTTAGCAACAATGACATCTAGATGCTGTTGGTGTCTAGTGCTGTTCCATTAGCCCACCTGTCTCCTTTTCAGTTTCTCCTTGTTTCTCATTTTTCCTATCTTAAGTTCGGTTCTCCACGTCAGTTTGCAATTTCTTTTTCTTTTTCTAAAGAGATTTTTCATGAAAATTCAACACCATTTCAGGGCAAATTTATCACGCCGTATCCATCTTTGTGTGCAATTCTGCCCAAAGGAATACTTTTTTTGCATACAGTCGTACCTTGGTTTTCGAACAGAATGCGTTCCAGAAGTCCATTCGACTTCCAAAACGTTCAGAAACCAAGGCACAGCTTCTGATTGGCTGCAGGAGCATCCTGCAGCCAATTGGAAGCCACGGAAGCCACGCCAGACATTCAGCTTCTGAGGCAAAGTTCACAAACTGGAACATCTACTTCCAGGTTTGTGTCATTCGAGTTTCAAGTTGTTCGTGAACTAAGCTGTTCGAAAACCAAGGTACGACTGTATTGTTTTTCTAAATGTGAACTGTAATGAATTTCTGTCCCATCCCTGAGAACTGCCCTGTCCTATGTTAATGTTCTAATGTGGCAGCCCAAACAAAAGGACTGGGCCCACCTGCCCTGAAATAAGAGGTCACTACTGTTATGAGGCATTTTATGTCCCACAAAAAAAAAAAAAACCACCATAAGTCTCCTGCTTCTCTTCAGCACAATTGCTGAAAATAAACCACTTTACCTGCTGCCTCCGCATATCCTGGAAAGTAGATGGTCTATGCCTATGGAAATGTTTTTTGCAATTCCATCAGACTGTTTTGAACCTTTCTGAGGCAGCAACACCCCCATCTCCACCCCCTACGAAATGCCACAACATCGTATCAAGCCATGTGTTTTCTTTGACGTTTCATGGGAAATCAAATAGGCATGAAGCAGACAGAGCTGATAGCAGGGATACATATCCCATATTTATGGGCTGAAGTGCACTCGGAATATAAACCAAGTTAATAAAGCGAAAACTGCAGAGAGCGGGTATGCATAATACAACCTCGCTGGTGTACACGATTATAACTTCTCGGAATGTTTGTCCATCAACTTCTGAACCAGTCCTGAAAGATACCATTCAAGAAAGGTACTTCCTCAGCTGCCCACAGCTGTGTCCCATTTGGCTGTACTCACCACACCCAGTTCCCGGTACACCAGATTTGCTGAGTTTCTCGGGGAAGTGGTCCAAAGCCTGGGGAAAATGCCCCTCTCCACTCACAACTCTTTGCAGCTGGAGTCAGCTACAACTCCCAAGGTCTAAAGTGGGTAGCATATCCAATTCGATCCCGGAGTAAAGGCCTAGAATTGCTGGAATATCCATTATGGGCACAATGAGAGCAATGCCAGTTAGCTCCAGCACCCAGATGGGTGGCACTAAGCAAACAGCACTTTTGTAACCCTCAAATTTACACCCTTGTCATTATGGTGACCTGCACAGTGTGGAAGAATTTCAGTAGTAACCTCAAATACGGTTCTCAAATATGGGAAACGCAAATATTAAAATTCAATCTATAGCAATAGAGAAGAAATATGCCCCACTTGACATTTTGGCAGATCTGGCAACTAACAGATAAAAATAAGTACTTCAAATCATTTGACAGTCTCAGGAATGAATCTAAACTTCCCAAAACAGCATCTTGGCAGTATCTGCAATTTAGACATTATATCATCAAAATATTCAGGACAGATGCTTTTAACAGCCTCGGAAGTACTATATATATGTGACAGTTTTTGAATTTTATAGAAACATTCCCATTAGCCCATAATGTTTGCTGTGTATACACAAAAGAAAAGAGATGCATGTACCAAACTTTATGTGGACTGCAATCAAAGTGGGTGTCCAAACCAGAAATTCAGTTACAGGATTACAGGTGGAAATATAGTCCTTGAGTTTATAATTTATAACTTTTCCAGCATAAGATTATATTCAGAATTTGCCGGTTGTTGTTGTTCAGTCATTTAGTCGTGTCCGACTCTTCGTGACCCCATGGACCAGAGCACGCCAGGCACTCCTGTCTTCCACTGCCTCCCGCAGTTTGGTCAAACTCATGCTGGTAGATTCGAGAACACTGTGCAACCATCTCATCCTCTGTCGTCCAGTTCTCCTTGTGCCCTCCATCTTTCCCAACTTCAGGGTCTTTTCCAGGGAATCTTCTCTTCTCATGAGGCAGCCAAAGTATTGGAGCCTCAGCTTCACGATCTGTCCTTCCAGTGAGCACTCAGGGCTAATTTCCTTAAGAATGGATAGGTTTGATTTTCTTGCAGTCCGTGGGACTCTCAAGAGTTTCCTCCAGCACCATAATTCAAAAATTTGCTGGACTCCAGGCTATATCGAGCAGGAATGACAAGTCATAGTGGCTGCTACTGCAGATGTCCACTCACTAATGCACATGTTCATTCCTTGTCACAAAACCCTTTTGGAATGAAATATTCTAGAGTATTAATTTGGTGTTGAACATTGCATGTGACTTCACAGCATTACACTGTTTAGCATTACCCTCGGAACTGAATTTGGAGAAAAGTCCAGAAACTGGGGTCATGTGAGGAGCAGCAGCATAGCCAAGAGCACTCTTCTCAGAAACTATCTTCTCACTGTCCACATGCAGAATAATGGATGGAAAACCTGCCAGATGGAAGAGGAAGTTGCCTTGAGTCGCCCAAAGACTACAGGAAGATATGTAAGCTTTTAGAATCTACTTTTTATAATGCTTTGCTATCACTCATTCTCTCCTCCACTAACCTACTTTTTGCCCTGTCTGTTTGTGTGCCTGTTTTATGTTTTAGTTTTATTCATTTAGAACAGGCATAGGCAAACTCGGCTCTCCAGATGTTTTGGGACTACAACTCCCATCACCCCTGACCACTGGTCCTGTTAGCTGGGAATGATGGGAGTTGTAGTCCCAAAACATCTGGAAGGCCGAGTTTGCCTATGCCTGTGTGATGGCCTGGAATTCGGATTCGGATGCTGAACCTGAGGAATCCCAGCCTGCACAGGATTCCCCGGCACCAGAACCAGCTGAGCCAGGGCTGGGGTATGAGCCTGAAGGGTCCTCACCTGTGCTGGATCCTCAGCTGCAGGCATCAGCTGAGTCTGTTCTGGCTCCGGAGGGGGTGGAGGACCCATTGCCTGCAGGTGCTCCACTCTCAGCCCCGTCAGGGGAAGCTGAGGTTGCCTCTGGGTCCGGTAACCCTCCAGCTTCTCCTGAGCTGCAGAGGCTCAGGGCAGAGAGGTGGAGGGAACTAAGTTCTCCAGGCCAGGAGAGGCAAGTCACCTGAGGATCAGGGCCACCCTGTGCCTCAGGGCAGATAAAAGCCAGCCAGCCTCAGTCCCAAGTTGCGGGAGCAACCTCGTTGGTTGTCAGTTCCTGCCTGAACCCTGTCCTGCTATCCTGCTGGAGCTCCTGACCTCACCCATCTACCTTCCCTGCACCCAGCTTCAGCTACTACGGACTGCCTCCATACTGCACCTTCGACCTCGGACTGGACTGGACTCAGACCTCACCTCTCGGTTAGCCCACGGGACCAGCATAGCCTGATTTAGAACAGGGTTTCCCAAACTTGGGTCTCCAGCTGTTTTGGACTACAATTCCCATCATCCCTGACTATTGATCCTGCAAGCTAGGGATGATGGGAGTTGTAGTCAAAAACAGCTGAAAACCCAAGTTTGGGAAACCCCAATTTCGAAGCTCAATATAAACCATTCACTAAAAAAAAATTAAAAATATCCAGTTGGCATACAAATCCAGTTATATATCAGCATGAGACTACACCCACCTGTTCTATACCTGATGTCATGCATGATGTCAGGAACGCAGCAGGTAAAGACATGGTTGGGCCAAAGGGAGGTTGCAGGCACTGCTGATCAGCTGGTCCAGTGATGGCCAAACTTGGCCCTCCAGCTGTTTTGGGACTACAATTCCCATCATGCCTGACCACTGGTCCTGTTAGCTAGGGATGATGGAAGTAGTAGTTCAACGACAGCTGGAGGGCCGCGTCTGGGCATCACTGAGCTGGTCTGTGCATAGCGCTTCACAGTCCCTGCCCATCAGCTGGTTGGCAGTGCTTATGAAGCTAAGGTCAACTCAAGTAGTGTTAGGCTAGCATCTCCTTCCTCAAAAGGAAAGACCCAGGGCCATGTTGGAATGTAACGTAAAAGTGTTGTCTAAAATGTATAAGATGTTATTGGAATGGGATGAGCATTAAAATCCCCAGTGATGCATTGGGCAATAGATACTGGTCATAATATAGATATGGAAGCATGGGTGCGGTTGTGGAATATGGATATAAATTTTACAGCATGTTATGGTCTAATTGAAAATTATATGAAAATGATATATCGATGGTACCTAACACTGAGTAAATTGGCAAAAATGTATAATTCCAAATCAAATAAGTGTTGGAAATGTAAAGAGAAAGAAGGTTCTTTTTATCATATGTGGTGGTCTTGTAGTAAGGTTAAAGCTTACTGGGAAATGATATATAATGAACTGAATAATGTGTTTAAAATAATGTTTGTAAAAAAGACCCAGAAGCTTTCCTTTTGGGAATTATAGGGACAACTATCCAAACTGCATAGAAATTTATTCATGTATGCGACTACAAGAGCAAGAATGTTACTTGTCCAAAAATGGAAAGAAGAAGTCCCCGCGAAAGAAGAATGGATACAAAAACTTAAGGAATATGCAGAAATGGCTTACTGGAAAAATAAGAAATCAAGATAACAAACTTTTTTTTATAAAAGAATGGAAATGGTTTATTGAATATTTACAAATAAATTGTAAACATATAAGAACATTGGCAGGATTATTGTAATAACCTGCAGTTTTAAATATGAATAAATGAGTAAATTAAGTTAATTTGGATATGCAGAAAATATAAAAAATAAATTTAAGGAACTGCAGAAAGAGGGGGGAGGAAGCCAAGTTTTGAAATGTTAAAACGATTGCAAAATTGTTGAAATGTATGAAATTGAAATTCATAAATAAAATAATAAAAAAGGAAGGGTCCAGGGCCATGGTGGAACCCTGGAGTCATCATGAGACAAGCAAGCATCTTCAAGATGGAGCTTGAAATCTAGGAGCAATTTATCAGGCCCATGGGCAATAGATCCCCTCTAGGTTTGCTGTCCTTCAACTGGGCTTTTCTGCAGTTGAAAGGAGCTTCCCTGTTCTTGGAGCTTATTAAGAAGATCTTTGTAATCTCGGCGTGTAAGAATGAATTGTGCTTCCAGCACACACACACACACACGTGTGTGCGTAAATGGAATTATTTTTGAAAAACATCTTCGTGTATGTGACAACGGCCGTGAGAGTTCTGGTAGAACAAGGATGGAAGACTGAAGAAACCCCAACTAAAGAATCATGGCAAGAAAAATTGATGGACTATGCAGAACTGGCAAAACTGACATATAAGCTATGGGACAAGGATAACTGTGACTTTAAGGATGAATGGGAACCCTTTACAAAGTATTTGAAGACACAACAAAGTGAACTGGACTCCTTGGCAGGTTTTGAATAAACATTCATAAACTTTTTATTGATAATAATCAGCTAAATAGTTTGAGGATCTATACAACTTTGTAACATGCAGAAAACAGCATTTTTAGAGAAATCAAAGACTGGAACTGAGGGAAGTCGGGCAGTGGGTTGCGGGTGGGTTTTGTGTGGGAGGGGGGAGGGAGGAAAAATTGGGGCAGGGGGGAAACAAGGATGATATGTTTTTGGATAATATCCCTTGTTATAATTTTGAATAAAAAAATTAAAAGAAAAAAGAAAAAAAAATTGTCTGAGGATGCAATGTGATGCAGCTCAAGACACTAGTGGAAATAAGGGACTTTCAAATGCTACCCAGATACTTTCTCTCCTCGTAATGTACTACTTTAATTTAAATTCACTTTACAGTCTGTGCACATGAGAATTATTCTGAGGGTTTAATTTTGCTAGCTGCTGAAAGCAATACGGTGGCTATCAACAGAAAAGAAATAGTGCCGCTGTTTATTAATGCTTTTGGGCTGTACTGTAAGTACCCTGGGAAGCTATAGCTGTGGATCAAATAAAACATGTGGCTCTTAGTATTATTTCACAGGGTTTTTTTCGGATTCTGTCTTTTTATAGTGTATATCAGACAAGAGTCTCCTGACTAGATTTTCAGGTGAAAGATTGAAGCTGATATTATGAACCAAAACTATGGCCAAATAAAATAAAATAAAATTGGTGTGGTGCTAGCAATCTAGTCATTTTAATAAGCAAATTCTCCACAGAATTAAGGTTGCAAATACAGTTGGTTAGCGCTGAGAAATTAGATCCCCCCCATCCCTCAAATATGCAGCCATCTGGTGTGGTTTATTTATTTATTTATTTATGGCACACAGTATATGCATTTATTTGTGTTTCAAACTATAATCCTTTCTCTGATTTCCACCCGTATTCTATAAATAGCATTTGCTTGCAACATACTGAAGCAATTACAGTGAATACAAAAATGCAAATATTGTACAATGAAGAAAAAATGTGCATAATGAACAAAACTGTTTACTTTCTGTGGATAAATGTATATTCTGTAATAACAAGAAGCATACTCTAAGCAGAAAAAGTAGATCTTCATCATATTGAAATAAAATTCAAAATAGGGTTGTCAACAAGTCATTGGATTATTAGTCCAATATAAAAGCACCCTTGGCAGTGTCTGAAAAGCTAGTAAGCCTATCCCAAGTTCTTTCGAATCAGTTCCATCCCTGAAAGCAATTCTGTGCTTGCCAGGATGCAAATCCCTTGGGAAAGCAAAGTTTTTTATACATGGGTTTTCCTCTTTCTGTCTCTTGGGAGGGTGATCTAGGGGAGGCAAGAAATGATGTATGTGTGTGTGTGGCCACAGCAGCCTTAAAAACATCCATGTTGGGCAAAAGATTCCTGCATTGCAGGGGGTTGGAATGGGTGACCCTCAGGGCCTTTCCAACTCTATGATTCTGTTATTCAAAGTGTGCACGAATCTAAAAAGACTGTGCACTCCTGAACTAAGGGAAATTAGTGGGACGCAGGTGGCTCTGTGGGTTAAACCATAGAGCCTACAGCTTGCCGATCGGAAGGTCGGCGGTTCGATTCCCTGCGACAGGGTGAGCTCCCGTTTCTCGGTCCCTGCTCCTGCCAACCTAGCAGTTCGAAAGCACGCAGTGCAAGTAGATTAATAGGTACCACTCCAGCGGGAAGGTAAACAGCATTTCCGTGTGCTGCTCTGGTTCGCCACATGACCTGGAAGCTGTACGCCAGCTCCCTTGGCCAGTAAAGCGAGATGAGTGCCGCAACCCCAAAGTCTGCCACGACTGGACCTAATGGTCAGGGGTACCTTTACCTTTAAGGGAAATTAAAGTAAAAGATGGTTACCTTCTATTGAGACAGACCACAGTCCCATCTAGTCCAGCATCCTCTACTCTGATTGGTTGGAGCTCTCCAGAAGACTTAGGCAAATCTTTCTCATCACCTGTGACATCAGTCTTTAGATTGGAATGCCCATGATTTCACCTGAAACTTTCTGCATTGCAACCAGAAAAATGGAAGGGAAAGTACCATAGCGAAGAGGAAGAGGAAAATGAGAAAGAAAGAAAGAAAATGAGGGTTGGGGAAATGAAATTGTCATGCCTTGTAAGGAATGGAAAGAAAGAAAAGTATTCGATACACTGTTAGTAAAAAAAGTTATGAAGCTTGAAAGGAATTAATAGTAATCTTTATTTTTTATTTATTTCTTTTGTCCTAGCTCCTTATCCGATTTCACAAAACTTTGTTCCCAGTCCACAAAATGTGTCCAGCTGCACATTAGAATAACCTCTGACCCTAGTGTAGAACCTGTAGCCAGGTTCTAGCTCCCCGGGAGGGTAGAAAACTCTGAATGGGGACCACCACCATTTGCAATCTTTTGAAAGGATATATCATTACCCAACAGAAAAACAAATGAAATATAGAATTGACGGTTACGTCAATATGAGTGACTTGGTAGCACTTTTTAAAGTACAGCTAGCTCGTGAATATACACAAATATCTATGTGGCATGATGATGTAATGCCAAATGTTTTGGGTTATATCCAACCAAGTCATCCCATTAGCTCAAGGACTTTCACTCACACAATGGGACTTGCTTTCCCTCTCATCTCCCAATAAACCCTGTGCCCCAAAACCTGTTCTGGGGTTTTCACCAACCCTCTAGAGCAGATGGGGGGCACACAGAGAGACAGAATCTCTTGAAGTAATCTGTTCAGTAACAAAGGAGATGCCAAAAGCTGCTGAAATTTTTATCTGTCCAGATTCAGTAGGAATGAAGTACCCTATTAAAAATCTTGACTATGCAACAAAATGTATAAAGTCCAATGTTTCTCTCCAATTACTGTCTGGTTCTCCGTGTGCACTTTTTGGTTGTAGCTTTTGCTAAATTTAATTTGTTTAATTTAAATAAATTAAAGGCAATTGAGCCCACTATAAATCAGGATTGCAACAGTCTTGTATAACTGTCCATTGCTTGAAGAGAGGAAGATAAGCAGTATGAGCTTAAGATATGCAATATGCAAATGATTAGCAAAACACTGATACTTTTATTTGGTGATGGAACTCACCAATCTCTTTTCTGTACACTTCATAAAATTAAGATGACCATTTCATTACGGCTTGCATGCCCAAAGGATATGAATTTGGTCTGTGGGATTGCTGATTGTCAAACCTCACTTTCATTTCAGTGGAGAAAAGTCATTGTATAAGATAATAACCGTCCTTCTGCTAAAATTCATATCTCTCTTGACAATTAGGCAGAAAGCTATTTCAGAGCATCAGTTGATCATACACAAAGGCACAATAGTCTGAAATGACAACATCACAATCCTTCTCCATGCTTCCTTTTTAACACCCTGAATGGTGTGTGTCACTGGAAAGTTCAATTGGAATTTGAGTTTCTATAGCCTGATAATCATTCTGCCAATGCCCTGAAGGCATGGTTACATACATTCCTGTTTTATAAGACAGGTGTGATTTGTTAAAACTCCAGAACTGACACAGAATAGGGTTGGTGGACCTGTGGCCCTCCAGTCTACAACTCCAGTCATCCCTAACCATTGCCCATTCTGACTGGGCATGATGGAAGTTGTCACCTGACCGTGGCTGAAGTGCCACAGGTTCCCCATCCATGGCTTAGAAGAATACATCTGTTAGCAAAAGTGTTCAATGGTCCAAGTCCACCTAAAAACCCTGGTATTTAATTGCAATCTTTTGTTAAACGAGGTTGATCTAGTGAGCCAGAGATATATGGCAATTTGTACTTTGTCAGAAACCCTGATGCTACACCACAGAGGCACCAGATTGAGGAATGTTCTGTCATTAATCCAAAGCAGAACCACACTCCAATACTTCACATAAGGGAGGGGAGCTAATTTTCCATCTTCTTAGCACTGACAGCTAGGGAAATCTACCTTCCCACATGACTATGATAGGAATATTTCCTTAGCCCTCAAACTCTGGGTTTTAAAACCAGGGTCAAAAGTGAACCACCAGAGTTCATGGGCCCCATCTGCACTATAGGTGTCTACACATTCATAGACTTGGAGGAAGCTCTCGTGAATCTCCCTTAGACATGAGGACTTTCATTCTCTACCTCTAGCTTGAGAACCTCTCTGTACTTTCAATGGCAGTGCTGGTCACATCCTGGGGGGATCTCTTCCTTTGTAATTTATGGCTATCAGAACTTAAAGCTCCATTCTAAATCCTGCAACATAAGAGCAGGAGATAAAGCGTGTGCATGTCCATCTCCTGGTTTCAAGTAAAATATGGGGCTTAAGGAAGATTAAAATAAAAGAAACTGATGCCTCGGAGGAAGAGCAAAGGAGTGAACATAAATGAGCTGTCAAAAGATCTCTCTGTCTCCCTCACCTCGCTCCATCAATTCAACAGCTGGCAGGAAGACAGATCAGAAAAGAGACTCATAAAGCAAACCCTGAGCAAATTAGAACAGACTTCGACCTTCCTCCAGAATGCCAGGATGAGACCAAGACATTAAGGAACCAATTAAGAGATTAAACATCTCAAACTGTAGTTCAGTAAAGGGAGAACTAACAGTATCTGGTAAAAATTTAAACCATGTACAAAGTAGAGGTGCCAACACAACAAGGTTTTGTTGTTGTTGTTGTTTAGTCGTTTAGTTGTGTCCGACTCTTCGTGACCCCATGGACCAGAGCATGCCAGGCACTCCTGTCTTCTACTGCCTCCTGGTTTGGTCAAACTCATGCTGGTAGCTTCGAGAACACTATCCAACCATCTCGTCCTCTGTCGTCCCCTTCGCCTTGTGCCCTCCATCTTTCCCAACATCAGGGTCTTTTCCAGGGAGTCTTCTCTTCTCATGAGGTGGCCAAAGTATTGGAGCCTCAGCTTCACAATCTGTCCTTCCAGTGAGCACTCAAGGCTGATTTCCTTAAGAATGGATAGGTTTGATCTTCTTGCAGTCCATGGGACTCTCAAGAGTCTCCTCCAGGACCATAATTCAAAAGCGTCAATTCTTCGGCGATCAGCCTTCCTTATGGTCCAGCTCTCACTTGCATACATCACTACTGGGAAAACCATAGCTTTTACTATACAGACCTTAACAAAGTTTTAGGGTGTGGCAAAAAGGAACCTGTGGAAATGGTCCTTAGGTCACTGTGGTCCCAGAGCATCTTGGGCTTCAAAGTTCAAGATCAACACTTTTAGTTGTTGTTCAGTTCAGTTGTTGACCTCTGTCTCTTTCAAGAAACAATGGAAGTGTGTGCTATCAGGTGTAAAGTCAAACTGTTGGATTGCCACAGTGCCTGCTGAGCCCGTAGAGACCAAAATAGGAGATTCAAGCTTTATTGCAGCTGAGGCAGAAGGTTTTGCTTTTACAGTCTGATGCACCATGGCATTTCTTCTCTCTGCACTCCTGCCAGTGGTCATGTCTCCTCTAGTTGCTGCTGTGGATATGTAGCCTTACTAGACTTTACCGATGGTAGGGTGAGCATTGCTCCCAGAACAGGGAGGAAGGAAGTCAAATGACACCAAGGTTGATTCAGAGATAGAGTTTATTCTGCTCTCCGGATAGCAGAAGGCATTTGTGTGGACAGTTCACAGCAAGTCCAAAGAAGTGAGAGATTTCATGCAGTATATATATCCTCCAGGCACCCTCTCCCCCCTTCCCCAGGAATCCACCACGTCAGCTTATACACGTAAGTTGACATCCATGACCATAAACAGATGTTCCTGTTCCGGTACTCTTGACCATAAAAGGTTGTTCCTGTTCCTATACTCTTATCAACAACAACAAATCCGTTTATTGTGAGGACCATGCCTGTGCACAAAAATCAACACTACAGTAGTTAAAAATATTAAAATTCATTACATACTATGCCAACAAAACCTTCTTCCCACAAGATAGAAAAGGAGGGAAAACAAGCAGCGAGTTAAACAGACGATGAAGGGGTCTTTACGTTGTCGTCTATAAATCTTTCCCTGGCTTTCATGGCCTTCATCACAAAGACTGCTACCACATGGGTAATGCGTGGGTTTGCATCAACTAACAAAAATTTTACAACAGGTTGTTCCTGTTCCTATACTCTTATCTTGGGGCAAGAAGGTCACCAACTCTAAGAGCACTCCTGGCATCGTTCCCGGGTCTCTTGTCAGACCTGACAAGGTCTGTGCGTCAGTGTGTAAGATAAGACCCAGATGTGCCATCCCTGCTCCACTCGCAACTGGCAAGGCCATCCATTGCCGTCATGGACTGATAAAAGGGATGGCTTTGAGCACTTGTTTATACAGCTCGGTTGCTGTTTATACATTGGCTCAAGATCTCAAGTTAATGCAATTTAGAAATGCTCCCTTGGAGAGGAAAAATGAGGATTTTGGGTCGGTAGGTAGGTAGCCGTGTTGGTCTGACACAGTAGAAATATATATATAAAAAATTATAAAATTGTCCAGTAGCACCTTAGAGACCAACAAAATTTGTTCTTGATGTGAGCTTTCGTGTGCATCAGGCATCTCATACCAAGAACAAACTTAGTTATATATTTCTGTCTGTCTCCAGGCACTGCTGTCATCTGCAAGGGATTCCAAAAATGAACTGGAAACCAGTCAAGTACCAGAGTATGGTCCACATACTCAACCCCCATCATTCCTGGGCAGCTGAAGTATCTGATCACTTTTCAAGGGCAGTCCCATGTAGAGACTGCATCACAGTCATCCATTTTAGATTTCCAAGCGCATAGGTGACACTTGGCTACAGCACCAGAGAGCAGTCAGGGACGAACCTTCAAACAGTGTATTTTAGAAAAGTGGAAGAGGAAAGAATCCTTATTCTTGAGAACATGAAGGGAGAACTAGACAAAGAAAGCTGAGAACATGTTGACCGCTTCGTTCTTCAAACAGTTAGATGAGCACTCCCACACTTGAATGGAATGGGGGAGGGGGACTTTCTTCCATAAAAGATTTTTTGAAAATAATACTTGTAGTGTATTTTAAAAATTGCAGAGAAAAAGGCACAGGGGAGAGGAGTTGTGGCTTGTCACACATTATGCCACAAGAATAAACAGATGCCTGTGATATTCTTCCAATTTCACAGAGCAGTTATTAGAACAATGAATGTGTTAGGGGGGAAGCAGAGAAGAGATTCATATCCCTGCCACAATATATTCCCATTTGCCCTCAATCGTCAGGGATGAGGCTTAGCCACACTGCACAGTCCTCAGAGTGATGACTGCAGTTTTAAATGCTTAAAAAACAAAAAACAGGCACCTGAGTTTGCATGGGGAAAGCAGCTTGTCCGCCTCCACTCCTCTATGCATGGAGTTTCATCTTCAGTCTTCTGTTTCATCTGGGTTGCTGAGAATATCAACTCTCTCCTGCCAAAAATGAAAGAAGCGTAGTGCTCTCCCCAAAAATTGTGTTGATGTATTTAAAATGTGCATTCCTTGCCGACAGAGTGTGCCTGTATTCAAGGCGCCAAGCATGCAACTTATCTCAAAACTGTGGCTATTTCATCTTTCTCAGCTGACTCTCCACCTGTCACTCACTGTGATTCTACCTACAGTTCCATCACTCTCTTGCCATCAATCATTCCTCCTTTACAAACTCTCCTTCCCACCCACCTTACCAGTTGTTTTGCTCCTGGTAGGTGTTGGGGATGGGAAGTAAGAGGGACAGTGTTGAAAGAAAGAAAGAAAGAAAGAAAGAAAGAAAGAAAGAAAGAAGCAGGCAGATGAAGAAATATGCATTCTATCACTCCTGCTGCTCCTGCACATCACCCCCTAAATGGCCTTGTGTAGCTGTCACAGAAAACGAGCCCCTAAGTTAGGGGTGGTTAGGAAATAAAAGACAGTACAGTGTTACCTTAATCCATTCTGGAAGTCTGTTCCCAAACAAAGGCACACAGATTAATCTGTTTCAGACTTTTAAAAACAACCCCTAAAACTGCAATTTAACATGAATTTTACTATCTAACGAGACCATTGATCCATAAAATGAAAGTAATAATCAATGTACTGCACTATAAAATAAATAAGACAGTATTGTAGATGATAAAAATTAAAATTAATTTTTTTCTTACCTGCACTGATGATAGTCGTTGTTTGGCTTTTATCCATTTCCACACTCACACAGTCACACAATCAATCAATCAATCAATCAATCAATCAATCAGTCAATCAATCAATCAATCAATCAATCAATCAGTAGCTGAACTGGGTTCCACACTGTCACAAAAACAAATTAACTGAAAAAGCCTCAAAAACAAAAATGCAAAATAAATAGCAAAAACAAAAGCGCCAAACTTAATCCGTTCCGGAAGTCTGTTTGACTTCCGAAATGTTCGAAAACCAAGGCACAGCTTCTGATTGGTGCAGGCACCCCAGAAACAATAGCTGACAGCCGCATCAGACGTTCGGCTTCCGAAAAATGTTCGGAAACCGGAACACTAACTTTTCAGTGTTTGGGAACCAAGGCATTTGAGTACCAAGGTGTTTGAGAACCAAGGTACCACTGTACAAGATGAAGAAATAGGCATTTTAAAAATATTATTAACATTGCATTTTACATAAAGGGGTGGCACTGGTCATCACCTTCCTTTCCCTTAGTCTCACAACTGCCCTTATAGATCTCAGATGGGAGGAGAGCAAACTTTGAGTTGATTAGCTTTGTTCATCATTAGCTTTGGCGCCCCCTACTGTCATTCTCCCTGCCTCCTGCCCTACCAGTTCCAGTGCATACACAAGCGACTACTGTGTTATCAACTTCTGGATGGAAAAGGGGAGGGACTTGCCTGTTTTGTGTATGACGCTCTGCTAGGAGCCATGTGCAATGGGTATCGATTAATGAAGTTAGAAGAGAAGCACCTGTGTCTCTGTTCTGATAAACAACAACATTCACGTTTCTCTTATGGAATGGAGAACTTAAGATAGACATATTCATGCTGAGCTATTTCTGTAATTGGTATGCATGTTACTTATGGCCTGGCAAATGTTAAAGAGTGGCAGTAAGTCTAATAAAGTGGGGCAATTATGTCTGCATGTTGAAATTTATTTATTCTCCGCTGAAAAGCAGGAGTAATGTGTTGAGGCTTTCCCCATCCCATTTTTACAGACTAGTGTTTCACTTAGTTAGCTCCCCAGGAGCACATGCAGAGATAGATTTTTCTACATGACTTTCCCAAGCAAAAGCATGTTCTGTAGCAATCTATAGCTTCTGCTTAACGAGGCTTCCAGGTTTTATCTTAAACATCTTAAGAAGTCCTATTAATAAACACTGACACTCCATTGATTATGCATCTTTATTGCTTTTGCTAAGGACATATCGTCAATTAAATCCTGCTACCTCGTTGAGGGTAAGCAGGACTCACAGGCATCTAATAGTAACACAGCTGTGTGCTTTTTGGGTGATTGAGGTGGCAATTAACGAGTTTCTAATGGAACAGAGATTCCTAGTGACAAGCACAGCACGATAATAGGAAGGTGTCTCCTTTTGACTTCCGAACCCGGCGTGACGCTGAAAGAAATATCAGCTCTGAGGATGGGCTTTTATGCTTCCTCTGCCTGGCGCAGATTAGAACCTGAATGGAAACAATGCTGTTTGTGAATCTCGGCTTTCTGGAGGGTTCTAAAATGGGGATGTTAGCAGCAAGCCTTTTTTGTAAGTAAGGATATATACACTGCTCAAGATACACATGTCTTCTTTTTCTAAAGGTCCAGCCTTGCCAGATTGCAACACTTTGATCCTCTCTGTTAGGATTCTTGCTCCATGTTTGCAGTCATGAGATTGTTGTCTATCACATGACGGTGTATGTTTTCATTCCACAGTGTGGGAAGTGACAGAGACAGGATGTTTTGTGTTACTGTGTTCTGGAAAGTGGGACTATTGTCCTTCGTTGTTTTTTTCTCTTTGCTGTCTGATAAGAAAGGCTCTAAGTCAGAATGCTCTGAGTGTATTATATATAAATAAAGTAGATTAGCCAAAATGCTGAGCTACTGAGTTCTGTTACGTGAACTGCCAATACTCTGTAGGATCCTGTGTGCTGATGTCTCTTGGTATCAGTCGCTGTGATGTTCGGGCTGGAGAAAGCTTTTGAAGCTCCCGATCAACCAGGAGGGAGAAAACATGCCAGGCAGGCATGTGTCTCTGCCAGGGGTCCTACACGCGAGTAGGACAATCCTAACACTCTCTGCCCATTTAAACCAAGGGGTGGGGCAATCTATGACCCTCCAGATGTCATTGACCTCGAAGTCCCGTCAGATCCAGCCAGCATAGCCAATGGTCAACGGAATGATGGAAATTGTAGCAGAAAAGCTTATGGGGGTTCCTCACTCCTACCTTGGTGAAAAAGAAAGCAGTGAATGCTCTTCCCACCCCAATCCTCTGCCTTCTCCATCTCTGTCCACTTCTCTCATCTGCTGTGGGATAACCTGACTGGAGCTGATGGAAATGGACGGTGGGTCGGCATGTTTCTATGGAGTAGCATACAGTCCACCTATAGTCAGGAGTGATGCAAGCTAACCATCTCAGTAAAAACCAGTTAGCCTTCCTCGATCCAAATGGAAGACTTCAAAGTGACTTGAAGTTCCAAGCATGTTATTGTTTGAAGGAGAACTGCTTGAAAATGATTTACAGATGGTATTTAACTCCAAGTGGGATTGCTAAGTTGTATAAGACTGAATCAGATAAGTGCTAGATATAAGACTGAATCAGATAAGTGCTAGAGATGCAACGAGGTAATGTTTTTTCATATGTGGTGGACATGTGAAAGGGTAAAAGAGTATTGGGAAATGATCCATGATGAATTGAAAATAATGTTTAAAAGTAAAGCAAAGGCAAAGGTACTCCTGACAATTAGGTCCAGTCATGGCCGACTCTGGGGTTGCGGTGCTCATCTCGCTTTACTGGCCGAGGAAGCCGGCGTACAGCTTCCGGGTCATGTGGCCAGCATGACTAAGCCACTTCTGGCGAACCAGAGCAGCACACGGAAACGCTGTTTACCTTCCCGCTGGAGCGGTACCTATTGATCTACTTGCACTTTGACGTGCTTTTGAACTGCTAGGTTGGCAGGAGCAGGGACCAAGCAACAGGAGCTCACCCCATCATGGGGATTCGAACCGCCAACCTTCTGATCGGCAAGTCCTAGGCTCTGTGGTTTAACCCACAGTGCCACCCGCGTTCCTTATGTTTAAAAGTACTTCCCCGCCCCCAAAGAAAACCCCCCAGAGTCCTTTCTGTTGAGGATAAATCAGACTGAAATTGCTAGGTGTAAAAACAGGTTATTTATGTATGCCACGATTGTGGCCAGTGTTTAGTTAGCCCAAAAATGGAAGACGAGCGAGGTCCCAACCAAAGAAGAATGATGGCTGACAGAATATGTGCAGCTTGCAGACTTAACATATAGAATAAAAGAACAAGAAGAACGTACATTTAGAGAAGATTGGAAAACGTTTATTGAATATATGGGAAACAACTGTGTACAGCTGAAAATGCTGACAGCATTAAGATATATTCAACAGTGTAAATAAGTTTTGATGGATGTAATAATGGAATACTGAATGGTATAGTTTTTGTAAAATATGCAGGGATTTATGATATGTAAAATGAACCATGGAAAGAGAAGAAGGGAAGTCATTGATATCTTAAGGATGTAAAAATGAGTGCTTTAAATTGTAAAACAGAAAATTAATAAAAAATATAAAACAAACAAACAAATGGAAGGCCTCAGTCTTCTAGTACAACTATGAAATAGAGAGAGGCGTTCACCTCAGGGACTTGACTTTGACTGTCATAAAAAGGCAGGACATTATTAATTGTTTAACATATTGTGTCTTTACTGACAAGGAGAAGGAGTGCTTGTAGGATTTTCTACCTCATGTTCCAGGCAACTTGGCTGCTCTCGGGTGCTACATATGCCTTGACTGATAAGGCAGGCAAGGGCATCATTTGCTGTTTTGTCCCATGTCCCAAAATGGCGGCTCACCCTTCTCAGTTGGGTAGCGGTTGCGGACATTGGAACCATCCACCTCCCCCAGCAGAAGCAGAATCCACGAGCTGGCCAGCCATTAAGGGGCTTCTCTGGCCAGAAAAAGTACCAAGCAGGATTCCCTACCAGAAAATAAAGATAAAATGGGCCAGTCAGAAGCCCCACTGGAGAGGCAATGCCTTGGTCACAATGCCATGGCTGGGCATTGGTCACAGGCCTTGCCCAGGCAAGTGGCAATGTCCACCCTCTCAGTTTTCCCCACAGGCATTTATTTCACCACAACGCTGATGGTGTGACTTCGCCTGTCTTTGTAACAATAAAATCTAGCCAGAGTTAGAGGCACTTTTTGGTCCCACTGATTTCAACGGAACAAATCTAACCAAGTGGTTCACTCTCCTGTGAAAAGCAAGGTGTTTTCGAAATGCTTAGCTTTCACTGTATTTTGCCCAATTAAGCGAGTCACACCACTGGGCTGTGAGTTTGTATTTCCTAACATTCAGCACCATTTAAGCTGCTGTTCCTCTCTTAAACTTCTTCACAATGGAGAGACATGAGCCCATGCAAATGCAGTTTCTGGGAGAGGAGTAAACTGTTGTCAGCTTGTATTTACTGCTTTTCAGACTGAGCACATATTACTGCAGGTCTACTGAACCACACTCCATTATCTCTTATTAATGGGAAATTGTCCATAAATTGCTGAGGCGTGACTCGTTTTCCCCAACACAGCTGCAGTCTTTTTATTTTGTGATAATCTAGCCTCGCAGGAATTTTAAAAGGAGGGGGGGGGGAGCTGAGAATGAGTGAGCACAGGGGATGAAAATAACCTGAAACAGCAAACAGAGATGGACAAGGGAATATTCTACCCAAATGCTGAATTGGGTAGCAGGGAAGCCAGAAAATGAACCAGATGCAACAGCCTGAACAGCTTCAGTCCAGAGGTCTGAAGGTAGATAGGAGAAATATGGAAGGGGGTTGTGGAAGAGGGACTAAGTCTGATTCTTTCTGCTTTTCCTTTAAATTTACAAGAGAGTGAGCACATGCAGAAGAACATTCCACCAAAAGAAGATTATTATGTGGCTATCTTGCCAACAAAGGTCCGTATAGTTAAAGCTATGGTTTTCCCAGTAGTGATGTATGGAAGTGAGAGCTGGACCATAAGGAAAGCTAATCGCCGAAGAATTGATGCTTTTGAATTATGGTGCTGGAGGAGACTCTTGAGAGTCCCATGGACTGCAAGAAGATCAAACCTCTCCATTCTTAAGGAAATCAGCCCTGAGTGCTCACTGGAAGGACAGATCCTGAAGCTGAGGCTCCAATACTTTGGCCACCTCATGAGAAGAGAAGACTCCCTGGAAAAGACCCTGATGTTGGGAAAGATGGAGGGCACAAGGAGAAGGGGACGACAGAGGATGAGATGGTTGGACAGTGTTCTCGAAGCTGCGAGCATGAGTTTGACCAAACTGAGGGAGGCAGTGGAAGACAGGAGTGCCTGGCGAGCTCTGGTCCACAAAGAGTCGGACACAACTAAACGACTAAACAACAACAAATCTTGTGGTTGTCATTACTTACTGACTACTTTCTTTCCTGTTGGTAACAACTGATATCTCAGTAACATAGGAAGCTACCTTATAATTGTCCATCTAAATCAGCCCATCTGACCAGCAGAAGCATTTCAGGACCACAGAGGTATTTCACATCAGCAACTTCTTGGAGAGGCCTAGGATTGAACCCTGGACTCTGCTGTGGAGTGAAGGTTCCTGCCCTTCCAGCGCTCCTTTTCATGTGGAAGAACAGAGTCAAAACACATTTCAAGTTTACTTTATGCAAAGCTTATCATACTGTTTCTGGAGGAACCAGTCCACCCATTTCGTAGAAGACATTTTCACCAGCCCTGGTAATATAAAATGTGTACATCTGAAAAGACAATGACAGCAGGTCAAGCATGAGACTTTTAATCTCAGGGTTGTGGGTTTGAGCCCCATGTTGGGCAATGAGATTCCTACACTACATCTGGGAGAGACAGAGCCATAATTCCTGATTCCTGTTTGAATCCAAGGCTGTGTGTGACTTTCTTGGGGTGTTAATGCTGGAGACCCATCATAATAGGCTCAGGATGCATATGTGTGAATAAACCATAAATCATAAAGACACCACAGTCTCTGCTGTCCTTCATTCCTAGGAAGCCGAACCCTAGGTTAAGCACTTGGGACCCATGGAATCTCACACCGCTGGGAGATTGGGGTGGCGTACAACTGTATTTGGGATGTGGGTGGTGCTGTGGGTTAAACCACAGAGCCTAGGACTTGCTGATCAGAAGGTTGGCGGTTCGAATCTCCACGACGGGGTGAGCTCCCATTGCTCGGTCCCTGCTCCTGACAACCTAGTAGTTCGAAAGCACGTCAAAGTGCAAGTAGATAAATAGGTACTGCTCTGGCGGGAAGGTAAACAGCATTTCTGTGCGCTGCTCTGGTTCACCAGAAGCGGCCTAGTCATGCTGGCCACATGACCCGGAAGCTGTATGCCGGCTCCCTCGGCCAGTAAAGCAAGATGAGCTCCGCAACCCCAGAGTCGGTCACAACTGGACCTAATGGTCAGGGGTCCCTTTGCCTTTACTTTACAACTGTATTTTGGCTCTGCAATCCAGTTTGGGCTGGGAATTTATGTAGCCTCTGTGCCAGACCAGATAGATATTACAACTATTGTACTTCAGTGTGCAGCCACCAGAGAATGTGCCAATATCTCATCCTTACACAGGGAAGCTGGAGAATTCCAACAGGAATGGAACAGAAAGAGGAAATTGTTGTTTATTGTGATTTTGAATAACTGGATTCAGACTATGCACTCCTGTTGAAGAATGCCTCACTTTGCCCTCCCCACCTCTCCCTTTCTATTGCACTGTGAATGATGCGTGAGAGAACAGGGCTTTTCCTAGTGCAACAATGTTGTTATTATTACCCAAGGCAGAAGGGGAAACAGACAGCTTGTTCTGAAGCGGCATTATTATGACATAAGGGAAGAATCTCCTGGGAAGCTGGAATTGAGTTTTCTTTGAAAACAGAAGTAATGCAACAGTATAGTTCCACCAGAAACATTTTTTAATATGTTGTCAGTTCTTCTGTTGAACTTATCCAGGAACACTGTGAATGTTGGAGTCACTTAAGCAACAGTTCATTATTAAGCTAGAATGGATGGACTGCTCTATGTCAGTCACATTTTCCCTACTGCAAGTCAACCTCATTTTCCTCTAGGGATGGATGGATCAGTTTCTTTCCATTGCATATTAGTTTCACTTTTTAAAAAAAAAATTAGCAGTCCATTCCATGCTGTTTCTGCTTTCCCATGGTCCAATTAGCTGTGCTGTTAAGTAGATTAATACGTCAAGTCATAACTACGACTGGGATTCAAAGAACTACTCCAGGTTTGTGCCTTGTGGAATTTTCCATCACAAACACCTCACCACAACTGATGCAAGGGGTAAGCAATCTAGTGCCATCCAGAGGTTGCCGAACTACAATTCCCATCATCCTTGACTATCAGCCATGTTGGCTGATGGGAGTTGTAGTCCAACAACATCTAGAGGGCCCCATGTTGTTTTCCCTTGCTCTAGGTCATAATAAAAAACTGCTTCACAAAAACACTTCCCCATGTAGCATTGGGGAGGGCTTGCCATTTTTTAAAACAACAACAACATATTTTTAAAGATTTTATTGTGGTACTTGCTTTTTGAAATAAGCATGATCTCCAAACTCCCATTGGGCATGTTGAATTAGTTCTACAAATCCTGGCTCACATGCCCCATACTGGTTATTCAAAATATGTGGTTCTTAAACCTTTGGACTCCCCTCCCAAGTCTATACAGTGGTACCTCGAGTTACAAATGCCTCAGGTTACAAACGCTTCAGGTTACAAACTCTGCTAACCTGGAAGAATTACCTCGAGTTGAGAACTTTGCCCCAGGATGAGAACAGAAATTGTGTGCCGGCAGTGCAGTGGCAGCAAGAGGCCCCATTAGCAAAAGCACACCTCTAGTTAAGAACAGTTTCAGGTTAAGAATGGACTTCCAGAATGGACTTCTGGAGGCGGCGCGTCTGGCAATGGCTGCCCTCTTCTAGCTGTGAAGAGGGAGCTCCGCAGAAACGGGTCGTCCGCTACGGCGCAGCGGAGACCCACATCGGAAAACCACAGGCAGCGATAGCAAAGACTTTGATCTTTGGAGCCTTTGAAGAGGCGTTAAAAGGCAAAGCAATTCTCACATCCATTGAAACTGCTTTAGGACTTAACCTGTTTAAAAGTATTATTTTGGAATACGAACTGTTTGGTACCTGCACCGTTTGGATTTACAAATTGTTAAAGAATCCCTGGCAGTAGGATCGCCTAGATAACAGAGCTGTCAGATTGCAAGATTTTGATACTTTGTTGCTGAAGGTATCATTAACTGAGCTTTACTGGAACTGTTACATTGAACTGTTACACTCTGCACTTATTGAGACATTGTCATACTTTGAGACCAACTCTGCTAAATACAACTAATCTGAAGGTCTTTTGGGAAACTAAAGACTGTTTGGACTGTGCAAATATGGAAATTTGGAAAAATGTTGAAGATTTAAATAAGGGACATTAAAAATTTGAATTCTTTGACTTCTTCCCTATAACAAAGGTGGGCTCCCTCTAGAGGGCTTTGGACTTACAACTATATGTGACTTTCCTTTTGGTTTCTTTTCCTCCTAAAAGTTTACTTTATGGGCTTGTGGATTCCCATGGGAACATATTTAATTTGACCTTGACTAGCAGACAGAATTGGAATGAGCGGTACTGGGAGACAAACAAGAGCGGCTAGAGGAAAAAAGCAAGCAACCTTGACCTTAGTTTCACAGCCACGAAGATCTTCTGCCCCTAATGTTTTGGAACTAGAAGGAACTGAACAGCTGCAGGGAGAAGACATGGCATTAGGGGGATCTGCTTCAGTATTAGATAAAATACTTGAAAAATTGGAAGGCTTAGACAAAAAAGTGGATGAACAAACGGCTAAGATTGACCAGACTAGAGATTCTGTCAATAAATTAACTGAGCAGGTGGCTTCGAATGCACAAGCAATTGGCAAATTAACTGAATCCACTGTAGAAAACCGGAAATTGGCAGAAGAAGCTATCCAGAAAACTGAGGCACTGGAGCAGGAGGTAAGACCACTCCACAAGCAGGTCGAGGAACAACAGGCCTATTTGTCTATGATCAAACTTCGGGCCCGGGAAAACAACCTAAGATTGAGGTGCGTACCAGAACTTGAATCTGAACAAGGAAATCTAATTGACTTTTTGACAAAGGAATTTTCTAAGTGGTGGTCCTTGAAGGAAGAGGAGGACTTTAAAATTGTGACCGCCTTCAGACTTGGGAGATTAACAAGGAAGGACAAGCCCAGAGACTGTTTGATCACTTTGAGATCCAAGGAGGAAAGAGACAAGATATTAGGACTACACTACGGAAAGTCACTGGAAATTTCGGACAAAAGAGCAGAGATTTACAAGGACATTCCTAGACAACTTTTGGACTTTAGATCAACCTACCTTGAACTAACAAGGCTGTTGAGGAGTAACTCAATTATCTTTAGGTGGGAATTTCCACAAGGACTTTCTTTCATGTTCAGGGGGAAGAAGGTGAAAATTAAAACAGCTGAAGACAGAGACAAATTTTTGAATATTTATAGAGAGGACCTTCAGAAAGGGATTGAGGAACCTTCTGGGGCTGGACCATCGCCTGCATCTATACCTACACCCTTGGGGTCTGAAGACCAGGACAAAAAGATACCACCACCAGGACAATAACAGATATATCCAGGATGTCTCTGCAACTTCTGAGTTGGAACATAAATGGCGCCAACATCCCGGAGAAAAGGAGAAGGATATTTCACATTTTGAAAAAAGAACAATTGGACATTATTTGTCTGCAAGAAACACATGTGACTAGGCTTCATAGAAAAGTGTTAATAAATAAAAGATTAGGCCAAGAATTTATTTCCTCGGATCGAGTTAAGAAAAGAGGTGTGGTGATATATGCAAAAGAGAGCCTGTCACCAAAATTTTTATTTAAAGATGAACAAGGAAGAATCCTGGCAATTGAGATTCAGAATCAAGGAGAAAAGTTTTTGATATTAGGAATTTATGCGCCAAACGACGGAAAATCGGAATTTTACAAGAAGTTGCATGAGATAATGCCGGACTATCTGAACTATGATAACATCATTATGATGGGAGATATGAATGGGGTGGTATCAACCAACATGGATAAGTCACATAGTCAAAATGTAACAAAAGAAGGCAGACTACCTAAAACATTCTTTGAACTTACTGACAACATGGACTTGATCGATATCTGGAGAACAAAGAACCCCCTAGGAAGAGAGGGAACCTTCTTTTCTGAAGCCCAACTGACATGGACAAGAATCGACCAAATATGGACAACTAGAGGCCTGGCACCCAAGATAAAAAAAGTGGAAATCTGCCCAAAGACCTGCTCCGACCATAGCGCTGTGAAGATGGACATGAGACTAACCCCAACCGGCTCCTTTAGATGGAGGATGAATGACAACCTGTTTAGAGATCAGGAGATTATTAAAAAGGCCCAAAAGGCTTTGAAGGACTATTTTGAGATTAATCTGAACACTACGGTGGAAAAAAGAACTGTCTGGGACGCGAGTAAGGCGGTCATGAGAGGGTTTCTGATACAACAGAACACTATAAAGAAAAAAGCACAGAATGAGAAAAAAGATAAGATTTTGGAGAAAATTAAAGAAGGTGAGAGGAAGCTAAGATCCAGACCAAAATCAAAGGAGATTTTAAGAGAAATTAAACTTTATCAAGCACAATATGCAAAATTGATGAACCAGGAAGTGGAATGGAAAATTAAGTTAATGAAACAGAGATCCTTTGAATCAGCAAATAAATGTGGAAAGCTGCTAGCATGGCAGCTGAAAAAGAGACAAAAACTGAATACCGTAACAAATTTAGAAATTGAAGGAAAAAACATTCAGAACCCAGTGGAGATCAGAAAGTGCTTCCAGAGATATTTCAAGCAACTATATACACAAGGGCCGCAAGACGAATCGGAGATAGAACAATTCTTAAAGAAGAATGGTTTACCAAGATTGTCATTGCGTAATAGAACTATCCTGAACTACAAAATAACACAACAAGAGATGGAAGAAGCCATTCAGAACATGCAATTGGGCAAATCTCCAGGGCCAGATGGTCTTACCTCCAAGTATTATAAGACATTGAAAGACTATTTGATATACCCACTAATGGAGGTTTGTAATGAAATTATGGAAGGGAAGAAGGCACCAGAGTCGTGGAAAGAGGCTTTTATCACGTTGATACCCAAACTAGAAACCGAAAAGACACAACTTAAAAATTACCGCCCCATCTCCCTCCTGAATGTGGATTACAAAATATTTGCAGACATTTTAGCAAGCAGACTTAAAAAAGTGTTAAATGAAGTGATTCACAAGGACCAGGCCGGCTTTCTCCCAGGTAGACATTTGTTTGCAAACACAAGAAACATTATTGACATTTTGGAACTCCTGCAGACAAATATCAACACAAAAGCAGTTCTGATATTTATAGATGCGGAGAAGGCCTTTGATAACATTTCTTGGAAGTTTATGAAGAAAAATTTGGAAGGAATGGGAGTGGGGCGGGGGTTTCAGAATGGGATAGAGGCAATTTATTCGGAACAGAAGGCAAAATTGATAGTGAACAATGTGGTAACGGAAGAGTTTAATATTGAAAAAGGAACACGACAAGGTTGTCCTATCTCCCCTTTGCTATTTATATCGGTCCTGGAAGTGCTCTTAAATATGATTAGAGGAGACGGGTTGGTGGAGGGCATTCAGGTCGGAGCGAAACAGTATAAACTTAAAGCATTTGCAGATGACCTAGTATTAACCTTACAGGAGCCAGAGCCTAGTACTAAAAGGGCACTGCAACTGATCCAGGAGTTTCGTCGGGTGGTGGGATTCAAACTTAATAAGCAAAAAACTAAGGTTTTGGAAAAAAACTTGACCCCTTCAGAATCAGAAAGGTTTCAGAAAGAGACAGAATTAAATGTGGTTAAGAAAGTAAAATACCTAGGGGTAAACATAACAGCCAAGAACATGAACTTATTTAAAGATAATTATGAAAAATGTTGGTCTGAAATTAAAAGGGATCTAGAAATTTGGTCAAGACTGAAGCTTTCCTTGTCAGGACGCATTGCTGCTATTAAGATGAATGTATTGCCAAAAATGTTGTTTTTGTTTCAAACTTTACAGATTGTGGACAAAATGGGGTGTTTTGAGAGGTGGCAGAGAGATATTTCTAAATTTGTCTGGCAGGGCAAAAAGCCCAGAATTAAGTTTAAGATATTAACTGATGCTAAAGAAAGAGGGGGCTTTGCCCTGCCAGACTTAAAGCTGTATTACGAATCAGCAGCTTTCTGCTGGTTGAAGGACTGGCTGCTTCTTGAAAACACGGATGTTTTAGATTTGGAAGGATTTAACAATGCTTTTGGATGGCATGCATATTTGTGGTACGACAAGGTTAAAATACATAAGGCCTTTAAGAATCATGTTGTCAGAAAAGCAGTGTTCAATGTCTGGATAAAATATAAAGACTTATTGGAAAACAAGACCCCAAGGTGGCTATCACCAATGGAGGCTAAGGCCCCGAAAAGACTCAATATGGAGGCCAAATGGCTGAAATATTGGGAAATAATAGAAAAAGATGGAGATAATTGGAAGCTGCAGAGTATGGAGAAAATAAAAGATAAAGTGCGAGATTGATTACATTATGCTCAGATTAAAGAAGTTTTTAAGTTGGATAAAAAGATAGGATTCCAGGTGGAAAAATCAAAGTTAGAAACAGAACTGTTAGAATCCAGCTCTAAGACACTTTCAAGAATGTATAACTTGCTGCTAAAATGGAATACACAGGATGAAACGGTTAAAACAGCTATGATAAAATGGGCACAGGACATAGGGCATAACATTATGTTTGCTGACTGGGAAAAGTTATGGACCACCGGTATGAAGTTTACGGCATGTAATGCCTTGAAAGAAAATATTATGAAAATGATATACAGGTGGCACATGACCCCAGTCAAGCTTGCAAAGATATACCATTTGTCTGATAACAAATGTTGGAAGTGTAAAGAAGCTGAAGGAACATTCTTTCACCTCTGGTGGTCCTGTCCTAGAGTGAAGACCTTCTGGGAAATGATATATAATGAGCTGAAAAAGGTATTTAAGTATACCTTCCCTAAGAAACCAGAGGCCTTCCTTTTGGGCATTGTCGGCCAGAGTGTGCAAAAGAAGGACCAAACTTTTTTTATGTATCCCACAACAGCAGCAAGGATACTCATCGCTAAAGGCTGGAAAACCCAAGATTTGCCCACACTGGAAGAATGGCAGATGCAACTGATGGACTATATGGAACTGGCAGAAATGACGGGCAGAATCCGAGACCTCGGAGAGGAACTGGTGGAGGAGGAGTGGAAGAAATTTAAGGACTATTTACAAAAATACTGTAAATTGTACGAATGTTAAGAAAGATGTAAGATTCGTAACAATATGGCTCCAATAAATTAGTAACAAGGAATATAAATTTAAATGTGATTGAAAGATAAGACAAATTTTGGATAAAAAATATCCTAGAATTAATTTTTAAAGAATAAGAGTTATTTAAACTCTAAAATTTGAGATTTAATATTGGATAATTATATAATATAAATTGAACTAAGTAAATAATTTGCTAGAAAAATTTATGTGTTTAGAGTGCAGGAACAAGAGATGTGAGGAAGTCCAAAGATGAGAATGAAATGTGGTTAATGAAAAAGAACATGTTGTTATGTATGTTGTTGTTTGTTGTTTAAAAATTTAATAAAAATTATTATAAAAAAAAAAAATGGACTTCCAGAATGAATTAAGTTTGTAACTAGAGGTGCCACTGTATCTTGAAAAATGTCTGGCTAAAACTATTAAGATTCCTGAAGCTTGTTGATAAAAAATTCTCATGAGCCAGGGAATGCAGCTTAAATGTTTTCCTGTGACCCCAGGCAACACTAAAGGCTAGTAGCCTGTCCAAAATGAAAGAAGCATGCATTAGGTACTGTATAATAGATTCACAATTTTCTCTAAAGTGACAATCCGTTTTGGTAGGTGTGGATAATGGTTCTTCATTACAGGCATAACAGGTAATTGATGGGGCCTCGGTGCTTCTGCCACATAGGGTAACTTATGAACCAAGCCTGAAAGTTTCAGTCACTTGAAAGTCCCACTTGTAATGGCCTTATATCTATTCCAAGCACACACAGTGTTCAAGGAGAGGGAGGGAGAGTCACACACTGAAGGCTAGCTAATAATAATAATAATAATAATAATAATAATAATAATAATAATAATAATAATTTAGGGATGCGGGTGGCACTGTGGGTTAAACCACAGAGTCTAGGGCTTGCCAATCAGAAGGTCGGCGGTTCGAATCCGCGTGATAGGGTGAGCTCCCATTGCTCGGTCCTTGCTCCTGCCAACCTAGCAGTTCGAAAGCACAAAGTGCAAGTAGATAAATAGGTACTGCTCCACTGGGAAGGTAAACGGCGTTTCCGTGTGCTGCTCTGGTTCACCAGAAGCGGCTTAGTCATGCTGGCCACATGACCTGGAAGCTGTACGCCGGTTCCCTCGGCCAGTAAAGCGAGATGAGCGCCGCAACCCCAGAGTTGTCCGCGATTGGACCTAACGGTCAGGGGTCCCTTTACTTTTACCTTAATAATAATTTATTTATACCCCACCCATTTGGCTGGGTTTCCCCAGCCACTCTGGGTGGCTCCCAACAGATTAAAAACAGAATAAAACATCAAACATTAAAAACTTCCCTAAACAGGGCTGCCTTCAGATGTCTTCTAAAAGTCAGATAGTTGTTTATTTCCTGGACATCTGATGTGAGGGCCTTCCACAGGGCTGGTAGCACTACCGAGAAGGCCCTCTGCCTGGTTCCCTGAAACCTCGCTTCTCGCAGTGAGGGAACTGCCAGAAGGCCCTTGGAGCTGGACCTCAGTGTCTGGGCTGAACGGGGGTGGAGATGCTTCTTCAGATATACTGGGCTGAGGCTGTTTAGAACTTTAAAGGTCAGCACCAACCACAGCTGTCACCTTACAGATTTGAAAATAAGGGACCAGCAGCCTCGAAAATAAGGGATCAGCAGCCAAAATAAGGGATTTTCAGAGCACAGGGAGGTTCAGCTTCTGAGCCCCTCTGAGCCAAAGGCAGAAAGCCCAGCCAGCAGGCAAACAAAGCCTCAAGCAGTGGTTCCCACAGCGCTGCAACCCAGCAAGGGGATGCAGCAAGGAAAACCACCGTCACCTCTCCGCTGGGAAGCGCTGAGCAAAGGCGAGTCCCCAGGCAACGCGGCCGATTTGATCGGCACAAGGCATGCAAGCTCCACCCCCCGTCGTTCCTGGACTCCTTATTGGGTGAGCAACGCAGGCAAGCAACACAGTTGGAGCCCCCCTCCTCCCTGGCCGGCAGGGAGGGAGGGAGAGGAGCTGCTTCCTTTGAAACCCAGGAAATTTAAGGGACATCATCAATCCGGGACAGCAGCGGGAAATGGTGCTGGGATAAGGGACTTTCCCGCCAAATAAGGGACGGTTGACAGCTATGGCACCAACACTTTGAATTGTGCTCAGAAACATACTGTGAGCCAGTGTAGGTCTTTCAGGGTTGTTGTTGTTTTTTATCATCCTTTCAGTTGTGCATCGCAATGTACAATGTACGAAAACATACAGAAGGCCGTAACTCTACACCAGGCATAGGCAAACTCTGCCCTCCAGATGTTTTGGGACTACAGATGCCATCATCCCTAGCTAACAGGACCAGTGGTCAGGGATGATGGGAGTTGTAGTCCCAAAACATCTGGAGGGCCGAGGTTGCCCATGCCTGCTCTATACCCATTTACCTGGGCACAAGCCTCATTGAAATCAGTGGGACTTCCTTTCTGAGTAAACTTGTCTTCCCTACCATGTGCAGTACTCTGTTTTCTGGACCAAGTGCTTAAAATATCCCTGCAAGGAGAGTAGCTGGTTGTTGTTCCCTTCCTACCTTGGGGACCTGTTGTGCACATGTTCCCTCTACTGTGGAAATCAGCACAATGAGAGAGTAGAGGGCATGACGGACAGAACATTGGTCTGGGATTTGGAGAGCAATGAAAAGTGGCATCCGCCCTGCGGCTGTATGATTGCATCTCCATGGCTATTTAGAAGAGAAAGCATGACAAATGGATCACAGAAGTGCAGACCCAGAAAATATGCTTCAGAGGGGCATTCAATGTGTCCTCTAGTCTGCTGCTGCCACTTCCACGGAGGATTCTTCAAAACTACAAGTCCACCAGTTGGAAAAAGAAAAGAAAAGATAAAATAAAATACAAATGCACCAAAGTGTGATGAGAAACCTTGAAATTATAGGAGAAAGGGACGAGAAGGAGAAAGCTTTGCACAGTTAATTGAAATTTGTGAAAAGCCTTCTGTTCTTCAAAAATGTTGCCTCTGAGCCTTCAGAAGGTTATGGAAGTTCACGCTAAAAAGCAAGATCACTTTCACAGCTTCTGACTTTGACATTTTGGGAGAACTGGGAGGAAACATGAATCATTATTTTTTTTAATCTAATAAAAATGCAGGCAAGCGCTTTCTCCCTAAATGAATACCAATTAATGGAACGCACCTATTAAAAGAGTCATTTCTCACAAAATATAAAATCCAATAACCTTTATTGCCCACTGTTCAGAGATCACCAGCAAGCTTATGAAGCATGCACAAAGGGCTTCAATAATTTGTTCCCCCGAGTCCTGCAAAATGCACCGCAAGTAATTTGTTGCCTTTCATACATGGGCAACATAATGCATTAACGTTGACCTAAACACTTGAAAAAAGTTTTTGATGAGATGGTCTGGGATCAAACGTTGCCATTTCTTGTTTTGTTCCAGCGGAAATATTTGAGAAGATGTGGGATGTGAAAGTGAGGGACAGCTCAGTCGGTCGAGCACGAGACTCTGAATTTCAGGGGCGATGGGTTTGAGCCCCAAATTGAGCAAAAAATATCCTGCATTGCAGGAGGTTGAACTCAATTACCACTGTGGTCCCTTCCAACTCTACAATTCTATGATGCAAAGAAAAAAGAAACCTATTACAGTGGTACCTTGGGTTAAGTACTTAATTCATTCCGGAGGTCCGTTCTTAACCTGAAACTGTTCTTAACCTGAAGCACCACTTTAGCTAATGGAGCCTCCTGCTGCTGCCGTGCCGCCGGAGCACAATTTCTGTTCTCATCCCGAAGCAAAGTTCTTAACCTGAAGCACTATTTCTGGGTTAGCGGAGTCTGTAACCTGAAGCGTATGTAACCTGAGGTACCACTGTATTTCCTGGTGGTTATTCTGTTTATTCAGCATTTTTTTTAAAGGCAGTAATTAAAAATTTGATTCTTATGTATGCTGGTCCATGGGATTTTTAAAAAATAAAAACCCCTTAAAATTAATTAAAATACTGTATTATGTATATCAAAGAAGGCTTGGATCAAATGCTGCCGTGTTTGATTATGTAAATGAAGAAGAGCTGCTAGGGAGTTGTTTAATGGTTGTTGGTTTTTAACCAGTGTCACAATGAAATTTATAGCAGGATTTTCAACAGAGACAGGACCCAGAGAGCAAAGAGGGAGTTTTTTTTATTTCTCTGTCCTGAGCTATAACATCCTTCTGAATGCTAATGAATGTTTGATGTCTCAAGGTACGGTTCTAAATATGGTTAACTCTGGATAATAGATAGGGGATTCAGATCTCATTTGAAGTCAAATATATCAGATTTGCACTTCGGAAACAATATGCAAAATGAAACATTCTTTGAAATTTGCAATGCAGTTCACCAACCCATGTTTTAAAAAACGTGTACCTTGGGGGAAAGTGCATAAAAGTAAATATATTGGTGAAACTAGCACACACAAAATAGATTATATTTTGGGGAAATCGCTTGCCAAAGTATGCACATTAGTCAAAACTTCACATGAAATGTGTTTATTAGAAGAAACGTAAGCTATTGAAAAAACCAGAAATTTCTGCAAAATGTGGAGAATTAAATTAAGATTAGGGACGCGGGTGGCGCTGTGGATTAAACCACAGAGCCTAGGACTTGCCGATCAGAAGGTCGGCGGTTCAAATCCCCACGACAGGGTGAGCTCCTGTTGCTCAGTCCCTGCTCCTGCCAACCTAGCAGTTCGAAAGCATGTCAAAGTGCAAGTAGGTAAATAGGTACCGCTCCGGTGGGAAGGTAAATGGTGTTTCCGTGCGCTGCTCTGGTTCGCCAGAAGTGGCTTAGTCATGCTGGCAGCATGACCCGGAAGCTATACGCCGGCTCCCTCGGCCAATAAAGAGAGATGAGTGCTGCAACCCCAGAGTCGGTCATGACTGGGCCTAATGGTCAGGGGTCCCTTTACCTTTATCCAGGGCAATACTACCACATCTCCCCCTCCTCTTGCATGCCACCATTGCTTTTAAGTATCTTATGCTCCTAACACAATTTTGCTGCATTTCATGGAGGCCTTTGTCTGCAGGACAGAAAATGTGTATCAAAAGCAGTTCCACTGCATTTACAGGGTATGTCTGTCTTCACCCTTAGTGACAGCCCGACAACATGAATGTAGGAGGCATTTCATTACTTTCATATCTTGCGCTTCCATATTCTGTAAGCCTCTTATTAAGGTAATTTACTATGCACGGCCAACGGTCTGGTTGTTGGGAGAACGTTTTCAATCAGATTGCTGACTTAAATGTGTATGCATCTCTCCATAAGAAAAAAAAATCTGGGATGCAAAATAATTATTGCTCAGTATGAAATTATTCCATGTGCATGGATGCATGCGCATACACACAACCTCATAGCTGTTTTCACATGAAAGCTGATGAAAATACTATCCTTTGGGCACAAACTAAATGAAGAGATTTGTGGATGCCACTGAAAACTGTAATGGTGGTTGATTTCTCTCCCCTTCCCTGCAAAATCCGAAAGGTAAAAACATAAGAACAATGTCCTCCTACTTCATAATTATCCATTGCCACAAATGGCAGCCAATGAAGTGAAGAAGAAGTGGGGGAACTCAAAAATCTTATTGAGGCATTTTATGGAAAGTGTGCGAGATATAGTCATTCAGTTCTTGTTTTCATTCAGACTTGCCAAATCTGTATTTCCTGAACCAATCTACAAATTGAAACACCCTTCTCCTTGGAAAGTTGCAATGCTCCACATTTTGCAATGCAGATCCTTGACCGAAGGTGTACCACAATGTGTACACTAGTGAAAATAGCATACAGAATTGCATTCTGTTAGGGGAATTTGCTTGCAAAAAAAATTCCTCTGTTAAACTAAATTGCATACAAAACTATGTACAGGAGGAGAAATGTGCATTATTCTTTTCTTTTTTCTTTTTTTAAAAAAGCCCTCAGTGAACAGAATTTAGGATGAAAAATTGAGAGGAAGTGAAATGGACAGATTTGTCTACTCCTATTCTTTGTTCCCATGTTCAACGACATGCAAGCAAGGAGTAGGGATGGTTCTGGATTCCAGGGAAGCCTTCATGGGTACAACTATGTGTGTGAATGCCCCTTCTTCCAGATGTTCTTGCTGCATGTCCAAGAATATAGGATATCTTAGGAGATGTGCTGGATGTCAGAGGCGGTCCTACTGAGTGTGACCCCACTCCTGGCTCCTGTACTGTTGAACAAAATAACACCTTTTTAAAAAGGTGGGGAGGAATGTGGTATTTTCAGGTGCTCATTCATATGTAAAATGTGTCCAGCAGTATAATTTTGCATTGCTCAAATCTAACTAAACTATTTAGTAAATGTTTCTTTATTTATTTTCTTAACACTTCTGATAACAATTTATCTCCAAACAGAAAAAAGCATGCAGCACAAATGACAATTCTGCCTACCTCTAGATATTATATAAAAAAGTGTGATTGCAGTTGAAAGTAACACCTCCACATCTCTTTCTTCCATCTCCCCTGTATTATCAAATAAGAAAAAAAGCAAAATTGATGTGATGGCATCACAGTTGAGTCTTGTTTGGCTGTTCTTAAGTAAAAAATTGCTTAGAGAGATTTGAAAGTTCTCATATCAGATCAGAAAGCATGTCATAAAATTGGAATTATGTTTTAGTGCTGTAATAACTCTGTGTTTAAATATCAGGCAGCACAGTGCAAGGTAATATTCTGTAGTCTTGATATTTGGGACACTGACTACATGGTCAATATGACATTTAATTGCTGGAAATGTAACTTTGAAAATGAATATTATCTTCTCAGGTCTGAGAACTAGTCCAAACATGTTGGACATAATTTATAGAATAGAATACATGGGTACAAACTGAGGATGGGCCCGTTTTTTATATGCTTTGAGTGCTATTTAACTATTACTCAGATTCAAGAAGATAAATGTAGGAAGACAGCCATTTCTGTTATGTGTCAAGCAATTATAAGCAAACTTAGGAGTTAAAATCTCCTTTATGAGGTCGTAACTCTGCATTTATTCAACTTCTGCTTAACTGATGCTGCTGAAGTTTGATTTTTGCCTAGCTCAGAATATAAAAAATTGTCCAGCTCAAATGTTCAGGTGTATTTGTAACCTGGGTGGTCCCCAGCTGCTTCTTCTCTGACTCAGGTTATCAGCGTCTCGTGACCTGGTGCTTGAAGGCTGCTTCAGCATCATCTCAGGTGCCAGGAGCCCTGGATCCCAAGTCACCTGATATCTATACTTACTATCCTGTTCTGCTTGGGCTCAGGGCTCACAAGCAGGTGACAATAAACCTGTTAGCCAAAAGGCAAATCAGGACCCAGGGCAGCTGGAGGGATATTGTCTGAACAAATTCAGTCGTCAGAATCCTTAAAAGGTCTGGCATGACTTGGCCTTCCAGTATCTCTGCCCTTCTGGGAAAGCTCTTTGCAATATTTAAAAGACCTGTAGACCAGAGCTTTCCACACTGTGTGTCGCGACACTCGAGTGCTCTGGTAAATCTTAATTTCCCAAGGTCCCTGGCACCTGGGAAGCTGATCATGTCATATCCAAAGCAACAAAGATATGGCAAAGCAGGGTTCAGGAGTTCAAGTTGGTGGGTGGTGTTCAGACTCTGTTGTGGTTGTGATGATGCAATCAGGAGGACAAAAGGACCCAGGACATAATTTCTTGGGAAAACTAAGCAGTTCTTCTGTGGTGGTGGAAAATCACAGAATGGTATCGTTGGAAGGGACCACAAGGCCCAAAATAGTTGATGCAAGGTGAGTTCACCAAGCTCTAGCCTACCCCTGTGGGGATATGGCTAAAATTGAGAGGTGTGAGGAGTATAGATTTAATTAAGAGACCTCCTCTACATATGCAGAAAAAGAAGAGTTTGGATTTGATACCCTGCTTTATCACTACCTGAAGGAGTCTCAAAGCGGCTAACGTTCTCCTTTCCCTTCCTCCCCAACAACAAACACTCTGTGAGGTGAATGGGGCTGAGAGACTCCAAAGGAGTGTGACTGGCCCAAGGTCACCCAGCAGCTGCATGTGGAGGAGCGGAGACACGAACCCGGTTCCCCAGATTACGAGACTACCACTCTTCACCACTACACCACACTGGCTCTCACACTGGCTATTCAGTGGTAAGGTAAAGGTAAAGGGACCCCTCACCATTAGGTCCAGTCGTGACCGACTCTGGGGTTGCGGCGCTCATCTCACTTTATTGGCCGAGGGAGCTGGCGTGCAGCTCCCGGGTCATGTGGCCAGCATGACTAAGCCATTTCTGGAGAACCAGAGCAGTGCACAGAAACGCCATTTACCTTCCCACTGGAGCGGTACCTATTTATCTACTTGAACTTTTTTTGTGCTTTCAAACTGCTAGGTTGGCAGGAGCAGGGACCCAGCAGTGGGAGCTCACCCCGTCGTGGGGATTCGAACCTCCGACCTTCTGATTGGCAAGTCCTAGGCTCTATAGTTTAACCCACAGTGCCACCCGCGTCCCTCTGCAATGAAGGTTGCAATGAAGGTAAGGTAAAGGTAAAGGTACCCCTGCCCGTACGGGCCAGTCTTGCCAGACTCTGGGGTTGGTGCGCCCATCTCACTCAAGAGGCCGGGGGCCAGCGCTGTCCGGAGACACTTCCGGGTCACGTGGCCAGCGTGACATCGCTGCTCTGGCAAGCCAGAGCCGCACACGGAAACGCCGTTTACCTTCCCGCTGGTAAGCGGTCCCTATTTATCTACTTGCACCCGGGGGTGCTTTCGAACTGCTAGGTTGGCAGGCGCTGGGACCGAACGACGGGAGCGCACCCCGCCGCAGGGATTCGAACCGCCGACCTTTCGATCGGCAAGCCCTAGGCACTGAGGCTTTTACCCACAGCGCCACCTGCGTCCCAATGAAGGTAGAGCCAACTAATTCCAGTTTTGTCTCTATCCTCCTCCCTGTTGAGATCTACCAAGGCAACACCAAGACTAAGAAGGAAAGGATTGATACTTGAACTGGCTGTAGGTAATAAGGCAGGCAACTTGGGGCTGGCTGAGGGCAGACTGAGCTTGGCAGGGCAGTATCCCATCTGCCTTAATGGTCCAGCCTGCACTGACTCTGTCCCTCATAATTTTCTGCATTGATAAATGTAAAATTGTGTCACAGAAACACACACATTTCTGTGTAGTAATAGCTTTGGGACAACCATATGTGAACCAAAACAAATCAGATGTTTGGGTTCATGTATCCAAATGCCGTAGGCAGTTGCTGTTTGGGCCTGAAAAAGCAGGCAGAATGGCCATCAATGAGGAGAGAAGGAATGGGTTTGCTTCATCGGGGGAAATTCTAAAATACCATAGGAAAGAAAGAAGAAGTTGTAAAACTTTAATGCATAATGTGATAAAACAACTGTTCAGCTAATTGTTCCCTTGTACACCCTGCAGAGTTATGATGTTTACCTAAGTTTCTTCCTCATCTTTGTCCAAGTTTGCAATTAACACCTATAATGAACACGAAAGCACGCTGTTGAGAAATCCATGGTGTTAATTAAAAACATTAAAGAGGAGAGAGAAGAAAAGGCTAGAAAAATAGGTCAGTGGGTGATAATTATTTTTGTATGTTAACATATATCAGTCCTGGCAGGTTATTCCCCTCCACCCATCTCAAATCAGTGTCCATCCTCTCTCAAACTTACTTTCCCAGTTGATGAGGATACCCAACCCTTCAGAGCAGAGGAGAGCGGGAATAGCTACAATGTACTAGTGGGAACCCTTGTACTGCCTTCCACTAGTGCACCGGTTTCATTGAATGTGATCCTTTGGTCGTGTCAAAAAGATACTGATAAACAACGGTGTCTTTGCATCTAGGAATCCCCCATTTCACTTTACTTGGGTGAAGGGCTTGTAAAGCTTAACGCAAACCATCCAAGCCAAATTAACCACAGCGTGTGGTCTGTTATCAGAGACAATACACAGAGCAATCAAAGTGCAAAAGACTGGAATAACTGGCCTCACCTATGTGGGTTCCATATGCAAACATTCCTGGGGTGGCTTGGGAGACAGCCATGAGGAAAGAGCTCCCATCTCCCTGCAGGGTAACTTCACCTTGGCCCTTAGACTAGTAGCAAAGTGATGTGCAAGGTGGCATTCATTTCAATCCTTTACGATCAAGCTATTCCTTTGGCCTTTTTACCTGGTCCTTAGACGAGCATTCACTGAGGCATGGCAGGAAGCAATTTGTCCAACCAATTTACATGTGTACCAGCAAGGTGGGAGGATAAAGGCAGATGGAAGAGGACAGATGTTTTCCAGGGAGCAAGAGAAGTTTGAGTTGAGTTTGCAAGGACAGTCAGAGGCAAACTATCAGCAGAGTTTCTCCATGTGAAGTTGTCTACACAGCTGTTTTTATTATCTTATTATTGGAGAAGCCGCCTCGATAAATTTGTGTTTTCCCTAAATTTCTTCGTGCAGCAATTCTACTGGGAAGCTGAGCTGCGGTGTGTGACAAAGGAGCAATAAAGTGCTTTGCTAAGCTTTATACATACTCATAAATAATGGAAAGGGAGACAAAGAAATACGGACTGTAGAAGAACCGGGCTGTGCAGAATATATTAATTCGAATGGGCAAATGGGGAAAAACAGACAGCTACTGCTTGTGGTCTGCTAGTATTTTTGCAAAAGTATTCCATAATGTGTTGTGTTCTCGGTGCATGTTTATATGATGGTTTTAAATGGTGTCTCTTCTGTATTGTTTACAACTCATTTTATTATTTTGGCTCATATCTTTAAGAAGTGACAAAATGTCCAGAGAATGAATCAAGGAATGAATGAATATAACACACACACACACACACACACACACACACACACACACATGGTATATCTTGGACTATCCTGTTTTATTTAGAGAAAGAAGACCAGCCTATTCTGCATTCACACTTTAGAGCAGTGTCTCCTAAGCTTGGGTCTCCTGCTGTTTTTGGACTACAATGCCCTTCACCCCTGACCTCTGGGCCTGCTAGCTATGGATGATGGGAGTTGTAGTCCCAAAACAGCAGGAGACCCAAGTTTGGGAAACACTGCTTTAGAGCTGTTGTATGTTACATATAGTATCCTCTGCTGCCCCTTCATTATTTATAATTATTTATTACATTTATATACCAACTTTTTGTCCAAAGAGGCAGCAACTTGTTAGTCTCTCCATAAATAATACCCCTCCAAGTTTGCCATTATCACACTCCCCCGTGTTCTTATGCCTTTCCCCTTCTCTCATTGTTGGTGCCCCACCCTGATGGGAAACATGAGGTGAAGACAGGCATGCATGGTCCGGGGACACATTATGCAGCCACCTTGGTGAAACTGGGTCTGGGCAATGCCTGAATGGGAGATTGCTAAGGACCCTGTGTATGTGTCAGGGGCTGGACTGAGGAGGAATGGTGGGGGCCGCCCCCCTTCTTATGAACCTTCCCAAGGGCAGGAGGACAGTATTGATTTAGAACATTGGTTTGAAGAGGGGCAGAGTCCAGAGGGGAAAAGCTGGAAAATATTGGGTGAGAACCACTAGAAGAGGAAACACCAGGAGAGAGACAGTTGGCAAATTCAGTGTCCTTGGGCAGCATTCCTGACCCCTCTCCACCTAAGACTAGACAGGCTTGGAAAGTGATAGAACAGAAAGCGCAGCGGCAACAAGCTCAGATTACCCGCCATAGGTGTGACATAGATTAATGGGGACGGAGGGGGTAAACCTTTACTGGGAGCAACGCCATTTCTAGAGAGATATGCATCATTAAAGAAACTAACTGGTACGAATGCTCCTTTCATTTGATCTGCTTATTTGCAGGGGGAGGGATCTGATTACCCAAAGCCTGATAGAATGATTCCTTGAGCTCCCCGGAGGAAAGGCTGAATATAAACAAAGAGAGCAAGTTCTCCCCAACTTGATTCAATTTGACATCTGTCCAGTCAGAAAGCACTCAAATTTCCTAAGCCAAGCTGAGGCGTAGAAAACGTTCCATCCCCACCAGCCCTTCCCACCACCAAAACAGTATTCTATAGCATCATCTAGACCCCCAAAATTCACTTCCCTTCTGCTTTTTGCTTAAGAATCTAACAATGCTGGCAACATGTGTCTCCATCACACTTGGAGGTGTGGTGACCCTTCCAACCTGTAGCCTCTCCAAGAGCTACCACAGTGTATATGCATACATACACACCAATTAATGAGTTAGTTATTTAGTTAATGAAATTTTAATGAGTGAAAATAATTACCTTGGCAGTTCTGTTAACCTCACAAATGTGAGGAACGGCAGTCCAGTCCGAGAGAAAACTTTCTCTGTGCAGCCCCTAAATGGTGTTCAACTCTCTTCTTGAAATCAATGAGTAATTAGATTGTAAGTGTACTTTCAACACTGTTTCATCCATGTGTGTTTTGTGTGTGTGCCGTTGCTTTCCTTATTTTTCTTCTTACTGTTTTCCATTATAAATTCTACCTACCAGATCAAGTCAGGGTTTTTTGACCTTCCTCTCTTGTGCAATTACCACGCACAGGATAGTAATCCATGACAATCAAGTTCATTGCAAAAGTGCATAAGCAAATCTAACAAGCCAGAGAACAATTTCAGTCAATGTATAACACTCAGCTCCTGACCGTTCCTTGTACCAACAGCAATTTTTTTAAAAAAGGCAGAATTCAGTTATCCAACCTAGCAAAAAAATCACCAACAGAATCCTGCAGCTAAAAAGTACAAATAAATCAAAATGCACAATAAAGATGTTAAAATGCACAGATAAAGGAAGGAAGGATAAGCCCAGAACAAGCTGTGAGCCAGGCTGTCTTAATTCTTATCTTGTGAGCGGTCATAGTCTTTCTATTCTTTTTTTAAAAAATATTTTTTTTTATTAAGTTTTACACAAATATCTCCAATTAACAATTTCCCAATTGACATATTTTCATCTTTTGGACTTCCCTCAGCCTCTCTGACAATCATCCGTATTTAAATTTATTATCTACGCATTTTCCAAAATTCATATCGCCTTTAAAATACCTTTACCAACATATTTGCATTTTTGCAATATTCCTTATTCTTTCACAAAGCTTCTTTAAAACCCACTAGCGTTGTTTGCTCATCACATACACTCTTCAAATACTCAGAAAATTTTCCCCTGTCCTCAATGAACTTGTGATCTGGTTGGTATCTTATTTTTCCAGTTAGTTTGTCCAGTTCTGCATAGTCTGTTAACTTCATTCTCCATTCCTCGAGAGTCGGTAGTTCTTCCTGCTTCCATTTTTGGGCCATTAATATTCTCGCTGCAGTTGTTGCATACTGAAAGAGTTTATGGTCCTTTCTATTTATTTCATTTCTTGTTATTCCTAAAAGAAAGGCTTCTGGTTTCTTTACAAAATTATATTTCAACATCTTCTTTAACTCATTATATATCATCTCCCAGAACCCCTTCACTTTCTTACATTCCCACCACATGTGAAAAAAATGTTCCTTCTTTCTCTTTACATTTCCAACACTTATTACAAGTTTTAAACATTTTTGCTAATTTAACTGGTGTAATGTACCATCTATATACCATTTTCATAACATTTTCCTTTAAGGTGGTACATGCTGTAAATTTCAAGTTATCATTCCATACTTTAACCCAATCTTCAAAGTATATATTATAACCAAAATCTCTGGCCCAGTGAATCATTACCGACTTAACTTCCTCGTCCATCGTATACCATTCCAATAACATTTTGTACATTTTTGAGATTACCTTACAATCATTATTTACTATTACTGTTTGGAATTTTGAATCTTTTTCTATATAACCCTTCTCTTTCACATCTTTTTTAAACATTTTCTATTCTTCTCCTTTGAGGCTGCCCAAAAATTTACCTTAGCAGGGGAAAGCAGACATAGTGGTAGCTTTGGATTGTCCCAGCTCCATGAAGTGTATTTCTGCATCCTGTGTTCTTCCCCTTCCGTGCTTAGATGCAGAAACATTTCTGTCCAACTTCCTTTTTTGACTTTTCTCACATTTTCTCTTTCACTTATATTATGAGATGTCTTCCTTCACTATGGGTTTGTGGTTTGCTTTTGTTTTTTACCTATCACTCTGTCAACCTCCCCCCTTCAAAAACCTGTCTCTGCTTCAAGCCTTCACTTTATAACCATCCTTCCTCTCAAAAGATTGCACCTGTGTGCTGTAGCCCCCCCCCCCCCGCCAAATTTCAACACCTGTCAAGCCAAATGTCGCTTTCCCAATGTTCTATTTATTTGCCCTAATCTTTCCCTAAACTTCTCTGTCACATTTCCTTCAGTACATGCCCTCATCTCCCCCTTCTCTTTTCCCAGCACTGTCAGTTTCATTTATCCCACTGTACACTGCACATTTTCAGATAATATTGTCTATTTTCAAAATGTGCAAATTGCTCAAGATAAATTACAGCCTGCCTCGCATGCACTATCATCTACCGTATTTTTCGCTCTATAAGACACACCAGACCACAAGACGCACCTAGTTTTTGGAGGAGGAAAACAAGGGGGGGGGGAAATATTCTGAATCTCAGAAGCCAGAACAGCAAGAGGGATCGCTGCGCAATGAAAGCAGCAATCCCTCTTGCTGTTCTGGCTTCTGGAATAGCTGCACAGCCTGCATTCGCTCCATAAGATGCACACACATTTCCCCTTACTTTTTAGGAGGGAAAAAGTGAGTCTTATAGAGCAAAAAATATGGTAGTCCCTGGGCTTGCTGAGAGGGAAAACCTTTGCTTGCATTCCATTCAGCCTCCTTCTTAGAGAGCCAGTGTCGTGTAGTGGTTAAGAGCGGTGGACTCGTAATCTGGTGAACCGGGTTCGCTTCCCCGCTCCTCCACATGCAGCTGCTGGGTGACCTTGAGCTAGTCACACTTCTCTGAAGTCTCTCAGCCTCACTCACCTCACAGGGTGTTTGTTGTGGGGGAGGAAGGGAAAGCCGCTTTGAGACTCCTTAGGGTAGTGATAAAAGCAGGTTATCAAATCCAAAAACTCTTCTTCTTCTCTTCCCCTCTTTCAGATACAGTGGTACCTCCGGTTACAAACACTTCAGGTTACAAACTCCACTAACCCGGAAGTAGTACCTCGGGTTAAGAACTTTACCTCAGGATGAGAACAGAAACTGGCTTTGACGATGCTTCTTTCTTTACTGGAGGAAGGAAAGAGAGTGATATGAGAGTGCTTGATGATATTACCCTACTGTGCAAAAGGGAAAATTCACATTCATTGCTTGGGCCACTTATGCCTCTGTCCCTGTTTACCAATGTTGTGTGCAGATCCTCCAAGTGTCCCTATTTTCTAGGGACAGTCCTGGATTTATGGAAGCCATCCCAGTTTCTGATTGGATCCTGGAATGTCCTGCTTTTCCTTAAGACGTCTCTATTTTCATCGGAGAAATGTTGGAGGGTATGCCTGTGGCCCTCTGGAAGGCTGCTCAGAATGGAATGTGGCCCCTGGGCTCAAAAGGATTCCCTATCTCTGCTATAACCAATAAAAGTTGTGGCCATTTGCAACCCGCTTCACCTCTTCCCCACACCACTCCATGCTTCTGGCACAAACCTATATCCTGAGATAAGTGTTCGTGAACTTCCTTTCGGTGGTTTAGGCAGGAAATCAAGCAAACCCAGAAACAAAGTAAAGTTACTACATAATTGTGGCTCTTGACTTCCCTTGTTTACACATGAACTGCGAGATAAGCTAACTCATAAGCAATAGTGTGGTAATTATTTGCTGTATGCAAAACTGGAAGGAGTTCAGCATTCGCTGTACATAATCAGAGAACCAATAAAAGAGCAAAAGGATGTAGCTAAAGCACTAGAGCTGTGCACAAATGGCCTCTCAGAACTGTCGGTCCTGTTTGTAGGCAGAGGAAGTGGGGGAGAGGAGGGATTTCACCAAATTTCTCTATGTGGAGGAGAAATTCTCCACTTATTTTGAGGGGGGCTCACCATTGGTGTTAGAAGTAACACAACTTCCTTCTTTTGAAGAGAGTTGATGCTACTACGACTGGCAGAATCAGTCTGGTTGGCAGCCTGGTCTCCATTTTGTAGTCTCCACAATAATGCCCTTTGTTTCATTCTAGAGAACTCCTGAGGGAGGGGAGCAGTGGCCACCACAAAAAGAAAAAATGGCGGTGAGTATTCAGAGAAAGGTGTCTTTTTTTTAAGCGGGGGCTGAGAAAAAGAAAAGTATAAGAAATCTTCTTAGAAAAGTATCTTCTGAGAAACTTCAGCTCAGGTCTATCAGACACCGTGTAATTATCCGCCCATGTAAATAATGATTTTTAATTCAGGATAATAAACACAATATTCAATATCTCTGACTGTGCAATAACCGAGAGCATTTGACTCAGTTTGAGAGAAACATGTCAATAAAGGCAAGAGGAAGGGCAACAGTGATCCCAGAAATTTAGTTACACATAGCTGATGTTGAATAGCATTATAGATTCATTGAGTACCAGCTAGGGTCTCTGGCAAACAGAAGAAGATTTGAGTTATGGTACAGGCTAAAGGGGAAATGGTAATTTCAACTGTGAAATGTCTGGGGGAAATGAATTGCTGATGAGCCAACACCTTTGGGTGTAATAAAATACTTCCTTGTGCTGTGGGATATGAGGAGTTTTGAACCTTTGGTACCTGACAGCTCCAGTAATCCAATAATCATAGTCAAACATACAGCTTGAGATGCCATACCTACATTCATTATTGCAACCACCCATCAATGCCATCAATCAGATTCATCTTAATGCAATGAGGACAAGTCATTAACATTTGATACTGGGAAGTATATGTATGATTTCTGGGACAGGAGTGAGGTCTTTCCAGTAAAGTTAATGACAAGTTGCCAAGAGGTTAACAACTCTGTGTCGCATCTGACTGAGGTAGGCTGCTTCTAAGAGCTGTGTATCTTGTCGTTGGCTCATCTGTATTTATCCTCTCTTCTCTAACTAGTGACTGAGAGGCAGAGGGTGAAGTCCAGCGCTGCTGCTCTGTTTGTGGAATAGTCTTTGATCCAAGGGAGACAACTGCTAATGTAAGGGCAGAAGATCCCGCCTCCCCCCCTTGATACCTCATTTCTCTGTGCCATCTGCTCTGGAAGTTACCGCCATTCCCTGGATCAGATTTCCAGGATACATAGGGAGAATCAGAGAGATAGCCTTGCAATCTTTTAAGTTACGTCAGGGATGGGAAACTTCTGGCCTGTTGGCCAGTCTTGGCCACCAGGGGAGTCCAATTTGACCTGTGATCCTATTGCCCCCAACCAATGGCTACCTGTCCATCATCTCAAATCACCTGTTATATCAAATGATGAGCAGGAGGGCAGGGTCCGTTTCTGCCTTGGCTACTCCACCGGTTCCCTGCTGTAATGAGCTGCAGACATGATTATTATTATTACTACTACACAGAGCCTAGGACTTGCCGATCAGAAGGTTGGCGGTTTGAATCCCCGCGACGGGGTGAGCTCCCGTTGCTCGGTCCCTGCTCCTGCCAACCTAGCAGTTCGAAAACACGTCAAAGTGCAAGTAAACCCGCAAGGCGGGAAGGTAAACGGTGTTTCTGTACGCTGCTCTGGTTCGCCAGAAGCGGCTTAGTCATGCTGGCCACATGACCCAGAAGCTGTATGCTGGCTCCCTCAGCCAATAAAGCGAGATGAGCGCCGCAACCCCAGAGTCGGTCACGACTGGACCTACTGGTCAGGGGCCCCTTTACCTTTACCTTACTACTACTACTCTGCCTTCTTCCCTGATGAGACTGAGGGTGGCTGTGAGAGGGACTTCTCCCACTGATGCTTGCTTCTCCCCTGACTCCTCATCAGCAGATGCTGGAGGAAGAAAGAATCATTTTGCCAGTCCTACGCTCAATGAACCAACCAATGTTCCTTGCACTGCAGTCAGCCAGATGTCTGTTGAGAACAAGGGATTATGACAGGTGATTGTGACATCCATATGTCAACCATGTGACATCATAAAGCTATACAGTGGTTCCTCGGGTTACAGACACTTCAGGTTACAGACGCTTCAGGTTACAGACTCCACTAACCCAGAAATATTACCTCAGGTTAAGAACATGCTTCAGGATGAGAACAGAAATCGGATGGTGGCAGTGCGTGACAGCAGGAGGCCCCATTAGCTAAAGTGGTACCTCAGGTTAAGAACAGTTTTAGGTTAAGAATGGACCTCCAGAACGAATTAAGTTCTTAACCCGAGGTACTATTGTAATGTTATCAACAGGTGGGTTCTTTTTTCAAAGTGGGTCCATGGGGTAGTGCCAAAAAGGTTCTCCATCTTAGCGTGTGTCTAGATGAAAACCAGCATTGGATTTCACCTCCAGAGCCCAATGAGGGCAGACGCGGGTTGCCATACACCCAGAATTTCCCAGACATCTGGAATACTGCAATCAGCATCAGTATATGGGTGGGAATCGGGGGGGAAATGTCCGGGAAAATCCAGACATATGGCAGCCCATGTTGGCAATGCCGTTTTTGCCAATTTTCCATAAAAAACCAGCTCAAAAATCGCATTTTTTTGTGATTTTTGCCAAAAAGTTCAACTACTTTGCCAGAAAAAGCTGAACAACCTTTCTTTCCGGATTCTCCCTGTTTGAAGTATGGCAACCCTAGACTGTTAGGGAAAGACCAGCTAGGAGGCAGATAAAGCAGTGACACAAGGGAAGTAAGGGAGAGGATGAGGATACAGAATGTTCCAGAAGAAATGAAAATGACTCGTGGAAGGGAGTCTGAGAGGAGAAGGTAACCAGGAGCGAGAAGGAGCAGAGAGGAGAGGTACACATAACAGAGCTACATATGTTGAAGGGGCGAGTCAGGCTGAACATCACATATTGATTGGAATCCTTGGCTGCAGGCCTCTAGTCTGAGTAGACTGCCATCTGTTGCTTCCACATCAAAATAGTCCCATAAAAGACCCACCAAAGAGCTATCTAGCCAAATCATGACAGCAGCATATGTCAAAAGAAATACAGAAGGAAGTTGACATCTTTAAGGCTCCCCAGTCATCCGCAGGCGATCGTGCCTTTGCTATGCGGGCTTTTCACCTTCTGGATATGCCTTTCTCTTCCTCCTTCCTCACCTTCAGAACATCCTTGAAAACTTTTTTCAATTTTCTGTTCTCCGTATCTTTTTTGGAATGGTTTAGTTTTCATTTATATACTCTTTCTACCCTTCCTCTTTATCAAGCACCCCTTTCCTATGTGCTTTTATGGCTTTATGGAAGTGCCAGGAGTGCTGAGTGCATTTTATTTGCACTGCACCTGGAATGCCAGCTGGTGCGTATGGAGGGTAGCTATATCAAGACAAAATTATTATTGATGTCATTATTGCACTGCTGCATCTCATAGACACATGTATAGTTAACAGGGCTTGCACAATTTTTTCCCTAAGCATGGCAAACACCACACTGTTGTTGGTAAGGACTTCTTTCATTTGCTTTGTGGTGTTTTCGATCCTGGAATCATTATCCCTGGCCCTAGTTACTAATAATTTGATCCTGCCCTTCACCAAACATGGGACCTTCAAGGTGGCTCTCAAGGAGAAGTGACCATCTCAGACTGAAACACACAACGTAGTTACAAGGTCCTTCTTGGCTATCCTCCCACCTTGCTTCCAGAACATTCTCCCATAGAGGCTGGCCTGGCAACTATATTGTTTTTTAGTGCAAGCTAGGCAATATTTTTTTTTATTCTCCTGGGTCTTTTAACATTGTTTTTAACAGTACTATTTTTCTAGAAAAGGATGTGCTGGAATTCACCAAGGACGCCTGCCTTGTCTTCTTAGTAAAAAGGTAAAGGACCCCTGGATGGTTAAGTCCAGTCAAAGGTGACTGTGGGGTGGTGGCGTTCATCTCGCTTTCAGGCCGAGGGAGCCAGCGTTTGTCCACAGACAGCTTTCTGGGTCATGTGGCCAGCATGACTAAACTGCTTCTGGCACAATGGAACACTGTGACGGAAACCAGAGCGCACGGAAACGGCCTTTTCCTTCCCACTGCAGAGGTACCTACTTATCCACTTGCACTGGCGTGCTTTTGAACTGCTAGGTTGGCAGGAGCAGAGACAGAGCAATGAGAGCTCACCCCGTTGCAAGGATTCGAACCGCCAACCTTCTGATCGCAAGCCCAAGAGGCTCAGTGATTTAGACCACAGCGCCACCCGCATCCCCTGTCCTCTTATAATGGCAATGGTGCCCACCTGGGAGGTGCCAGAACTGAGTTCCAGATGGGGAAAAGCCCTGGTTTTTAATATCATTCGAAGATATTAATTTTTGCATTTTGGTTGTCTTTAGTTCTTACAAAGTTGCAAAGTTGCTACATGCTTCGGACAGGTCTCAAGAATGCCTGCAGTGCCTGCAGGCCCAACAATACCTCCTATGATGCCCATCAGTAAATATCCCCTCAAAACCCCACATTATATGAGAAACTGTTTCCTCTTCCTGCGCATTGCCTGGAACGTGTGCACTGACCGCAAAAGGTTGGCAACCCCTGGCTTTGGCGATTTGACTTTTCTTGGTATTTTGTTTTATTCCCCGTGATGCTCCTGGATTTTGCTGTGGTTGTTTATTGGTGGCAAAATTTGTACGATATTCCTTAAGTTGGTTAAAACCTAATTCAACAGGGATTCTCTTTCCGTTAACATTTGCTCGATCCCCTTCAGTTTTGGCATTCAAACAGGCCTTAAGAACTTACATTTTTCTTCTAATGCCTTTCCTGACGTTAGTAATGTAATTCAATGTCTCCCCATTTGTCCGTTTCTACTCTGTGCTTATACGCTGCTTGCGGGTCTATACTTTTTATTTCTCTGTGTATGTTGCTTTGTGAGTGTTCGCCCCTGAAAACCAATTAATAAGTAAATTAAATAAATATTGCAGGTTGTCCAGAGAAAATATATTAGGGGGCCACATCCAAATATAATTACATAATTAAATATAATTACATAATTAAAAACATTACTGATAAGAAGGCTGGGCATTCAGAGGTTGCATTGCAAGTGATGGTGGACTGCGCATAAGCCCACTGTGCCCCGTTATGCCCTGTTATGCCCCTTACCCATTCTGTCCCCCATTACACCCCCTTTTCTGGCCACTTCCTGGTCGGGTCACCGAAACGTAGGTGTGTATGGTCGCGCACATATGGAACACATGCAAATCAGTTGTCGCTTGTACAGTAAAAGTAACTATCAATTTCAACAGAGCCAACTGAACCAGAACTCAAAGCAATGGAAAGGGAAAGGTGGGGAACTGAAATACATCCAAATGTTTGGCAAAGGTGGGGGAGGGTAGATCTTAACAGAACGCCAAAAAGAGAACAAAGAGGGAATCAATCAGATCTCCTGAGACAAGGATTTCTGCAACCTTAGTATTACAACCCACAAGGCCCTGCTTCTTGTCTCATTCAATGAAGTGCAGAGCAAGGCAGGTCCGCAAATGAAGAATGTGGTGACTGGGCAGGGTTTTTTTTAAATTTTGCACTAGCCATCTAGGGATGTTCCAAAACACTGAAACATAACATAGTCAGTGTGTCTTGCTGCTACCTAGAAAGTTAGCACTTTGATACCACCAAAGGACAGCTGTGGCAGGATTCCTGCATAGCAGGGAGTTGGACTAGATGATCCTTGGAGTCACTTCCAGCTCTATAGTTCTATGATTCTAAGAAAGAGAGGCATCTTCAAAATGGTGCCATTTTGGATGTACTCCAACTAGGGGTGGGAAAACCTGTCTATTTCTGTTTCTCTCCGTTTCTCATTTTTTCCATCTTAAGTTCCATTCTCCATGTTTCCATGTTAGTCCACCATTTTGAGAAAGTCCTCATGATAATTTTCGTCAACATTTTAGTGCAAACTTCTCCAAATATTGTATGCAATTTTGCCTAATATTCACAATTTCCCTCAATATACTTTTAATATTGTTTTTTTGTAATGCGTGCGTTTGTATGTACCTTTTACCAAAGCATATGCATTTTTGTTCACATGATTTGCGCGGAGGACAGCACTGCAGAATTCAAAGAAGTCAAATTTTGAAGGACAGCTGTGCTTCATTTTGGACATAATTGGTGAAAGTGTGAAGTAAGTAAATTTGTCTTGAAATGCAAACTGAATTTAAATTCCCCCCCTCCCCTTCCCTTGCTCCAACATGCACCGGGTCTACCTCCTGTGAGGCTGGGAGAGCTGAGCACAACCAGGTCACTTCAGAGTAGTATGACATGCTATATTATTGCTAATGAAGGAGAAGGCAAGGTGCAAGTTGTCTGTGCAGTGCAAGCTTGGCTTGCGTGAAAGGGGTGAGACAAGGATGAAGAGAAGAAACAAAGATGGATGGAGTGCAGGATGGGTGAATTAACTGTTGGCAGAAAGCACACAAATTGTGGGGTCCTGGAACGGTTCAGGTAAGGAAATACTTTGTTACTGTTGTTCCCAAAAGAGACATGAGGGAGGTGGTTTGATGGATACAGGGGAGGAAGCTATTTCTAGCCTTGGGAGCAAGATGAAAAAAAGACACACATACATGAACAGGGAATGAGACAATGGGGAATTTGTAAGTGAGCTGGAAGACAGGAAATTACAGAGCCTGAAATATGATGGGGAACTTAATGTTGATGGAGAAAGCCAACTTACAGCGCGAGCTGCTCGGCGTTTACTCAGAAAGAAAGCCCCACACTGTTCTGTGCTAAGTGTTATAGGATTGCAGCCTCAGAGATGTCAGGAGGGACTGGGAGGTTACCATAGCAATGAGAGATAAATTAATTTTAGCAGGGGTCATTCTGGATGGATGAAAACAAGGAATGCACCAGGAGGGAAGCGTAGCAGGATGGAAGTTGCAATGAGCTAAATGAGAAATTAACGGAGCACACACAGCAATTTTCTCAAGCAGGTGGAGAGCCAAAAGGGTGTAACTTGGAGATGCTGAAGCAGCCGTATTTGGCAACAGCCGACAAAAGGAGCTGAACCTTATTCCAGAGCTGCCTGCTGAGAGACAGAGATGTGTTGAGACCTGACGCTGAAATAATATTTTTTTCTTTAATGTGCTCAGGTCGAAACATTAAGTGAGAGCCCAAATAGGAAATGTCATCAGCACAGGGCCATTTTGAACAAGCAATTGTGAGAAACATGTGTTGTAGACCGCCTCTTAAAAATTTAATATTTGAGGCACATCATGACATTAAATAAAAAAAAACCAGCTTTAGATTGTTTTAATCCAAGTAGACACACTGAGTGGTATTCAGCTAAGTTCTGGGAGGTTTGCAAAATGATCGTGAATGTCTGGTCCACAAGCATATTATCGCATTCTATACCACTTGAAGATTCCAAACCACCTTTAAAGGCAGCCCCAAGCATCGTGCATTGTGATAGTCTAGTCTAGATGTAACCATAGCATGTGTGGCTGAGGCAAAGTCTGCTTTCCCCCAAAATATGGCCACATCTGGCACACCAGCCTATGTGGGTAAAAGGTCTTGTGGCCAAAAACTTTCCCTGTACCTTCATATATATAACAAGGAGTCCAGTTTTGTTTATATGTTTCATTATATCGGGCTACTGATTGCCTTATGATCTGGCTATTTTAAAGTTATTGGCTGCTGAAAGTTTTAGATTGTGTTTTATACAATTTAATTGTATACTCTGTGTGCCACTTTGTGAGGATACTCTCTTGAAAAGCAGGATAAAAATCTATTGAATAAATAACTTAAGTCCATTGATTTCGAGGGATCTATTCCAAGTATGATTTAGCTAGAGAGAGCCTGTATACACACAAACACACACACTTGCAGGCACACAAAACAGCATTTTGTGACATCAGCCACTGAGGGTGATTTTGTAAGGGGGCAAAAATCCCCTAAATGACCTCTTCAGCAGTTTTTGGAAAACAGCTATAGATAAAAATTGATATTGGCTGGAGGGGCACTGGGAATTAGCCAACTGTAATGTCACATTGCATTACATCAGATTGTACCATTACAAAAATCAATTGCTTGTACAGTTTATACAGGGGTAAAAATGTTCATATTGAATATCCAGTGAACCGTAAGCCAACAGAGGGCATTAAAAATAAAGCACACCTGGTCTTCAGATATCCATGGTAGTTTTATCTCTGCTGCCCCCCATGAGTTTTCCCTCCCCCAGTCTGTGATGCATGCATTTAATTTGTTACAGCAAATCACCCCCCTCCTGTTTCATTACTGATTCTATATGCTATTGTAATTAATACTCAATTCCAGCAGCAGACTGAAAAAAGAACCATTCTCTTGTAAGAGTCATTCCTGGCATTAAGGACAAGGATGATTTTGGAGTATTTGGCTGCAGTCTCAGAGTATATACCAGTGGACTCAACGTGGCTTTCATCCAAATATACATCTATAGGATTGCACAGTTGTCCAGACCTCACAGTTTTTGTCAGTGTGCAGCTTTCCACCATCAAAGACTCTGGCTGTGTGCGGCAAGGTCATCTCCTGCAAAGACTACGAATTTCCTGCGAAGATTACAGAGGGGAGAGTCTAGGTTGTATTCAACTTAGCCGTACTCAAAGGAAACCCACTGAAATCAATGAGGTTATTCAGGGTGAACTCAAATCTATTGCTTTCAATTGATCACACACACACACACACACACACACACACACACACACACGGTTTTTTCAGATTAAAATTTCACAGCCACATATCCAACATACAACATAGAAACAAGATTCCAAAGAATCTCCTGGACTTTCCTCCTCCCCTTTGTGGATCCTATTGTTAATCATTCCCTCCTGTATGTTTTTTAATAATCCAAATCTTTTACCTCTCCATTGTGTCAAAATTCACCATTAAACTACAAGTGTTATTCCAGTCCTACTAACGATTTTCACTGTTTACAATGGTCTTTATGATAAATTATAAATTTCCCCCATTCCTTATTAAAATTTTGGTCTTCCTGATTTCTGATTCTTCCAGTCATTTTTGCCATTTTGGCATAGTCCATCAACTTGATCTTCCATTCTTCTCTGTTCGGGACTTTATCTTCTTTCCATTTCTGGGCCAATAACATCTGCACAGCTGTGGTCGCATACTTAAACAGTATTTTCTGCTTCCTTGGGATTTTGGCACCTAGAATTCCTAAAAGAAAGGCTTCGGGGGTTTTTTTTTTAGAAAAGGTTATTTAAAACATATATTTTTTCAACTCATTATACATCATTTCCCTAAATTCTTTTACTACCTTATGTTTCCACCACATATGATAAAAGGTGCCTTCAACTGATGACTTAATCAGATGCATCTGATAAGCTCTAGCAGAAACTCTGAGCAAATGAATGCTGAAATGGAAGCATCTTGAGGGCATAGCAATTGAATCTATGAGCTCTATGGAGCTTCTACAGAAGGCACATTAAGACAGTCCTACTGGATCCGAACAGTAGCTCAACTAGTCCGGCATCCTTTTCACACAGTGGCCAACCAGATGCCTATTGGAAGGTTGCAAGCAGGACATCAGACAACAGCACTCTCTCCTCCTGTGGCTTCCAGCAACTGGTATTCAGACTCATACTGCCTCTGACAGCAGAGGAAGAACATAGCCATCAGGATTAGTAGCCACTGACAGGCTTATACTCCATGGATATCTCTAATCCCCTTTTAAAGCCATCTAAATTGGCAGCCGTCACTGCTTCTTATGGGGACAAATTCCACAAGTGAACTGTGTGCTAAATGACAAAGTACCGTACTTTCCTGTCTATAAGACGCCCCATGTATAAGACGTCCCATATTTTGGGGTGCTCAAATTTAAGAAAATGGGGGGAGATCGCACAGAGTTGTTGAGCTTTTTCTGTGGAGCATTGCCCAGAATTCTTGAGCTTTTTAATGGGGGGGAGGAACGCTCACATTTTTTGAGCAATTTTGGGGGGGAGGAAGGGAATGCCGAACCAAATATCACTCACCCAACTGGCAAACGCTAACAATCGCAAATGGCCCAAGCCAAATTGCCGAGGTGGCAGCCAATCCAAAGCAGTCCTTGCTGTATCCACTAATAACCCACCCAATTGACAAAGCAGCAGCCAATAAGAGGCAGCCCTTGCAGCAGACACCATTCATTCACCCAATCGTTAGATTCTGCTCGCGGAGGCAACCAATCGCCCGTCTCCCCTCTGCACTACCCATGTATAAGATGACCCCCCCCCCCATTTTTTTACTTCATTTTGGAGTAAAAAACCCTCGTCTAATACACGGAAAAGTACGGTACATTTTTTTCTCTGTCCTGAATCTCCCAGCATTGAGAGGTCCCATTAGCATAACCATAAATAAATATATAACGTAAACATATTTTGCTAAGTCTTTCTAATGATTAGTACAAATGAAAAATGAGGAAAAATCAAAGATATGGGTCTCTGAATGCAGTATGCACCAGCTGGAGCCAATCGTGAAAGACAAGTGACGTGGGTTATGACAAAATACTTGGGGGGGGGGAGTTTATACGCTCCGTTTCATAATAACGTTGTCTATACAGTGGTACCTCGGGTTACAGACGCTTCAGGTTACAGACTCTGCTAACCCAGAAATAGTACCTCGGGTTAAGAACTTTACCTCAGGATGAGAACAGAAATAGTGTGGCGGCAGCGGGAGGCCCCATTAGCTAAAGTGGTATCTCAGGTTAAGAACAGTTTCAGGTTAAGAACGGACCTCCGGAACAAATTAAGTTCTTAACCCGAGGTACCACTGTATTTGCTTTCAACGTTTGTTTTTTTTTGGGGGGGGGGAAATGTTTTAGATATCAAATTAGAATGAGTTGCCATCTTTGTCCTTTACAAAATGACACTGTGTTGAAGTTCCAGATGGGAAAAATAAATGAGCTTTTGGTCTGATAATTTGGAAGGCACTGCTCGGTTCCATCCATCACAATTCAGCGCAAATGTCTCTTTTGACTGGCATACATGTGGAGGGTTTCTAATCTATGAAGCCATCATCTCTTAACTGCTGCTAAACATGTACATTCCACAGGTATTAGAGACTTCTGCATCTTCCTATGAGGAAGAAAGAGAGAGAGAACATCATATGGCAAGCAATATTGACTGTCCTTTTATGGTTGTTATTATTATCTGGAAATTGAACTGCAATCATCCATAAAAAAGGAGAATTCCACTATGGAAGAAGACCTATTTATTTATTTATTTGTTTGTTTGTTTGTTTCTTTATGGTATTTATATACTGCATTTCTGGTGGACTTGATAAAGTGCTTCTCATAAAATTAATAAAATGAGCATCAATAGCAATAATGGAATAAAACCAAAATGGAAAAAGACAAATGAGAAAGAACCCCATTTTGAAAACCCATTTCTGCTTCTCCGAAGTTCTCAGGGGGACGCAGGTAGTGCTGTGGGTTAAACCACAGAGCCTAGGACTTGCCAATCAGAAGGTTGGTGGTTCGAATCCCCACGGCAGGGTGAGCTCCCGTTGCTCGGTCCCTGCTCCTGCCAACCTAGCAGTTCAAAAGCACGTGAAAGTTCAAGTAGATAAATAGGTACCACTCCAGCGGGAAGGTAAATGGCGTTTCCGTGCACTGCTCTGGTTCACCAGAAGGGGCTTAGTCATGCTGGCCACATGACCCGGAAGCTGTACGCCGGCTCCCTTGGCCAGTAAAGCAAGATGAGCACCACAACCCCAGAGTTGGCCACGACTGGACCTAATGGTCAGGGGTCCCTTTACCTTTAATGTTCTCAGGGCAAGATAGTTCTATGGAAGCCCTCTGTGGTGGCAGAGTGGGGAGCTGGGTGATAGCTGTTTCAGTAGCTCTCAGAGCTAGGGATCAACTGACCATTCCCCCAAGGTATTTCAGAATTCAGGATTTTCCGTTGCATGCAACCAGCATGAAAACTAGATGCATATAAAAATGTTGTGAAAATGCTTTAAACAAACAAACCCCGTTTTGAAAAATATATTGAATTTTCCATAAGCTCACCATTGCCATCTAGTGTCACTTTTGTATAATGCACTTAAAACATTATATTTACAGTTGTATAGCTGAGTCCCAGGTGCTCACCAGTTGTCAGGGACTGGGCAGAGGAGGAATGGTGGAGACTGCCTCCCCCTCTTCAACCTTTCAGGGAAGAGGAAGACAGTGTAGTTTCGCAACAGGGGTTTGCGGGAGGTCACAGCTCAGAGGCAGATGAGGAGGAAAGTTGGGAAATCATAGGAGAGCCAGAGCAACACCTGGCTGACACATTGTCATTAGAAAGCATTCCAGACCCTCCATCTCCCAGAACCCAGCGAGCCTTAAAAGTAGGAGAGCAAAGAGCTCAAAGACAGAGGGCACCTAGCAGCACCCATGGAGGTGATGATGATGATGATGAATGAGGAAGTGGGAGAGAAGGAGGATGGAGATTCACTTGGGACAGTGCCATTATCCAAGCTGCTGGGTTTTATAGCCTCTCTCTGTAAATATTGAATAAAAAAAGGACGGTAAGAAATCTTCCCTTGTCTTTATTCTTTCCTGGGCAATAACCAGGGTCGCTGACAGTATCCTGACACCAGTATTAGCAAAACAGGCCTAGTTTTGTGCATCCCAAACTGAAGAGGCATTCTGCATGATACCCAAATGAAATTCTGGTATCTTTGAGGACACTAAAACACATATCAAAGGAGAGCTGTAAAATACCTTGTAATGACGGCTACCCTTCTAAGGCATCCTCACTCTGCGTTATTATCTCATTTGAGGCACCAGGGGCAGCTACAGGGCATGCAGTCATGACCTCACCTCTTACTTAGGATGGGAAGAAAGTGACAATGTGTTTAGCACATGGCAGGGCAGAGAACATGACTGAAGATGGCTAATGCATGCCTGTGTCTGAGGAGCTGGGGCACATGCTAAATTATGGGTATGCTAACTAAAGGGTTTGGAAGAGTTGCTGCTACTACAACTGCAGAGGGGGGGGGGATGCAGATTTAAAGCCAGGCTTTGCAAATAATCTAGCCTGCAGGAAAATTGTTCCTGCGCAGGTATAGGGATCAGTTTGGAAACAGATGGGAACAGCATTCTTTAGTGCCGCACAGGTAGCAACCTGGGCTTTGCTGGTGCTGATATTGCCTTCCAGAAAGTGGTGGCAAAGAGGCTCTTGAATCTGCTTTAGCTTTGACATTCAGCGTTTTTTGTGTTTGACAGAGCAGAACTAATCTGTTGAAATTACTCAACATTCACTAGAGTGAAGACTCTTAGTGGGGAACCCGTAGAACCTTATTTTGGGAGCATAATGATGGCCAGTTACAGCTCATCCACACTTCCGTTTGACTTCTAGGCAAGGGTCTAAGAAGTGTTCCTTTTGTCCCGACACTTTCCATGGGAAAACCCACTGTTTCCTGCTGAATTGAAGCAAACGTCAATCGGGTTTTCTGGGCAGGATGCCCAGGATGCCCAGAAGACAACTCTCTCTGCTTGCTCATCTAAGATTTGTTTGAGAACAGGCTTTTCATGGGAGACTTCCACACTTCGGCTATTAGTGTCAAAAGGTGATGGGATGCAATAATATATTTGCACACACAAGGCTCGCTCTCCCCAGGGAGGTTTGCCTGGCACCTTCATTGCGTATCTTTAGGGGCCAGGCAGAAACATTCCTCTTCAACCAGACCTTTGGCTGATTAACACTCTACACACCCTTGTGCAAATTAATTGAAACAAAGCATGTTTTCTATCTTACCTGTACAGTGGTACCTCGGGTTACATACGCTTCAGGTTACAGACTCTGCTAACCCAGAAATAGTACTTCAGGTTAAGAACTTTGCTTCAGGATGAGAACAGAAATTGTGCTCTGGCGGCGCGGCAGCAGCCGGAGGCCCCATTAGCTAAAGTGGTGCTTCAAGTTAAGAACAGTTTCAGGTTAAGTACGGACCTCCGGAACAAATTAAGTACTTAACCTGAGGTACTACTGTAATCCTGTACTCATAACAAACACAAAATGTCAGTTTGGTCATTTTTTATGTTGGCTGATGCAATCATTACGTCAGCAGCTACTGCATTGCATCAGATTTTAGAATCCTGTCTGACCGCCGTAGTGTATGATGCAATCATTACGTCAGCAGCGACAGTATTTCAGCTTTTAGAAACCTGACCAGATGTGATTCGACCGCCGTTTGAGATGGATGTGACACCTAGGAAACGTATGAAGGCCATAACTCTGCACAAACACACAGCTAAGACGTAGAGAGAGGTTGCTTCAGTGGTTGGTGTGAGTTTAGCAACTGTCAGCTGTGTCATCAAGCTGAAGCAGGAAACTGGATCGGTTTCTCCTAAACGTAAAGGAAAGTGTGGTTGTAAGAAGAAAACAACTCCTACAGATGATGCTTCCTTGCTTCGACAAAGCAAAAAGGATCCGCATTGAATACGGATTTGAAGGCAAAAGGAATCCAAATCAGTTCCTCTACAGTTTGCATTTTTTGTACAATAAACTACTAAATTCATTGTTTGTTTCAATTAATTTGCGCAAGGGTGTATGTCCTAAATGTGTTTGTGGAGTAGGGTTATTGGCTTGGTTTGTTCTTGCTTTTATTATGTACTTGGTGTTTTTTATTCGGTATTTTATGCTGTGAACCACCCTGAGATCTTTGCATGGAGGACTTTGTGCAAAATTAATAAATAATAACAATAATTACTAATTATTCTTATGAGTATGCGTGCTGATTTTTTCTGTCTGCACTGAGTACAGCAGGAAACCAACATAGGGTCAGAGGACAGATGTGCACCACAACTTCTTTGCATGCATATGTTGTAAAAGTAATGTAATGTCTACTCAAAATTCAGTGGGAATTGCTCCCAGGTAAATGGGGTTAGGATTACAACCTATGCCATTGTTATCTCTGCCAATCATATTCTTTCTACTCATGGTTGTATGCTATAGAAATATGAGGCACTCAATCCCTTCCCCACTTTTTCCACACACATCCAGTTCTCTGGTTTTGGAGGAAATTTTTTTCTTGCCAGAGATTTTGCGACAGAGTTCACCCAAGTAAGTATGCTATGGAATGCCTCTTGGACTCCTTAATATATTATCCTAACCTGTAGTTAATTATGTGGAAGGATGTTAACCTCCCCTCTATGTCAAAAAGGCCACAGACACCAGAATTTGAAGATTAGCCAAGATTAAATAATGGCAATTGAACTGCTGCAAATAAACATTTAAGGTCCTAAATGAGATTGGCAGCAGGAGGAGATGAGGTGTCTGAAAAATACATTTTGTGGTAGCATCCTTGCTAAAGCAACAGACAATTAAGTGGAATTCAGTGCCTGATCTTACAAAACAGTTCAATATAATTATGAACAAAATAATGAAATAAGCATTTTCGTAATTAAGAGAAATAATTGGGATACTGCTTTCCCCCTCCTTGTTAGAATCTGGAAGAACCTGGTGGGATATGGTTAATGCAATGTATCCCAACGTTCTCCAGGGCACTCATCCAGAATGAAACTTATTTTACAGCTCATGGTGTTGTATATTGTAAACTGAGATAAGCAGAAAGGATTGGAGAGCCAGTCTAGGGACTTCTAGAGAATGTGCCTCAGATGATATGAATGGCTTCCTCTTTCTTTCTTTCTTTCTTTCTTTCTTTCTTTCTTTCTTTCTTTCTTTCTTTCTTTCTTTCTTTCTTGGTGATACACAGATGTTCCTTAAAGTTTATCCATATATTCCATATGCCGTATTTTTTGCTCCACAAGACACACTTTTTTCCTCCTAAAAGGTAAGGGGAAATGTGTGTGCGTCTTATGGAGCGAATGCAGGCTGCGCAGCTATCGCTCAAGCCAGCACAGCAAGAGGGAGAGCTGCGTAGCCCCTTCCGCCCCTCATCCTGCTTCTCTGGGAAGCCAGCAGATCAAGAGGCGCTGCGCAGCTCTCCTTCTCGCTGTGCTGGCTTCAGAGATAGCTGCACAGCTTGCTCTGGCTTTTCAGGGAGGTGGGAGAAGGGACGGAGGGCAGCCCGTCCGTCCCTTGTCCCACCTCCCAGAAAAGCCAGCAAGAGCCGCTCTATCTTTAAAGAGCCGCGCCAAGCGATCATGTCTGCGGCTCTTGCTGGCTTTTCTTGTTTTCCTCCTCTAAAAACTAGGTGAGTCTTATAGAGCGAAAAATACGGTACTCACACCTTCAGATATGGCTGTATTTAAGTACTTTTAAGTCCCACTGACATGAACAGGAAAATAGCTCACGTGCTGAGGAACTCTCCTCCTTTGAAGTCAATGAGACTCAAAGCATGCTTAATTTGCCTAGATAGTGCCCAACCAAAGTCACTAAGTGTGCCCTCCAAGGTTAGGATACACTAATTCAAAATGGGAAGAAAACAATCCTATGGTTGAGATGAAAAACTGGGGCAGAGTGAGCAACACAATCCAAGCCCTGCTGACTAGCTACAGGCAAAGCAGGTGTTTGTGGGCAAGGGGTGTTTTTCTCCCTTTAAAAAAAAAAATAAATCTCCTTCCATTGAGCAATGGAAATTACTATGCCAGCACCAGGGTTGGTGTATATTGGGGGCCTTTGGCAGCCATGTTGGGGAGCATGAGGGGACGTAGGATCCTGCAGATCCATAGCCTCCTCTGGCATGCCTCCAACACACAGCTTTTTCTTCTTCCTTCACAAACAGAACACCACTTGTAGGACATTCTGTGGAGCGTCCTGTAGACATACGGGGCACCCTCTGGCAGTATGAATTCTGTGGGATGTACAGCCATACCTCGGGTTATAGATGCTTCAGGTTGCGTTTTTTCGGGTTATGGACCCGCCGAACAGGTTACGTCTGGGTTTCGGCAGTCGCGAAAGCGCAGAAGTGCTAAATCTCGCTTTGCACATGCACAGACGCGCCGAATCACAACCCATGTGTGCACAGACACGCCGCTGCGGGTTGTGAATGGGCATCCCGCATGGATCACGTTCACAACCCGAACGTCCACTGTAATCCACTGAGAGCAGTCAAGTGCAACATTGCTTGTTTTGCTAGAGTGGACATGCAAGGGAATGTTTGGTCCAGCCAGTCGAAACTTCCTGTTCCTCCTGACCTGGAGCATCCTTCCTTGCATGTGACTAGTGGGTGGGCGTGACCTTTCCAGACCTGGTAAAAGGCTAAGACATGCTGCCACTGTCTCTCTTTTCCATCTTCCTTTCGTTCTGTGAACACCTGGACTGCTAGCCAGTCACTAGGTAAATCTCCCTTATGGGGTTAACCTGTTTGTATATGTTTGAAACTTTAAGCCTAAAGCCTGCCTTCAGGGATCACACTGCGCTCTGCCTGATCATGAGTAATTGGGTGCTCCCTTAAAGAGGGAACGTGTTGCGGTGAGACCTGGCAACCAAACCCTGTGTTGTGGGTGGGTTTGATTGATTAGCCACAACACCCAATTGGTAGTTCCCTTGATGCTGGGTTTAATCAGGCCAATGGGACGCAAGCTAAACTGATCAAGGGACCTATATATGTCTATGCACATGACCCAGAGCTTCCTCTTTCGGTGCGTGCATTTGGAACACCCACCCACCTCTCCCTATATTTAGGGCTTTGTGCTTGACCTTGCTATGCTGTCGTGTGTCGTCTGTCGTTGGCACAGGGGCATGGCAGGAATTTCCCTCACTTGGCTGATTGGCTGTTGCCATTTGGGTTTCGCCTGCCGCGTTGCAAATTGTCACAACTTGTAAGGTTGAGGATAGGCTCTGGTTCAGGTGATAGGGATGGGAGAACGCTCTCGCCATCCCTATGTGAAGGGTATTCCGTTAAAGGAATCCGGTGACTCGGTGGTTTGGTCAACCCCTGAGAGGGGGTTGTGCCCGTGCCTGAGTCCAGGGGGACATTTGGGTGGCAGAGATAGCCTGTTCCTGGCTTTCCGCTTATCCAGGTGTTCACCCTTGGCTGACCTATGCTGGTGCCCTGGGTCAGCGCTACCTGCAATGGTGTAAGGAGCTAGTCAAACCATTCACTTGCTGTAATCAATAAAGTTGTGGCCTAAATTCTGCCAAAAACCAAACCAAAATCTTGTCTAAATTTATTTAAGGGGGAGGTTTAAAGGTCTAAACATGCAAAACATTCTTTTTGTTACTTATCAATCAGGCTGTGGTGTCTTTATTCTTTTAGGAGGGATTCAAGGTTTCTTACCAGGAAAATAATAGAACACATTTCAATCTGGACAAGCCAGATTGAATTGCGTATTGTCTTAAGAAACTCACACGAGTTTGCAACAGGTTTTCTGCTGTGTAAAGGGGAATGCACTCTGCTAAGTAAAGGAACTTGCTGACACAAGTTAGGAAGGATATTAATAAACAATCTACCCTCTCCTGCCACCCTGAATATTCCCACAAATTCCATCCTGTGCCAGCCACCATCCATTACAGGCACAATTCACATATGCCAGAGCCCACGGAATGCTAGTCAACAACAGAAAAAAGCTGATGATGCAAGAACTCTGCCGCTCCCCCAGCTGCAGAAGGGAGATTCATTGTTATCATGTAATGCCTTTTGCATGCCAGAACCCTTTCTCTCAGATCAGGGAATGCTTTCTCGGTGGGGGCTCACACTAATGTATGGTGGAGGGCTTTTTCCATTACGGCGCCCACTTTGCAAAATGAACTCCCTATGGGAGAGCAGAAGAGCACCAGCGATCCAATGCTTTTGCAGGCTGTTAAAGACCTTTAGTATTTCCTGGCTGGCTGTTACTCATTTTCCCCCTGTTACTTCTGGTTGTTGCAGTTGCTGAAATTATGTTTTGTGGATGTTTCAGCTGTTCTTTACTGGTTCCGGTGGGTTTTATGTATATTGTGAGCCAGTTTTGTGGTATAAAAATGAAAAGTGGTATGTAAGGCTTTTTAAAAAATAAATGAATAAAAATAAATAATCCTTTTTTTTCTAGGAATTTGGGGAAAAGAAATCTCTTGGCTCAGTTTTAGTGAACTTGCAAAAGCAGATAACATAGTATTTGTTCACTTAGTGGTTCAATCCATGAATTATTCAGTAGTATCGTTTTGAAAAGTCCACCACCTTATTAAATGGTCAGCTGCATAATATTTTTTTTTTAAAAAAAAAATATGTAAGTCACCTACAGCTGAAAATAGCCAACTGCAGATATCCACTGAGTTACGCGCTTCACATTTGAATGTTCCGCTTCATGGAAATACACAAATGCTCAGACCCAGTTCATGAAATCACACTGACCAAATTTTTCCAGCTCGCTTGGGGGGAGGGGGTTGTAATTGAAGGAAATAGCTACGTTGGAGTGGGGAGGGTGAACTGGAAGGAAATTACACCTATTTCAGTGCTTTAGCAATTTTGTGGGGGTGTTTGAAGCCTGGATGAGTGGAGTGAGCTTGCACTCGATGGATTTTTATGCTGAGATCAGGCATTTCAAAATTAACCTCCACCCTCGCAGATTTGTAGCTTTCAGAATCTCTAGTTTTGCCCGTGTTGGATAGGTAGGTCTGTTTATCTGGGCACGACCTTTATTGAGCTTGAATTCATTGCAGTTCAGTCAGAATCAATCATTGCTACTTTCAGAGAAAGAAGGATGGCCTGGTTTTAACCACTTCACTCTTAAAGCAAATATAAGGTCCCTTGGCTAATGCATAACAATGCATACCAGCTTTGGGATAAACCAATATAATTTTCCCCAAATCTTTTGGTGTGTTACGAGAGACACCTTTCGAGTATCAAGCTGCAAGTTGGGTTTATTATTATTATTATTTGTTGTTGTTTTTTTGCTGTCAGATGCAAGACGATGCCCCACAAAGCCCCTAATTTCATTCCAAGCACATACATGGCAGCAGTAAAACTGAGTACTAGCAATCAATAAATGCTGTGGTAAATCACGCAAGCAAGGCCTTGGAAATGACAGGTCAGCAAGCAGGCCCGGTCACTCGCTAATATGCAACATGCCCTATCGGTGACCGCTTGTCAAAGTCACCGGTCTCTGTACATGAGAGGTGTGTGCCTCAGACCACAAGATTCAGTTGGGACCCTGATTTATTCTTTGAAAAACAGCCAGACTCAACTGTGACTCAATGTGAGGCCTGTTCAATTTAGGTCTGAATCCTGATTCAGGAAAGCCAAATCTTTTTACCTCCCCATTCACTATTACGGGGAAATTTTTTAATGGCTATAGCTTTCGGTGCATGGCAGAATCAAATGAAATTTGCAGGCATAGAAACCCCTAAATTAAGCCTGCTAAATTCCAGGCAAATATGCCCATGGGTTTGGTGTGCCAGGTTCCTTAACTTGTAAATCCGATGGTGGTTCTGAATACAAATGTGATAGCTACTGCACAGCAAGTCATATAGTGCATTAGAAATAGAAATAATTAATTTTATTATTATTAATTAATGTTACATCATAACAGTAAATTTGTCGAGGATGAACAATGAGGTGAAAATATGTTTAGGTGTCTGAATAGCTATCAAAAGAGAAACACCCACTGCCTTATTCCTAAAAATGAATGCGCTAATAATCCTTTGAGAAAAATTATGTATTGTGCCATATTCATCTTCATAATAACACCCACATTATTAAATCCAGTAGCAATGCTTCAAATTATGCCCTGTGAACTTTGGATTTAATAAAAGGCATTTCACAATATTAAAGCACTTCATTATAAACAGAGCAAATAAAAAATATGTGTATGTTCTTCAGCTGTTCATATCAACAGTGAAACCAAATGGTAATGGATGGAAAATTATCCAGTCTAGGAAAGTGGATTTTACAATGAAATGAGAGGATTGCTAGAGGGTTTCTAATTTTTTTATCCATAAACCTAGATGTGGAGTCAACCATAATATAACTTGCCCAGCACAATACATTTATATTATATATGTATGTGTGTGTATATAAATATATATATCCCCCCACAAAAAAATCCTGATTTGGGGGGGGGGGCAGATGTGGGCATTCTCCAACAATTACTGACAAAAGAAATTGCATTCAACATATCTCAAAGGGGAGAGAAACGTTTGGAAAAATTCTCTGGTGGAGGTGTTCCAGGGTTTTGTTGCATTTAGTTTGCATTCAAGGGGACTGTGGGGTGTTTGTGAATGTCCTTTAATTCTACAAATCGCCTCTCTGGTGGTCTTGGAAGTCTTCACTCTGCAGTCTTCCTGAGTGCCAGCATATCTTGAAAGCGCCTGATGTCTTCTGCTGGGCTTCTCTGTAAACAGAAGGTGACAGCTGTTCTCCGTTGTCTTTGAAGTGAAGTAGTTTTGCTTGACAAGAAATCAGTGCATAAAGGTGTGTGTGTGTGTGTGTGTGTGTGTGTGTGTGTGTGTTAATGCAAAAGAAAGAGCTTCCCTCAAAAACAAAATCAGTAAGCACCCCACTCTAAGGTCCTCAACAGCCATCCTGCTCCCTGACTTTTCACACATCAATGAAAACCCAGGGGACGACACCCTGATGTAACTCTTCCCATAGGAGAATTTGAGATCAGGAAGCAGGGGCAAGTAGGTGAAGCTGCTGATAAATGTTTAGTGGGAAGAAGAGGTGGGGAGACACCACCCATGGCCAGGGGCACCCCAAACTATTTTGCCACTGAAATATACTCAAAGTCGAGAGTGGATTTCATGCTCTTTATTCAGCTCATAGTGGTGAGGAGGAATGGAAGTCCTCCCAGAAGGTCTGCTTTATATACATTATTTAGACAATAGGCCCCATGTGATTGGCTAATTCCGGGATTCTCCTGTAGACCAATCAGGTTGTGGATTCACTTCCACCTGGAGCTGGATTGGGTGGCTCCTGTGGACCAATCAGACTGCTGCATTCTGGGTCCTATTGTTCTAGGACCAATCAGACTACTGCATTCTGAATCCTATTGTTCTAGGACCAATCAGACTGCTGCATTTTGGATCCTATTCACCTCAGTACATAACAGCCACCTGAGGTGAAACGAGACTGTGCCACCTCCCACCTTCCCTTCCGCCAAAGTCTTGCTTACCAGGGTCACATGACGAAAGCTTCTGGCTTCCGGCAAATTCTCACACAATGTCCACAAGATCTCACCAGAACCCAGAAGTGGCAGCCACTTCTCCTTGATGCTGCGGTGGTGGAAGAAGTTAGGAGAAGCTTTGGCAGCTGCAACATCTCACAAGATCTTCATGAGATCTCAGCAGAGGCCACCATCGCTTCTCCTCACTTCAGCAGCAGCAGTCAGGCAGGGTGCCCATGGGGCTTTGCCCCTTGGGATTCTGCTCCTAAGATGGATGCCTCAATCCGCCTCATGGGCTGGCTAGCCCAGCCCATGGCCATTTTGTAACAATAAATTAGGCTCAGTCCTACAAAAGAATAAAGAACTTCTGAAGTGCCCAACAAAAGAGGCAGTAAAATGGAAATCTCTTTCACAGTTGAAAAAAGCACGGGGGGGAATGAGGACAGGTTTCAGCACAGCTGTAGTTGATATGAAATTGCAGCTAAGGTGGGGTGTCTCAAAAGAAGTAAAGCACAATTGGTTGTGAATAACAGGAAAAGTTAAAGCATCAAAAAGCAATTGAAAATGTTAGGCAACATCCAACCTCATGCAAACAGACTTCCACTTTCTGTACTCCACCCAGGGGCCCCAGTGCCCCACAAACATTCCCCCAAATAGAGGGAAAATCTGTTTTGCCATGGGTGTGTGTCTCTTCCACTTGCAGACAGACACCACTGGATTTCACCCATTGACATCAATACCATATTTTTGCTTCCAAAAATAAATACATAGATGCTAAGCCTCAAGAAAAAACATTTGTGCTTTGTGTGCCATCTCTAGCAATTTCACTCAGTTTAGACAATCTGCAATATCGAGAGTTTATTTCCATCTTCAGGTGGAATTCTTTTTTCTTGCCTGTTTTTAAACATCTTTGGACCTTAAAAGTTGTGGCTGGCTTTTGTCCAAATATTCAGAGAGAGAAGCAGTCTGAGCTCCCCTTGAAGGTCTTCTTCCGCAGCCCCAGCCATTCCTGTGTTCCTTTTCTCTAGCGGATACACATTTCTTTAATTAGTTTTGAGTGTGATATATTACAATGTGTAAATCATAGCTATGTTGCGATGCGTAAATCAACCCAACCTAGAGAAACCCCATCATCGAACTAGGAATGAGCTATAATTTAATCTATCCAGGGCCAGTCCTTCCATGGGATAGACGTAAATAGGAATTGGCAGTTCAGCAAGACCTTTGCAAGCATTGCCAGTGGCCCTAGATGGTGAGTCGGCGTGCTTTCAGTTACGATGATCTGGTTTTACTGATTACCCTGTGAAAACTGTCCTGTGCCCAGTTAGCTGGCTCACTTCTGTCATGTGTGACTCCTTTCCCAAGTGCCAGTTTCAGGCATTGAGAGATCATTGGTCAAGATGCACCCAGGAGGACCATTCCCTGAGAGCACCCATCTCACCCTCCCTGACCCTATGGCTACTTCTCATTTGCTTACTTCTCTTTCTTGGCTGCTCTGCCCCACTGCCTAGGCTTGCTCAGCCACAGAGGGCAGCAATAGCAAGAAGGAGCAGCAGAACAAGGTGGCTCCAGAAACTGTCGGTGGGCTCCCTGCTAGAGCATGGGCCTTAGTGAACAGCAGTAATGCCTACTCCTGGCATCAGCCCTGCATCCTCCTAGCCACTCCTTGAGCATCTGTGATGTCACAGATGCCATGGAATGTTCAATAACATTCTAAAGGGGAAGGATCAGTCACAGAATCCTGGAAAGCAATACAGTTTATGTGAAGGATGCTGGAAGTCTAGGCGGAGTCGGCTATACCCCACATAATGTATGGGAAAAGATGCATGCTAATTGACAGGGGGAAGCAATGGAGGCAGAGGTATGAGGCCAGCAGAGAGTGGAAGGGCTTGGGTGCTGAATGGCACAGAGATATGGAGAGGTAAAGCTCGAGGTGCTCACATGTGAGATAGCTAAAGGGAGGGGGAGACAAAGTAAACAGAATGTTTACTTTGGGGACCATGTATGCAGTAGCATTTGGAGAGCAGCAACATTTACCTAACCTTGAGTCACTGTTGTTGCTGTGGATTAGCGGGGAGGGAAAGGGCAAGGTGGCAGTTAAGTCAGCATAAGAACTGTCTATATAACCCTCACGCTAAATGGTCTTCACCTGCTAGTAAAAGCAGCACAGTGCCAAATCTATATAGCAGGATTCCTCAACCTCAGCCCTCCAGATGTTTTTGGCCTACAACTCCCATGATCCCTAGCTAGCAGGACCAGTGGTCAAGGTTGCTGGGAATTGTAGTCTCAAAACATCTGGAGGGCAGAGGTTGAGGAAGCCTGCTATATAGCACTGGAACATCATCACACCTGGGTTCATTTGGTAAGAAATGAAACAGAGACAAATACTGCCAAGGGAGTAGCATTGGAGAGAGGAAATGGTGGCTGCGAACACTTATGAACAGCTATAAAAAAAGAAAAAGGATTAACAGCTTTAAAATGGCTATTTTTGAGGTTTTAAAAATGCATATTCGTCTCAGCTCTACTCATTAATGGAGAGGGAATCGAGAGTATTTGAACTTTTATATTAGTAAATCTGTACACATTTTCTGACCCAGGGCACATGACAAATCAAATGGGGGATTGATACTATTCCAAAATCATGGTAAAAAGGTATAAAGTATCTTCAAATAAAGACCCACATTAATTTAAGTAAAAAATGAAAAGGAAAAAGTAGATTACATTGCACTTTCTATCTTTGTTAGTTCCTGAACAGTGGATAGTGCATGTACTGTAGATGTACTTGCTTAACTGAGCAGTCCTTAAGTAATACTGGCAAGAGAAGCCTCATTGGACTGCTGCCTTAGGAGCACTTAGAATGGTGCTCTGACATCTCATTCCTACTTCTACATGCAAAGAGGCAATGCTAGAATTGCATTACAATGCACTGGCTCAGCATCATTGTTCCCCATCTCCGAAATCTCATTTGTTAGCACAGCGGCTCACAGAAACTGGCTACAAGGTGGTGACCCTAAGAACAATTGGGAAGGTAAGGTTCACTGAGATCTGCGAGATGGATTCTCCTGTTTATGCTCCTTCCCACCGCCCCAAACTTTCCACGTGGAACTTTAAATAAAGTGGGAAAGTTCTCGTATTAAAAATAAAAAAGGGAGAGACTGGAAAGCACTCCGAGGTTGCTATCATATTTCAGTTGACTCCCCTGGTACACACTCCACATAGGGAAGTGTTTTCATCTGAACCAGATGGCTGAATTACACTTTTCATTTCTGTTCAACAAAGCTCTTGGGAAGACCCAGTTGAGCGGGGCACTTAAGAAGAAACTCTGCGCAGTAATTCTGCATTGCAGTAACAACATACTGAACCAAAATGTTCTGATCTAGAGAAAGCTGGCTGCTTTTTAGTTCGGATGCACGGTTTGTATCCACCATGAGAAGCAAACATTGTGGGCCCAGTTTTGTGGCACTCCCTTCCTGTTGAACTCTCGGTGCCTACTGAATATTATTTTTTAATCCAGCAGGCATTTTAGTTAAAGTATGATTTTATAGTTTTAAACTGATTTTTACCTTTTCTGTATTGTATTTCTTGCCTGCCATTTAGAGACTATCGTGGTTAAGAAATGGTTTCAATACATAAATGAATCAGCTGTGTCCTTTGTGTGTGTCCAGATTACCAATATGCAGGAAATGTTTTCACACGCAACATGAGCCCTATTCAGACTTCTGGATGAACACATGTAGACTTAAGATGGGGAGCAGGCAAGGCACCCCAACATCCCTCTGCATGCCAGCTTTGTTTCTGACCTTCTCACGTTGATCATAAAAATATGAAGGGAAATGTTAACCTGTTCTGTCAGGGTTCCCAAACACTGTTGGACTCTCCTTTGCATCTTCACATGCAGCCTGTGAAGATCAAGGGTGAAGTTGGTACTTGCAGGGCAATCAGGATCGGGCTCGCATGCATGCCCCTCCTGTCTCCCCATTTTAAGTTTTACCACATTCACTTGAACACCTGGATAAGGGCTGTGGTGTTTCATCAATTCACACCAATACTTGTGAGTGTCAGTAACTTGAACCCTACCATCCTCCATGTAAAATCAGGTGGAAGGCAATGTGGGGCAGAACCTACCTGCAGAACTATTGTGGAGAGGAATGTGTGTCAGGAGCACGGCAGAGGAAGAGGAATGGTGGATATCGCCTCCCCATCCTGACCATTCCAGGGAGTAGGAAGAGGAAGATAGTGGAGATTTACAACAGGGGTTTGAGGGAGGTCGCAGCTCAGAGGCAGATGAGGGGAAAAGCTGAGAAATCATGGGAGAGCCAGAACAACACCCAGCTGACATGTTGTCATTAGAAAGGATTCCAGACCCTCCATCTCCCAGAACGCGGCGAGCCTTTAAAGTAGGAGAGCAAAGAGCTCGAAGACAGAGGGCACGTAGCAGCACCCATAGAGGAGACGATGAGAATGACAAATGAGGAAGTGGGAGAGACGAGGGGTGGAGATTCACCCGGGACAACGCCATTATCCAAGAGGCTGGGTTCTATAGCCTCTCTCTGCAAATACTGAATAAAAAAAGGATGGTAAGAAATCTTCCCTTGTCTTTATACTTTCCTGGGCAATAACCTGGGGTCGCTGACAGTATCCTGACACCAGTATTAGCAAAACAGGCCTAGTTTTGTGCATCTCAAATTTTGTGATAAAAAAGGACAGTAAGAAACTTTTTCCTTGTCTTTATACTTTCCTGGGCCACCAGCCTGGAGCCACTAACAGCATCCTGACAATGTGTGTCAATTTACTCATTCCTGCCTATGAAAAGGGCGCTCTTGCACTTGCTTTAGGAAGCTAGTGCTGACGGTATAAAAAATCCTGACCCCTGTCAGGCAGTGAGGGCCCAATGTGTGCATACAGTGGAGAAATGCTTCATACCCCACCCCTTGTGGGTATCCCAGAAGGCTGCTAGTAGGAAGCCTGACTGCAATAAGGGAGATGGCAAACACCAGTGCAACGTTTCTCTCCCACAACCACACAGGATTCCAAACCCTCCAAGTGTCTCCGTTTTCCATGGACAGTCCCAGATTTAGATAAGCCATCCTGGTTTTGGATTTCATCCAGAAATGTCCTGCTTTTCCTTAGGACATTCCTATTTCCTCAAAAGAAATGTGGGAGGGTATGGAGTTATGTGACCTCTGAGCCAAGGAGATAGGTAACTATACAATTTTTAGAAGCCATCCGAAGGCAGCCCTGTACAGAGAAGTTTTTCAATGTTTAATGTTTATGTTTTTGTATATTCTGGAAGCTGTCCAGAGTGGCTGGGGCAACCCAGTTGGATGGGCAGGGTATAAATAATATTATTATTATTACTGAATAGGACATCCCTATTTTCATCAGAGAAATGTGGGAGGGTGTGAGTCTGTGGGCACACAGAGGCTCTGCCCACAGATTCACACCCTCTCTTACTGAAGTAGCCACCAGAGTTCTTTTTCACTGAATATGTCCAGGCATCCCTATTTTCATCGAAGGAATGTTGGAGGATGTGGTATTCTTCACATATCTGCCCATCCAAACTTGGTGGTAGAAGGACCAGGGCTAACTTGCGCGCATAATTGCTCAGTGCTGTGGATGCATCTCAACCCCTTCCCCTCCGAAGGAAACGGGACCTGCTAAAAACAGAAGCAATTACAATTAATAACAGGCTTGCTACAGTGGCACGGCTCTCGCTGTTCTTCTAAAATATATTTCTAAAACATGAGGAAATCAACATCATTACTGCAACCTATGTAATTATGCCTGAGCAGGCAAACACTCCGCCCTCTCCTATCCCAAGCTTGTTTAGAACATGCTAAGTGGATCTGATCAGGGCGCAGTTTGCAGAGCCATCTGTGTCCCTACAACCTCCGCTCCTGAAACCCTCCTACACCCTCTTCCCACGCCTTTGAAACATTCCAGGTGCTCCGTGAACAAAACAGAATATTGAAATGAGCAGCACACGGATACAGTATCGTTCAAGGACACTGGAGAGCAATGAGCACCATGGCTCCTGTAGCAAACGCTACCGGAATATTTATTCCCTTATTCATGGAGAGAACTGCAATCTCCTCTTGACTGCTTCCAGCTTTCATCCCTCTCCCCTCCGTAGCTGACAGTTCTGTGCCATTAAACTCCAAAATCTCATTCCACAGCCTACATCTCTGTCCACTGAGCTCCTCCCTCCTGCAAAGGCTGCAGTATTCCCCCCCCCCCACTTCTCAGCCTACTTGCTAAAGCATGATGGACTTGAGATGCTCGCTGTAAAAAGAGCTCCTTAATGGCTAAGGGTCTATTTGCGGTGGATGACAACATTTGCATCCTCCGAGACACGATTGCAAAAGGTGCGTGCTCTTGAGACCTCATCTGCAGGTGATATCCACTTATCTGCTACAGATGGGCTTTTCAAAGTGCCTCATATAAAAGATGAAGGCAGGCTTTACATTTCAAGTGTGGCAGAAGCCGCTGAACTCACTTTCTGGCATGTGTTTTTAGGGAAACACAGCATCTCACTGCTTGCCCCCCAAATGAATAGCCCCATCCCCTCGAGTGTTCTCCTTGACCCACAAAACTCCTTGAGGGACGATGAAGGTTGGTGAGACAACTCAAAATTGCTGTGATTCACAGTAGGTTAGCAAAGAAGGGACAGAGCACACCATTCCTTCTCTGCCAGCCCACACAATTTATCTGCTGGCCACCGAGGAGAGAATTCCCCTGACACACATTTTATTTCCCCTGCTCCGCTGCCAGCACAGAGATGGAGATGACTGGCAAAAAAGAGGCAACTTTCTCCATTTTGTCTTTGCCAGCTTAATGTGTGTGTTTGTGTGTTGCCTTCTCCACACCAAGTGGCAGAAACAAAGCACCCTGGTGCCTGGGGAGGGACCCTATCCATTGCTTTCCAAAGACAAGTTTCTTTAAAAAAAAATAGATCTGTTGTGGCAGAATACTTTAATTGCACAAACCTAATTTTCCCTCCTGCAAAATAGGTAGAGGTAAAGGTAAAGGACCCCTGGATGGTTAAGTCCAGTCAAAGGTGGCTATGGGGTGTGGCGCTCATCTTGCTTTTCAGGCCGAGGGAGCCGGCGTTTGTCTACAGACAGCTTTCTGGGGCATGTGGCCAGCATAACTAATCCGCTTCTGGCAGTGATGGAAACCAGAGCGCACGGAAATGCCGTTTACCTCCCCGCTGCAGCGGTACCTATTTATCTACTTGCACTGGTATGCTTTCGAACAGCTAGGTTGGCAGGAGCTGGGACAGAGCAATGGGAGCTCACCCCTTCACACGGACTTGAACTGCCAACCTCACAATCAGCAAGCACGAGAGTCTTGGTGGTTTAGACCACAGCGCCACCCACATCCACTTCCTGTAACTAGAGAGGCCCTGTAATAGATGGATTGCCTACTTGCCCGCTCTTTGCCTTGCCTGCTGCTTCTCTGTCCTCATGCTACTGCCCATTTCAGTGAGATGACCACTACACTCATACTTATGCTGACCACCTCACTAAGAGAAGAACATACAGGGCCCACCATCTGCTCCCAACCCTAGCCCACCTCACTGAGAAAGAGATTGTGCTGACGTGTACCTGCTTTTGGCAGCTTCCGCAAGAGAAATAAATATTCTGCCCACATGTTACTGCCTGCCTGAGTGGAAGAGGAATGAAGATGAATGAATGCCTCTCTCTACGAAATGATGCTCCCTACCTGAAGGACAGGGGCTGCCCACCGTGGCCCATGCTAGCCACCCGAGGGAGAAAAACTGGCCACTGTGATCTCATGCTGATGCTGCCTATTTCACAGACTGGCCACTGTGTTCTCACATGGATGTATCCCACCAGAAGGAGAGACAAAGGCCATTGTGATGTCATGCTGATGCTGAAGGAGAGAGAAACTGGCCAATGTACCAGCCCACAACTGCTGTTCACCTGAGTAACAAGGAGACACTGCCTGGCACACCAACACATTGCTCACCATGTTCATGAGAATTATGTCCTTTGCACCTTGGACCAAACTGGCGTTTCTTAACTTGTTTTTACTCTCCTGTTCCTGCATATTAGGTTCCCTAACCAGAGGTCTATAATAACAAGGTAATGTATCAACCACTTTTATCTGTACACAAAAGGTAGGTAAAGGTAAAAGGCAAAGGACCCCTGGATGGTTAAGTCCAGTCAAAGGCGACTATGGAGTTGTGGCACTCATCTTGCTTTCAGGCTGAGGGAGCCAGCATTTTTCCACAGACAACTTTCTGGGTAACGTGGCCAGCATGACTAAACCACTTCTGGCACAATGGGACACCGTGACAGAAGCCAGGGTGCATTGGAAATGCTGTTTACCTTCCCTCTGTAGCGGTACCTACTTGCACTGATATGCTTTCAAACTGCTAGGTTGGCAGGAGCTGGGACAGAGCAATGGGAGCTCACCCCGTCATGCAGACTCAAACCACCAACCTTCTGATTGGCAAGCCCAAGAGGTTCAGTGGTTTAGACCACAGCGCCACTCGCAGCCCTTCCTGCAAAATACTGACAGTCTGGAGGGAACCTTAACTTGACATTTGGAATCTATGTAAAGATCTCCCAATCTAATTCAGTGAAAAGCAAGAGCAAATTAAAGTATATCAATTAGCAAAGCCTGATACTTTGGAGGACTGCATCATATCATGGCAGAGGAGAGTTGACTAATAGTTTGACTCAGGGTAAAATCAGCTTCAAAGGTTCAATCGGTGTCTCGATGCATGTTTACATTTATATCTGTGCTATCAATGTTACTGTGCACAAGGTGCATTTTATCATTTTGGGAAGATACTTTTGTAGAACTAATCTCTTGCCTTAAGGTTTCAAAGGGATTAGAGGCTGGCTATTTTCTTCCACTGCAATGTGGGAGATTTATGCAGGTAATTCCATTAGCGCTGTTGATGTTCTTCACATAAATCCCCTGAGCATTAATTGGAGGAAACAGAAGCTCAATATTATATGCAGATCGTGCAAAGTCCCCCTTAATTTAGGGCTGAGTTGCACAGGAGAAACCTAAAAAATACTGAGCCAGAGACTGCTTTGTGCAACAGCTTTTCTAAGGTGTGTAAAATTGTTGTGGGGAGTGGGGGGAGGGGTAGAATATGTGCACAATGTATACATTTCTAGAAACATCTGGGACCAGAACTAGTGTGAAAGCATAGGATATTACCTTAGCATGTTATCACATTGACCCAAATGGCTCTCAGGGCACCATCTTGATGAAGCTAAGCAGAACTGGATCTGGTTTGGATGGGAAACCTCCTAGGAATCGCATACATGTTGCCTTGCCCTCTGTGATAAGCAAGGTAGAAGTGCAATAAACTAAACCAATGGTCACCACCTTTTATGGGCCAATGAGCAATTTCAAAATTTGAGAGACTGTTGGAGGTGCCAGTCACAAAATAACTGCAGGCACCAGGTTGCCGGCCTCTGAACTAAATGAAAGAGGCATGCCAGGGCTGAGTGTGGCCCCAGTGATTCTTGAATGTCACTCCTGCAGCTAAAAATGAGGAAGAAGTCTGGTTCTCTACTCCTGGAGGTGCTCACAACAGTTCTGCTGAGCCAGGCCTTGACAGGTCCAGTCCTCACCAAGTCATGTACATTGACAAATGTCAAAGCCCATGTCACATTAGTCCCCGTGTTCTTGGAGGAAACAGCAATGCCAGCTAGGGATGGAAGGTACATTTGATTCTGTTTTCATTTAAAGGAAACTCCCCTGATTTGCACTTTGGAAGCAAGATGCAAACCAAAACTCAGCCATCCTTCAAAATTCACTCTTCTCTGGATTTTCCAATGCCGTTATCTAGGGAAAAAAAATAATGCATATTAGGGCACAGTGTGCATACTAATGTATACATTAGTGATAAAAGCATACAAAATGCATTACATTAGGGTAAAGGGCTTTCAAAAAATGGTACCTTAGTCAAAACGGCAGACAAAAATGTGTTCATTATAAGAAGTTCACACTCACATTCTGTCGAATTTTCAGGAGTTTCTTTTTTCTTTTTTAATCACGAATTCCTGAAAAATTGTGAAGAACTCAGTTTAAGATAAGGGGGAAATGAGAAATGTAGAGAATGGAAACTGACAGGTTTGTGCAAGTCTAATGGCAGGACACCACTTTTCTCTTGAAAATACAGAGAACCTGTGATCAGGAAAGGAGGGTATATCTGCTTTTGTATATTGCAAAGGGACAGGTGGCAAGTGATATGTGGCACGCATGTGTATTTAACAGCTGATATGGCACGCATCGCGCATTCTGTTATCACTACCTGCATATAAATTGTTGTGCTGGAACTGAAGAGCTGTCCTCAGTTAGCAAGCAGTTACTAATCTTGCCTGCCAGGCAGGCATTGTTAATCTCTCAATCAGGGAACAAAGGAAAAATCTTGTCTATAGCTGCTGCTGACAAGTTGAAAACCCAAGCAGGTGTCCTCTTCCTAAGCAAATGCGCGCACACACACCTTTAGAGCGGGGAAAGTTCCTGCTTTTGAGAGTGGCAAACAATCTCCTTTGTCAGGTGGTTTCGGAGCCAATCTGAGCGAACCATTTTGTGACACTTTGATTTGGACAAAGACTTGGTCCCCTGCCGGGTGCCAGGTGCAGACAGAAAGGGGGGATCCATAAGATCCCTGCGGTGTCCTCCCTGCCAAGGAAACACTGAGTGGAACACAGAATAATGTTTTTTGAAAAGGTTAGTTGCGAATGTCTCCTCGCAAACATGCCAGAAGGACGAGCATGTTAGTGAAAACCTAACCTTTGGCTCGAAGAGGCCTGACCGACTGACAGGACACACAAAAAAAACTTCTTGAATGGTGGTCACGAAACAGCATCCATCTCTGCCCCAAACAACACCCACCATTTATGACAACGTTCTCTCCTTTTAACCACCCATTTTGCTTCCAGGCTAGCTCCTGGAGACGAGGCATCGGATTTTGCAACAAAAGCGTGAGTGGGGCTGCACTCTGCAGAGAAAAACAGGAGGCACAATTTATTATTATTTTATCTGGCATGGAAATATATTCTTCCTGGGTGAGCATAGCCCCTTGCACAACGTCTTCAGCGTTCCACATCTATTTTTCTCTCCTTTGCTGAAAGCTTTATGTCAGCAACACTTCCTTTTTACAGATACCCCCTAGAGTCTTTCGCACTCAAGGGCAGCCCTGATGGGAAGAAGGTGTTTTCCGCCCTGCGGCTCTACATTGTGATTGCAGACTGCCTCCCCAGTCTCACAAACAATGGCATCGGAATGGCTGCCGTCCCTTTTTATATTTTTTGAGCAGTATAAAACTGTAAGTGGCTGCAAGAAGCGGTCACTGCTACATACTTTCCCACCCCTCTGTTTTAAAGCCATTTTAATCTATTCCTGTCCTATCTCTTCCTGTGTAGCAAGCAGCTACACCTTTCAGCTGCTTTCAGAGAAGCTTTAAAAAAAACCACACACACCTTCAGCTTCCAGCTTGGCTAGAAACCCTGTGTATTATGGGAAGGATTTTTTTTTTAACTGTATCCTCCTTGCCAGCTCTTGAAATAATCAACTCAAGCAGGGTTTGAAGACAGAGCTAGAGCAGACAGCCCTGCAATGTCAAAAAAGAGGATTTGCACCATCCCCCTCCCCCCCAAAAAAGAGGACACCAGTTTGCATATGTGATTTATATGTATAGATGCAAATTTAGAAACAGAAATGCTATAGTGAGGAAGACCCCAGCTGCGTATCTGCTCAGTCTGCTGACCAGGAGATGTGAAGGGCTGGTGAGCAAGGCTCCTTCTCCCTCTCTCCTTTTATGGTTCCTTATCTTTAAAATGGACTCCGACTGCCAAATAGATGACAACTTCAAATAGATGACTGTCTTTTGAAAGGCCATTAGACTCAAACTAGAGGACTGTAGAGGATGCCTCCCTGATTTCTCTCCCTGCTGTGTGTTCAACACCTACTCACTTTGCCTTCCTGAACTGTAACGAGTTTCTTATCCGAAAAATTCTAGAGAGGTCTCCACTAGGGTTACCAGATGTCCCTGGTTCCCGGGGACAGCCCCCTGATTTGCAAATCTGTCCTTGGACAAATTCCATCCCTGGAATGTCCCTAGATTTGCAAATCTGTCCCCAGGAAATGTGGCAGCAGCAGCCTCAGCAGCCCAAAGCCAGTCTGCTAGCGCAGTTGGCTCTGGCTGGCTTCAAGAGCTGCTTGCTGCCGTGGCGCCTGCCATTTTTCCTCGCCGGAAGTCCCCATATGATGTGTCTTGTGTGATCTCCTGCCCCCTTCCCCCTTTGTTTTGACTGATCGGGGGAGGCTCCGGAGTCACGGGCAGCCATTGCCGCTTTTTAAAAAAACTCTGTGCATTTATGTTTCACAGGACTTTGCACCTTTATACAATACGCATGTATGCTTGGGCCCAGGGTCTTTTGCCTCACCATCTCCACTACTGACTCCCTGTTGCTACTCAGCTTCAAAAAAAAAAAAAAAAGTGTCCCCAGATTCATTGAAAAAAATCTGGTAACCATAGTCTCCACTTTAGACAGTCATGACTTTCCCCAAATAATTCTGGGATCTGTTGTTGGCTATGCTGAGAGTTGTTTTTCCTCCCAGAGCTAAAATCCCCAGAGTTCCCTGTTTGGCAGGCTGGCGGGGGGAGGGTGATTATGTTGGGAAAGATGAAGTGCTTCATGAAATCACACACTTGCCCCATGGAAAATACATGTGTGTGCCTGAGGCTATTGATGTCTTCTACGCTCTGCTCCCATTGTCAGAGGTGGCATTCCTCTGAATAATGGGTGCTTGGAATCAGAAGTTGGGAAAGCGTTGCTACACTCAGATCCTATTTGTGGGCTTCCATAGGCCATTGTGCTGGTCCCGTGGGTTACCCGAGAGGCGAGGTCCAAGTCCGGTCCATGGTCAAAGGTGCAACATGGAGGCAGTCCGTAGTAGCTGAAGCTGGGTGCAGGGCAGGGAGTCAGGTGAAGTCAGGAACAGGCTTGCAAGCAGGGAGCCAGGGCAGGTCAGGAGCTCAGGCAGGAAAGCAGGACAGGGTTCAGGCAGGAACTAGCAACCAACAATATTGCTCCGGCAACTTGGGACTGGGGCTGGCCAGCTTTTATCTGCCCTGAGGCATAGGGCGGCCTCGATCCTCTGGTGACTCACCTCTCCTGGCCTGGAGGTGAGCACTCCTCCTGTGGGAACATAGTTCCCTCCGCCTCTCTGGCCTGAGCCTCTGCAGCCCAGGAGAGGCTGGAGGGTTACCAGACCCAGAGGCAACCTCCGCTTCCTCTGACGGGGCTGAGAGTGGAGCACCTGCAGGCAATGGGTCCTCCATCCCCTCAGGAGCCAGAGCAGACTCAGCTGATGCCTGCACCTGAGGATCCAGCACAGGTGAGGACCCTTCAGGCTCATGCCCCAGCCCCGGCTCAGCTGGTTCTGGGGGCGGGGAATCCTGTGCAGGCTGGGATCCCTCAGGTTCAGCATTTGAGTCCGAATCCCAGGCCATCACACCCATCATGGCTTACCTTGGTAGGCCACTGACCTGATCTATCAAGGCTCTCGTGTTCTCATGTTTACACACACACCGGTGGCCCAACCACCAGCATGTTGTCATGGCATGTGGACAAAAAGGTTACTCCCCACCACTTTGAGCAGACTATAGTCTTTCATGATGCATTATCACCAAGATAGAAAAAGAACCATGTTATCTTCTGGGCCATGCTATCTTCTGCCAAGCTCATAACAACCACTGTGCTAGCTGCTCTTATAAGGGGTAAAGCCAGGAAACAGGCCTTCCTCTTAATTTTAGTCTTCTTTGTTCAGTGAGGCTGCTGAGAATCAACAACCATGGCCTACAGCATTAGCCTGGGGCACTCATAATTTCCTCATTCCCAGCACTAATGGATATTTGTTTTTTATTGTTTTGCTACAGATTTAGAGTTAATGGACCATTGTTAGGAAAGTAACGGAGTTACTCACTGTTTTATTCTTTCTTAATTTGGACACAGAGTTTCTGAATGCAGAATGAGCTTCAACACTTCACTTCAGAGGAATAATAAATGCCCGTGTTTTCAAGATGTTTTGGTTGGCAAATCATTATGTCTGTCAAGCTGAGACATAGTGGTAACTCGGTTTTTCAAAGTAAAATTACATTTTGGGGAGTTGGGTTGGGTTGTTGTTTTATGGGCTATAAATCTCTGCAGCATCTTCATCTAGATGCAGGTGAATACAGATGGACACAAGGCTGTTGTGTTTTTTAGTATCTACTTTCAGCAATTGATAATACTTTGGGTTGGACAATTGACTTCTCCAGCATTGGGTCAGCCCATCTTTCTGTGTTAAAGATATTGCCAGACCTTAATCTGGCATTATATTACACTCCACAATTGCAAAAGCTATCACTGTGTTGTAAAGTTAATATTATTCTGTTCCTCCTTCCTCTAATAACACCATGATAAACCACGGTACAGCGATGATCCTTAAATACGATGCTTTACTTAGTCTGTATTTCTTTTCTTTTGTTGGCTTGAATGCATGTGTTTGTGTAGGAAATATCTATATAACAACACTAATTTTGGTGGGGTACGGGAATGACAAACTAATTCCCTTGGTACAGTGGAGACTGTAGTGTCTTTATGATATATGGTTCATTTACACATATATACAACCTGGACCTATGATGGAGGGGCTCACAGCATCAACACCCCAAGGGGATCTTGCATCTCCTGTAACCACAGTCTTGGATTCAAGCAGAAATCAGACAAGGTTCTCTCTCAAACACAGGCTTCAGCCTGCTTCTTTCCCATCTTCTAGCTTACACATTCCAAACTCTCAACTCTGTGATTTAGTCTTTCTAACTATCCTTGATCCATTTGTTGTCTTACATGGATCCATTTCCTTTGTTCCCCTTAATGGCCCATCACCTCACAAGGAAGCTACTTTGACTATTACAGGAATTAGAAGGGCCTGCCCCCCTCCCACATCATAACAGTACGTTACCACAGGACAGAGGGGGCTGTATGAAATTACCTAATTTTGCCATTATAGGAACCAGGACCTATCACTTTTTTTTCATCATACAGAGTTTACCTTGTTCCTACGCACTCCTGATCAATGTTTATATGACATTATTAAGAAAGATTCTTTTGAGATATGGAATTCAGTCCTACCAACATATTGATCATTGCTTCTTGCTTTCATCCTGCTCAAAGTTATATTGTCTCTGTGTCTGCTTGGCGCCTTGCCACTCCTGGGAACTGAACGCAGGCGAGTCTCTTCTGACAATGAATCCAGAGAAGACTAAAGTGATTGTGGACAGGAAGTCCCAAGACTGTGGTTCCCATCACTGAAACTGCTTGGCATCCAGAGGCCACTCAGATTGTGTGACCTTGGTGTGTGCTTGGATTCATCATCTGGAATTTCAGGTTGTAATGGCGGCCAGGTGAGGACATGGCCAACTGTCCCTGTGGGAAAAGCTGCAGACCTCATCTCTAGCTCAGCAAAACAGGCAGCTGCCTTTGAGTGAGTCAGACCCTTGATCCATCTAACTTGGTACTGCCTACACTGACTGACAACAGCTCTCCAGGGTTTCAGACAAAAGGCATTCCAGCCCTGACTGGAGATGCCAGGAATGGAACATGGTATCTAACTCTGAGCAGATTTGCTAAGATGTATAAGACTAAATCAGGACGTGGGTGGTGCTGTGGGTTAAACCACAGAGCCTAGGACTTGCCGATCAGAAGGTCGCGGTTCGAATTCCTGCGACATGGTGAGCTCCCATTGTTCGGTCCCAGCTCCTGCCAACCTAGCAGTTCGAAAGCACGTCAAAGTGCAAGTAGATAAATAGGTACCACTCTGGCAGGAAGGTAAACGGCGTTTCCGTGCACTGCTCTTGTTTGCCAGAAGCGGCTTAGTCATGCTGGCCACATGACCCAGAAGCTGTATGCCGGCTCCCTCAGCCAATAAAGCGAGATGAGCACCGCAACTCCAGAGTCGGTCACGACTGGACCTAATGGTCAGGGGTCCCTTTACCTTTATAAGACTAAATCCGGTAAGTGCTGGAGATGCAATGAGACTGAGGGTACGTTTTATCATATGTGGTGGACCTGTAAAAGGGTAAAAGATTATTGGGAAATAATTCACAATGAATTGAAAAAAATGTATAAAAGTACTCCCCCCCCCCAAAAAAAACCAGAGTCCTTTTTGTTGCAAATAATTCAGACAGAAATTCCCAGGTGTCAAAAAGGGTTATTTATGTATGCTACTACTGCGGCTTGTGTTTTGTTAGCCCCCAAATGGAAAACAAGCGAGGTCCCAGCTAAAGAAAATGTCAACTTAAGCTGACGGAATATGCACTGCTTGCAAACATAACATATAGAATAAGAGAACAAGAAGAACATACGTTTAGAGAAGATTGGAAAACGTTTATTGAATATATGGAGGAAAACTGTGTACATTTGAAAACATGGGCGGCATTAAGATAAATTAAACAGTGTAAATAAGTTTTGATGGATATCATAATGGTATACTGAATGGTTTAGTTTATATTGTAGCCTTATTGGAGTTCACCAATTGGGTCTGCGTTGCTCCAGGACAGGAGGAAGGAAGTCAAATGACACAGAGGTTGATTCAAAGAAAGAGTTTATTCTGCTCTCTGGATAGCAGAAGGCACTTGTGTGATCAAGTCCACAGCAAGTCCAAAGAAATGCAAGTTTCATGCAGTATATATATCCTCCAGGCACCCTCTCCCTCCTTCCAACCACGTCAGCCTGTGTACGCAGGTTGACATCACATATGTTCTTGCTCTGGTATTCTTTTTTTTTTTTTAGAATAATATTTTATTAGATTTTAACAATAAAGAAATTATAAAACAACAGATAGAAGAAACACAAGAAAAATACAAAACCACAAAAATACAAAAGTAAAAAAGTACAAAAATGCAAACATTTAACATAGGAAAGGGGAAAAAAAGAAAAAACAGAAAACAAAAATCCCTCTTTTTTAATTTCTCATCTTTAGTTAACTTATTTTCCTGACTTCCTCACGCCTCCCTTTTTTGTATTCCATTTAAGAATTGGTTCAGCAAATTCATATCCTGTTAGTTTATCCTTAGTTATTTTTCCTCACATATTATAACTTCAAGTTTTCATCTAATATCACTTCAATCTTACATTTTACCTTATTACTAGAACCCCTTCATTTCATTTCAATGTCATCAACATTCAAAAATTTTACAGTATTTCTGTAAGTAGATTTTAAATTTCTTCCAATCTTCTTCCACCAACTCTTCTCCCTGATCTCGGATTCTGCCCGCCATTTCCGCCATTTCCATGTAGTCCATTACTTGCATCTGCCATTCTTCCAGGGTGGGTAGGTCTTGTGTCTTCCAATGCTTTGCGATGAGTATTCTTGCTGCTGCTGTAGCGTACATAAAGAAAGTTCTGTCCTTCTTTGGCACCAATTGGCCGACTATGCCTAGGAGAAAGGCCTCTGGTTTCTTCAGGAAAGTATATTTAAAAACCTTTTTCATTTCATTATAGATCATCTCCCAGAAAGCCTTAATCCTTGGGCACGTCCGCCAAAGGTGAAAGAATGTACCTTCAGTTTCTTTACATTTCCAACATTTATTATCGGGCAAATGATAGATTTTTTTGCTCTGGTATTCTTAACCATAAAAGTGAATTCCTTCCTGTACTTCTGACCATAAAAGGATCTTCCTCTTCCTACTCTTATCTTGGAGGAAGAGGTCATAATCTCCGAGAACACGCTTCTGGCATTGTTCCCAGACTGGGTCTGTGGTCTTTGTGGTCAGGACATAAGATAAGGTACAGACGCATCATTCCTGCTCTACTGGAACTTGACAAGGTCACTAATTGCCGTCACGGACTGATAAGGGAGAGAGCTTTGAGCACAGCCGGGTTTTTGTTTATACATTGACTCAGAGCTCAAGTTAATGGATTTTAGCTGAGGAAAAATAGGGATTTTGGTGCAGTTTAAAACTTCCTGCACAGTCAGTTTTGGGTTTTGGGAAACCCATTCCTTCAATATAACATATGTAGGGATTTATGTTATGCAAAATGAACCATGGAAAGAGAAGAAGGGAAGTCATTGATATTTTAAGGTTGTTTAAATGAATATTCTAAAATGTAAAACAGAAAATTTAATACAAATTATAGGGGGGAAGAAACATGGGACATTCCAGATGCTCTATCACTAAGCTAGGACCTTTCTCCTAGTGACAACTGCTTATGTATCTGCCACGGTAAGGCACAACTAGCTCTACAGTACATGGGACTTCTTTTTACCTGCAAGCTCCTGCCAGTGCAGAATGTGGTGACCCGCCTCTTGACAAAGGAAGGGCCAAAACCCAGTGATAGAGCCTCTGCTTTGCTTGAAACAGGTCTCAGCCTCAGTCCCTGGCATCTCCAGTTTAAAAAGGTCTGAGATCTTGGGAGACTGCTGCCCACTAGTGTATGGCCATGGGCTAGCTAGATGGACCAATGGACTAACTAGGCACAAGACGGCTTCATTATGTTCTCGTGGACATATATGCCATGCATTTGGCTTCCAATGCTATTATAAAGTTTTCTTCCTGGCAGTTTTCGAAGAAATAAATTAATTCTTAATGACACGCTGAGACAAATCTCCCACTGCTTTCAGTGCCACAAAACTGCTGGTCTACTAGCATCTGTATGAAAATGTCTTGGGGGGAAAGTGTGTTTTTTAAATAGTAAAATATCATCCTCTTCATGTACCACTACAGTAGGTCCCATTTGTTAACTCAGGGATGGAGAAAATTGTGGCCCACCTGATGTTGATAGACTCCAACTCCCATCAGCCTCAGCCAACATGGCCAATGGTTGGGAATGATGGGAGTTGCAGTTTAGCCACAACCCGGTCTTAAAAGAATTAGAAAAAGAAGATGCTCTACTGCTTCCACAGTAAGCACCTGGACCCCCTGAAATTTTCATCCCCGCCTGCCAAACAGTTGAAGCAGACACACAAAATTTGCCAACTGCAAATGGGGTGATGAATTGTGCCAGCTGTTTGATCTCTAACTGTTAGATAAGGCTCTACAAACAGTCTCCTAGAATTGCTCTCTACTGTGCTTACTTTTGGAAAGGCTCTTCCTCTCCAAAGATCCATAATTTCTGCATATGTTACCCTCTCTAGGTAGACTGGGTTTCTTTAACATGACCATGTAGACTTTTTTTCCCCAGGAGTGGGGTGTGAGATTCTCTGTTTAGAAGAACCATCAAGGGCATCCATAGAGTATACACACACCCTTTGGATCAGAATCATATTGTCTCCCCAAATCTAGTGTTCCATACCATTGGCTACAGTGGCTGGCAATAAGCGATGGATCTCACCTTTTGTGGAAAACAGACAATATCCTTTAGCCCCGAGGAAAAATCGTCTTCATTAAAGTTAATGATGACATTGTGAAAGACACTTAATAATGTGGTAATGCTTAGCTGATCAGACATCATAATTCCCTTGGTACAGTGGAGACTGTAGTGTCTTTATGATATATGGTTCATTTACACATATATACAACCTGGACCTATGATGGAGGGGCTCACAGCATCAACACCCCAAGGGGATCTTGCATCTCCTGTAACCACAGTCTTGGATTCAAGCAGAAATCAGACAAGGTTCTCTCTCAAACACAGGCTTCAGCCTGCTTCTTTCCCATCTTCTAGCTTACACATTCCAAACTCTCAACTCTGTGATTTAGTCTTTCTAACTATCCTTGATCCATTTGTTGTCTTACATGGATCCATTTCCTTTGTTCCCCTTAATGGCCCATCACCTCACAAGGAAGCTACTTTGACTATTACAGGAATTAGAAGGGCCTGCCCCCCTCCCACATCATAACAGTACGTTACCACAGGACAGAGGGGGCTGTATGAAATTACCTAATTTTGCCATTATAGGAACCAGGACCTATCACTTTTTTTTCATCATACAGAGTTTACCTTGTTCCTACGCACTCCTGATCAATGTTTATATGACATTATTAAGAAAGATTCTTTTGAGATATGGAATTCAGTCCTACCAACATATTGATCATTGCTTCTTGCTTTCATCCTGCTCAAAGTTATATTGTCTCTGTGTCTGCTTGGCGCCTTGCCACTCCTGGGAACTGAACGCAGGCGAGTCTCTTCTGACAATGAATCCAGAGAAGACTAAAGTGATTGTGGACAGGAAGTCCCAAGACTGTGGTTCCCATCACTGAAACTGCTTGGCATCCAGAGGCCACTCAGATTGTGTGACCTTGGTGTGTGCTTGGATTCATCATCTGGAATTTCAGGTTGTAATGGCGGCCAGGTGAGGACATGGCCAACTGTCACTGTGGGAAAAGCTGCAGACCTCATCTCTAGCTCAGCAAAACAGGCAGCTGCCTTTGAGTGAATCAGACCCTTGATCCATCTAACTTGGTACTGCCTACACTGACTGACAACAGCTCTCCAGGGTTTCAGACAAAAGGCATTCCAGCCCTGACTGGAGATGCCAGGAATGGAACATGGTATCTAACTCTGAGCAGATTTGCTAAGATGTATAAGACTAAATCAGGACGTGGGTGGTGCTGTGGGTTAAACCACAGAGCCTAGGACTTGCCGATCAGAAGGTCGCGGTTCGAATTCCTGCGACATGGTGAGCTCCCGTTGTTCGGTCCCAGCTCCTGCCAACCTAGCAGTTCGAAAGCACGTCAAAGTGCAAGTAGATAAATAGGTACCGCTCTGACGGGAAGGTAAACACCGTTTCCGTGCACTGCTCTCGTTTGCCAGAAGCGGCTTAGTCATGCTGGCCACATGACCCAGAAGCTGTATGCCGGCTCCCTCAGCCAATAAAGCGAGATGAGCACCGCAACTCCAGAGTCGGTCACGACTGGACCTAATGGTCAGGGGTCCCTTTACCTTTATAAGACTAAATCCGGTAAGTGCTGGAGATGCAATGAGACTGAGGGTACGTTTTATCATATGTGGTGGACCTGTAAAAGGGTAAAAGATTATTGGGAAATAATTCACAATGAATTGAAAAAAATGTATAAAAGTACTCCCCCCCCCCAAAAAAAAAACCAGAGTCCTTTTTGTTGCAAATAATTCAGACAGAAATTCCCAGGTGTCAAAAAGGGTTATTTATGTATGCTACTACTGCGGCTTGTGTTTTGTTAGCCCCCAAATGGAAAACAAGCGAGGTCCCAGCTAAAGAAAATGTCAACTTAAGCTGACGGAATATGCACTGCTTGCAAACATAACATATAGAATAAGAGAACAAGAAGAACATACGTTTAGAGAAGATTGGAAAACGTTTATTGAATATATGGAGGAAAACTGTGTACATTTGAAAACATGGGCGGCATTAAGATAAATTAAACAGTGTAAATAAGTTTTGATGGATATCATAATGGTATACTGAATGGTTTAGTTTATATTGTAGCCTTATTGGAGTTCACCGATTGGGTCTGCGTTGCTCCAGGACAGGAGGAAGGAAGTCAAATGACACAGAGGTTGATTCAAAGAAAGAGTTTATTCTGCTCTCTGGATAGCAGAAGGCACTTGTGTGATCAAGTCCACAGCAAGTCCAAAGAAATGCAAGTTTCATGCAGTATATATATCCTCCAGGCACCCTCTCCCTCCTTCCAACCACGTCAGCCTGTGTACGCAGGTTGACATCACATATGTTCTTGCTCTGGTATTCTTTTTTTTTTTTTAGAATAATATTTTATTAGATTTTAACAATAAAGAAATTATAAAACAACAGATAGAAGAAACACAAGAAAAATACAAAAACACAAAAATACAAAAGTAAAAAAGTACAAAAATGCAAACATTTAACATAGGAAAGGGGAAAAAAAGAAAAAACAGAAAACAAAAATCCCTCTTTTTTAATTTCTCATCTTTAGTTAACTTATTTTCCTGACTTCCTCACGCCTCCCTTTTTTGTATTCCATTTAAGAATTGGTTCAGCAAATTCATATCCTGTTAGTTTATCCTTAGTTATTTTTCCTCACATATTATAACTTCAAGTTTTCATCTAATATCACTTCAATCTTACATTTTACCTTATTACTAGAACCCCTTCATTTCATTTCAATGTCATCAACATTCAAAAATTTTACAGTATTTCTGTAAGTAGATTTTAAATTTCTTCCAATCTTCTTCCACCAACTCTTCTCCCTGATCTCGGATTCTGCCCGCCATTTCCGCCATTTCCATGTAGTCCATTACTTGCATCTGCCATTCTTCCAGGGTGGGTAGGTCTTGTGTCTTCCAATGCTTTGCGATGAGTATTCTTGCTGCTGCTGTAGCGTACATAAAGAAAGTTCTGTCCTTCTTTGGCACCAATTGGCCGACTATGCCTAGGAGAAAGGCCTCTGGTTTCTTCAGGAAAGTATATTTAAAAACCTTTTTCATTTCATTATAGATCATCTCCCAGAAAGCCTTAATCCTTGGGCACGTCCGCCAAAGGTGAAAGAATGTACCTTCAGTTTCTTTACATTTCCAACATTTATTATCGGGCAAATGATAGATTTTTTTGCTCTGGTATTCTTAACCATAAAAGTGAATTCCTTCCTGTACTTCTGACCATAAAAGGATCTTCCTCTTCCTACTCTTATCTTGGAGGAAGAGGTCATAATCTCCGAGAACACGCTTCTGGCATTGTTCCCAGACTGGGTCTGTGGTCTTTGTGGTCAGGACATAAGATAAGGTACAGACGCATCATTCCTGCTCTACTGGAACTTGACAAGGTCACTAATTGCCGTCACGGACTGATAAGGGAGAGAGCTTTGAGCACAGCCGGGTTTTTGTTTATACATTGACTCAGAGCTCAAGTTAATGGATTTTAGCTGAGGAAAAATAGGGATTTTGGTGCAGTTTAAAACTTCCTGCACAGTCAGTTTTGGGTTTTGGGAAACCCATTCCTTCAATATAACATATGTAGGGATTTATGTTATGCAAAATGAACCATGGAAAGAGAAGAAGGGAAGTCATTGATATTTTAAGGTTGTTTAAATGAATATTCTAAAATGTAAAACAGAAAATTTAATACAAATTATAGGGGGGAAGAAACATGGGACATTCCAGATGCTCTATCACTAAGCTAGGACCTTTCTCCTAGTGACAACTGCTTATGTATCTGCCACGGTAAGGCACAACTAGCTCTACAGTACATGGGACTTCTTTTTACCTGCAAGCTCCTGCCAGTGCAGAATGTGGTGACCCGCCTCTTGACAAAGGAAGGGCCAAAACCCAGTGATAGAGCCTCTGCTTTGCTTGAAACAGGTCTCAGCCTCAGTCCCTGGCATCTCCAGTTTAAAAAGGTCTGAGATCTTGGGAGACTGCTGCCCACTAGTGTATGGCCATGGGCTAGCTAGATGGACCAATGGACTAACTAGGCACAAGACGGCTTCATTATGTTCTCGTGGACATATATGCCATGCATTTGGCTTCCAATGCTATTATAAAGTTTTCTTCCTGGCAGTTTTCGAAGAAATAAATTAATTCTTAATGACACGCTGAGACAAATCTCCCACTGCTTTCAGTGCCACAGAGATTAATAGACTAAGTTGGTGGACCTTAGATTTCATTAAGGTCATGCTAAATTGCCTTACAAATAATTTAATTCTGATTGTCCACCCCCAGCCCCCAAACCCCCTGATTCTAAGCTGACAGATTACACAGCAATTAATCAGCGCAAGGGTTGGCCTTTGGGTCTTGTATTCCGGAGGAAAAACTTATCCTGTTTTCAATGTTCTTGCGCAGGAAAATGGCATGCTCCAGTAAGTTCTGATTATTTTCCATGCAGCATGAAAGATTAAACACACTTTTAAATAAATTTATTTGTACCGCATGGGCCTTATTTTATACAGGCAGGAAGAAGCCAATTTCACTTTGATGGGGACATGAGATACGATTTGTCAATTCAATTCTGGGCCTCTAAATTAGATACCATGTCATAAATTTCCGCGATAGGTACAGTCTATTTTTTTTATTTTTATTTTTGGGTTAACACCAAGACAGGTCTGGAATGAAAGCCTTATCTTTGATAGAAAGATGTATATGAAAAGGAGCCTTCACATTTTTTTAAAAAAAAATCAATCAATGGGACTATATAGGAGAACTCGAAACATAACAAATAATGGGATAATAATTTCAAAACTTCTGAAAGATTTCCTTTAGATCAATTAATGTATTAAATATAGTCTAGTCAAATGCCCCACAAAACTGCTGGTCTACTAGCATCTGTGTGAAAATGTCTTGGGGGGAAAGTGTGTTTTTTAAATAGTAAAATATCATCCTCTTCATGTACCACTACAGTAGGTCCCATTTGTTAACTCAGGGATGGAGAAAATTGTGGCCCACCTGATGTTGATAGACTCCAACTCCCATCAGCCTCAGCCAACATGGCCAATGGTTGGGAATGATGGGAGTTGCAGTTTAGCCACAACCCGGTCTTAAAAGAATTAGAAAAAGAAGATGCTCTACTGCTTCCACAGTAAGCACCTGGACCCCCTGAAATGTTTCATCCCCGCCTGCCAAACAGCTGAAGCAGACACACAAAATTTGCCAACTGCAAATGGAGTGATGAATTGTGCCAGCTGTTTGATCTCTAACTGTTAGATAAGGCTCTACAAACAGTCTCCTAGAATTGCTCTCTACTGTGCTTACTTTTGGAAAGGCTCTTCCTCTCCAAAGATCCATAATTTCTGCATATGTTACCCTCTCTAGGTAGACTGGGTTTCTTTAACATGACCATGTAGACTTTTTTTCCCCAGGAGTGGGGTGTGAGATTCTCTGTTTAGAAGAACCATCAAGGGCATCCATAGAGTATACACCCCCCCTTTGGATCAGAATCATATTGTCTCCCCAAATCTAGTGTTCCATACCATTGGCTACAGTGGCTGGCAATAAGCGATGGATCTCACCTTTTGTGGAAAACAGACAATATCCTTTAGCCCCGAGGAAAAATCGTCTTCATTAAAGTTAATGATGACATTGTGAAAGACACTTAATAATGTGGTAATGCTTAGCTGATCAGACGCAATCGGGTGGTGCTAATTGTAAGGCAGTGTTGTGTGTGGATAGGTCTGGTTTGGCTGCGTAAGGATCAGTGGCTGGAGAATGAGTTTGCTATGAATCATACAACAGGACAAGTCCAGCTGTTGGGCTTTCCTCAGAAAAATAAGTGTTTTCAGATCTGAAAACTGACCTCAGAGATGCAGGTACAAGCAATGGCGTAGCGTGGGTTGTCAGCACCCGGGCTAAGGCAAGTAATTTGCGCCCCCTAACCCGTGGATTTGTGCCCCCTAACCGTAACTCCCAGATGTTGCACCCGGTGCGGCCGGCCCCCCCTGCACCCCCCACGCTACGCCACTGGGTACAAGCAGAACAATTCACATTCACACATACCTTTGGGGCTCCCTAAAGCTTCACATAGCAGACCTCATCACTTGGACAGCTTGGACCAGTTTTGAATACATGAGCAGGAAATGCAATTTTGGTACACTCAGCCTTATTTTCCAGCTTTGTGAAGCTTTTGCCAACATGAGATAGCCTTTACTCTGATATTAATCTGGCGGGTTTTTCTTTTTTCTTTTAATGACTGAATTGTCCTTTCAGCTGCTCACTTTCTTAACAAAGTACAAGTGTCCTAGTTTTCATCTGCAAGGGTTGGGAAGGGCAGAGGAGACAAAGAGGTTTCACTTTTAAGGCGCACAATGTACCTTCTTAATGTGTATAAATAAGGCTCCAATTCCCAGTGCTGTCAATCAGGCACTTTTCACTAGTCCTGTACTCACTAGATGAAATGAGAAAATTAATTCTCATTTCCTGTATCAACAAATCAATAGGAAGGAAATTGCATCCAGTCTTCCTAATCCTTTAATTACAGTGTCTTTCCTGTTATAGCCTGCATGAAAAGCTCCCTTACAATAACCTGCCTTCTTTATCTCCAATTTCTTACACATATATTGAGTGTGTGGACAATCCACACCAAATATCCTGACCAGGCAAGGTTGAATTTCCATTGTTCAAAACCCATATTTGAATTACTAGCGGGAAGTGATATTTGAGCTGCGTTTGTCTAATAAAAGCACACTTATGCTAAGTCCAGAGTTAAATTTCAACCTTGGTGCATTGCTCATTGGAACATGATGAGATGGTGGACAAGACCTTGGGAATACAAGTGAAGTGGAATTCTGCAAATTATCTGCCTGCCAGGATTTCCAAGATTTGGATGCTGGTCGTGAATTTTTCATGCAGCATTTCAAATCTGAGAAACCGAAAAATCTGCTCCATGTGCACTTACCTGGGAGACTGCTAAATGCTAACTGCTGTAGGGATACAGTAGTTGCCTATGATTCAAAATGTGCTTTCTTGGTGATGTTCTTTTCCTGTGTGCCTGCTTTTCCAAACTTCCATATCTTTTTTTTTGTAGACCATCTACTGTCATCAAGGCATTTGAGTGCTGGAGGAAAAAGCACAGTGATGGTAACTGAGTGGGTGGCAGTGTTGACAGAGCAGGGCAGCACAGTCCATTTAAGTGTACAGGGAGAAGGAAACCAGAGTGGTTCTTAGGAGAGTGAGCCCTTCTAAAAGCAGGGATGTCCAGCTTTTCACACCAAGCGGGTCGCAATGCTATTTCGACACAGAACCCCTGGGCCACTCACTGAATTAAATTTCCATTTCATAAATGAACGTGTTTGCCATATATTTATTATTATTTAAAACACACAATTAGTATATTTAATTAAATACATATAATCGAATGCACAATGAATATATTTAATATATTCAATTATTGAACAAATTTAATACAGAAACAGATGTATGAGCTGTTGCTAACAATGCATGATGACACACACAAAAATATATTCATGCTTCATGAATATCATGCACCAGGTGTGTGTTTTTCTTGAATGTTGCCAAGGGCCGCCAAAAAAGGCCGTAGGGCCACGGGCTGGACCATCCTTCTTCCACAATCATCTCTGTGGGAGGAATAAAGGAATCTTCCTCATACGGAGTCAGACCATTGGCCAATCAAGCTCAGCATTGTCAATGCAATGGCTCTACAGGATTTCTGACTGAGGACTCTTCCAGCCCAACGTGGAGATGCTTGGGACCTTCTGCATGCAAAGTAGCTGCTCTATCTCAGAGCTATGACCTTTCTCTCTTTAAACAGATGAAAGATGAATCTGGATCCCAGGTACCTACCCAGCAAGTTTATTCCAAGGAAGCATTTCTGCTGAATGTTGCAGAGGTAGCTGCACCACAAGATGAAGGCGCTGTGACCTTCAAACGAGTCACCAGTCTTTGAAGTGCTAAATTTGCTTTGCATGCAAAGTGGCCCAGGCCCAATCCCTGTCATTTCTAGGTAGGGCTCGGGAAAACCTCATTCTGAGACCCTGGCGTACTACTGCTAGTCAATTTAGACTACAGCGGAGCCAACAGTTAGAATCATAGAATCATAGAGTTGGAAGAGACCACAAGGGCCATCGAGTCCAACCCCCTGCCAAGCAGGAAATACCATCAGAGCACTCCTGACATATGGTTGTCAAGCCTCTGCTTAAAGACCTCCAAAGAAGGAGACTCCACCACACTCCTTGGCAGCAAATTCCACTGTCGAACAGCTCTTACTGTCAGGAAGTTCTTCCTAATGTTTAAGTGGAATCTTTTTTCTTGTAGTTTGGAACCATTGCTCCGTGTCCGCTTCTCTGGAGCAGCAGAAAACAACCTTTGACCATTTTGGTTGCCCTCCTCTGGACACGTTCCAGTTTGTCAGTGTCCTTCTTGAACTGTGGTGCCCAGAACTGGACACAGTACTCCAGGTGAGGTCTGACCAGAGCAGAATACAGTGGCACTATTACTTCCCTTGATCTAGATGCAATACTCCTATTGATGCAGCCCAGAATTGCATTGGCTTCTCAGAAGGGAGTTTTCTGAGAGTCCATCCTTAATGTTCCAGGGTGTAACGTGGACCTGGGAGCCTATTTCACTGCATGAGGCCTCAGGCTGCGTTACAAAATGGTTCGAAGCCTAGAGTCACACACAAAAATCATTAACTTTAAATTTCAGTTACTTTTGCAATTAATCCAGGTACCAGCATGGCTGCCAGCACAAGATTAATATTAAGGAGAAATTCAGTGCCGCTAAACAGTAATCAAAATGTTAATAGCCTTGGAGTTTAATTTATTTAGGAGAAGTAGCATTTATAAAAGTGATAACACTGCTAATATTAGTATGAATAATATTATTGTATGGCACGCTGTAATAGGATAATTAGTTGTGATATCAGGAATGGAAAATCACACTGGTTTTCCAGAAGTTCCTGCCAAAGGGGGTGGGGAGGAGGAGTTCATCATAGAGATGTGCAGCATATCCAATGATTTCAAAAGCACACAGGACAGGGACTTCTCTGTGGCAAGGAGAATCTACCTTCTTCCATCAGATATAGCCTCTGAAAGGCTGAAGTGTTTTGTCTTTCCAGTGATGAGCTCAGTTTAGTGGCTGCTGTCTTGTGAAACAATCCCCCACAGAGAAAACAGCACTTTGCTTCTTGGAGGAAATATTCAACTTATTAATACAGTGGTACCTCGGGTTATATACGCTTCAGGTTACATACGCTTCAGATTACAGACTCTGCTAACCCAGAAATAGTGCTTCAGGTTAAGAACAGTTTCAGGTTAAGAACGGACCTCTGGAATGAATTAAGTACTTAACCCGAGGTACCACTGTAGTGAAAAATGTTACTCAGCTCCCTGCTTCTGGTGTCCTTCAGTTTCAAGCCTCTGCCTCCTTCACCCTCCTGTCCAGGGGTGCCATGGGGTGTGGGTGTGTGAGGGCCCCCCAAATTTCCAAGGATGGGACCAGGCCCCATCAAAAGTCCACAGCAACCGTGAAAATGCCGCATGGCATGTTCGCATCACGTGCACAAGCTGTGCGGTGCAGGCGTGACTTGTCAGTGTGTCGTGCAACGTTCACGACTGGTTGTCAGCACATCGCACGACATGTGCACATGACACCAGCACATTGAGTGGTGTGTGTGCACATCGCATGGTGCCAGCCCCCACAATTGAGGTGGTAGCGGTCGGCAGGGCAGTGGCGCTTACTTGACCCTCCCAAAACTGGCATTGCAGCAGTTAAGAAGGATGAGGAAGGGCGAGGTGGTCATGCAGTTGGTGTTGGTGGGATACTGCCAAGGAAGCGGGGGCATTTGGCAGGCCCCCAGCTGGCTCCAGCCCACCGGCCAGTTGCCGGGCAATCTCCAGTCCTTGGATCATCATGTAACTGCGACTCAAGCTTTAGAAGCTTTCAGAAGCTGAGCATGCAAGCCAGCAGAGTAAAAAAAACTCTTTGCAACAGAAGGGCAGATAGAGGCTGTGTAAAGCATATTTACGAGAAATTTATTCAGCATACATCAGGACAAAATGAAAAAACATGTCTTCTCCCCTTCGTGTCCAAGCAAGGAGCAGGAAGCAATATCTATACACATTTATATCCATTTCCTTTGCATTAAAATGAATGGGGTAGAATGTCGTAACTGCAGTGTCATTTATTATGTATAATTTGTAAGTTACATAATTCTGCTGTGGTGGACCTCAAGACGAATAGTGTAGCTTGGGGCAGAACAAGAACTGTAGCAGAATGGAAGCAGTGCTAAAGGAGAGCAGGGTCATAATCATAACCATTCAATAGCTTTCTACTAAAGGTCATAGGGTCTGTTATTGCCACTACTTGAGACTTATTTTTTTGCTTATTTGAATTCATAGCACATTCAAACCAAAATGTTTGAGAGGAGGACAACAAGTTGCAACACATAGGTACTAGGTAATTCTTCTTTTTAATATGTTGGCACTCCAACTCCCATCTGCCCCAGACCACACAGCCAATGATCGAGGGTGATGGGAGTTGTGGTCCAATAACCTCTGGAGGGATGCAAGTTAGCCACCTGTATGATAAGGGATGACTTGGAAGCAATACCAGTCCAAGTTTCATACAGATGCCATCAGATGTTTGAGTCATGCTGGCACATGGTCACCGTAAATGCACTGTACAAATCACTCTGGTGAATTGCATGCAGCCAGCATTAAAACTTGATCCCTTGAGTTGCCATTATGTACACAACATCAGTCCATATATTTTGCATTTTTCTCTCCAATGCCTGAATTTCTATCCCCTCCCTCCCTCGTACTAGTTATGAGATGCACCTAGCAAGTACTTAGGCGCTTCAGAAACTCATTTTCAGTCCATTTTTGTTCAGCCAGAAGAGGTAAACAGGCTATTTGGCTTTTAGATTCTTTTAAAGGGATAATTAGCTGCTTAGAATCATTACAAAGCATTTTACTTCAATCCCAAGCTCCGCAGACACAAAGGCATTTCCACTGCATCAAATGTCCAGGGTGATTGTGTATCACGAAAATTTCTCCTTGTGTCCCTTTACCAAATCATAACTTTAAATTGTGCTAATTAAAGATAAGGATTTAGGCTTTAATCTCCCCCCCAAGACTATTATTAGGCTTTGCACGGCTTCCAGATGTCTCTACCTCTGTCTCATAAGGAAGGAGGCAGAAAAATACATAAGACTGCAATTCTATGCATTCTTCCTTGAAAGAAATCACTGTTGAGATCAGTGGGATTTTCCTTCAAGTAAAGCATCAGTGGGAATGGACATGACTGCAATTCTGTGCCTGAATCAACATTAGATCCACTACGACAAAAATCATTTGAAAACATCATGCACAGATGTTTACAGAAACATTCTCTTGCTCGGTAATTAAACTAAATCATCTTCATGGGTCCCGGTACCAGATGATAAAGGAGAGGTCACATTCACCATACATGGATTTCTCATATGTTTCTCTGATTATTCTGTTGTACCTTATTAAAGTCTCAATTTAGATCAGGGATTAACTGTGATAGGTAGAAGATAAACAATCAATAGCAGTGAGACCTTGTACTGTTAATCAAGACTTCATAAAGGTTATTGGAAGGGTTTTATGTATATTTATGGAAGTAAGAGAGAAGTAGAGAAAAAGCAAAAATAATTGGGATTAATGGTCATCTTTATCATGGGGTGTGATGCAATAGTCACAATAATCTGTGGGTTGTATTCTGTGGAGAAAAAGTAATATAGAAAGCATGAATTGTGGAAATTGTGGTACATTGTCTTCTGCAGCATCTTTAACTATGTGCATATTTATTTATTTAAAAACCATTTATTATCACAAACAGATCAAAATATAGGCCCCCCCAATGGAATGTTAATGTTATGTAAAAGTGGAAATGTTGCTTCTATTTTTTAAAAAAAACACTTATCTAAATCCCAAATAACAAAAACTATGATATCCCAACTCTTGCTATGTTGAGCCTTTGGCCATTTCAGTTTATTTTTTTCTGCCTTCAATTAATATCCCAAATGTTCAATTCAGTCCAATTAATTCAGACCAAGTCGGAATTCCTGCTATGATGCAGAAAGATCTTTCAAATTCTTTTGGAACATTTGAGCATTATCTGTGGGAGCTAGCAACTTCTTTCCTAACATATTTGCTCCATCCAGTCATGGCTAAAGGGCTCACAAGGGACCCTCAGCATGGCAGATGCACTTCCTGGTAGCAGAGCCATGGCATGACCCTGATCTGAGCCTTCTGAAAGGTGCCAGTGTACCTGAAAGAGCGTCTCCACCCCATCGTTCTACCTGGACACTGAGGTCCAGCTCCAAGGGCCTTCTGGCAGTTCCCTCACTGTGAGATGTGAGGTTGCAAGAAACCAGGCAGAGGGCCTTCTCGGTAGTGGTGTCTGCCCTGTGGAATGCCCTCCCAGCAGATGTCAAGCAAATAAACAACTATTTGACTTTTAGGAAACATCTGAAGGCAGCCCTGTTTAGGTAAGTTTTTTAATGTTTGGTGTTTTATCGTGTTTTAATATTCTGTTGGGAGCTTCCCAGAGTGGCTGGGGAAACCCAGCCAGATGGGCGGGGTATAAAAAAATAAATTCTTCTTCCTCCTCCTCCTCCTCTTCTTCTTCTTCTTCTTATCTCACAAAAAGCATTAATTATTCTCTGCACACCCATGGATGGAAGAATAGCTTTTATGTAAGAAGGTTCAAGTCTGAAAATCATACAAGATTGACTCCATATCTCATATTTGGAAATTAAGCCATACATCATGACATATGTTTTGGAATTCCTGTATTGTTCATGCCTACACACCCATTGCCAAAAAACTAAACCTTTGGAACCTTGCCCAGGCCACATTGTCTACTGGCCTCTGAGAAGGGATGGAGGCTGGAGAACATAGTATCCCCTGCATAAAATAAAAATATCACATCTCAATCTCTAACCCCTTTAAGGGCAAAAGGTGATTATTATTTTTTCAATACCCTGTGTGTTGCCAATGGTAAGGGCCAGCAGTTATTCTGAGCTTGTGAATCATTCTGCATTAAAGGATATCAAAGATGGTCTGCTTAGATCTTCTCCTCCACACATAACAACCCATGTGGAGGAAAAAGGATCATACTGCTAAAGGCCAGTGCATCTGCCCTTGCCAGTCTTGCATGTGGTGTTAGTCTGAAAGGGAACCTATCAGGGGAGTGAGAGAAATTCAGTTCAGGTTGCATTTGAAAGAGAAATCACCTCATTTACACTCTCTCGAACAACATGCGAAATCAAATGCAGCCATCCTCCAAAATCTGCTGGATTTTGCACTGCAGTTCTCCAGCCAGGTAATAAGAACAAAAATGCATATTCTGGGCTATAAAGTGTGCATCAAAATGCATATATTCATGAAGCAAACATACAACAACAAAATATTGTAGGGGAAATTGCTTTGCAATGTGTATATTCAGCAACATTGTATACAAACAAATGTATATTTATAGAATGTCACATTAAAATTCATATTCATTAAAAAAAAAAACTTGGCAAAGTGCAGAACCGAATTTGAAATTTGGAAAAGAAAAGAAAAAGAGGACAACAGAGGTAAACTGAAATGGTAAGTTTTGCCCATGTCTAACCCTATACAGAAGTATGTGGATAAGGCTTCTTCTTGTGAGCAAAAACTCTGGCCAATAAGAGCTTTTACCGGAATAGCCCTAGAGTAAAATATTTTAAGGATTACTTATGGGACATCACCCAAAGAAGCAGAATTGAGAAGTCAGTTCATATCTTCTGGGTTTTTCTTGTAAGCCTTCACAGTATTCCCTCCCTACTTAATTTCACTGATCTCTTATTTGGATGAAACGTCTCAGAAAATAACTGTTTTTAGTTTAAATTCCTAAACTGTCACCATTCCTCTCCCCACAGCAGCACTTACAAATCCTTAAAATATCTACAAAACCAGTCAAGATTAATAACAGAGCAGCCTTAAATAATCTCAAAACAGTCTGTGCACTGACAAGTTGAGCATCTGCCTTAAATCAAGACACCTCCAAGGAAGGGTATGTATTGCAACAGGAATTGTGCTTGAAATGTCTTCTTCGCTGCTCTCCCTGTGTCTGGTGGGTGACAACAAAATGCAAATGTACCCATGTAGTGACACCTGCAACTAAGAAAATGGTGACACATTTGGTAACCGGCAAGTTGCAGTAGCTTAATTGGGTCCTCCCTTAAAGAGGGCATGTATTGTGGTGAGACCTGGACAACGGACTCCCTGTGTTGTGGGTGCGATTGGTCAGCCACAACACCCAATTGGTAGGTCCCTTGTAGCTGGGTGCAATCTGGCCAATGGGAAGCAGTCCAAACGGTTCAAGGGACTTATTTATGTCCATGCACGTGACCCAGAGCTCCTCTTTCAGAGCGTGCATTCAGAACACCTGCCCACCTCTCCCTACTTTTAGGGCTTTGCACTTGACCTTGCTATGCCATTGTGTGCCTTTCATTGGGACAGGTGCACGGCAGGAATTTTCCCCACTTGGCTGGTTGGCTGTTGCCATTTGGGTTTCGCCTGCCGCATAGCAAATTGTCACAACTTGTAAGGTTGCAGATTGGCTCTGGTTCAGGTGATAGGGATGGGAGAACGCTCTCACCATCCCTATGTGAAGGGTATTCCATTAAAGGAATCCAGGGCCTCGATGGTTTTGTCAACCCCTGAGAGGGGGTTGTGCCCGTGCCTGAGTCCAGGGGGACATTTGGGTGGCAGAGATAGCCTGTTCCCGGCTTTCTGCTTATCCAGGTGTTCACCTTTGGCTGACCTATGCTGGAACCCTGGGTCAGCGCTTCCTGCATGGCAGGGAGCTAGTCGAACCAGAGCCTATGCAACCATTCACTTGCTGTAATCAATAAAGTTGTGGCCTAAATTCTGCCAAAAACCAAAACCAAAAATGTGAATTTATTTAGCGGGGAGGTTTCTGGGTCTGAACACACAAATGACTTTATTAGGATGAGCTAATGAGCAAGAGGTTATGGCTGCTAACCGCTCCATCTTTTGTTAGACCGATTGCTAGTTAATCGTCCTGGTGGTACAGTGGTGCCCTGCAAGACGAATGCCTTGCAAGACAAAAAACTCACTAGACGAAAGAGTTTTCCGTCTTTTGAGGTGCTTCGCAAGACGAATTTCCCTATGGGCTTGCTTCGCAAGACGAAAACGTCTTGCGAGGTTTTTCCCCTTTCCCCCCCCTTTTTCTAAGCCGCTAAGCCGCTAATAGCCGCTTAGCCGCTAAGCCGCTAATAGCCGCTAAGCCGCTAATAGCCGCTAAGCCACTAAGCCGCTAATAGCGCTAAGCCACTAAGCCGCTAATAGGGGTGCTTTGCAAGATGGAAAAACCGCAAGACGAAGAGACTCGCGGAACGAATTAATTTCGTCTTGCGAGGCACCACTGTAGTTAAATGCCTTTTCAATGGGGCCCTTGCCATGGGAGGATATTAACACAGTGTTCTATCAGCTGCACTGGATCCTGGTGGAGTATAGGGTCAGGTTTAAGGTGCTGGTTTTGACCTTTAAAGCCCTATGTGGCCTAGGACCCTCGTATTTATGGGACCGCCTCTCCTGGTATGTCCCACAAAGGACACTAAGGTCCATGAATAATAATAGGTCAATGGTCCCGGGCCCTAAGGAAGCCAGACTATCCTCCACCAAGGCCAGGGCTTTTTCAGTGATGGCTCCGACCTGGTGGAATGCACTGTCCCATGAGACTAGGGCCCTGCAGGACTTGATCTCCTTCTGCAGGGCCTGTAAGACAGAGCTATTCTGCCTGGCCTTCAATTTGAATTAGCCTGATCATCTATTCCCTTTTTTTCTTTCCTCTTCTATGAAGAAACCCTTTCTGGGACCCCACATTTAAATTTTTAGTCACACACCTCCTTGCTGGCCCTAGTAAGACCAACTTGGCCAGTTAGCCAAGTTGGGAACCACCCAGAGTGGCTGGGGAAACCCAGCCAGATGCGTGGGGTAAAAATAAATTATTATTATTATGATTATTATTATGATGATGATTATTATTATTGACAGATGATCATAGGAGTTAATGTTCACTTTCTCCCTCACTTCCTTGCTGGCTGGCAAATCAACAGCAACTACCTCTGTGCAGACAAGTACTTGGTTGAGATGAGAAGCTTATCATCATCATCACTCACCTGAAAGCTACTTTATTTAATTTCCCCATATGGAGCAGAAATATGAGACACTATAGATTAGGGATGGGGAATTTTGTGGCCAAGGGCCTCCCTAATCTCAGCTTTCTTTCTTTTTTTAATAGGTAGTTATTTATCAGTGTTGATAAAACTCTGAGAGCCAGTGTGGTGTAGTAGTTAAGAGTGGTAGATTCGTAATCTGGTGAACCGGGTTTGCTTCCCCGCTCCTCCACAGCCCCACTCACCTCACAGAGTGTTTGTTGTGGGGAGGAAGGGAAAGGAGAATGTTAGCCGCTTTGAGACTCCTTCGGGTAGTGATAAAGCAGGATATCAAATCCAAACTACTCCCCTTCCTTCCTTCCTTCCTTCCTTCCTTCCTTCCTTTCTTTCTTTCTTTGTAAGATGCACGTATGGAGTTCTTATTTTATAAGGTAAAATAAGAGGTACAATAGAAACACAGTCGGTCTTCAACTACACATTGTATTGTCTGGAAAAACCCTTGTTGGATAGCTCTGCACAAGCCACTATGCCCCAACCTCAGTTTCTTTCTGAAGGGTGAATACAGCGGAGATCACTCGCACGGGGTTGCGAGGATGAATGAGGGCAGGATTATGGAACACTCTGTATATTAATTTGAAACCGCTATATAAATGCTAAATAACACTAAGCTGAAATTCTGGGCCAAGGCTGCAGTAAATTATTTTCCCAATTTGGGAATAGACAGGCAATTATGACCCAGCCTGCTGTCCAGTCTGCTCATCAAGTCGAGTAACAGGTACACAGCTTGATGTTGGGTGCAGAGCTTAAAGTTCAATCTAGTGCTGGTTAATCTTTCCTTAGAATCTGCTGAGAAATGTTATCAACTATTTGTTACCTTATTTTGAATTAAATGAGCCAGCTTTGGACTGAAGCCATGAGTTTTAATGATTTCCCTCCTCCCCTCTCTCTGCAAGAATTCATTAGTTCTTGTTTGATCAGCTACTCTCATGCGATATCATCTTTCCAAGCTGCTATTCTAATTGCATATCAAGAAAAGATAGACTCTCCATATGTGGGGACGGCACCCCAGATACCTGTCTAGACATAGTCCCATTTCATACAAAATAAAAATCAGAAACTAAGATACACAGCAACAACAACAAAAAGTGCCATTCTCACCCTTCACAGAACCGTGTTGCCAATTTGGGTACTGTATTGACCCTACATCAGGTGGGAATAATTTGATACGATATCTTTTCCACCTCCAAAATTGCAGTTTGTGGACTGATTTAATGTTCAACTTGGAACCAGAGCCAGAGGGGAATTTGAAATTTGGAGGAAATGTTCAACTAGTGTATTAGGTAAAAGGTAAAGGACCCCTGGACGGTTAAGTCCAGTCAAAGGCGACTATGGGGTGCGGCGCTCATCTCGCTTTCAGACCAAGGGAGCTGGCATTTGTCCACAGACAGCTTTCTGGGTCATGTGGCCAGCATGACTGAACCACTTCTGGCACAACAGAACACCATGACAAAATCAAGAGTGCATGGAAACGCCGTTTACCTTACCTTAACATAGTGAATTACTGAAGCTATGAAGAAAGAGAAAAATAGTGTATGTATACACCGTTTTTCTTACCGTTTCCCCTCATTACAATGTTTAGGATTAGCACCCACACTGAAAACCTGCTCCATCAGATCTGGGGCAATGAGACTGTCACATACAATCTCTGTGTATCTAAAGAAGTGTGCATGCACACGAAAGCTCATACCAATAACAAACTTAGTTGGTCTCTAAGATGCTACTGGAATGAATTTTCCTTTTTTGTTTTGACATACTGAGGTTACATGATCCCTTAGATAAAGTTTAAAATTAATATAAAATTTATATCAAGCTATATAAAAGGTGGCCCCTTGGTTGAACGTGGTGGGACTTTTGTTGAAAGGAGACAGGGTCCCTGTCACATTTTAGTTTGGGAGCTGGTATGTCCTTTATTCTGCTATTTTTGCAAGGCCTGCAAGAATTTCTCAGAAAATTTCAGGGGCAAAGGAGCTTTTATGCTTAGCTTTATTAACTGCACAAAATGGACCAGAGGATCATTCTGCTAAACACACAGAGAGACAGCTGCACATGCATATCAGCGCTTTGCACACCGGCTACCTTCCTTGAAGGGTTTCCTGAAATGTTGAGCTGAACATGTGCCATCCTGTATCTGTGTGGATGTAGCGAGAAGCTGTGGCTGGGCTGGAAGCCAATGTGCAAAGAGCTTTGCACTGCTGTAAGCCTGCATGGGGCTTTTATAATACTTTACAAGCAGAGAAATGAAGACCTCTTGGCCACATCAGGGAGCTGGTGTTGTTGTTGTTTAGTCGTGTCTGACTCTTCGTGACTCCATGGACAAGAGCATGCCAGGCACTCCTGTCTTCCACTGCCTCCCACAGTTTGGTCAAACTCCTGTTAGTAGCTTTGAGAACACTGTCCAACCATCCCGTCCTCTGTCGCCCCCTTCTCCTTGTGCCCTCAATCTTTCCCAACATCAGGGTCTTTTCAAGGGAGTCTTCTCTTCTCATGAGTTGGCCAAAGTATTGGAGCCTCAGCTTCACAATCTGTCCTTCCAGTGAGTACTCAGAGCTGATTTCCTTCAGAATGGATAGGTTTGATCTTCTTGTATGGGACTCTCAAGAGTCTCTTCCAGCACCATAATTCAAAAGCATCAATTCTTTGGTGATCAGCCTTCTTTATGGTCCAGCTCTCACTTCCATACATCACTACTGGGAAAACCATGGCTTTAACTATACGGACCTTTGTCGGCAAGTTGATGTCTCTGCTTTTTAAGTTGCTGTCTAGGTTTGTCATCACTTTTCTCCCAAGAAGCAGGCGTCTTTTAATTTCATGGCTGCTGTCACCATCTGCAGTGATCATGAAGCCCAATAAGGTAAAATCTCTCACTTCCTCCATTTCTTCCCCTTCTATTTGCCAGGAGGTGATGGGTCCAGTGGCCATGATCTTCTTTTTTTGATGTTGAGCTTCAGACCATATTTTGCGCTCTCCTCTTTCACTCTCATTAAAAGGTTCTTTAATTCCTCCTCACTTTCTGCCACCAAGATGTGTCATCTGCATATCTGAGGTTGCTGATATTTCTTCCGGCAAACTTAATTCTGGTTTGGGATTCATTCAGTCCAGCCTTTTGCATGATGAATTCTGCATATAAGTTAAATAAGCAGGGAGACAATATACAGCCTTGTTGTACTCCTTTCCCAATTTTGAACCAATCAGTTGTTCCATATCCAGTTCTAACTGTAGCTTCTTGTCCCACATAGAGATTTCTCAGGAGACAGATGAGGTGATCAGGCACTCCCATTTCTTTAAGAACTTGCCATAGTTTGCTGTGGTCGACACGGTCAAAGGCTTCTGCATAGTCAATGAAGCAGAAGTAGATTTTTTTCTGGAACTTTCTGAGGTAAGCTCAAAAAAATCCCCACTTTCAAATATTTCTGAGAAAATTGTGTGTCTGTGTGTGTACACACACATCCTCTCTGAGGAAATGTTCAGTTTGCTCACCACAACAACCCACGCAGCTGGAGGAAAGGACTCCTGGCTGAAAAGCATTTTAAACTGAAGCCTCTGGCGTCTACCCATTGCAATGCACTGGCAAGGGCAAATTGCATGGATATATTTGGGTTTAGACATACCTGAATTATAGATTTAATCATTATTGGCATCTGGCACTAGCTGGGGCTCAGATAGGATGGGCAGCTGTTGCTTAGTAATAGTGGAAAGACTGCATCTCTCAAACACATCCAGGAGATAAGGGAACAGTGAATGGCAAATCAATGAACTGATTCACACCTCCGTGGCATCATCTAAATAATTTATAGTGTCCCTGTACACTTCAATGGGTTATATAACAGCATAAAAATTTAAAACCAAGGAAAAACCTTAAGGACAAATCCCAGCCCCAAGAGCATTAAACTTTAATTTTTTTATTTAAACACTTGTATTGTGTGCTATTTCTCAGATCGCACTAAGTCGGCTAACATCAATTAAAATACAACTGTGCATATAAATGAGCTTATCTCAAATAGCATCTAAGTATAATATAGCCGGACACGGGTGGTGCTGTGGTCTAAACCACAGAGCCAAGGGCTTGCCAATCGGAAGGTCGGCGGTTCAAATCCCTGCGACAGAATGAGTTCCTGTTGTTCAGTCCCAGCTCCTGCCCACCTAGCAGTTCGAAAGCACGTCAAAGTGCAAGTAGATAAATAGGTACCACTCCAGCAGGAAGGTAAACGGCGTTTCCGTGTGCTGCTCGGTTCGCCAGAAGCGGCTTAGTCATGCTGGGCACGTGACCCGGAAGCTGTACTTCCCTCGGCCAATAAAGCGAGATGAGGGCCACAACCCCAGAGTCGGCCACGACTAGACCTAATGGTCAGGTTTACCTATTATATAGCCACTGTAAGTATAACATGGTAATTCTGTATAATATAGAATAGTATTGATATCAGGCAGAGAAGGACTTGCTAATACAGCTTACATTGAATTCTCGAAAATGTATGATTAGGTTCTGCTGAACTTCATCACGGGAAAGGTTCCAAGCACATTTCTATTGCAACCTACCTAAAATAAAGTCTTGGTTTGCATCCTTATTGATTTCACATATTAAGTGGATAATTTGTGCTCAGCGTTGAGCCATGAAAGCAGGAGGTCTTTCAGCGCTTTGGTGGGTAGCCACTAAAAAGACCTGAAAAACAGCATTCTGCATTCTGTTTTCTGTTCCTAATCAAGACTTGCCCCCAGAGTTTGATCCCATTGGCTAGCTCTTGTAGAAAACCACGTAAGAGGCTCAAAGACACCTGGGAACATTGTTGGGGCATGGTTGCTCCTGGTGTCCAGATTCTCTCTCTCTCTCTCTCTCTCTCTCACACACACACACACACACACACACAAACTGATCCTGACTTCTGACTTGACCCTCAGACCGATCACAACCAGCCTGGCTGATTTACTCAGTCCTGGCTCCTTCAACATAGAATCATAGAATTATAGAGCTGGAAGGGACCACAAAGGTCATCTGGACCAACTCTTCGCAATGCAGGAATCTTTTTGCCTAATGTGGGGCTCAAATGCACAAGCCAGAGATCAAGAGTCTCATGTTTTACTCATGCTCTGTTTCATACTGCTGTTCAGCAACTGGCTACTCTTTGATGCCACCCTCAGCTTGGTGTGACAAACAGGTACCCCATCTCAGAAAGTATTTTTTTCCCCACATCCTCCTTTTCATCTGGATGAGTCCCAAGGGGATATCAGCTAGCAGCTAGCATATATATATATATATATATATATATATATATATATATACACACATACCGGTATATATGACTGCTAAAGAATGTGGCTGTATACCTCTGTTCAAGGCTGTATTTTTAATGACAGCTTTAGTACCAGAGATGATGATATTTATTTATTTATTTATTTATTTATTTATACCCCGCCCATCTGGCTGGGTTTCCCCAGCCGCTCTGGGCGGCTTCCAACAGAATATTAAAATACAATAGTCTATTAAACATTAAAAGCTTCCCTAAACAGGGCTGCAACTCTGTTGTCACAAGTGCAACATAGCTTATAAATGTGACGTGTACAGACACCATTGCTTTCGAAAGCCAAATTTTATTCTAACTGGGGAAATACGCACACTTGCATGCACACGCACAGACACTTACACACACACACACTTTGATGCCTTATTCCTAGTTTTAAAAAAACTGGCTCAGTAATGACGTCATAGGTTGTTCCCCTGAATGCATTTAAAGATAGCCATATACATTGCAAAAATCATATGAGTCCCTCCATCCAGCCTCTAGGTGAGAGCACACAAAATTCCCAGAGTTAATGATGACCCTGCTAATTCAACCAACCTTCAATTAATAATCGTGGCATAAAATTATTAAACTTTTAAGCAGATGACGCTAGTCTTCACAGTCACTGGCTAGCAATTTATTTAGTTTTAAGACACCTTTTTAAAAGGTGGGAATGTCCTCAGGAATAGAAATTGAAATCTCTTCCATTATTTTCAAGGGCGTGTGTTTGTGTGTTGTGCACATTCCATATTGAATTGTAGAGGGACCCCCCCCCCAGCTGGAATACACATAGGGGGACTGATTTCAGCCCATCCGTCAGTCCTAATCAAAGTGAAGAATAGGCGCTTTCAAGAAGACAGATATATAATCTTATTCATTATGTGGCTGGCATCTGAATTGTTTGTATTTGGTTCACAAGGGCAGGCAGTTTTGAGGCATCTCCTCAACACCATCAGCTTCGTTTTAATAGTCTGCCAGAATGAATATTCTTGTAGCAGCACACTAGTGGTGCTACCCACTGCCAGGGAATCAATGCTTTGCGGAAGGAACTACACATTCTGCAAAACAGGGGATTTCTACCCAAAAAAGTCAGCCCTGTGCAAAGTTATCCACTTCCCCTTATCCTGTCTCTTAACATCATTATGCTCTGAAATTCCTTATGTCCAGTGCTTTTATTCTGGGTGGGTGGTGGGAATACTGGTACTCACCATGAAGTTGTTATAGTAGGTGCCCCATTTTAAACCAGTGCTTTTCTTCTAGAAAGAAAAAGGTACAAATACTGCGTATTGAGAAACTCCCAGAAAAAAATCACTGCTTATGCCCACCAATGTAAGGTTGCGGTTCGAGGCCAGGAAGATGGCGCCGCAGCAATTTAGGCTGCTAAACACGCCCCCTCGCAGGCACCTGGTTGGGTGCCTGCCCGTGGGCGTGGGCGCCAGCCAGGTGAGTGGAAGGCGTAGTCCGGATCCCGACCGCAACCACTCCCTTCTCTTGCAGGAGGAGAGTCTTTGTCATATTTCAAACAGTGAAAATCCAGACAGAAAAGTTGTCGAGCATTTTAAAAGTTTTTTTTAGTTGTGCTTTCTTTGCAAATTCGCCCAAAAAAGAGAGAAGTTTTTGAGCTGCTTTTAAGGGGAAATGCCAAAAATGAAACTGCCGACATGGGTTGCCATACGTCCGGATTTCCCTAAACATTTTTAGCAATTTCCGACCAGGCACTGCTTCCCACTGCAGTATTCCAGATATGTCCTAAAATGGCACTGAATTTAACCCTAAAATGGCACTCAGTTACCCGGAGCAGGGGCAAATAAAAACTATAGGACCAATTAGGAATTTTCCCAAAAGCAAATACTAACTTTAAAAGAAGGATCACCCCCCCACCCCACCCCCAAAACACCACAGCAGAGGACAACAGGGGACAATTCTCCCTCTGTGCTTGCTGCAATCATAATAATAATTAACTTCCTGGATTATTTTGCTTGCATTTTTTTTAAATACACATTAAATGTAAAGATTTAAAATTGTGTATTCGCCATCCTGTGCTCCTTTGGAAAGAAGGGTAGGATATAAATGTAATAGTAATAATAATAATAATAATAATAATAATAATAATAATAATAATAATAATTTGACCTTCAAGTGAGCAGCAAGATAAGATAGAATTCCATTGGCGGAATTGGGGGGCAGGGGTACTGTAAATTAAGAATGAATACCACAATCTGCCTTTCAGTTACACAAATGGATACCTTCCTTACATCCAAGGGGAACTTTTGGTATACATAAAATCCATTAGTGGCTTTGTTGTGTTCAGGCATTGAGGTGAAGAAGACTTTGTAGATGGTGGGATAGCCTGGATAAAGTACATGACATTATATGAGGTACTCTGGGTAATGCATTAATTAACAGATGACATATTCTGTATAAACACTACTTGGGAGTCCAAAGATGCGAGGCCCTTAATTACATCTTAATGAAAAATCACAGTGGGAAACAAAAATAAAACAAGAAAATAGGAGGAAACATAATTAAACTCTTCTCTGCCTTTGTGCCTTTTTAAAGATGGAATTATGCCTGCCAGTCAGTTGGTGAAGGTTAGGAGACTTAGTTCTTACATGTCAGATTTTCCATGGCTGACTTGGGATTTATGGAGAAGATTTCACAGGATAAGCTGTAAGCCTCTTAGGATCAAATGCAGCTTTTGAAAAGGCACATCAATCAGCGGTTGACTCTTGACAGTGATAAATTGAATAATGAATCTTAATTGCACCTATTTTCTTCACTTTGTAGGAAAAGTTTATATTTAAAACCGAGAGGCGCTTGTGAAGCCGACTTCAAGGTAGATGTCAAGGGGCTCCTTTTCCCGCAAATGTGGGTGAAGGGGGATATCTGGGTCTTAAAAGCACATTATCTACTGCTGAGCCTCCTTTGATGTGAGTACAGAGCTCACCAAAAGTCTCTCAACTAAGACTTTCTATTTGAGTTGAAGTTCAATAAACCTGACAGGTAAACCCCAGGCAGGCTAGCCAGTTCCTTGGTCTGCTTTCCCCAAACAAAAATAAATAAATACACAAGTTACTATTATCATCTCTTTCGTTAATTTCCCATCATGGAGCTCTGCAAGTTCTAAGGCAGGTTGGGGAATCTCAGGTAACCTCCATCTAGCCCTCTGATCTCTTCCTAGGCTATTCCACCAGCCCAGCCCTGCTCTGCACTCCTCAGATGCTTCTGCCTGGCTGGAATTTGTCCATGATCAGTGATAGTCCCTCTCGCTTACCTCTAGATGGAGAGGGTATATGCAGAAACCTCAGGCCTTGCATGGCTAGGACATAGCCTACTGTACAAATTAAGCTGCTGAGATGCTGTAGGGCAAAATGCGGGACCAGTCGGTATGGAATATGAGCAAAGGCAGCAGGGTTGTGAAGGAGGGACTCTTAAAACCCCAGCAGGATGAGGAAGATGGAGAAGATGCTGCTTCTGGGCTGATGTTCACAGGTAGCTGCTTGGGAGATGTCAAAGGCTCCACTTCCCTTTCCGATCCCCGCCAGACTGTTCCAATTAGAGTAATGAGAAGCCAAATACCTGTAGTATATAGATACTGTTGCCCAGTGCTTTTTATCTAAAAAAAATGTTTAGGGGTACTCTCCTTTTCCTACTCATATTGAAATACTGCCCCTCAATGAGGCCAGACTTAGATTCACAAAATGTTTAGGGGTATGTGTACGCCTGCATACCCCTAGAAGAAAAAGCACTGCTGTTGCCCACAGGACAGTTCAGTAGAGGAGGGAATTATTAGGTTGTCCAAATTTGTTGCAATAAATATTTGCTGAGATTTCTTTGAGTTCCCACCTCCTTTGTATACTTATTTGCCAACTGTCTGATCCTGGTCTGGTATGTACCGTAGAGAGTCCCCCTGGTTATCTTGTAGCATCAGATGATGGGTGTTGACAGGATTGTAATCAAACTGAGGAAACTGAGAAACAAGAGGAAGGTATATGTTCAGAGGAGCCCTGAACCAGGTTTGCAGAAGTACAAGGAACTGGAAATTTGAGTTTAGAAAACACTGTTGGGAAGAAAAAGGAAACAGGGAAGGGGGTGGAATAAGGCATGGTTGTTTGCTTGGGACATTGAGCAGCAGTGCCCCACATTGCAATATTTTGATGTCAACTTCATATGTCACATAATAACAGCCATAGCAAATGGAATAGCAATCAGATAGGGGGAACAAATGTGAGGTTCTTCATAACACTTCTTGGCCCAAAAGGGTGTTAAATCCATCCTTCCATTCCACCCTGTTCATTTACTTCCTGCAGATCAATACATATACAAAGGTATTGCACTGGTTGCACAAAACAAATTTTTGTTCTATGAAAGCTGAGTGCCTTGTATTTGAACCACTTTGATAGCACTAAATTTAAATACAGTCAAACCTTGGTTTTCGAACATCTCAGCTGCCAAACATTTCGGAAGCCAAATGGTGAAAACCCAGAAGTGAATGCTTACGTTTTCGACTGCACCTTGGAAGTCAAACAGCTTCCAGGGCTTGTTTCTCAATTTTCCCCATTAAATTTACTGACAGCCCTTTGATCAGTGGTTTTCGAACGTTTTTAAAGTTGAACGGACTTCCGGAATGGATTACGATCAAAACCGAGGTTCCACTATATATCCCTTTCAACAGCTGCTGTGGGATATTTTTATTTTTTTGTAAAGCTATACATTTATTGAATGGATGGATGGATGATAAAATCTGATATGGTAATCTGGTCATATAACTGGCAAATATTAACAGGCAGTGTATTCAGTACTGAGATTGCCATCACATGTTTAAATTTACCTCAATGACCATGAGGTCTAGAAACTAGCCTCTCCTACTCCCCATAATAATAATAATAATAATAAATTTTATTTATATCCCGCCGAAGCTGGGCTCAGGGCGGCTAACAACAATCAAAATAATTCAATGGTTCTAAAAACATTTCATTATAAAAATTAATTAAAATCAAATTGATGGCAACCATTAAGCAAAATTCTGTGCAGATTGCCAGAGGAGGGGGGTCAGGCTGCGCCCTGACCAAAGGCCTGGTGGAACAGCTCTGTCTTGCAGGCCCTGCAGAAAGATGTCAAGTCCCACAGGGCCCTAGTCTCTTATGACAGAGCGTTCCACCAGATTGGAGCCGCGGCCGAGAAGGCCCTGGCTCTAGTTGAGGCCAGCCTAACCTCTCTGTGGCCTGGGACCTTCAAGCTGTTTTTATTTGCAGACTGTAAGTTCCTCTGTGGGACATACCAGGAGAGGCGGTCCCATAGGTACGAGGGTCCTAGGCCGTATAGGGCTTTAAAGGTTAAAACCAGCACCTTAAACCTGATCCTGTACTCCACCGGGAGCCAGTGCAGCTGGTATAGTACTGGATGAATGTGATCTCGCAGCGAAGACCCCATAAGGAGTCTCGTCGCGGCATTCTGCACCCGCTGGAGTTTCTGGGTCAGTCTCAAGGGTAGCCCCACGTAGAGCGAGTTACAATAATCCAGCCTGGAGGTGACCATCGCGTGGATCACAGTGGCTAGGTCAGGGCGAGAGAGATAAGGAGCCAACTGCTTAGCTTGGCGGAGATGAAAAAATGCTGCCTTTGTTATAGCTGTAATCTGCGCCTCCATAGAGAGGGAGGTATCGAAGATACCATCCCCCTCACCCCTCCACAGATTTTCACAAGAGTTAGTTTCTGACAAAAGGTGGACCTATTCTTTGCTCAATTATAATCTACAAGTGTTTCTAGTGATCACAGGTCTTCATGCCATTTCCCTTCCATTGGAGTCAGTGGGAGGGAGTCAGATAGAAATTATTCCAGCTCTGGGCCTCTCATTCCAGGGCCATATGCAGGAGAAGGTGTGGGTCTTCTTCACTCTCCATAGCACTGGAGCTCCAATGCTTAAGAGAAACCACCTGCAGATATCTTTGGCAGGCTCAATTTCAGGTCTTTCTCGCCATGGATGGAGCTCTCTCTCTGTTCCCAGAGAGGGAGATCCAATGGGATCTGGGTCCCTGGGATGCCCTCCCATGAACAAAAGTATTGCAGCCTGTTAACTATCTTGATGGCTAAGTCAATGCACAAGAGTCCTGTTTGGCAAAAGAAAATTGGTTCAACCCTTGTTAGCAGAAGAAGATGTCTAAAATTGTTTTATGTTTGGGTTTAAACAATCATATTGAGCATGGCTATAAACACTCCCCACATGCATTAGAGAATCTGTCTCTGCACATCTATCTTCCAAATCTGTGTTCTGTGCAGCTATTTGTTCTTCCGTTCAATAGAGAAACCCCCGCTTGCCATAGCAACCAGGGCATTAGCAATTCTGCCTCTGAGTTACAAAATAGTTTCTAAATGTGGCACATCAATATGTAAAGTGAGCTCTAATAATTTTCTACATTGTTTCACAGAGGATTGGAGGAGTGTGGGAACAGATCTTTTATTGTATGAAACAAAACAAAAACAACAAAACAAATTGAGGATTGATCCAATTGCCAAACCACAGTCATAATTAATCTGCATTCTCATCCTTTTGTCATTTTCTTGTCCGTAATACTTCTTTTTCTAAGAAGACATGGAATCAAATGGAGGTAATATCCAATGCGATGAGTCCAAAGAAACAGACATGGAGGGATAAACACTCAGCCACTATAGCTGCTCCATAAATGCTTAGGTGAGTTTATACAGTGGTACAATAGGCAACTCTATAGCAGTTCGTGAACTTATTGGGATTTCATTTCGTTTCTCTTCCTCAGAACTCTCTAAGCCTTCACCAGCAGGGTGCCCTTCAGATGTTTTTTTTTTATGATTTGATTATCTCCTTCTACCGGTCAACAATAGAAAGTGTCCTTTCGTACCGCATCATGGTGTGGTACACTGGTTTGACATCAACTGATAGGAAGTGCCTACAGAGGGTGGTGAATACAGCACAAGATATTATGGGCTGTCCCATGAATCTGCTGGATGAAATAGTGGAAGAACGTTGCCTCAGGTGAGGAAAATTCTCAGGGATGATTCACACCCTGGCTGGCATTTCTTGATCTGCCCTCAGGCAGAAGATATAGAAGCATGATTAGTCGCACAAACAGGGTAAAGAACAGCTTCTATCCATGTTGGTGTGTGTGTGTCAGTAAACGAGGAAGACTAAGAGTGGGGGGTGCTCGTGTAATCTCACTGTATACAAGTTGTACAAGTGACAAAAAAGTATTTCAATGTTACGGACTTCAACAGCGAAGCTGGCTGGAAGTGATGGGAGTTGCAGTGCAAAACATCTGGAGGGCACCATGTTGGCAGAGACCGTCATACTATGAAGTGCCACAGAACCCTTCCAAGAGGCAAAAGCACTTTCCTCATTCAGAAAGGCATCTTAGGCTCACAATCAATGGGTGGAAGGGGGGGGTCATATGATTTTCCCCCCTCTGCAAAACCAGCATTTTCCCACCCATAAGGTTTCTTGTTAGTTCCATGGCTTGGTCCAGCATGGTTAGCCATTGCCTATTCTGTTTGGGTCTTTTCAAAGTTATCCCAACTATATATGAGGTCACAGATTAGTGGCTCCTTCGTTGGTTGAATGCATTTAAAGATGTGTGGTGAATTTAGAGCCTAATTGGGATTTCTGAGAAGACTTAGTCTGATAAAAACTAACATATTGTCCTTCTTCTTACCTGCCTCCCAAGAAAAAGAATATTCCCTCCCTTATATATTTATGTATTTATGTATTTATTTATTTATTTAGGGGGGCCTGCCTATCCCAGCACACACAATTTCTCCAAAACAATGCAGGTCATTATCAAGTTATTTTAAAGATTGACATTTTGCTAGTAACAATGTGTTTGATTATACAGATGGGCATTTTGCTAGCAAGTATAAATTTTCCTATTCATTCAGGTGCATTTATTAAAAATGTCAATACTTTAACCCATCACCACACAAACGTCATGAAATGCTAACCATAAACTTTTCCTTTGAACACAGAATACAAAATGCTTCCTTAGAACAAATTGATGAATGGAGTTCAGGCCGATAGGAATCTTTACATAAGAATGAGCCCATTCAAATACACCCAGGTCCTTATTCAAGAGTTTTATTCTTCGTTATTGTACCTTCTGAAATATTTTTTCCTGCTATTGAGATTTACGCAGTTTCATTTCATCATCAGATTCAAAAATATTGTACCTTCCAAGCTGTTAAGCACTCCCTTCTGTCTTCTGTCACACACATACACAATGCAGACCCTAACCCTTGCTTTACTTCAGAGAGCAGTAATAATCTCCTTTGTCCTCTCCAGTGATTTGTGAATGAGAAGTTCTGGCACAGAATAACAAAACACTGCTAAACAAGTGAGCAATCACTCATACTGAAGGCAAAGAAATTCGCCTTTTCATATTTTGACCTTCTCCAAAAAGCAGAATTTCTCTCAAGGCAGTGTGAAGTTTGGATGTGCATTTTAAGAAAGAGGACAGGTTTTTTTTTCTTAAATTCAAGAAATAAATGGGACATGATCAAAGGTAGTTCTGCTTCCCAATCAGAGTTGCATGTTGGAAATGACGAGGAGTTAAATCCCTTCATAGATCATATTTCTGAGTGTCTGCTATAATTCTTGGTCATACACTCCTTTCCTCTGCCAAGTACTTTTCTTTCTTTCCTTGGAAACAAATTAGAGCCGAAGTGAACATGAAAAATGTACATAATTTGGCAGATTTCCCCATTTTGCCATTCAAACATTGCCTGAGAAATTAAAAATGCAATGTGCCACTTCAAATGCTAGGAACTTTCACTCAATCAAGGGAAAGAATCTGGAGGGTGAAGCTGATATGATCAATATTGGTGTATACAAGAGAGAATACATTAAAACGATCCATAGATAGGCAACTTAAATGCTCAGTTCCACAACCCATCACAAGAGACCCTTCTTTTGAGCTTTAACTTGATTGATTAACCTCACAGAGAAGGACTGGAATCATTCCCTGATCTGGCTATATTGTTACCTGAGAAGTTTGTTTCCACCAGTGACCATAGCAGATATGGGTGTAGTTAAATTACAGACCACACAGTTATGGAGGTGAGACTCCACATTTTAGTTCAACAATGGAAGCTAGAGCTTCTTCGCAATTACTACATACCTTTCTATCCTCCATTCAGGCAAGCGAGAAGCATTATCAGAGTTCAAGACACATTCCACCCACCCTAAAACATTCAAGCATACCTGGTGAGGGGCTTGACTGGGAGGTTGTGTGGACTGTGGAGAGTCATGAGGGCCAGATAGGGAAGTCTGGAGGTCCACATATGCCCCCTGGGCCTGAGCTACCCCATTCCTTCTCTTAGCAGTCTCTGGTACTATCACAAGTACCAATTTGGCTGATGGAAAAACTAGCTTTGTTTATACATTTGTTAAATTTCATGCCTCTTTTTATATAATGGTATTACCCTACTGCTATTTCATGTTTTGCTTTTCTTAGTTCACCAGCAAGTTAACCTGGTTGTTGTTTTTTTTGTCCTATTAATATGAATTTTGTAACTCTGTGTGTCATTCCTGTACTGAACAAAAAAGTCACTGTAACTTGTTATTTTCATCTATATATCTATATCTATATATGTGTGTGTGTGTGTGTGTGTGTTCATAGAAACCAGAGATGGGGAAGAATGTGGAAGAAGCATTTTCCTTTCAGATGACATTTGTTGACTGACAGCTAGGAAGCTCTCTGCATCAGGACACCAAATCCAAACTGAGAGGTGTGTTATAACTCATATTTTTACTCACTCAAAAATACATACTATCAGATATCCTTCCATTCCTGAATAGCAAAAATGGAGAATGGAAAAGCAGGTGGAGTGTATACATGAGTTTTAAACTGCCCTATATATGTGTGCAGATGCCTTCAAATCAATTTCCAATTGTATTACACAGTTTCATCTCATGGGGAAAGCTATTTTGAAATCCATTCTCTTCTCTCAGTTACTCCTGGGGATCCAAGTGTGTAATGATTTCTGTTTTTCATTTACATGATTTGGGACTGTAAGAAGACAGTTCTCTCTCCAGCTTATCACTGTTAGGATGACTGTATCCTGCCCATTTCCCCATATATATTCTGCAATCATTTTTCACCACCTGCTATTCTAATATTTTGGTTCCACGTTTGATTTTTTTGTATTAAAAAAAAAAACTTTGACTACCATTTGATTTATTCATTGATTTTATCAGTGTCTTTCTAAAGTCCATAAAAATATGTTGATAGATCTATCTTTCCTAGAGCTATGCCTAGATGTTTTTTTCAGAGGTACTTCTACATAACTTAAAAATTATATGGGCCACTCTAAAGCACATTTTGTGCTCAGTATCCACCCAAGCTAGTGAACAGTCAGCTGGTGTGTGAATGATGGCCACAAAATATCTGTTGCTGACTGCTGTTTGCATGTCACAGTCCTAAGCCACCCCCATGAGAATAAAGACACAAGGACACAGAATTCTAGGTTAATGTTAATGGGCAAAATTTAGGCCAAAACTTTATTGGTTACAGAATGTGAGTGGTATTGGCTTAGGCATTGGCATCAACAGACTATATCTGACTCCTGCCCTCTTTACAGGGAGTCTGGTAAGGGTAAACCTCCTGCAGGGGGAGTCCTGCCGATGTGGATCGACTTGAGCATCCCCTGGGTTCCCGCTGGGGTCGTGGCATGGCCCTAGCCCCTCCCCTGGCTTCGGACAAGATCCACACCCTGGGATTCCTTTATTGGAATACCCTTGAGCACGGAGGGGCAGGTGATGGCTGCACCTCACCTCCCCCACACATCGCTATTCCAATGCCTAACCACCACACGAGCCCAAAGCTCGCCGCCAATACCCTCACACCTGCAACCAGCCTCTTATGCATTCGATAATATCGGCCAATCACACATCATTTATGCGGTCGGAAAGATGGACGCCATCTGCACGGTAAAGCACCTCATTATTGTACACAAGTCCTGGGTAGCACATCACCTGGCCACCCAGTGCCAACACTTTGCACGTCACAGCTCGATCCAAGAGTTTCCTGGCTTTGTTAGTGGCAGCTGGGCAAAGACAGTTGCGCTAAACGTGTCTTTCCAGGAGTTGTGACCACAAAAGTATCATTTTGGGGGAAGGTTATTGACAACTCCTCCAAGTCCTTTTCAATGCTTGATCTCAAGTTTACGCCCTTCTGCAAGGGCAACTCGTTTGCGCCCAGCTGCACAATCAATGCGGAGGGAGACCCCCTGGCCTTCACAATCGGCAAATAATAATAATAATAATTTATTATTTATACCCCGCCCATCTGGCTGGGCCTCCCCAGCCACTCTGGGCGGCTTCCATAAAAAACAAAAATACAGTAAAAATACAGTAAAATAAACGTTTCATAGTGCACCCCGTGCATCAATATCCAGGAAACTCTGATGTGCTCTGGTAGGCCAAGTTGGCATCCCAAGCCACATTCCATCGCCACTCTGAAACACATTTTGTGCTCGGTAGCCACCCAAGCTAATGAACAGTCAGCTGGTGTGTGAATGATGGCCACAAAATATCTGATTGCTGACTGCTGTTTACCACATCTGGAAACATTTGTTGTATTTCACATCTTTACAGCCCAGTCCTATGCATACTCATTTCACTGTTCAACGGGTCTTACTACCAGGACGTGGGTGGCGCTGTGGTCTAAACCACTGGGCCTCGTGGGCTTGCCAATCGGAAGGTCGGTGGTTCAAATCCCCATGGCAGAGTGAGCTCCTGTTGCTCTGTCCCAGGTCCTGCCAACCTAGCAGTTTGAAAGCATACCAGCACAAGTAGATAAATAGGTACTGCTGCAGCGGGAAGGTATACGATGTTTCCGTGCACTCTTGCTTCCGTCATGGTGTTCCATTGCTCCAGAAGCGGTTTAATCATACTGGCCACATGACCACGGAAAGCTGAGGACAAACACCGGCTCCCTCAGCCTGAAAGTGGAGATGCACCCCAAAGTCGAATTCAACTGGACTTAATTGTCCAGGGGCCCTTTACCTTTACTCCCAGGAAAATGTGCACAAGTGTTTCTAAGGCTGCAATCCCATACCTACTTACCTAGAAGTAAGACACATTGAGTTCAACCATCGTAGTCACTTCTGGACCATTTCTAACTTGACATTTTTAGGTGAGCTGTGTAGGCACCTGGTTACTAAAGACTGTGTTACTGTTCTCTTTTTTTAATGGGAACAGTAGGTGTGAGCTGTCGCTGGTTTGGACAAGATTATCTGGTTGCCCTTCCGACATCAGACTCTGTGAAAAGTGAGCAACAGACCAGAAGCAGTGCCTTTGTTCTCTCACCCAGTGACTTTCCTCTCTCCACATCTTCCTGCTCTTTTTTCATTGTGGAAAAAGCCAAAGATTTTCACAATATTCAGGTAGCTGAGAGCAAAAGCAGGCGTCTTCCTTTGACGGTTTCTTTATGTACATCATTTCAGATCTTGCTCTCACTGGGCTGAATTCTATGGCTGGGGTAGGCCAGGTGACATGTCAGCTAAGCCTCTCTTCTTTGTTCAACGGATCAGTTTGATTAGAAGGGAATCTCAGGGTAAAGGAAGAATGGTTATAAAGGGTTGTGGCAGCTCATAAAGAGAGGCTGGATCAAATATCTAAAATCAAGATTTCTTCCCTGAGACTACATTTCAAACATTAAACATGTAAAATGGTATTTTCATTCAGCTTCTGGGAGGGGAAAACACATTTTTCAAATTCCCCATTAACATGCATGCCATTATCTATTTTAGGATATATTCCTCTGTTAAGAGTGCATCAAGTACTCTGACCCTCTGTGGCCCTTCCACAGCTGATGCATCTCATATATTACCTTTGCCTACAATGGCTTGCAGTACCAACATGCAGTGATATCTATAACAAGTGAATCCTGCCTAGCAAGAGGTCCACTCTAACACACTGGGAAACAGAAGAGCTACTGCAGCCTGCCCAGCTCTCCAAAAGGATATGGGAGAAAGTGATGCTAATATCCAATACCAAGTTACCAAATCTGCTAGGCTGGCAGGTTGAGCACACTGCATTATGGTAGTGAGTCATGGGCAACTTACAACTCCCAGGAGCGATGCCTCAATGCCTTCCACATGCATTGCATCTGGAAGATTTTGGGCACCACATGGCAGGACAGAGTCTCGAAGAAGAGTTCTCCCAAGCGACATAAACACTGGCTTGGTCATGTACACAGAACGGAAAATGGCAACATTCCCAAGGATGTGCTCTACAGGCAGCAGGCTCGTTGACAGACCAACTCTGAGTTTCAAAGATGCCTACAAACATGATATGGCTGGCAGCACCAACCTTATTGTGTCGGAATCCCTTGCAGATGACCACAGTGCCCAGAGACAGACGGTCAGGTCATGTGTCCACAGCATTGACCAGAGGAGGCATGACCATTGGGATGAGCACAGAAAGAAGAAACGCCATGGTACACCTGCAACCAGATGCTTTCATCTGCCCCAGCTGCAATAAAACATGTCTCTCCCATATTGATCTCTGGAGCCACAGTAGGTGCTGTAACCATCCAATGGTTTGACTTCACTCCCCAAGGCAAACTCATCCATTGTCTCCTGAGACAGATGAATACCAATGTTATGTACTGAGTTGAATAGGATCCAAAATGCAGCAGTCTGATTGGTCCTAGAACAATAGGATCCAAAATGCAGTAGTATGATTGATCCTAGAACAATGCAGCAGTATGATTGGTCTGCAGGAGCCACCCAACCCAGCTCCAGATGGAAGGGAATCCACAACCTGATTGGCCTACAGGAGAATTCCAGAATTAGCCAATCACATGCAGCCCACTGTGTAAATAATGTATATAAAGCAGATACTTTGAGGGAACTTTCATTACTCCTCACCACTATGAGCTGAATAAGAGCATGAAATCCACTCTTGACTCCAAGTATATTTCAGCCAACAACTGCAGCCTGTTATTTAATACTGAAATGAGTTTTCTTTTTTTAAAAAAAATAATTTTTATTAATTTTCATAAAACAAAAAACACACAAATAAACAAACAATACATGACTTCCCCATGCCTCCCCTTCACTGCACCCCTGTTTCAAAAATTTTTTAGCAATCCTTCATTCCTTTTCAAAATTTGATTTCCCTCCAAATTTTCTTAACTTAGATATTTACAGCTATAGTTCTCTGTTTCTTAACCCTTAACATTTTATCAGTCCGAGATTTTGCAACAGTTCTTAAGATATAATTTAAATTTTTTCCAGTCCTCTTCCACTGTCTCCCTCCTCTGATCACGGATTCTGCCGGTCATCTCTGCCAGTCCCATGAATTCAGTCACCTTCGTCTGCCATTCTTCCAGAGTAGGTAATTCTTGCATCTTCCAATACTTTGCCAGGAGAATTCTTGCTGCTGTAGTTGCGTACATAAAAAAGGTCTTATCTTTCTTTGGTACCAATTGGCCGACCATGCCCAAGAGAAAAGCCTCCGGTTTCTTTACAAATGTCCACTTAAGGACTTTCTTAATTTCATTATAGATCATTTCCCAGTAGGCTTTAACCTTTGGGCAGGTCCACCAAAGATGATAAAAGGTTCCTTCGCATTCATTACATTTCCAGCATTTATTACTGGGCAAATGATATATCTTTGCAAGCTTGACTGGAGTCATGTACCATCTATAGATCATTTTCATTATGTTTTCTTTCAAGGCACTACATGCCGTAAATTTAAGGCCTGTGGTCCATAACTGTTCCCAGTCAGCAAACATAATATCATGACCTAAATCTTGTGCCCATTTAATCATAGCTGATTTAACTGTTTCATCCTGTGTATTCCATTTCAGCAACAAGTTATACATTTTAGACAAGTTCTTAGTATTGGTCTCTAACAATTCTGTTTCCAATTTTGACCTCTCTTTCTGAAATCCTAGTTTCTTGTCCTGCTTAAAAGTCTCATTTATCTGATAGTAATGTAACCAGTCTCGAACTTTGGATTTTAATTTCTCAAAGCTCTGTAATTTAACTTTTTCACCGTCACCATCATATTCTATAATTTCACTGTATTTTGGCCAATTAGAATCCATATTAAGTTTTTTTACCGCTCTAGCTTCCATTGGTGACAACCATCTGGGTGTTTTATTTTCCAACAAATCCTTATATCGATTCCAAACATTATATAAAGCTTTCCTGACAATATGATTTTTAAAGCCTTTGTAGATCTTTACCTTGTCATACCATAGATATGCATGCCAGCCAAAATTGTTATCATACCCTTCCAAGTCTAAAATATCTGTGTCTTCAAGAAGTAGCCATTGCTTCAACCAGCAAAAAGCTGCTGCTTCATAATAAAGTCTTAAGTCCGGCAGCGCAAAACCCCCCCTATCTTTTGCATCAGTTAAAATCTTAAATTTTATTCTGGGTTTTTTGCCCTGCCAGACAAATTTAGATATATCTTTCTGCCACTTCTTAAAACAATCCATCTTGTCTATAATTTGCAGTGTCTGGAACAAAAACAACAATCTCGGCAATACATTCATCTTAATAACAGCAATTCGGCCTAACAAGGATAATCTCAGTCTAGACCATATGTCAAAATCTTTCTTCACTTCCAACCAGCATTTCTCATAATTGTCTTTAAACAGATTCATATTTTTAGATGTTAGATTCACCCCTAGATATTTCACCTTTTTTGTTATCTCCAAACCAATTTCTCTTTGGAAACTATCTTTTTCCCCCATCGTTAGATTTTTTTCCAGTACCTTTGTCTTTTGTTTATTTAATTTAAAACCAGCCACCTGACCAAATATTTCAATTAACTCTAAAACTCTTTTTGTGCTGACTTCTGGCTGTTGTAAAGTCAAAACTAGGTCGTCTGCAAATGCTCTTAACTTATATTGTTTAGCTCCGAGGTGTATTCCTTCAACCAGCTGGTCCCTTCTAATCATATTCAACAACACCTCCAGGACCGATATAAACAATAGAGGGGATATTGGGCAACCCTGTCGTGTCCCTTTTTCTATTGGGATTTCATCCATGACTATACCATTCACAATTAATTTAGCTTTTTGCTCTGAATATATTGCACCTATACCGTTTTCAAAGTTTTGGCCTACCCCCATCCCATGGAGATTCCTCTTCATAAAACTCCAAGAGATATTGTCAAAGGCTTTCTCCGCGTCCACGAAAATTAAGACTGCTTTTCTATTTATATCAGTCTCCAGTAGTTCCAAAATATCTATAATATTCCTTACATTATCTGACATATGTCTCCCTGGGAGAAAGCCTGTTTGATCTTTATGAATCTCCTCTAACAACACTTTTTTAAATCTTTTTGCTAAAATGTTTGCAAAAATTTTATAATCCACATTTAAGAGTGATATAGGGCGGTAGTTCTTAACTTGATGTTTCTCAGTTTCTGTCTTCGGTATAAGTGAGATGAATGCTTCTTTCCACGATTCGGGAGCCTTTTTCCCCTCCAAAATTTGGTTACACACTTCTTTCAATGGTTGTGTTAGCCATTCCTTCATTGCTTTATAATATCTCGCCGTCAGTCCATCTGGCCCTGGTGATTTTCCTAATTGCATATTCTGGATGGCACCCTCAATTTCCTGGTTCGTAATTTTTTCATTTAAACTCCTTTTATTTTTTTCCGAGATCTTTGATAGTCCATATTTTTTAATAAATTCTTCTATCTCTTGTTCATCTTTCGGCCCTTGTGCATATAATTTCTTAAAGAAACTTTGAAAACAATTACTGATTTCATTTGGTTTATTTATAAATTTTCCCTCTACTTCAAGGGACGTTACAGTGTTCAGCTTTTGTCTCTTTTTCAGTTGCCATGACAGCAATTTCCCACATTTGTCAGCTGATTCAAAAGTTTTTTTGCCTCATTTGTTTTATTTTCCATTCTATTTCTTGATTCATCAGTTCCATGTATTGGGTCTGGTAGTATTTTATTTCTCTTAAAATCTCCTGGGATTTTGGTTTTGACCTCAGTTTCTTCTCTCCTTCTTTCATCTGATTCCAAATTTTTTCTTTCTTCTCATTCTGTTGTTTCCTTTTTATCGAATTTTGTTGAATTAGAAAACCACGCATGACAGCCTTACTTGCGTCCCATATTATTCTTCTTTCCAGGTCTGTTCCTAGATTTATTTCAAAGTAATCTTTCAGAGTCTTTTGGGCCTTTTTTAAGATTGCTTCATCTCTAAAAAGGGTGTCATTCATTCTCCATCTGAAAGTTCCAGCTGTTGTCAATTTCATTTCCATCTTTACTGCATTATGATCAGAGCAAGTTTTTGGGCAGATTTCTGTATTTTTAACCCTTGGTGCCAGATTGCTAGAAATCCATATTTGGTCAATCCTGGTCCATGTCATTTTTGCTTCAGAGAAGAAGGTCCCCTCTCTTTCCAGAGGGTTCCTTGTTCTCCAAATGTCAATCAGGTCCATTGTGTCAGTCAGTTCAAAAAAAGTCTTTGGAAGTCTCCCATCCTTAGAGATTACTTGTCTTTGGGCTTTATCCATGTTTGTGGAGACAACTCCATTCATATCGCCCATCATTATAATTTTATGGTCCATAAAATCCGTTAATGTCTCATGCAACTTCTTGAAAAACTCAGCCTTCCCCTCATTAGGTGCATAAATACCTACGATCAAAATTTTTTCTCCTTGCATTTGAATTTCCACTGCCAGAAATCTTCCTTGTTCATCCTTAAAAATCATTTTTGGTTCCCATTTTTCCTTGACATAGATCACCACTCCTCTTTTCTTAACTTTATCTGAGGAAATAAATTCCAGTCCTAATCTTTTATTTGTCAAAAGTTTTCTATGTATTCTGGCAATATGAGTTTCTTGCAAACATATTATGTCTAATTGCTCTTTCTTTAATATATGAAACACTTGAGTCCTTTTTCGGGGATGGTTAAGACCATTGCAGTTCCAACTCAGAAGTTGCAGAGACATATTTGTTACTGGGTGTCTTTTCCACCAACCGCTCCAAGTTCTTGTTCCTGATCAGTCGGTGCTGGAGTCAGTCCAAATGATAGGTTTGCAATATCCGGTATTTCCCTCTCACTCATGGTTCCTTTCTGAAAGTCCTCAAAATTTCTCTCCAGAAAATGTTCCTTATCTTGGATTGTTTTTATTTTAATTTTCTTCCCTTTAAAGTTAAAGGACAACCCTTGTGGGAACTCCCATCTGAATGGAGTGTTGTTTTGTTTCAGCAAATCCACTAAATCTTTAAACTGAGTCCTCACCTCCAAAAAATATTTAGGAATATCTTTGTAAATCTGTATTTGAGAATTCTTAATAATCAGTGCCTTCTGGAAATGTAGGTTCAATATTTTATCTCTTTCTTCCTTGGATCTTAAGGTGATTAAACAATCCCTTGGTTTCTTGCCTTGCTTCCTGCCAATCCGGAAGGCTGTAGTTATTACAAATTCATCTTCTTCTCCTTCTAATTCATCAGTCCAAAATTCTTGAAATTTGTCTGTGAGAAATTCCCCAAGGTTGCCCTCTTCCTCCTCTGGTACCAGTCTCAATTTCAGATTCTTACCTTTCCTCTCCAATTCCATAAGAGCTAAAGTTGCATCATGTTCATGTACCTTCTTTACAATAGGTACAAATTTTCCCTTGGTTTCCTCGGCAGTAATTTTAGCAGTCTCAGCTATTTTCCTTGTTTCCGTGCTTTCTTGTATTAAACGATTTATAGACTCTGTGTTAGACGATATTGTCGTTGTGTTCAAGTCCAATCTTGTTGTTAATTCTGTCAATTTCTTAGAGTTCTCTGTAGATTGCTTAGTGAGTACTTCTAAAGATTGATTTATTTTGAGCAGTGCCTGTGTCATAGAATCCATTGATGCTGTTGTTACTTTTTCTTGTCCAGCTGCTGCTCCTGATATAGAGCTTCTTTTCTGAGCCTGCTTTTGAGCTTGCTTTGTTTTGCTTCTTGTTGATATTTCATCCAGTGGCGTGCTCATAACTCAAAGTCGTTCTCACAGGAAAGTTGCAAGTGGAAAATCCCAGTTCTTTGCCTCAGTACTGCAGTCTCTCTTTTAGTCCTCTAGAGGGGGAAATTGTATCCAAGCAGGAATAACAAAGAAACAGGGAAGCAAGTAGCCATACAATGTCCCAAAGAAAATAAAATCCAACCCAAAGTCCTACTTTGTTGCCATTTAAAAATCTGGATCTGCCAAGTAAAGTCCCGTTATTATGTTTCAAATATAGTCTTACTTTGTGTCCATAGTCCTCTCTTTTTGACAGTTCGTTTCTAGGCGCTCACCGCTCAGGCAGCCTGATCAAAGGTATCGGCAGCGGAGAGTTTCCCGTTCACAGCTTACTTCTTCTAGCGGGTTAAATTGAGCCAATTTTTCCTTCCCCCCTACTCCCGCTCCGTGGGGGGAAGGTCCTTTCAATGTCGGGGTTTAGCAAAGTTCAAACAAAACGTTCCCTTTAAATACAGCTAGCTCTTTTCATTGCTGCGTTAATCGTGCAGTTCCGGGAGGCTGACTTCCTTAATTTTTGCCTTTCCCGTTTTCAGCCGAATCTTCTTAAAAATAGTCCCTTTCAAATATTTTGTAATTCCTACTCACAGGATTTGTTGCCAATCGGTAATTTCAGGAAGGAATCGGCGCTCTCCGTCAATGGCGACGCGGCTTCGCTCCGCGAGCTGGGTTACGATCCTCAGCACCGCACTCACACCCGATGCCGCTCCGGAGCCTTTAAAAAGACTCCTTCGCAATCCCGGGGGGTGCAAAGGTGCCCACCGAATCTCCTTGTTCACAGGCTTCAGCGCCTGTGATTTTAGGGGTCCCCCGCTCGCCGTAGCGGGTCAGACCCGAACTCGTGGAGCAGTCCTGCCTCGGAGCTCGAGGCAAAGACCGCCATTAAGACGCTGGCGCCGACCGGAAGTCCTGAAATGAGTTTTCTTCCTGATTTGATTGTGGAGCATTTCTCTGTCTTCCTATTAATTATTCATTCATCCTACACTTTCCCATTCATTTCCCTGAAACTTTCCTAGCTGCAATAAGTCCATCTCTTACTTTTTAAAGTGGATTTGTTGTGCTAGGGCAACAGAGTTCTCTAATCCACTCTAATTGTGCAAAGTTAAATCCCCAGTGTGTGTGTGAGACAGAGAACCCCTCCTGCAAAATACTGACAGTGGAGGCGACCTCAGATGGGGTGTAACCTCTCTGAAAACAAAATAAGAAGCCAGTCTGCCTGTGGATTCTTATTTGGCCTTTCTAAGCATCTGCCTATATTCAATATAATAAAAAAAAAACCTAGGCATTTTATGCGCTGCAGCAAATAGGGCACGATGAGCACACCTGAGCCACGCAAGTCGTAAAAAGACCAAAAAAGGTGTGAGATTGCACAGCTGTTTCCCTGAAACCCTGAGGAATCCCTGCAAAAGGTCATTGTCAGCTCTCACTTGCCCTGGGATGGCCAAGGGAGAGCAGGTGCTTTGGCTGCCCTAATCACAATGTTTCAGAAACGTACAATTAATTGGAGGAAAGGGTGGTCTGGAATGTAATTACCCACTTCCTATTGCCAGATACAGTTAAATCAGATTAGGTACGTTGTGCTCTGATGTCATCGCATTGGGTATGTGGGGAGAATTTCAGTCCGCTGAAATTGATACTCTTGAGGCAAAAATTGACCCTGGAGAACATTTAGCATTACTTCCTAATCCCTTCAAAATGGGTTAGATTCTGCAGCTCCGAGTCTTATAGATTGACATGTGGTCTGCATTTCTTTCTCTTCCCCTTTATATTGGAGTATTCTTCAGTCAGGCTGATGCTGGTGCCACATCCCAAGAAAGCAAAGAACAGATTTCTAAATGTGCAATTATGAAGGTTTAGTTGGAGAAGCAACACACAGAATTTAACTGAGAGTTGGGGGAAGCATGTTAGCGTACAAATCTTAAATAGGAAAGTGACACCTCATATGCCTTAGAAACGTAGGACACAGAATTTGTTTTGTTAACATGGATTTAGCATGAAAACCCTTGAAAGATGTAACACCGTTGGGTTTGTTTGGTGTTTTTTTAAGCTGGCAATGAGAAGAGACTATATTCATTTTAATTAAAAGAAAAAATCACAATGAAGTCATCTGGGACAAAAAATAATCAAACTTTCGAAATTCGCCACTTCAGAAGCAATAATGCTTTTTTGAAAGTATAATTTAGGCTGTATGTCAAGAAACAGAATGTTTTATTGTTCTGCCATGCTTAGGATAAAACTATTTTTGCTTAAGCTATTTTGGCATGTCACGTTATCTTGAAGCATTTCAAAATAAAATGACTTGAAATGCTCACACTGAAATGTTTGGCTACAGCAGAAAGCATTCCATAAATGCTCATCTCAATGGCCATGTATTAAGGCACTGACTTTCCGCTCTGGATTTATGTCAGTGCAACAAAAAGGAGGTGCAGCTTAGACAGTCTGCAGATTCTTGAAAAGACTGTCACTGGATATATATAAAATAGGTATCCATTTCCAGCAATGATCCCTATGTCACAATGGGTTGAAGTTGTCCTGCACATCCTGGAAGCCTGGCCTAGACTTAGCAAGAGAAGAGGAAACCAATGCTAATGTACACAAAGCATTGCCTCCACATTTCTTCTACCTCCTCTTGGCTTGCCTTCCTAGAGGCAAGCAGGCAGATAAGAAAAAGAAGAAGAAGAGTTTGGATTTGATATCCCACTTTATCACTACCTGAAGGTGTCTCAAAGCAGCTAACATTCTCCTTTCCCTTCCTCCCCCACAAGAAACACTCTGTGAGGTGGGTGGGGCTGAGAGACTTCAGAGAAGTGTGACTAGCCCAAGGTCACCCAGCAGCTGCATGTGGAGGAGTGGAGACGCAAACCCGGTTCCCCAGATTATGAGTCTACCGCTCTTAACCTCTACACCACACTGGGAAGGAACACCCAGGGTAACACTAACAGCAAAGCCGGCTCAATATATTTTGCTGCCTGAGGCACAATGGCGTTCTCTCTCAGGAAATATACAGGGGCCAACTGGACTGGTAGTTGAATACTGGTCCAATACTGGTGAAAGGACCGCAGTTGAGGACAGAAGGCTAGCGTATGGGGTACAAGGCAGGCCATGTGGCACCTCCAACACTGTCCACTCCCTGCACCTCAGCAGCTGCTGTCTGAGGCAGCTGCCTCACTTTCCTTTATCATTGGGCCGGCGCTGAGTAACAGTAACAACTTTATTTACTTAGTTATGTGCCATAACAAAGGGGGGGGGGAGAGGCATTCAGAGTTGAGCTATAAATTTGGGTCATCATTTCCTGGCAGCACAAACAGAGAAATGTGCAAGGCAATAATATAATTTTCCTTCTCTTCCTTCTCCACCACACACACCCAATCTGTTCTTGGAGTCCACCCCAATCCTCAGGGGAGGGGCATGAGAATAAGCTATGTTATACAAACAGAAGTCATTGTGTGAACTGGGCTGCTTTGTTGAATCCAACCCAGTATTCCTTACTGGAAAGGGAACATGTGAATACATTATCCATAGCTGGAGCAAGATTTGGAAGAGGGACTAGAGGAGTTGTTTTGACCCACTATTATCCTGTGAAGGTAGGGGTTCCTTCCACTAGAACTCCCCTTTGCCCTGTTTGGACTCCCAGGGTGTACATTTAGGAGACTAATTTAGTATCTTTCACCTAATGAATCAGAAAAGAAGAATATTCTTGTTTATCTCTAAAGGAGGTGACCTTCCAGGTGTTGCTGAAGGACAACTCCCATCAGTCCTAGAAAGACTGTGCAATGGCCAGGGATAAAGGAACCACACCTGTTCTGAAATCAGCCCATAGCAGGAGGAGTGTGTGGTACTGTCGTCACTGAAGCAGGCAGAGTTCAGAAAGCCTTGGGGTGAGGATGAGTTCTTCTGGAGACAAGACATATGGTCAAAGGTTTATATAGAGTGAGGTCTAGTATTGTGTGATCAGTCAGTGGTTAATGAGTATGTAATTCACTTTGCCAAGAACTGGAGAATGCTACTGCAACATTAGGTTAGGACTTTAGAGCAGAAGTCCCACTCAGCAGAATGAGTGGGAAGACCCCCAAATGCAGTAGGGGTAGCTTAGCATATTTTGGAAGTAATACACAATACCATCTGAAGTCCTGGGCACTCATAAAACCATTAAGTACAGAGTCTAATAACCTAACTGCACAACTTAGTACATGGCACAACTTTTGGGTTAGGACATTTCCAGTGAGACACAGGTGGCTTTTGGTTCTTGAAGTGAAGATTAAGCCTGGTGATTTTATAGCTTTGGGCTTTGTTTGGAGGAAAATGTAGCAAGAGAAGAAGGAGAAGGAGAAGGAGAAGGAGAAGAAGATCCTTAAGAGGCCTGAAGGCTAAATGTTCAGTCAAGGTCTACGTACTTCTCTTTGCAATTAGTACATTTAAAAAATAATAATATTGATGTAACCCCCTCCTTGTGTGCAGCTGTCCCTCTCCTCCTCTTCTCTAAAATGTTTGAGAGGTAGATGTTAAGAGTGGAGATAATACTGTAGCAGTTCCCCCAGAAAATAAAGCCAATAGACTCAGATTTGTCTTGTACAGCTCCAATAAAAAGCTAACAGACCGTTTTCACAGAAGCCCGATAGTCATCTCCTTACTTTGATTAGCACTCCAACTTCTTCCTGATGCTCTCTTCCTGTCTTTTAGCCTCAGAGGTAGTTCTGATATACAGATGGCCTCTGCTAAATGAAGCATATAGGGAGATAGCTCGATTTCTGGTGGCAGCTGTCCCAGGTTGAGTTCGACAAACTAAAATCTCATGACATCGCTGATCAGGAAGGTAACTGAGCAGGTGGTCTTTCCTTCCACCCAAACTTCTGTATGTGTGCTCAAAGTAGAATTTGCATTTCCCAATGGCCCTTCAGGAGTTGAATTTGTTGACCTTTTATCCATCTTCTTTGATACACCGGGATGTAGCTACAGGGAATATGCCAGTGGTTATGCTCAGCCAGTAGATCTAAATAAGTTGAGAAGGATTTATTGACAAAAAGATGAGAGTGTTTGCATTAGAGAATTGTTATTAAGGAGGGTGATCAGATTTCTAGAGATTAGTTAGGCCAGAGCTTTATAACCTGCATTTAAATTAGGAAAGTATTAAAGTTTACAATATTCAAAATCCAAAGTCGAAAAATGACTAGCATTTAAATAAAACAAAATAAATTGTTTTGGTTCTATTTTGATAATTGTAAGTACTGAAATATAGGATGCACTATAATATTTTTGGCATCTGGGTGACAAATAGTGGAATCAGTGGCTGCATAAATTCTAAATGTGGCTGGATTTTTAAAATGAATTTTGTTTACTTGGGTTTTTTTAGATTTATAGCCTATATACTCATTCTAAAGGCTGGGCATAACAATTTAAACACATAAAAATGACATTATATGGAATAAAAATTCCCCACATTAAAAATATGTCTACAAGTTCTCTGCTGACTTTCACTGTTTTGATGATGATGATGATTCATTATGATAATTTTATTACTTTACATATTTTAAGAAAACAATCTCAACCCACTAAAACATCAAATAAAACTATCTAGAATAAAACATTACAGAAGAAAGTAAAATATAAAGTATCCATTCAAAGCAACATAATTAACAAAAATGTTATCTTCAAGATTTCAAAATAAAAACATTACAAAGAAAGTCAACTACAGAATGCACATTTAATGCAGCAATGTTAGCAAAACAATAAAAAATAAACATTTGAAAAGAAAACATTACTAAAGGAAGTCAAATTTAAAATGCACATTTAAAGCAGCACAATTGGCAAGAGAATAAAGTATTATCATAAGCACAGAACATATTTGCTGCTGTTACTGCCAATCCTGTCTATGGTACTTCATGGCGGGCAGTGGTTATGAAAGCTCAGGCTCAATGACCTTGGTCTGCACCAAGAAACAGCCAAATTATTCCAAACAGAACACATAATTCTAATGATGGATTTTCCCTGGCATAGAATGAGAATGTCAGAATATTCCATCACTCAAAGATACATGCATTCTCTTCTTTGTCAAGACTGTTTGAGGCCTATGACAATATATGAGAGTAGCAGGATGTGCATAGCTTCTTGGAGCATAAGATGTTGGGCATGCAACCATTATGTGAATTCTCCTGCTATTGTCAAGATGCTGTCAGCAGCTCCTGGCTGGTTGCTCAGGAAAGTATAAAGACAGGGGAAAGTTTCTTACAGTCCCTTTTGAATTCAATCTTTACAGAGAGAGGCTTTAGAAACCAGCTTCTTGGATAATGGCGTTGTCTCGAGTGAATCTCCACCACCCCGTCTCTCCCACTTCCTCATTTGTCACTTCTACAGGTGCTGCTAAGTGCCCTCTGTCTTTAATAATAATAAAAAATAATAATAATTTTTTATTTATACCCCACCCTCCCCAGCCAGAGCCGGGCTCAGGGCAGCTAACACCAGTAAAATTACAATAAAAACATAATGGGGGGTGGGGGGACCAATTTAAAATACAGGTTAAAAATACAATTTAAAATGCAGCCTCATTTTAATAGTAGCCCATAGATCAAGACCATAAGGGGAGGGAAGACATAAGGGTCAGACTGAGTCCAAACCAAAGGCCAGGCGGAACAGCTCTGTCTTGCAGGCCATGCGGAAAGATGTCAAGTCCCGCAGGGCCCTAGTCTCTTGAAGCAGAGCATTCCACCAAGTCGGGGCCAGTACTGAAAAGGCTCTGACCCTAGTTGAGACCAATCTAACCACCTTGCGACTTGGAATCTCCAAAGTATTGTCATCTGTGGACCTTAAGGTCCTCCGCGGGGCATACCAGGAGAGGCGGTCCTGTAGGTACATGGGTCCTAAGCTCTTGCCCTCCTACTTTTAAGGCTCACCAAGATGGAGGGCCTGGAATGCTTTATAGTTACAACGTGTCAGCCAGCTGTTGCTCCAGCTCCTTCTGCTTCTCCTCTTCCATGATTTCCCAACTTTTCCCCTCATCTGCCTCTGAGCTGTGACCTCCCGCAAACCCCTGTTGTAAATCTATACTGTCTTCCTCTTCCTGCTCCCTGGAAGGGTCACGATGGGGAGGCGGTTTCCACCATTCCTTCTCTGCCCAGTCCCTGACAGCTATTTGCTAAATCTCTCACCACATAATCACAGGCTGGCCAATTAGGTCACCAAGGGCCCTGCCCCATCACATGGAGTTTAAAAGAGGAATTAAAACTTTACCCCAAAATAAAAACCACTCTGTCGTCTGTTTCCTGCCTACTCCCTAGTCTTTTGTACTGCTGCAACCATTTCTGCCAATCTCACATTCTCTGGCTAATCCTATTGGCTGAGCCAAAACAATCGCTATAGCCTCGAGGTGTCCCCCTCCCATCTCCAGGCAGAAAAATACTGTCACATAGCAACTGCTAGAGCAACCTGGTAGGGCTGCTGTTTTCTTAATCTTTATCTACGTCCTTAAAGGCAGAAGTTAGCAGACAACCCAAAAAGACACTCCCAGATAGCCTGGGCTTTTGACTCTGAAGCCTTGGCAATTTAGCAAGCCAAGTAGATTTTTTCTTCTGTTCTGAGCATGCCCAGATTTATTTCTGTACAAAGCAGCCTCCTGGACTGTAGAAAAAAAACATATTTTACTGAGAGCCTAGCCAGCAAGTGGTCAAAGCTGCTTCCTCCCTCCCTCCCTCCCTTTCTCCCTCGCTCTCCTTATTATTGATTTGACCAGGAAGGATATTTTGTGCTTGGTGGAAGATGAAGCAAAACTGCAAAGCATCAATGCACAATTTGTGGGTCTTTGTTTTGTTTCTTAGCTGTATTACTATTGTATCTGGATTGGAGCATTGGGTTGGATGTACCTATGCAGATGTCTCTGGCGTCTGGGGTGTTAGGGGAGGGGTAGTACCTCTGGCGGGGGATGAGTCCCTTCCCAGTCTGCCCTCTCTTGTCCCTCTGACCACTTCTGGCTGTCCCACCACCAATCCCCTGGCTCTGAGCCTTCTTACTCTGGGGGTTGCCTTGGGGGTGTTCCCCAGCTGGTGCCTCTCACAACATCCAGCTAATCCATGACAATAGGTCTGGAAACCTTTCAAAATTTGCCATGACTCTGACAAACCATTTGAACAACCATACTGGTCTAGGTGTCTCTTCATTGACCTCAAGTTTCAGGAACAAATTAAATACAATCACACAATCACAATCAAAAACACAATCCATCTATCTACAGTAGATAATAAAGTAACAAGCATCCTTTTCTTCTTTTGATAACTTGCTTCCCTGTGGTCTTATCAAATTTTAATCAAAGTCTGGTAAAATCATTTATAATTTCCCATTTACAAGTGACGATATAACACAATAAAGCACATTAGCAGCTCGCAGACATTAGCAAATCCTTAAGGACAATGTATCAGTGCCAAAAGTAAATGCAATAATGCAACCAAAAGCCAGTAATATATTGAGAAAATCAGCAGTAGGGTAATAAAGTTTTGTGCTTTCTAATGACATTGTAATGTGCGTGTGCCAGAACAGCAGCATTCCTGTGATGTTTTGACCTTTCATGCCTACCAACTCTTTTATCTCACCAAATTCTACAATTCAGGTGCAGCAGTCAGACATACCGGTATTTGATGAAGCTGTGTTTATACAATCCGTATGATACATTGAGTGCAATTCAACGTCATAATCTTCCAGTTGTGCCATCCGTACAAGCACTGAAGGTTGTCATTGTGATAAGAATTTTAAGGTCTTAGATATATATTAAATGTTCATAAATGTACCAACCAAGCAGGTACATAGATCAGCAGAGGAAGACCGACCTGAAACCATTTTTGATTCCCAGACTGACCAAATGTTTTCTCTGCAATGTCAAAGGAAAATGGAAAAGCCTTCCCATTGTCTTTTCCTTCAGAAATCCTGTCTTAAGGGCACATTTAAGATATAAATAGGGCATGAGCCTGTGACCTGGCTCAGGAACTAAGTATTTATCAGTACAAAAGACTGGCCAGGCTCCCCAGGGTATCCAGTCAAGTAAGCATTAACAGGTAACTTGCCAGACAGGAGATAAACAATGACAGGAGACAAACAACGCACTCAGATTTCTGCTGTAGACCACCCTTTCTGTGATGCAGGTATGATGTTTCTGGAGGTGGTCTTGAACTCCAGGGCGGGCAATTTAAAATGTCTATATAAGGGCGGACACACCTGGGTTCTAGGTCCTCCTCCTTTCCTGCGTGTGAGGGGAGCACCCTGTTGCAACAGATCAATAAAGATCAGGCTTACTAGCTGCTTTGCTCCTCAATATTCTCTGGTTGGCCTCTGTTTATTTTCTCTTACAAATAGGGAACCTACGTAAGGACTCTATGGGCTTTTGGATACACCATAAAGTAAAAGGGCAGTTTTTTGTTTACAACATCAGATTGAACGATCCCCCAGCTCTTCTCCCTGTGCATTGTTCTAAAGGGTCTCCCGACGCCCTCCTCAAGCCAGTTTGCAGGGTATGTGCACCCAGAACTAGTGTTAATGGAACCAGCCTAAATTCCGACACTTGGAGAGAGTTTTCTGTAATAGCCCATTATTTGGAGATTCCAAAACAAAAGTGCACTGTGTGGAAGGAATAAATGGCAATGTGCTGGGGAAACAGCTTTCCCAATCTGGTCCTTTAGCACTTAGAAAATGACATTATTGTTTATATTTCTTTCGACAATTTCAGAGCTGGTGGAAACTCAGAGAGCTGGTAACCTCCTCCCCTCAGTCAGTTAGCTAGCCTATGAATAACTTTTACCGTCATGCAAACGAGTGACCCATTTCATTGGATTTTGCAAAGTGAAACACCCACTCTGAAGGGGGAGGGAATGGGTTTCTGTGCAGCCGGTCTGAAATGGGACCCAAAATCCTCATTTTCCCTTCTCCAAGGGAGCCTTTCTAAAATGCTTTAACTTGAGCTCTTGAGCCAAAATCCAGCTGCATAAACAAGCATTCAAAGCTCTCTCCTTTATCAGTCCATGACGCCTAATGAATGGCCTTGTCCATTCCAAAGTGGAGCAGGGATGACACACCTGGGTCTTATCTTACTTCCTGACCACAATGACACACAGACCTTGTCCGGGAACGGTGCCAGGAGTGTTCTTAGAGTTGGTGACCTCCTGCCCCAAGATAAGAGTATAGGAGCAGGAACACCCTTTTATGGTCAAGAGTACAGGAAGAGGAAAACCCTTTTATGGTTAAGAGTACCGGAGCAGGAACATATGTGATGTCAACATGCGTGTATAAGCTGACGTGGCTGGATTCCTGGGAAAGGGGTGGGAGAGGGTGCCTGGAGGATATATATACTGCATGAAATTTCTCATTTCTTTGGACTTGCTGTGAACTGACCATGCAAGTGCCTTCTGCTACCCGGAGAGCAGAATAAACTCTTTCTCTGAATCAACCTCGGTGTCATTTGACTCCTTCCTCCCTGTTCTGGGAGCAACGCTCACCCTACCATCGGTAAAGTCTAATAAGGCTACAACTCTACTACAGAAACAGGACTCATCTGGGGTTTTTTTTAGTCAATGTGAATTGAAACAATTCACACTGCATGGTATATCTGCAAGAGAACACTATGTGTGTGTCAAATAAAATTAAAGAATGGTTGGAAAATGTAGTTGAATGGGCTGTTTTTTTGTTTGTTATGATTTAAAAAACAATAAAAATTATGCAGGAAAAAAAATGAATGGTCTGTTTACACACACAAACACTTCACACATGCTAAACCTAGGCACAACTCACAACTTACAGCGACTGCATTGTGAATTTGTGGCAGTCAGTTATCTTGTGCCAGCCCAGACGATTGGTCCATTTAGCCTGTATTGTCTACTCTGATTGGCAGTATCTTTCCAGGTTATCGGACATATATCTTTTGCATCATCCACTCCTGATCCTCTTTGACTAGAGATATCAGGGATTGAGCCTCCATGTAAAGGAGATGGCCCTTTCCCAAATGCTTCATTACTCGTGAGAAAATGTGCTGTGAAAGAATATTGCTCTCAAGTAGGGCAGAAATAGTTAATCCCAATGCAGAAGTGGCAATTTATCACAGATTCCTGTGGGATGTTTGAAGGGATTGCTGTTATCTTCGAGAATTAACTAAATCAGACTTAATACATCTTCTAGGCAATTGGGATATGCAAATCTTCAGCGGCAGGAACACTTCACATGACAGTTATTATGTGAAATCAGCATCGCGAAGTATATCAGTGTTACATGGTGTGTGTTCATTTTGGCTGCCTTCTTTATAGACCAAATCGAAAACAGAGGAGAGGGTCCACAAAATATATGAAAGCAACTGACAAAATGACAGGAACACCCCAAAAAGGGGTCTACAGCTGCCATCTGTGAGAAATTATCCATTTGTTCTGATGGAGCATAAAAAAGGATGCAAGCCAGGAGATCTTGTCATAACAATTTGAAGTGTCTGGAGAAATTGTTGCCATTGTTGCACGCCATCGGCCACCTTAAACATATATATGTTTATTTCACAGGTAGTTCTGTCATGCTATTCATAAGTCATTTGTATGCATGGTTTTCATTGTTTTGGAAGGTCCCTGTCATTTTGCCTGTTGCTTCTTCATACTCCTCCACAAAGTTTGCAGTAAGCTTATATTTCCTCCATCTCTAGCTCAGAATCTCCCGTCATTTTTTAAAAAAAAAATAGCAGAATTTCATGCAGTAGTGATACACATTATGCAGCATTGCACTTGTCTGTACTTTAGTCTGATGCCAGAGCTTCACGCAAATAAACTCAATGCAAAACTAATAATACAGTAGTACCTCGGTTAAGAATTTACGTATTTTTTGCTCTATAAGACTCACTTTTTCCCTCCTAAAAAGTAAGGGGAAATGTGTGTGCGTCTTACGGAGCGAATGCAGGCTGCGCAGCTATCCCAGAAGCCAGAACAGCAAGAGGGATTGCTGCTTTCACTGCGCAGCGATCCCTCTTACTGTTCTGGCTTCTGAGATTCAGAATATTTTTTTTGTTTTCCTCCTCCAAAAACTAGGTGCATCTTGTGGTCTGGTGCGTCTTATAGAGCGAAAAATACGGTAATTCGTTCTGGAGGTCCGTTCTTAACCTGAAACTGTTCTTAACCTGAGATACCACTTTAGCTAATGGGGCCTCCCGCTGCCGCTGCGCTGCCACCGCCGCCACGTGATTTCTGTTCTTATCCTGCAGCAAAGTTCTTAACCCAAGGTAATATTTCTGTGTTAGTGGAGTCTGTAACCTGAAGCGTACATAGGCGCCGACTCCATGGGGCCTGAGGGGGCCCGAGCCCCCTCAAAAATTTGTTTGGGGGGGCTCTGCCCCCCCAATAATTTAAGAAAATTATTACCGTAAATTTCGCTCTATAACACGCAGATTTTTTCTCCTAAAAAGTAAAGGGAAATGTCTGTGCGTGTTATTGAGCGAATGTGTGGTCCCTGGAGCTAACTCGCCGGAGCGCAGGGGCAAAAATAGGCAAAAATCAGGCAAAAATAAGATCGGGCGGTCGGGCGGAGGGAAGGCGGAAGCTGCTGCTTTCCTGCATTCTGCCTCAGGGTCTTACTGCCCACCTGCTTCTGTTGCTGCGTTTGCTCAAACTCAACAAAGAGCAGGGAATCCCCTGCCCTCCTGGCAAGCAGAGGGTTAAGGAAAGGATCGAGTCCTTCCTTCTAATTCTTTCCTAGTCACACTGTGTGCAGGCTCCAGCCCACCTCCTCCTCCTCCTCTCCGTGCTCTAGGGACTCGCAGGCAGCCGATAAACATGCAGGTGGGAGAGAGAGAGAGAGGGCTGGCTTGGGGGGGGGACTTTTTGCCTTCCTTTCCTCCCCCCCACCCCGTTAAACTCCTCCCCTGCATTCTTAGCCAGCTGCTTCTCCGCACACCCCTCTTGTGCTTCTTGTCCCTTCTGTGTTTTTCCTTCCCTCCCCATTTAAAACGTGGTGACAAAGCACGGATCCACATGGATCCTCAGGATTTTTGCATTGGGTCACCCCAAATTCACCATCAGATCACATAGCATGTCCATGGCTACATCTTGCACCAAAAAAATCACGCACCCACTGTTGCCTAGGGTCACAGTGGTGCAAAAACGTGGTTACAAAGCATGGATCCACATGGATCCTCAGGATTTTTGCATTGGGCTACTCCAAACTCACTGTCAGATATTAAAAATCTTTATAAAATAGAGAATTAAATACATACAGAATGTTAAATTTTCAGTTTCGAAATATTAGTACTAGTTTAGTACTGTATTTCTATATTACTATAGTACTGTATTAGTTATTTTCAAATACTTAAATATTTTTAGGGTATAAGACCCAATTAAAGCCCGTTATTTACATACAGTATTACAGTATTTACATACAGTATTAGGCATACTGTATTAACTTTATTAACTGTATTAAAGCATTAACTTTGAGATATTATTTTTATTTAATGAACCCTCAGCCTTATTCAAAGTAAGCTTAAATTAGCTATTTCACTTATTAATCAAAGTGCTATTACTGTGCGACAGCAATATTTTATGTTTTATACTTTTAATGATAGTTTAGGATTTATTTAAATATCATTTCAGTCTTTTCAGAGCTATATATTCACTGCTCTGTAATAGTCTATAAGCATAATTGTTACTGTAAATTAAATTAGCTTTTTACGAAAATACCGTGCGTGTTTATGTTTTGTTTCTTTTTTCAAAGCCAAAAAGTGTTTCAGGCTTGTCGAGTTTCCCGGAGTGTGGAGTTATAGAGAGTCGAGTTTTCGGGGTTCTAATGTTGATCATATGACTCTAAAATACTTTTAAAAAACTTTAAAACTCACTAATTTTCATCTAAAATTTAGAAAACTTCCCGGGGCAGGAGCCCGGTATGGGCCCCCCCAATATTTTTTATAAGTCGGCGCCCCTGGAAGCGTATGTAACCTGAAGCGTATGTAACCCAAGGTACCACTGTATTTTAAATTGGTTCCCTCCCCACTATTATGTTTTTATTGTAATTTTACTGGTGTTATCCACCCTGAGCCCGGCTCTGGCCGGGGAGGGTGGGGTATAAATAAAAATTTATTATTATTATTTATTATTATTATTAAAGACAGAGGGCACTTAGCAGCTCCTGCAGAAGTGACAAATGAGGAAGTGGGAGAGACGGGATGGTGGAGATTCACTCGGGACAACGCCATTATCCAAGAGGCTGTGTTAGCGGAGTCTGTAACCTGAAGCGTCTGTAACCCGAGGTACCACTGTACTGATAATTGCAAGGGCTTATTCGATTGGTCCAGTTCTCCTCTTCTTCTTTTCCAGTGCCATTGTGTAGTCCCAAGTTGTGTGACCTGCAAAACTCCTAGGTGGGGCTGGATGGGGAGGGGGGAAGGGAACCTGAACTAAAACCAAAGAATAAAGATTGTTAGAAATGTTTGGATCCATACTGGTATTCAGACACGCTGTGTTCCACCCAACATTGTGGGTGCCCAGCGCACACATGTGACAAGACACATCGCCACTACAAAGGGAGGGCACAATGGCCAGGCACCTGCAGTAAAAATTGTGTGGGTGCCTTGGCACCCATGCCCCCACCCCACCCCAAGATGGTGCCTATGATGGTTTTTAATGGGTCTGTTATTGTCCCATAAACACTTGTTGCATATTTAAAGTTTCATTGCATCATGGGACCAGCAATGATCATAATGGAATGGAAGTTCTACTAAAGTGTGTGTCTTAAGTGCAGTTTCTCACAAAAGTGCCCAGTCTTAGGATGCACCTCTTGAATCATGGGTAGCTGCGATCTTTTATGATAGCAGCCCTTTTTTGCCACCAGAGTGGCTTTGAATGATGCTGTTGCTGAGCAGTCTTGGAGAAATCAAGCAGAGGGACTTGAAATAAGAGCGTGTGTTTTGCCGCCGCCGCCACCACAAACAACCAAAAAGAGAAAGAAAATAACTTTTTGAAGCAAACACCACCACCCTCTGTTTTGCTACCCACTAAAAACTTGGAGAAAAGACTCTCTGTGTAAAATGAGGCTGTAAGCTTATGGAGTCTCAGCCCTACTAGGTGACGGTAGAGATGCTCGCCTGGAATAATGATTGAATAAACCAAATGGGTGCTGTTGTTTTTGAAGAGGGTGATAAATCCACTAGTGGGGCTCCTATTTGTTGATCAGAACTTTCGCCCTCTTAGCTGCCTAATCTGAATCCCCCATGTTTCTCTAATTTACTGTGACATTTAAGTGCTATTTCACTCTTATGACCTTTGCAGCAAAGTACGACCTAGCAAAACATTGTAATAGATCTATGGTGCTAAATGTCCAGGCTTAGGAAATATTAGGATTTAATTAGAACTTGTATGTTATAAGACAGTCTCAATGTGGATTAGAAGGGGCAAATGTGATGGGTTTGAGGTGTTTAATTAGCGTTTATGTGTAAAGACTGTGTATCAGACCTGAGAATGTAATCAAGATCCCCGTGTTTTGGAATATGTGTGTGGACATACTTCTGAGCATCAGCAAATAGCATGTGAAGAGTTAATTAACCTAGGTAAACATCCTAAGTGTTTAATCCTAGTCAATCAACAAGTGTTCATCAAGTCAGACAAACTTCTTTGTTAGATGCCGACTTGCGGATTAACAGTTAGTATGTCAAAGCAGTGAAATAACTGGGTATTTGAATGCAAATGAATAAAGGGGACTTGGTTTTTAGGAACAGCAGAATTAGGGAACATGGTACTAGGAAGCTGAGAAGCAGCCATGCTTGTACGCACCCTGGAGACCAAGATAGGCTGCAGAACAAAAAGGATGCTGGTGATACTGCCATAAAGAAAAGCTGGCACATTTTGGGATGGTGTTGCTATGCACCCCTCCACTGAAGACTGAAGGCTGTATATATGTGTAAAATAAACATATATCATTCAGATACTAGCCTCCATTGTGCCTTATTTCCACAAAGGAACACAGACCCTGGCGGAGGGCCAAGACCCCTGGAATTTCATGCTCTGCTAGGCAGAAATTTGGGTGGCTTGTAACTACACCCTTGTGCAAATTAATTGAAACAAACAATGCCGTTTATTGTACAAAACCCATATATACATGTACAAAACTCACATATACGTACATTAGTAACGGATATGTTCTCTGCTATTTTTAAGCAGCATTTGAACATGGTTTGGCATGCAGTCTACTAGTTTCAAACAGTTACTGTTGATTTTCGGATCCCTGTACCACACTTGAATCAGCATCTGAATGAGCTTCTCCATAGTCGTACAGTCTACAGCACGGAGGCGACTTTTGCATACCGCCCACAAATTCTCAATGGGATTTACATCCAGGGAATTCCATGGCCAATCAAGTACCTGTATTTGCTGTTCTGTCATGAATTTCTTCACCACTTTTGATGTGTGACAGGGGGCTAGGTCCTGCTGCAATATCCCAGTACTGCCAGGACACTTCTTTTCCAGCTGTGGAATAACTCTCTTTTGTAGAACCTCAATATATTTGTGGTGAGCACATCATTCCTTCTATAGGCCGACACCACAATGATCAACTGACTTTTCGTGTTCGTTTTGAGTACAGGATTATGAGTAAGACAGAAAACATGTTTTGTTTCAATTAATTTGCACAAGGGTGTATATACAGGAGTACTGTTTTAAAATGTGTTTGGGTTAAACCCCAGCTAACCTTCCTAAGGGTAGAACTTGTAAGCCAGGACCACAAAGAATTTGCTGCTCTGGTCTGACAGCTGCAGCAATGATAAGGTGGATCGATAGCTTGGAGGTGACACTTCCAAACACAAAGATCTGGAATGTTACTATTGTAGAGCAAGCTGTGAAGCCTTTAGTCAGTCTCCCAAAAATGGTCAAGAGCAGTCCAAATGAATGGAATGATCCACCTGTTCCTCTATATACAGAATAATTTGCGCCAAGAATAAGGATACAAAATTGACAGGGTTTTTTTTTGTAAATCAGTAGTTGTTAACAGCAACTCTTGGAGGTCATTTCAGTGTCAGATGTGTTTGTTCTAGATCGGAGGAGTCAATGGCATACCCTCTAGCTACTGTTGGACTCCAACTTGCATCAGCCTCTGCCTGCATAGCCAATGGGTAGGGATTATGGGAGTTTGTTGTCTACCCACGTTCTAAATGTTAATCAGAAGCTAAAGCAAGCTAAAAGACAGAAACATAAATCCTGGTAGAATCAGATTTTTTGACACATTCCAGGATGTGATCCTCACATAAACAACAGCAGGCTTCTTATCTCTGATTTCCAGAATTGGGTGTGGGAAAAGGGCTAATCTTCACACTCACAATATTTTGTCATTGACCCAATACATCCTGCTCAGGGTATGGAGCCAGAACACTCTGAAACTCCTTATCTGTGTCAACAGAGATATCCTAGAAATCTTAGATTTGCAGGGCAGGGGAAATACAAGTTCAGTTTATGTCTGAGGAAAACAGAGGACCAGCTTTCACTTCCCTCTCTGCAGTAATAGCCATGGTTTTTAGTGAAGCCATACTGACTTCAAGCAGCAGCAAACAGGGCCACTTGCCTCAGATCACGAGCCCAGGGGAATTCACCATGCCAACCTCCAGATGTTGTTGGACTCCTATTCCCACCATCCCTTACTATTGGCCATGCTGGCTATACTGGATGGAAGTTGTAGTCCAGCCCAATCTAGCCCAATAATGGCAGCTGCTCTCCAGCATTCTAGATAGGTGTCTTCTATCAATCACCTGCTCTCAGAGACCATTTTCTAAACTAGATGTGCCAAGCATTGGATCTGGGACCATCTCTGTTACCAAGCTATGGTCTTTCCTCCTCCTAGCTGTGTTTGTGCCAAACAACACAGAGAACTCAGCACAGTCCTCCATGAGCTCAGAAATTCACCACAATTAACCATACATGTGTATTTCACATGCATTGTGATTCCACAGTGTCATTGTAGCTCAGAAAAAATAACCAGGAATACTGTCAGTGCAAAAAACCTTAAGGGCACGACCCCTGCCCAAATATAGTGTTTTCAAGTCCCATGGTTATCAATGGGAATTAATAACTTTCCCATTTTTCAACTGGACTTGAAAAATGTTAAACTTTGGGAAGATTGTGCATGCTACAGATTTTGGTAAAGACTGAATGCATTCTCCGTATTTGAATTTTGTATTAATATTCAATACATGTAGCAAAAAAACAGCGTATTCTGAGATTAGGGAGTCAATAAGGTATTTTTAGCACCATCAACATCTCGTGCAGTTTGATACCTCCCAGGACAGATGGGTTTTTCTACAGCACATTGTCAAATGTTTGCCCAGCCAAGATGAGTTTTGTTCCAATTCCTTTCCCACCTTCTGTTGAAATATGTTTCACATGCCAAGCAAACATATAATAAAATTATAATTTAACTGTGTAGCTGTTTGAAGCCTTCGCACACTAAATAATTTTTTCTCTGATTAAATTTAAGGTCACTTGCACATCTTTGAGGAGATCTGGAAAACTTTAAGAATCTCTCACTGATCTGAAATTAATTCACTTCCATCGTTCTCAATGGAACATTCTGAGTATGAGCCAAATTGTTTCATGTGAGATTTGTGCAATTATCTTGATGCCCAGATAAGGGTGTAGCTGGGCTACCAGCCGAGGCTGATAGAAGGCACCGTGTGCCACTGAGGCCACCAGAGCCTCAAGCAACAACAGCGGATCCAGAAGTACCCCCAAGCTACATACCCACTCCTTCAGATGGAGCGTAACGCCATCAAGAGCAGTCATCCTCCCATCCATCTGATCTAGTGAATCACCCACTAACATAGTCTTATCTGGATGAACTTTGGTTTATTGTCTCTCATCCAGTCCATTACCGAGACAAGACAACGGTCCAGCACATCCAATCCTACACCTGCAGATGTAAAGGAGAACACATAGAGCATAATGCTGACAACATACTCCTAATCTCCAGATGATTCCACTCCGCGGTTTCATGTGCATGCTAAACTGCATGAGGGATAAAATCAACCTCTGAGGAATCGTGCATTGAAGGCTCCATGGGGCTGAATAGCACTCCCCAGCATTCCCTCTGGAAATAACCATCCAAGTAGGACTGCAGCCACCACAAAGTAGTGTCACTCACCCCTAACTCCAACAGCTGCTCCAGAAAGATACCATGGTCGATGGTATCGAGGAGAATTAAGAGGCACACATTTCCCCTGTCTGTCTCCCTCCCTACATAGGTCATTATACAGGATGAACAAAGCAGTTTCTGTGCCAAAACTGGACCTAAACCCCAAATGAAATAGATCAAGATATACGTTCAGCAACAAACATGTTTACAAGGCTGTATGATTCAGGTACTATGATTAAGGAGTCATAATGGGTTGCAGCTTACTACTCAGTGTATACTTAGTGGTGCTATAGACTTGGGGTAAACCCTAGAAATTAATAAATGCCAGGGTTTTGATTAATTGGGGAATGGATCAAACCATAAGCTCCAGGGCTGTGCCAGACAAGGAGTTCCTGGGCTGCCTTATGCAAACCAGCCTGACTGGCTGAGGGGAAGAGCAGACCTGTTAACATTACAATAGGGTCGTCAACAAGACAAGGGAACGTCTTGCCCCATCTGGGACCAGAGACTGGAAATTTGGAAGGTTGCCAGGGTAACTGCTCTGGGGGGAGGGCAAGGTGCTTTGGGGGGAAAAGGATGAGATCCATCTTGGGGGGGGGAGAAGGAAAGGTTGTCTGCAATGCTTTGGGTCATGTTGTAAGATCTGGACTCCCTCCATGCAGACTGATGGTGTAAAAAGGAGAATAAACCTGTCGGGGAACTGCCATCAGACCCGGAGGGAGAGAGCGGACTCCGGAGGGGTTCCAGAGAGTGTCCCGGGATGGGGAGAGGCAGCCCACCTTCTGGGGAAGAGAATCAGCGTAGCACCAGTGGAGAAGGGGGGCAGATGGGGGAATCGGCAAGGCGGTCCCATGACTCCTTGCCAGGGACCAGCGGGGAGAGTAAGGGTCCTCCGCTGCCTACACCCTCCTTGCGCAGAAGGCTTCCGCACAGGGAGAGTAGGAGGAGACTAGGCGTCAAAGAGCTTCTTTGCTGGAAGAAGTTCAAGAAACGCCCACTCACGGCTTCTGCCAGCGATTGAGACAGTCACGGGTGAGTGGCTGTCCGGACAGAAAAGGTTCACTCAGGCAACCCAGCCAGGTGTTGCACCGGTTTACGCACGAGCAACCCCTAGAACCATTACAAAGCCCTATTTCTTAAAGCACGACAGTCTCTGCCACGTCTTCCATTCTCCAAAGGGACACAGACCCTGTGTGTGTGCCTGTGGCCCCGTGCACTCTGGGCCACACTGCTTGGCGGAGAGAGGGGAGGGCACAAGGTTTTGTATGTAGCAAACCTGGGTTGCCTCTATAGCCCTCAAATTGTTTTGAGTACTTTTAGAACCTGGGTTGGTCAGTATGGTGTAGTGGTTAAGAGCGGTAGACTCGTAATCTGGTGAACCGGGTTCGCATTCCCGCTCCTCTACATGCAGCTGCTGGGTGACCTTGGGCTAGTCACACTTCTCTGAAGTCTCTCTCACTCACCTCACAGAGCATTTGTTGTGGGGGAGGAAGGGAAAGGAGATTGTTAGCCACTTTGAGACTCCTTAGGGTAATGATAAAGCAGAATATCAAATCCAAACTCTTCTTCTTCTTCTTTCACTTTTTAATTTATATATTTGCAAAGACATTGTCTGCCTGTTGTGCATTCTCTAATCTGAAAGACGCTGCTCTCACCTAAAGCAACCTTGTTCATTTTGCCATGTTGGAAAGGGGCAGTGGATGAACCCACTTGTAATTTTTCCCTTGAAAGGGAACAAAAACCCTTAACTGAGCTCTGTCTGACATCCTGCTATTTTTGTGATGATGATTGTGTTGGGATACTCCCAGGGAGACATCAGCCATCAAGGCCTCACGTCGATTCCGGACGATCCATCGATCTCCCGTAGACACACAGTATCATTCAATTAGCGACACGAGCTCCAGAAATAGCTTGCCACCTTCCAGAGCTGATGCACGCTCTATCAGCAGAATCTGCACAGCGAAAGATGCACACAGGAGAGCATATTTACAAGTTTATTCAGCGTTGGTCAGAACAAAGAAAACATGACTGCCTGCTTCAGTGTCTCAGGCACAGAGAGAGAAATGAAAGCAATAGACAAAATATAAACTTCCTGTGAACAGGAAATACGCAGACTCACAAAGCCTGCTCCCTTTTAAGGTGGAACGGAAATATCCTAACAGATTGTGTCTTCCACTTACTAAAATCTTTGCCTCACTGATGAAATCCACCCCTGTCCTGCCAATTAAAACTGTGGGTGATGCTTCAAGTAAATTTGAATTTTAATGCATAGGTGTTGTTGTTTTTTCATTTAATTAAGAATCAGAGAATAGAAAAGCCATGGGAAAAAGCACTGCAAGTTGGTATTTAAACATAAGCTTAATACATGCTTGTTTATAGCAATTTTCCATCAGCTTTTAACAAAGAGAACAAAAGGAGAAGGTAAATCACAGAGTGAAACAAGTGGATTTCTCAACCAGAAATTCTACTGGTGCTTGCTGATTTAAACTATGGAAAATAATTGGCTATAATCAATGTCACATATCCTTTATTGTTATAATAATAATAATAATAATAAATTTTATTTATATCCCGCCCTCCCCAGCCGAAGCCGGGCTCAGGGCGGCTAACAACACTAAAACAATACAACATTATAAAACATTATAAAAATGAGTTAAAAACAAAATTAATGGCAACCATAATTTACAAATTATGTTATAAATTATGGCAAGGTGGTGTTGTGGGGGACAGCCAAAGATCTAAATATAAACAATCACACTACAAACATGGCAAAAATCACAATCTGTATGCTGAGTGGCATTTGCAATCATATGCACCTTTTCTTGGGAGTACGCCCATTGAACTCAGTGGGTCTTACTTCTAAGTAGACATGCAAAGGGTTACAGTGTAAACTATCTTTTGAGGAAGCTGTTGATTTTTTGTCGCAGACCTTTTGGAGGAATCCTGAAGCAGCTTAGCTTTTCCTTGTCATATCCTTCATAAAATATGGTCTTTGCTCTCTCAATTATATACTTGCCTGTGTATTGAGAATGATTCTGCTGCATCTCTCTGTGTTTTTAAGTATCTGATTTCCATCTTCTTAGCAGCTGAATTAATCTGGTAAGATATCTGAGAACATATGTATTTGTTACTAAATAAGCACATTTGTACCATTTCCCTTTCCTCATAACTCTGGCTCATGTTTTAAAGGTTAATTATAGCTTACATTGGTGGGGGAACATTTACTCAGCACTAAAGGCTACACCAAAAATGATGATTATGAGCAAAAGTGCTAAAAATAATCTCTTTTATTTCCATGAAGTTAGTATTATTTGCACGGATATCAGCATCGGTAAAACTGCATCTTTCATTGGAACCAACCACTATTGACTATGCAACAGGCAAGTGACACAGATCTTTCGCAGGCTGAATGTTCAGTTTAAAAGGGGGTGGTGGTGAGAAAATATATATTTATTTCTGAGTGATTTCCCACCCAACCAACCTGAGCATTGCCAGAGCCAAGCAAGTTTAAGAGAAGGAAGCAAAAGTGAGTCATCGGTGTCCTTTAACTTCCTTTCCCTTTCGCCCAGGTTTCTAAAGGCCTGAGCAAAAAGGTGTGACTTAATCCATTGATGGAAGATGTTCAGCAGAAAGGCCAGGTGCACAATGAAGAAGAGGGAGTTCCATAACCTGAAGGCTACAACCAAAGATGTTTTCTTTCACTTTCTCAGCCTGTGACTCTCAGCAATAGCTGGAAGACTCCCCCTACGGACTTTTAGCAACTGAGCAGGCCTATGGCTGAAGGATGCCTCAGTTCCTCTCATCTTTGGCCTATGTAACTGCCATTGTAAAAACTGGAGGAAAGAACACACTCCTGGATCAATTTCGTGACGGAGTGTTAGGTAAGGACAAGCTCTGTGTCAGTCTTGCTATGCATCCTGGTTCAAGTAGCATCCTAAACAGTGAAGAGACAAAGGCAGGACTTGGGAGTCTGAATGGTGGTGCAAGGCTGTGCCAGTGTGGTGTAGTAGTTAAGAGCGGTAGACTCATAATCTGGTGAACCGGGTTCGCGTCTCCGCTCCTCCACATGCAGCTGCTGGGTGACCTTGGACTAGTCACACTTCTTTGAAGTCTCTCAGCCCCACTCACCTCACAGAGTATTTGTTGTGGGGGAGGAATGTGAGCCGCTTTGAGACTCCTTCAGGTAGTGATAAAGCGGGATATCAAATCCAAACTCTTCTTCTTCTTCTTTCTTAACTCTAATTAGGGGGGGAGGCATATTTGAGATCTGCTTCAAGTAACAAAATCTCTTGGACTAGCAAGTACCAGTGTTGCAGATTATATACAGTCCATTCATAAATCGGACAGCCATGTGGAATTATGTGTTCAGCAGCATATGCTGACAAAGGCCTGGTAATATTAACACTGGTTGCCACCTAAGACAAATAATAAATGTTGGAAATGTAAGGGAAAAGAAGGAACATTTTATCATATGTGGTAGGAATGTAAGAAATTAAAAAATTCTGGGAAATGATATATAATGAGATGAAAAAGATGTTGAAATATACATTTCTAAAAAAACCAGAAGCATTTTTACTTGGCATTATAGGTGAGGATATTAATAGCCAGGATGTAGAATTGTTTTTATATGCAACAACAGCGGCAAGAGTATTGTTGGCTCAGAAATGGAAGCAAGAAGAAATACTGATGAAAGAAGAATGGCAGACAAAATTAATGGACTATGCAGAATTGGATAAAATGACAGGAAGGATTCGAAACCTGCGGGACCAGAGATTTACAGAAGATTGGAAGAAATATATGAATTATTTGAAGAGCAACTGTAATCAACAAATTACGCTAGTAGGACTACAAGAAGTTTTGTAAGGAGAAATATATGAAATATTGCAAAGAAGAGAGATATTAGTTAAGAGATTTAAATGTAATAGTGAAAATAAGAAATGTAAATTAAGTGAATAGATTGGAAAATTTTCAGATGTGATTGACGCAAGTCAAAAAAACTGTATAAAATATTAAAGTACATTTAATTATTGTTGAAAATGATATGTTGAAAAACTAATATATATATATATATATATATATATATATATCACTGGTTGCCACCTGATACTCAAGATGTCAAAGAGCAAAGGTTTAGCTTCCAGGCAGGTTTTGCACTCCACTGACACCCAGTCACTTTGGGTGGCAAGCAATATTCCTGTTCCATTGCCTTAGATCACCCACAGCATCTGAGAATTTGAAAGACAATATAGAACAGAAACTTGGCACTGTTTAATGCCTCCGGTGTGTTATGGTTGTCCCATGCCTCTACTAGCATATGGGAGCGGGTGGCGCTGCGGTCTAAACCACTGAGCCTCTTGGGCTTGCCCCTCAGAAGGTCGGCGGTTCGAATCCCCGTGACGGGATGAGCTCCCATTGCTCTGTCCCAGCTCCTGCCAACCTAGCAATTCAAAAGCACACCAGTGCAAGTAGATAAATAGGTACCACTGCGGCGGGAAGGTAAATGGGATTTCCATGTGCTCTGGCACTTGTCACAGTGTCCCATTGCGCCAGAAGCAGTTTAGTCATGCTGGCTGCATGACCCGGAAAGCTGTCTGAAATATACTCGGAGTCGAGTGTGAATTTCATGCTCTTTATTCAGCTTATAGCAGCAATGAATGAAACTTTCCCCAAAACATCTAGCTATATATACATTATTTACACAATGGGGCCCGCATGATTGGCTAATTCTGGGCTGCTCCTGTTGGCCAATCAGGTTGCAGATTCACCTCCTCAAGAAGCTTGATTGGCTGCTCCTGCAGGCCAATCAGATTGCTGACTCACTTCACCTGGAGCTGGATTGGGTGGCTCCTACGGACCAATCAGACTGCTGCATTCTATATCCTATTGTTCTAGGATTCAGCTCAGTACATAACACTGTCTGTGGACAAACGCTGGCTCTCTCAGCCTGAAAAGCAAGATGAGCGCCACAAACCCATAGTTGCCTTTGACTGGATTTAACTGTTCAGGGGTCCTTTACCTTTACTTTTTCTTCTTACCAGCATATGCAAAGATAATTATGTAATTATCTGTGAGTACATATGCCTGCAATTAATCCCATATTGCTGTATGTGTTGAGTGGGAGCCTGAATAAAGGCATCAATGAAGTTTAAATCTGGATGAAATGAAGTATTTATGTGAAACATTCAGTTTTCATTGGCAAGATAAAATCGCAAATGACACAGAAGGATGTTTGATGCTTTTTATGATCCAATCATACAAGAGGAAGGGTGGAGGGATTGGGGAGAAATTTGATTCAGGCAAATTTACATAATTCACATCTTCTGAACCAATATGTGAATCGAAAGACGATCTTGAAGCCAACCTTCAAAATCTGCAGTTCTCCAAATTTTGCTGTACAGTTCTCCAGTTATCAAGCATGTACTAGGGTAAAGTATGCTTAGAAGTGCATATATTAGTGAAAACAACATGCCGAAACACATTATATTAGGGGAAATCACTCTGCAAAAAAATGTGCATATTGGGGGAAATTGTACATATGTGTATATGTGGCCTTTTCAAGGTATGTTTATATAGGGGGGGTTGTTTGCTTATTTGGATGGTGCGATTCACTTTGGGTTGACTTGGGCAAGATAATGAAATAATTAAATAAATTAACAACAACTGTATTAGGAGAAATGTTCACTAAAGTGCTAATGAATTTTCAGGAGGACCGTTAAAAAAATAAAAAAATAAAAATCCCAAGCTGATTTGGAAATGTAGAGAACAGAAGTGAATTTAAGATGAGAAAAATGAGAAACTAAAGAATTTAAATGGTCAACTTTGCCCATCCCTAATGAAGAGGAGCCTGACATTAGCAACAGAAGAACAGTGAATGGGAATCTTACGTTGCTCACATGGTGAGTGACAATGACAAACTGGTAAAACAGAAATGGATGAGTAAACATGCACAGAACTGGAAGCAACAAGAGGTTACCAGCTAAGAAAGATTTGGTTAGAGTGGCAAAGAATGGCATAAAGAGCAGAAATGTTGATACATGTGAAATTGGAAGGGGTAATATATAGAAGGCAAGCATGTACAACACTAACAACAGGTTGGAAGAAGGAACAGCCCAAACCCGTGATTTGTTATAGTGACAGAAGACTGTGGGCATCCAGACTAAGGAGGACATCCAAAAACCATAAGCCTGAGAATTAACAGCTTGGCTTCCTCACACTCCCCATTCTGGCAGATGTTCTGCATATGAACAGTGCCTATATGCTTGAGATGTGCACATTTCTACATTTCTGCACCCCTCTCTCTCTCTCTCTCTCTCTCTCTCACACACACACACACACACACAGAGAGAGAGAGAGAGAGAGAGAGAGAGAGAGAGAGAGCACAAACTCCCCCTAAATAACCATAACCCAGTATTTATATGCTGAGGATACAGGAACAGAAAACCCTCATTTCTCTCCAAGATGATCTATCCTTAAAGCAGAAAGCCAGTTTCTTAGTGCTTAGTCCCCTCAGAGCCATTTAATCGATGTAAAGACTCCCATATTATGAATCAGACATTCTTTCTCAGCATAGGAGAAAGTGCTCTCTGAACTTTTCCTTTGTCCGCAGCCTCCATAAATTGTCTCCCCGTGCCGGAAAACAGAGCAGTCAGATGGAGGTGAGCTGTTGTCTATTCCTCCCAGAACTGATGAAAAGCTGTTGTCTGGCAGTAACTCATTGTTAGGACTTTGCCAGGAAGGAAGAATTTCCTATCACAACTCTGTAATAAGCAAGCCAAGCTAAGCTGGGATACGGAACAATAAAAAGGAGCATATATCAGTGTGCGGTCCTCTCTTATTAAAAACAACAGCAACAAGGCATCCTCTGCTGCTAACATATGAATAGTAAAGCATCCTTTTATTTTATTCCACCACCACCTCCTTTACCCCCACCACTTCTTCTTTCACCATCCAAAGTCTGATGTGCAGGCTGACAGTTGTAAACTGTGATTTATTGAAACAAGCTTTTAAAAATATTTCCTCATATTTAAAAATATTTCCTCATAACACCCTCCAAAGCACTCCCAGTTAACCTGGAAGGCTGCCTGGATATCCTTGGGGGTTTCTGCAAGCCTTAAAGGAGCAACCAAGAGTGAGATCGAGTAAATGAGGCATCCCCGAGGTAAAAAGAGGTAAGGTAGGGCAGGGGGCAGGACATTTTCTCCTGTATGGTTCTCTGTGTGTATAGAATGTATGATTGTATCTTTGAAGAAATGTGAAGCAGCTAGACATTTAGCATGCTGAATTATTATTATTTTAAAGAGAGAATAAATTATGGTGAATTATTTCTTCCTATATAATTTCTTCCTATATAATAAAAAATGTAAGGTGTGGTCAAGCTCTGCAGTTCATCAAGCCTCTCCTGGTATGCCCCACGGAGGACCTTAAGGTCCATATATAGCAACACCCTAGAGGTCCTGGGCCCTAAGGAAGTTAGATTAGCCTCAACCAGAGCCAGGGCCTTCTCAACAGTGGGACCAGGGCCCTGTGGGACAGAGTAGTTCCACCTGGCCTTTGGCTTGGAATCAGTTTGATTCCCTCCCCCTCTTTCCTTTTCCTTTCTCCTCCTATGAAGAGATTACACCCTAATGTTTTTTTGTTGTATCTTAATCTTTTAAATTGTATTTTAATCAACTTGTTTTTATTATTGGTTGTTAGCCGCCCTGAGCCTGGTCTTGGCTGGGGAGGGCGGGGTATAAATAAAAATTTATTATTTATTATTATTATTATTATTATTATCTACTGTGGCATAAGGAATGGCAAGCTGAACCACACAAGTTGTTTAATGGAAGGGAGAAGGTGCACTGAACACACCTGCAGTGAGGTTTAATGAAAAGGGGAGGTGCTTCACACAGTGGTTTAGCAAGCCACTCTGTGAAGCTCCTCCTGCTCCTTTAAAATGGGGTGGGGCTTGGGAAGTGAAGGGTTTGGGGCAAGATGCGAGGGATAGCCAGAGTAGATGAGGTGTAAAGAGAGGGGGTTGTTCAGGTGTAGAGGAAGGGCAGTTGGCATATGGGTCAATGAGGTTGGTGGCCGAAGCAAGCAGGGGCAGCAACCCCTAGTCTCTGGGAAGAGCAAGAATCGGGGCAGGAATTGGCAAATGCACTGGACAGCCCTATAATGTGTATGGAGTACTATGATGGTATTATTTCAACAGCTTGGCAATACCCCATGAATGCTCACAATAAGGCGGGGGGGGGAGTACTAATAGCTAGAGTACCAAATTGCCCGTTCTTTCCTTCTCCTTGCCTGCTGTTTCTCTGCCTACACTCTGCTGATCATTTCAAGGAGAGAGACAACAGAAGCCACTTTGCTCACATCCTGCTACTGCCCACCTGAATAGGAGAGACGGTGTCCTCACACTTCTGTTTCTCTGTCTGCCTCCATGAGAAAGAGAGAGAGGGAGATGGTAGCTCACATGTAGTAGCCCTGGTTGTCTGCTTCAAGGAGAGATACTGGCCATTGTGACCTCATGCTGATGATGCTTCCCGGAAGAAGAGTCAGGCTGGCTATTGTGTCCTCATGCTGATGAGTTCTGCCTACAGAAAAAGAGACTTCTCCACTTATGGTAATTCTGTCTGCTTGAAGGAGAGAGTGGCCCTTGTGACCTTGGGCTGATACTGCTTGTCTGATGGAGAAGACTGGCTATTATTATTTACTGTCAGAAAATCCCCACTTGTATTTGGATTATCTTGTTAGTTGTACATACAAATTTCAGAGTAGGAGTTCCTGAGCAGCTTTATGTCTGCTACCAGATGGAGTGAATTGCAACCTGGTGAGGGCTCAAAGCAGCTTCAGAATTTATGAAGATATCTAAGGAAGCTTAAAGCAAGAAGCCATGTGATCCATGTAGCAAAAACAGTAGGCTTTGATGGGAGTAGATCTCAAATCTGTCTTTTTATGAAGGCAGAAACTCTCTCAAAATATGTGTCAATAAGAGCTGTGCAGAACTTTGAGTGTGGTGATGTGTTAAGGTCATCATGTCCTTGGTCAAGCCCTATTTTTCAAGGTTCCGAGATCATGGTATGTTTCAGTCTCAATATGTTCTGGAGATATGCAATGACATTTGTAAGATCAGCTCCAGAAAATAGAAATAAAAATATTTGAGAGGGTGGTTGGCCATGTCAGGATCACAGGAAGCTCCCTTATACAAAATCAGGCAACTGGTCCATCTAGCTCAACAGTGTCCAAACCAACGGGCAGCCATGCAGATATGGGGGTCTTCCCGACCCCTACCTGGAGATGCCAGGGGACTAGATTTGGCATGCAAAACTATCACTCTAGCTCTAAGAAATGTTCCAGTCATGTCTGTCAAGTATAGTCTTCATATTTTAGATTAGAATCTAGAGATTTTAGATTAATAGTCAAGTGGTAATGTACAATCAATGAGCAATGTACGATCAATAATATACATTGTCTAGTACAACAGATAGATTTATACTATTAGATTGATATCCATGTTATTAAGGAAATGATGTACCTCTTAGTCAAAAATGTATTTGGCTGATTAAAATGCTAACGTGCTAGAAATAATATCCATAGGATAGATACTCTAAGTATTATTATAACTACCCATGGAATAGATATATGCATTACAGTACATTAAAGCATTGTATGTGCAATTAGGCATTATATGTACTAGAAATAATAGTCATAAGGAATATAGGTCAATTCATTGTTGTAACGTTCTAAGCATAATCAAACATAGAAAGAGTAGCAATATTGGGAAGAACAGAATAGTGATAATAGTGTTGTCTAGTCATGGTCCCAGATGTGTGAAAGCTGGCTAAAGCTACTCAGTGTTAAACTACATTATACACCTAATGGAAATCACCCCACCCCCAAAAGCAGCTGTTTGCCCCTGGAAGTAAACTGCTCCTTTTAACATCTAGTAGCTTTCCTCCTAGGCTAAATAGCAGCTGGAAGAACAGGTTGAGAACCTCAGCACTGGGGAAAGCCAATGGTCGTGTTTAAAGTGTTGGACCAGGACCTGGAGGCAAGCAGGGTTCACATGCCCTCTCAGCAATGAAGTTCCCTAGGTGACCTTGGGCCAGTCACCATCTCTCAGCCTAGCCTACTTCACAGGGATGTTGTGAGGATAAAACGGAGATGAGGAGAACCATGCATAAGATGATAGCTAGATAGCTACATAGATGGATAGATGTGTTAAGCCTCCTCTACCAATGCCGCAATCTGAGTCATGTTGGGTCTGTCTGTTAATACTACATGACACCTTAGAGAATAATGTGAAGACAATAATTGTGAGGCAGTGTGGTGTAGTGGTTAGAGTGCCAGACTAGGACCTGAGAGTCTGTAGTTCAAATGCCCAGCCTACTATAAGGCTCACTGGGTTGACCTTGAGCCAATCACTTTCTCTCAGCCTACAATATCTCTCTGGGTTGTTGCGCAAGTATAAAATGGTGAGCAAAAGGGAGCCATCTTGAACTCCTTAGAGAAAAGTCAGGATATAAATGTAGTAATAAATGTTAGCATTGCTGCAAGTGGACTCCCTGATCCGGACCTTGTGCAGACTAGAAATGAATTTAATAATTGTAAATAAACATTACAAAAATACAAAATAACACATTGCTCTTTAACAATGTGGTTCCGTCTTCTTTTTAGTCCTTAATTCAGTCCAAAAAACATTCCTCTCCCTGCTCCCAGAAATACATCCTAAGCATCTTGCTTGTTCATCATCTCAGAGCTTAGCCCCTACTGCTGCTACTAGCTCCAAAGACTAACAAAGGTTTTCAGGTTTCATGTCCTGTTGTGAGAGATCTGCAGCTCAGGTTTCAGGATGTGTCATCATTTAGCCTAAAGTTGTTGTTGGCATCCATCTATCTCAAGAGAGAATGGAGTGTACGAGGGGGGGTGAAGTCAAACTGCTGTGTTAGGAGCATCAAAGTGACCTTTCTGGGATGCAAGCCTGGACAGTGTGTATGAAGGTCCTGGGCTGCCCAAACAACAAGATTCCCCCCTCTTGGCATCCCTGATGTAGTCCAAAGAAAAACAGAGCAATACATTTGACATCAGCTTGGCTGCAGGCAGGAAGAAGTATACAAGCTCCCATCCAATTGTCTTAGGATCTCCACTACAGATTTGTACAGGGTTCACTCCTTAGCTCTTTCCTCTCCCAAAGATATCCAACAAGGTAGTGGAGGTTTAGGATCAGAGTTTTCCTTCTCATAGATGGTCTACCTTCCCAGGTTGATGGGAAGGCCCTCACCTCCCTCTACAGTACGTGCAGAAACGTCATCTTGACCGTTGAACCCACAATTGATCTTTTCTGCTCAATCTGCCAGAGCCTGCCTTTGCATACAGGGGAAGTCCCTAACTCACTTGTTTGAGACCCATCGGCTACCTCACCTGGTTTAGCTTGCCAGCCAAAGCTGTTTTCACATGCTGAAAGCTTCTAGGAACCACAGGTGAGAGCTGAGTGCAGTGGACAAAAGGTGCACAAACTGCCCCAGAAGGAACATGACATGTTTCCCACCAGAGGTAATACCCCTCCCCTAACACTCCATACACTGAAATGGAAACACCCAATCTTTTCTGCCGCATTTAACAGAGTGAAACCTCCTGAGCCTAATGCAAATTCTCTTTGAAAAATGTTTTCAAACATAATGCATGCCATCATTAAATTTTATGCATATTAAACATACCTTTAACATTAAATAGTTCAAGGCCCTGTCCTGACGAATGAACAAGCTAAAGTTTGGGAATGGTGTGACAGCAAAGTGAAGAGAGATCTAAGTGTAAGTGGGGGGAAATAGGAGAGAAAGAGGTAACAGTACCAGTTCTTAGGCTTTGTGGTGGTTGAGGATGAGGAGAGATAGGGATGAAGCTAAGGGCTTAATGGAAAAGGTGACTCTGGGGCAGGGATTTGAACAGCTATTTCCTCGATCTTGCACACTTGGGAAGCAGTTCATCTTTGGACATGTTTTAGGTAGAAGCTTCAGCTTTTCAAATGGTTGGCTATATGTACAAGAGTCCCTTGCTGCTTCAAAGCATGGATTTTCTGCTGCCATAGCATCCTAAATTGTGTGGACAATTGCTGTGTTCTAGTGAGCTTAGCAGTCTTTCAGACTTCATTAGAGTTGGGCAGTCCATCTGTTACTCACAGCAAAGGCCAGGTTTAACCTCCAAATTGTCAGAAAACAAGGTCAAAGCCGGAGGTCTGGAAAAGTAATATCATAAACGCTCTTTAAAATGGCTCTGAAGGTTCTTGAATTATTGAAAGAAACAGGAGAGGGAAGAAACTTCTCATTCTGGCTTCCTTGCAATCAGAAAAAGAGGATCAAAAAGATTTGCCAAAAGGAACAGTGTTGTCTTGAAACATTAACCCACCCCCCAGCCCATTATTTGATGTTCCATCTAGCTATTAAAATCTGTCCCGTAGTTATTTTGCAGCAGTCATATAATGTTCATTCTGCGCTTGCAAGAAACCAGACCTTTTTTGTGGCAGCCCTTACACTTTGGAACCTCTGTTGCCATTGATATTAGGCAGGTGACTTCACCGTACTGTATTTGCTGCCTGCTAAAACCCTTTTTGTTCCAGCAAGCCTACCTGGGCATGGGATTTTAGCGTGTGATCTTGGTAAGTATTAAAAATGCTGATTTTAGTTTCTGCTTTAAAACAAAACATGTAACTTGTTTGTTTGTTTTTAAGCATTTATTAATTTTCCAATAAGAACATCTAATTAACATATCAAATCAAATCCAATAAAAATAAAAAAATAAAAAAAAGTCTAATTGTCTTCCAAATTGTAATCTTATTTTTTTGACTTCCCACGGTCTGACTTCCAAAGCGTTTTCAACATCATAGTCCTGCAGCTTGTCATCGATGTTTTCATAATTCCGTATCATGATTTTATCCATGTAACTTGTTTTTAATAGGATGAATTCAGCATCATGCTCTTCTGATCATTCCACGAGGACATGTATTTTGTGTTACTGGATGGAACAAAATACTGTATTTTTCACTCCATAGGATGCACCTGACCATAAGACGCACCTAGTTTTTAGAGGAGGAAAAAAAGAAAAAAAATATTCTGAACGAAACGGTGGATGTATGATTTTTGTGGTTCATGCTGTGACCACAGACATGTGATCTGATGGTGAATTTGGGGTGACCCAATGCAAAAATCCTGAGGATCCATGGGCTTTTACCTCCCCCCTCCCAGGCAGCCTCCACTAGCGTCCCTTATCTCTCTTCTGACCCCATTGATCAGCTGTTTCCTTTCAACACACCCTTCCCTCTTGTTTGCCTTAGTGTAGTATCTTTTCCTTAGCTGGAGCAATTTTTTGCTCCTCATTTTCTTCTAATTTCTCTCCTTAGTGCTTTAGCCTTCCTGTCCCGCCCCCCTTTGCAAGTTTGCTGTCTTTACCTCCCCCCACCCAGGCAGCCTCCTTTATCTCTAGCATCCCTTATCTCACTCCCTGATCGCAAACCATCAGTGGCTTTGTTTCAAAACCCACTTCCCTCTTTCAAAAAAAAAAAAAAAGCATGATCTGCTTTTTGCCCCTGGGCAATTCGGCTGCAAGGACCACGCATTCACTCCATAAGACACACAAACATTTCCCCTTACTTTTTAGGAAGTGCTTCTTATGGAGCGAAAAATACGGTGCCCCTCTCCTCTCCAACATGCACTATTCTGAGGGCTCTCGTGACGCAAAGCCAAATGCACATGGGGAAAGGAGGGGTGGGCCCCATTTCACAGTCAGAAGTCCTTGCCCAGGGCTTCTGCTAACAGAAGACATTAGCTGAATCTAGTGCTATTTTTCTAGAAAAAGAGGTGCCGGAACTCACCACGAATGCAGCGGCATAGCTAGCTGCTCAGGTGCCCTGGGTAGTGTAGGTACCCATGGGGCGGGGCTGTTGGGATACTGCCGGGGAGACGGGGCCATCAGGCAGGCCCCCAGCTGGCTCCGGACGATCACTGGTCTCCCGTGGAACAGCATCAGTCAGTCAGCGACATGAGCCTCAGATACATTTAGAGACCCGTGCACGCTCTGTCAGCAGAGTGTGTAAATCACCTCACAGCAGAAGAGGCAGACAGAGAGATGTGCAAGCAAAATGTACAGCATTTTATTCAGCATAGCTCAGGAACAAAGGAAAACATGTCTGCTTGCCTTTGTGTCCAGCAAAACAGCAGTAACGCAAAGGCTATATACAAAATGGAAGTTCCCAGCGAGAGCTGGAAGTAAACAGGCATGTGGCACACCAGTCATGCCTGCTCCTTTTAAGGTGGAATGGAACTATATCCTAACAGGGGAAAGATGCTCGGAGCTGGAGCCTGCATGGAGTCCGCTCTGCCCACCGCCTCCCCCCAGTTGCAGACACTCTGCACTGTCCAAAAAGGTGATGTGGGGCATGCATCCACCCACCGCCTCCCCCTCAGCTTCAGGGTGGCAAAGCGGGAGGCAGACGGCAGACACGAGCCCCACACAGCCTTTTCAGGCAGCATGGTGCCTGCAGGTGCTTGAGCCACTGCATCACTCCCAGGACAGACATGTGGCTCAGGTGTGCTGCAGGAACCATGGTAAGTGCTGCCCCCGCGGTAAGTGGCCACCCAGTGTGCCCCCCTCCGAGCTATGCTAGAGCATGAATGCCTCCCTCATTCTCTTAGAATGGCAATGGCGCCCGCCTGAGAGGTGCCAGAACTGAGTTCTGGAAAGTTCCAGCTGAAAAAAGCCCTGGTTGAATCGCATCTAACATTGCTTTTTATTTGTTGTGATTTTTTTAATGAATACTTCAGACTGCCTGCTGTAAACTGCCTCCAGGTCTAAAAAGGTAAAGGTAAAGGACCCCTGGACGGTTAAGTCTAGTCAAAGGCGACTAAGGGGTTATGGTGTTCATCTCGCTTTACAGGCCGAGGGAGACGGCGTTGTCCACAGGCAGTTTTTCTGGGTCATGTGGCCAGCATGACTAAGCCGCTTCTGGTGCAACAGAACACCGAAACCAGAGCAGTGCAAAGAAACACTGTGTAGCTTTCCACCAGAGCAGTACCTATTTATCTACTTGCACTTTTTGGCATGCTTTCAAACTGCTAGGTTGGCAGGAGCTGGGACTGAGCAACAGGAACTTACCCCGTCGTGGGGATTCGAACTGCCGACCTTCCGATCAGCAAACCCAAGGCTCTGTGGTTTAGAGCACAGTGCCACCCGTGTCCCATATGCCTCCAGGTCTATGAGCAGCATATACATTTTGTTAAGTAAAACGTTTAAAAAAAATGACCGAGCAAAAAAGTGATAGTTAAGAAGGCATGAATTATTATTATTGTTTTATTTTGCTTTAATTATCAGGTGGCTAGAAAAAGTGGAAGTTAATTTATTGAGTTAAATTCTTTACCTCCAGCTTCAAGGGTTCAAAAGGGAACTAACCTTTCCTATTAGGAACATATGCAGGCCCTCTGAGAAATGCTAGTCATTTCTCAGAGGGCAAACTTCCATGACCTTTTTAAACCACAACACAATTTTTACACAAGTCTGGCAATGTAAGAGCGGGTGGGAATAAATCACTGAGTTTAAACCCCTTGCTTCTCTGGCTAGCCATCTTTAAGGCTTTGCTATGCAAAACAATGAATTCAGCCTAGTAGCTCAAATGTTCAGGTACCATTCAGAAGCATGTGCCACCATGTTCAATATAGCTTATTTCCAAGCAAGCCTGCACAAAATGACAGCTTTAATTCCTTCCTTCCTTCCCAAAATATATAGGATGGATGGATGTACAGACAGATAGACATGCAGATTTGTGCAAGAGTGAAAAAGTGACTACATGGGACAATGGTGGGATAATAATATGTGTATATGAACTTGTGCTAATCTGTAATGTGTTTTTTAAAATGCTACATGCACTCACAGACAGCCACACCTGTGTGCATGCTCCGTCCTGGTTAGAATGTAAGGCATGTGGTTAAGTAATGAGAAGGTGGAGCCAAGCAAGGCAATACAGAGACAACCTCATTCGTAATGACCACAGACATGGTCAGCAAACAGTAATTTGGCATTAATAGCCTCAAGATCAAATGTACTTTGGTGTCGTCTACTTTTGATTGAACTCAAAATGGAAAAATGTGGATAGAACTTGTGTACCTGCTTGTGTGTGGACCAGTCCTCTGGCTAGCAGGAAGTTCCCTTGCCTCTTCTTGCTTCCCCCAACCCCCCAAAAATGTCTCTGAAATGCAGGAGCTTGGGAATTTTAAACTCTTAGCACAGGAAAACCAGCTGACAAGTCCCTAGTGTGTTACAGTTATTGGTGAAGGCAGTGCTATCCCATCTATTAGATGGAATGGTCAATTTTCTGAGGCATATAGAAGCTGCTTCTTACCCAGTTTCTAGATGGCATCCAACACCCATCATATTGTGTTGGGAGCACTGCGGAAGTCTCTGCTACAGTTGTTTTGGCAATTCAAGCTCTTCCTTCCCCCTCCCCCACCCCAAACTAGGGAACTTGAGGTTGTACTACAGCAAGCATGCCTGAAATGTAAAGAGATGGAATCCGCATCGTGGATTTGCAGTGGGAAAGGAATAGAGGAGAAATGTGGGGAGCAATAAGGGAGTGGTCCAGGAAGAAAGGGCTGTGCATGATCAGGTGGGCTGAAACAGCCTCGTGGGCAAATCTTGGCTATGAGATCTGGAGGGCCTAATTAGACCCGCAAGCTGAAAGTTCCCCACCAAAGAATTAAAGGTCCTTCCGGCTATATGTTTATTTTTATTTGAAAATTATATACTGCTTAATTACAGTAGTCTCTAAGCAATATATACTGTAGGAGACTCGGTGCAATAGAACTAAGATGCCAAGAGTCCTATTTGCAAGCTCAGGGACTGTTATTCTTTCCACTTGCAGAGTTCTCTAAAGGATGGATGGATTGACTGTCTATTTATTTAAGCAATCTTGTAGGTGGAGTGGTGGTTAAAAACATTGGGTTGTTAGTTTTGTTGCTGGTGATAAAATGAAAAAGAAAAACGAAATGTGCTCATGGCCTTTCTGTGGCTCCAATTTAGAGGCAGAGCAGATGTTGGCCTCTTAAAAAAAAACCAAACCAAAATGCCCATTAAAATCTCTGTGATTCATTATAACAAGATTATTTTCACTGCAGAGTGTTTGCTTCAGGAATGCATTAAATGGAGTAAGGGCTTTATAACAAGCACAATACATCAAGGGATTCGCACTGACTTCTGTCAAAATAGGCAGAAGCCATTTCCCAAGATGAGCACCAGGAATCGCTCTGCTTTACTCTTTCAGTTGGTTGGCGTGAGCCGATTCTCAGAGCTCTGCTTCCTGAAGACTTATCTAAGACACCCTGTGCCATAGTGGTAGGCAATGCATATATAATAATGCATGTATGGGCTATACCTCGTGCTGCTAGCAGTATTACTGGTGGGAAACTGAGGCACTGAGAAACTGTGTTCCATGGAAAGTCAATGGCAAATCGACAACTTACTTCACAATCATACACTTGTATACTCTTAAGGCTCAGGCAGCAAATGTACAGAGAGGAGCATTCTTGAGTGTTGCCCATCAGTTACTGAAATTTCCTTTACTGCACATACTCTCTTCCCAGGTCCAAGTATGGACAACTGTTAGAATGGTAAGTTTTGCCTGTTTGGGTTGGCCTTTGAAGCTTGGGTGTAGGTCAACAGAGAAATTTCAGTGAGGTTTATTTTTTGTTGAAAAGGTCTGCTGGGAAATTTCTTTTTGCTTCTGTTACTCATCCTGAGCTTACAAATTGGTCCAGCTACAGAATCTGGACAAATGAATGTGTGTTATGCGATCTGGGTCACAATCCATATAGCCCTTTACTTCCATCTACCTCCCTGTTTCCTTCCTTTGTGTCTCCCTTCTTAGCCACACAACTGACTCACCTATGATGAGCTGCACATTTTGAGCTTGAATTGAAAGCAAGTGGGTGTGCCTTGGGTACGCAGGTCGAGTGAATTGACCCTGAGTACAGTGACCGTACAGGGACGCGGGTGGATCTGTGGGTTAAACCACAGAGCCTAGGACTTGCCAATCAGAAGGTCGGCGGTTCAAATCCCCACGACGGGGTGTGCTCCCGTTGCTCGGTCCCTGCTCCTGCCAACCTAACAGTTCGAAAGCATGTCAAAGTGCGAGTAGATAAATAGGTATCAGTCCGGTGGGAAGGTAAACAGTGTTTCCGTGCGCTGCTCTGGTTCGCCAGAAGTGGCTTAGTCATGCTGGCCACATGACCCGGAAGCTGTACGCCAGCTCCCTCAGCCAATAAAGCGAGATGAGCGCCGCAACCCCAGAGTCGGCCACGACTGGACCTAATGGTCAGGGGTCTCTTTACCTTTTTCCAGTGACCGTCATGTGGCTGAAAGCAAGTTCTGAAGTGTAGCGAAGTTTTGGATGCCAGCTTCCAGACACCAGGATTTGCTGCAAATTATGCTCTCTGTGGCTGCAATCCTAAATGCTTGTTCACCTGGGGGCAAGTCCCATTGAACTCAGCAGGGTGTACTTCTCAGTAAAGGTGGTGCTGTGGTCTAAACCACTGAGCCTCTTGGGCTTGCTGATCAGAAGGTCAGCTGTTTGAAACCCCACGATGGGGTGAGCTCCCGTTGCTCTGTCCCGGCTCCTGCCAACCTAGCAGTTTGAAAGCATGCCAGTGCAAGTAGATAAATAGGTATCGCTGTGGCGGGAAGGTAAACACCGTTTCCGTCCACTCTGTTTTCTGCCACGGTGTCCCGTTGCACCCGAAGCGGTTTAGTCCTGCTGGCCACAGGACCCGAAAAGCTGTCTGTGGACAAATGCCGGCTTCCTTGGCCTGAAAGCGAGATGAGCGCCACAATCCCGCAGTTGCATTTGACTGGATTTAACTGTCCAGGGGTCCTTTACCTTTACCTTTTTTACTTCTCAGTACCTTGTATTGGGTTGCACTGTTAGACTGTGTGTCTGAGGAATAGCAAAGAAGACACAAAATGTGAAACTTTACTCTCTAAAGGAGAGACTGTTTGCAAGTAGCCAATTCTTTCCAGAGTCCAGTTTGCTTCAGGGCAGTCAAAGAGCTGATCTAGAAATTGAAAATAATAGGGAGGGGAGGCAAGTGCTGATGAGGAGACCCCGCTTGGTTCTTTTTCTGAGAACTACAGGTAACCTTGCCGTGGCTTTCATCTTGCATGAGTCACTCTGTATGTAACAGGTTTTAAAAGCTGCAGAAATGCCGAGGAGAAGAAAAAAGATCCGAGAAAGGTTCGCTTTGCCACTCAGCAGGGGTGACCCATGTGGCAAATTGTTTGTTAAATTGAATCCTATATCCTCTTCTCTGGCAGAAGCAAAACAAGGAGAGCCACAATTACAACTTCATTCCCTGATTACATGGCTCAGCAGGATAAGTGCTCCACAATTTGCTGCTCTACGGCCAGTTCATCTTTAAACTGAAACTGTGTCTTAATTATATCCATTAATAGCCCGTTTTCAATCAAAACTCACTGCCTGTCGCTCAAGCGCCACTCGCCACGGGTTCCTGCCATGCTCTGCTGCTTAAATCCTTCCAACGAGATCCTTGTGTTTGTATTTATTAATGCACCAGCTCAGCAAGTCCCCCCCACCCCCGCCTTTTCCCCAAAGGCCTCCATTTTAAGCCACAGAGGGCTGCACGTATCACTTAGCCGTTGTGCCAAGGTACTACAACCAGCTGGGATTTATAGCTGCAGGTTATGCAGGCAAAAATCCCTTTTATGGGTTCTGCACATTTTTAGCTATAGATAGATTTGTCTGTGGCAAAACAGGCCAAGGTTGATTTCTTCTTCTCCCCCCCCCCCCCTTTTAATTCCCTGCCAGTAAATGATGACACCAGCCATAAATTTCAGAAGTAACCTTGGGGGGGTGGGTTGTGGCACACCTCCGCTACTTCAGCTTAAAAGTAAAGCTGACACTAACTAACTAATGGAACAGAAGGAGCAGTCAGGTTTTTCAGACTTGCAAGATGAGGAGTCAAAAGTATGCAGGATTTCTAGAGTAGCTGCCGCACTGGTCAGATACAACCCAAAAGGGTTGTTAGGATCATGGTTTTATCATTATCATGTTGTGATGGGGCAGCTTTTTTTTGCAAGTCAGAAAGTACACAGTCTTCTCAGTGCCTTCTCAGTAGCTATGCCAATGTTATGGAACAGTCTCCCCAAGGAGCTTCATCACTTCTTGCCTTATAGTTGGCCGATTTAATTATCTCCTCCCTGGCAAGCCTCTTCCCATACAATTTTACTTATAGAAAATATTTCCTTTCTTGCAAAGTGGAGGATGCTGAGCTCAGGTAGCAAATGAGAGAACTGGGCACAAAAAGTCTATTCTGCTTGCATTGGGTCACAATTGCAGCAGCTGCAACTGGCATCCCCTTCAAGGACCGTTTTGTGACATCCCATAAGGTTATATTCTACAGGATGCAGGAAAAATAAAGCAGGTCTGTACTTGCGTCCAGAATGGTAGGTGCAGATTTTGAAGGATGGCTGTGTTCTCATCTCATTTCAGAAATTGCAAATTTGCCAGATTCAGCTGTAATTGTGAACTGAATGGAGTTTCCCCCTTATCCCTATCAGCTGCCTCCCAGCAGTGCCACTCACTACTCTCTGAATGCAGGTGAAGCCACCACCTTGCTGAAGCTAAGCAGGTCTGGACAGTGCCTGGCTGGGGAATAGCCCAGGAACTATATGTAATCCTGCCTTGGGCTCCCTGATGGAAGGCAGGCAGGCAGGCAGGCAGGATATGAATGCAATTAAAAATAAATAAAATAAGAAGTTGTCCAAACCAGGCTCTCTGAAATCATTGTCCAGGCCCATAAAACTATTATTGAAACTTTTACTTGCAGAACTCTTCAAGAAGAGGACATAAGTATCAAAGATACAACCAACACATCCATACAATGTCTTGTCACAGACTCAGCATCTTAGAATATATGAAATAATCCAAAAGAGACCAAGAAGCAGAGGTCTCTCTCTCTTTCTTTAATATCATCCATTTCCCTGGAGCTGGTTCCCTTGAGAGCTTCATTTACATCTTCTGTTCCCTGAAAGACTATCAGCCACCACCCTATCAAGATGGTGAATTTGCAACTCAATGCCATGGTCACCTGATCTAAGGTTACAACAGTTTAGAGTAACAGAAAACAGAAAACAGTCAACAGGTAATCATCAACCCATTTAGGAGCTTAAAGTCCCTTAGAAAAACTACTGTGGAAAAATCCCAATGTTAGCAATACACATTTAGCCATTTTTCATTTTAAACCTTCATTAACACACATCCATTTTCTATTTCTGTGTCAGTTAAACCAAAATTATACTTAACAGGTTTAGCTCTAGATTGTTCTTTCACTGAAGCTAAAATCTTTTGCATACCCTGTTCCTGATCCAGGATTCATAACAAAATGAAACAGTTGAGATGATCATCTGCAGAGAGAGGGGAGGGGGGCAGATTGGTTAACATTTATGTATATAATATGATATTTCTAGCTTCCCTTCAGTAGAAGTTAGGATGTAAGTTACAGTGAGTCACAGCATGTGTGCCAACTCTCAAAAGAACTGTGAGGGAACCTGTTTTCAAAAAATTACAAAGGACTGCTTTAACCTTGCCTTTCCACACTCCCCCACCCAGCTAGTACATTCAAAGGCTTTCCTAACCTAGCGAGAGGAACAAAAGACTCTGTTTGTAGCTGCTTTCCACACCATTAAATTATGCTGTGGATCAATAACAGACAAATGACTTTGGTGGCCAGTGGTTAGTTGATGAGATTCTTCTTTTATTACCGTTCCAATTCATGTGCCTCAGCGCAAGGAGAAGTGAGAATGATTTAATTTCGTTCCTGGACAATCATTACTTAAATGTGTAAACCCCATTCGCCAAGTGTACTTTAGACAATGCACCACCAAGTTGGAACAGAGGAGAACTTCCGCATTCCTTTTCCAGTGACACAGAGCAATTTATAGCCTCTGTTCTAAACCCATAACAGTAAGCACTGCTCAAAGGTTTCGGAATTACAATAGCAGTTAAGAACCTAAGGCGGTAGCTAAGGATGAGGTTCACTGTAACAGATGGACTGACAGCCATTCTTCTTAAAACTATACATCATTGTAAATGATGCAGGAAAACAGCAAACGTTGCATTAAGTAATGGCAAGAGCGGTCCAAAGACTGTCCTGACCTCCTGCATGCTGACATTGTAACTTTGCTGGCTTCAGAAAAAATTGTTCCTGAAGAACACAAGCAAACCCAAAGCCAACTTTCACACATAGTTCTGTTTTTGTCTTTTTAAGAATTGCTGGTTGCACATTAATGATAACTTTGAACGGTTCTTTTTTTTGAGGGGGGGGGGGACAAAGCAGAGTTAGTCCCTGAGGAGGTGGAGATATTTATATATTTATACCCTCCTTTTCCTCCTTAGGAAAAGCTAAACATTGGGTACCCAAGTCATCTCCCATCCGGACACCAGCCGGATACAAACCTGCTACGCTTCAGCATGGTGGCGGCATCGTTTGTCTTCAAACCATTTACACAGCATCTCTCCAGTGTTCAGAGTGTCTCACACACATTATCCCAGTCATCCTTGTTTGCTTAGAGGTGTGGGTGGGTGTTGTGTAGAAACTACTCTATTGTACAAAGGTAAAATTTACGTTCATTTACTCTGCCCACTTTTGCCTCTGGTATATGGCCCCTGAAAGGTTACAAAGAAAGGAATATAGACCTTGAACTTAAAAAATATGTCCTCCACTTCTGTTCTAAGGTTTAGCAGGCTGAAATGTCTTTCTGGGTCACCGTTGGGCATAAGTGGCTTGGATGGGTGAGTGTTTCTCAGACTTGAGTCTCCGGCTGTTGTCGGACTACAGCTCCCATCATCCCTGACCACTGGTCTTCCTAACCAGGGATGTTGGGAACAACAGCTGGAGACCCAAGTTTGAGAGACACTGTAGGCTAGTGGGTTCCTTCAAGCAAGCATCTGAACTAGATGTCTTTTCGGTATCATGCATACCTCAACACACACCAAATGGGGACCCATATGGTGAAAACTGCACTGTGGGCCTTCCTAAAACATAAGCAAGTTATGGATGGTAGTGGCTGCTACTCCCCATTGGTTGGGCCTCAACTAGTAATGTGGGAGTGAACATATTTCTATAAAAGCACAGAGTTGTCTTTCCAGTAAACACAATCCAGTCACAGAAAAGTTGCCCCGATAGCTCTGTCACTTGATGTAGGAGGAAGAAGTTGCTAATTTTGGCCCAGTCACAAACTAAAAGGCACTTTTTTAAAACACACGCCTCCCCCCCCCCTCTCTCTCTCTCTCTCACACACACACACACACCGAAAATCTGGATGGAGGATGCTCATGAGAATACTGACATTTTACAGACACACGCTAAGGATGACTGAGATAATGTATGTGAAACATATACAATCTTCTAGAAAACACAAACCCACCTTCTCTCTCTCACTGTTGCACCTCCTCCAGGGGGGTGGATTTGATACCGCTATAATTTCTGTTCACTGACATCTGCTTCTCTCTCTCTCTCCCAACCCCAGTAAGTAATTTTTTTGTACAAGTTCCAAGCTGTATTTTGTTGACCAAATCACTTTGTCACCAGAAATACATGCACTCCTTTGATGAAATGCATTTAATTGACAGGATGTTTTAAAAGCACATGAATTCCAGTTGAGTAAATGATATTAGGTGGATTAGGCTGAGAATTTCATCAGAATTTGCTGCTGTAAGAAATGAGCTTCATTGATCATTTTTGTCAAAGCCAGGGGAAGCCATTTTATCAAGCAGACACATTTATTTAATAAACAAGACTTCAGAGTGCTGCAGCCCTTCCTAGCCAGTCTCTTCTGGACCACAGAGAAACCTGTTAAAATGCTATGTCGGACCACCCATAAGAGCTTTGCATTGCAGAGATGGAAACAGCAGCCTTGAATACATGGTGGCTAGTAGTCTGCTAGAAATGGAATCCTAAGACACCCCCCCCCCAAAAAAACCCCACAAAGATATCCAACTGGAGTCTGCCTAACAGATGGTGCTCATGCCACCATTTAACCATAGAGCGAAGGATGCTACAACTCTTTCAGAGAGAATTTAAATCAGGGATGAGCAACTTCTGGCCCTTTAGGTATGGTTGGGCTACAACTTTCACCACCCGTGATGACTGACTGTGATATCTGGGGATGGTTGGAGTCAGGAGCTCGTCCTAAACTCAAGTGGGACCCTGGTAGAGACACTTGCCCAACTGGCATGTTCTCTCCCTCCTGGTCTTTTGTTCGGGAGCTTCAAAGGCTTTCTTCAGCCCGAACATCACAGTGACTGATGCCAACAGACACCAGCACATTTAGGGATCCGCAGGGTGTTTGCACTTTGCGTAACAGAGCTCAGCAACTCAGCATTTTGGTTAATCTACTTTATTTACATATAAACACACACAGAGCACTGCAACATAGCTCCCTCTCTCTCTAGCATCAGACAGCAAAGAGAAAGAACAAAGGACAATAGTCCCACTTCACAGAACACAGTAACACAAACATCCTGTCTCCGTCACTTCCCACTTTGTGGAGTCAAAACATATACCGTCATGTGAAAGACAACAATCCCATGACTGCAATCATGGAGCAGGAATTCTAACACTGACATCATCTAGAGATCCACAGGTTCTCCTTTCCCCAGACTGCTGCCCAGTTTCCTACCACCAGGACCCAGGATCTAAATCTTCTGTACCGTCCCTCTTCTGTACCGTCCCTGGGAGGCTCTTGGGTGGGCGGTTCCTATCACTCTTCCTCATCCACCCAGTCCCTGACATCTGCCCATTGCTGATGATAGTGCCATTTCTGCTCACCACAACTCCTGCTCCCTGGTGGTAGAGCCAGCGTGGTGTAGTGGTTAAGAGCGGTGGACTTGTAATCTGGTGAACCAGGTTCGCATCCCCTCTCCTCCACATGCAGCTGCTGGGTGACCTTGGGCTAGTCACAATTCTCTGAAGTCTCTCAGTCTCTCTCACCTCACAGACTGTTTGTTGTGGGGGAGGAAGGGAAAAGGAGATTGTTAGCTGCTTTGAGACTCCTTAGGGTAGTGATAAAGTGGCATATCAAATCCAAACTCTTCTTCTTCTTCTGCCTCATGTTGATGGTAAGGCCCTGTGAAAGCCCATTAAGCATCTGGGGGGCCAGACAGCAGATAGAACTTTGCCAGGGGAGGGCTTGGAACCAACCCTGCAAAAGGATATTATTACACCTAAAACTATATTCTTCTAATTGCTTCCCACCTCCTTGCTTTGCAATAGGCAACTTTCAAAGCTTTGAGGGAGCAACTCTAAGGTGGGGGAGGAACAAATTGCAGGTAGGAAATTTGATAGGGGTGTTTAATTCAGTCTTCTGCAAAGTCTATGGGCCCAAGGCCAGCTGATCCACTCTCTGGCGTGGGCCAGTTGAGTCTGCAAATGGGACCCCATCAATTTGCTTCTTTAGCAACATCAGCACGACTTCCTTTTATGTCATGGTAACTAAAGAAGCCCATTAGGGCTAAACTGCCCATATGAAACAAAAGTATTGATGAAAATGTACACTTCTGGAACAGCTAAAATATGCACTTAACCAACAAATAATATTTACACATTTAGATAGTGAATAAGAGGAACTATAAAAGTCCGCTATAAACAATCAATAAACCGGAGGCAATTACCAAGAACATAGCCAATTAGAAAACTGAGTGCTCCCAGAGTAGGTAAATCAATTGAACAGGAGGAAAAGCAGAGTGTGACTTGAACAGCAGAGAGTCTGTTCACAAGAAAGAAAACGGCAGTGGGGCAACCTCTGGGGCATTTTTGCCACAAGCCAAATCCCAAACATAAGAAATTGGCTCTCTAATGAGTCTAGGACATGTGTACTTGTCACCCCATCCCTTGTGGTGGCTTTGTCTCTATTTTGCGGAGCCACTCAGAAGTCAGAAAACAGTGGGCCCTTGGACAGTCAAGTGACAGTGCAGTCGCCCCCCACTAGAATTTAATCCAGTTTTCAATGCAGATACATTCCCCAAGTGACCATAGCCAAACACATAGACTCTTGCTTCTGTACAGGGAGGAGGGGGTACAACAGATTTTGCTGCTTGTGCCACTGACCGGCCAATTACAAAGCAGATCAAAGTGAAGAAATACATTGCAACCTATTGCAATACAGTGGTATTGCAATACAGTGGTAACTTAATTCGTTCTGGAGATCCGTTCTTAACCTGAAACTGTTCTTAACCTAAGGTACCACTTTAGCTAATGGGGCCTCTCACTGCTGCCGCGCCACCAGAGCACGATTTCTGTTCTCATCCTGAAGCAAAGTTCTTAACCCAAGGTACTATTTCTAGGTTAGCGGAGTCTGTAACCTGAAGCATCTGTAACCCGAGGTACCACTGTATCAGCACTCATCTTTGTCTTTTTCTTTTTAGGATTAGGCATTTAGTTACTTAGTTATAACGTTTCATGCCTGCCTTTCACCTTATGGTCCCAGGGCAGTGACACAATTTAAAAACCAAATAAAACTCCAGCTCCAAAAGTTCATTAATTAACAATCTCCAGCTAGGTCATAAAAACACGTGTGTGTGTGTGTGTGCGTTCAGTATATGCTGAAAGCTATAGGGCGAAGTGCTAGCTAAACATACCTCTATAAGGATGGAATTCTATGGATTATGGGGCTACCAGAGAGAACATTCTCTCCCAAGCTGCCATCCGTTGAACCTCCAAGGACAGCAGAACTACAAAGAGAGAGAGTCTCTTCTGCCAATGTTTACGTGTTGGATCTTTGATTCTTCATGCAGACTTGGCTAGGTACAATTGGTCCACAAGCCTGCCCTCCCCTAACAAAAATCCTGGTTACGCCCAGGTGCCTGTGTAATCTAACCTCTTTCAGCCTTAAAACACACACACACACACACACACACACACACACCACACACACACATCCATAGGATTCAAGAGTATTTTCCTAATTAAGCCTGAATAAAAGCTGCAATGGATCGTTGAAACACTCTACCAAGGGAAGTTTTCCACCTCAATTGTGGATTCATAGTTGTGGGTTTGCTGTGTAGTAGAACAGGTGTATCAAAATGAAATTGTGCTGTAGTAATGTTTGATTCAAAGAAGAAATATTTTAAAGTTTATTGGAGTATAAGAAATGTGAAATCTATTGAATATAACCCAGCAGTTTGAACTACAGAGTTGTATAATAAGATTTAATTAATTTGATATCATGTATTTAAGTTATGGTTATATTTATGTCCTAATAGAATTTAAAGTGTCTGTTTTATGTGTGGTTGAGTGTCTGGTGCTTTGTACGATAGGGTTAGGTGTTATTTATGTTTTAATTAGGTTTAATAGCCTTAACAATATAATATTTGTAAGGTTGATGAGATTTTTGTGATATATATATATATGGTGCTTGTGGTATGTATTATTAATAATTTGCGTAATATTTTACAGAGAGAGAAGGAGACTTCATTTTTTAAGACCCATTCCTATCTGGGTTCAGGTCTGGCCATGGAACAGAGTTGGTCTTGGTTGCTTTGATAGATGACCTTTCCAGAGAGTGGAACAGGGGCAATGTGACTTTGCTCCTGCTTTTTGATCTCTTCGGCATTTGATACTATTGACCATTGTTTCCTCCTGGACCGCCTCTGAGAAATGGGAACTGGGGGCACTGTGTTACAGTGGTTCCAATCTTACCTTCATGACCAAGTCTAGAGAGTAGCATTGGGAGATTGCCTTTCAGACCCCTGGTGGCACTTTGGTCTAAACCACTGAGCCTCTTGGACTTGCCAGTTAGAAGTTTGGCGGGTCAAATCTTTCCGATGGAGTGAGCTCCCGTTGCTCTGTCCCAGCTCCTGCCAACCCAGCAGTTTAAAAACATACCAGTGCAAGTAGATAAATAGGTAACGCTGCTGCAGGAAGGTAAACAGCGTTTCTGTGCACTCTGGCTTCCGTCATGGTGTCTCGTTGTGCCAGAAGCGGTTTAGTCATGCTGGCCACATGACTCAGAAAGTTGTCTGTGGAGAAACGCTGGCTCCCTCAGCTTGAAAGCGAGTCGCCTTTGACCGGACTTAACCATCCAGGGGTCCTTTACCTTTACTTTTTACCATCACACAGAGAGCCCACAAACAGTGTGAATCCATCTTTGAGCTAGAAAACTTCCAAGATAATGAGTCATCAGCCCTTTACACTGTGTTGCAATAATGTAGCAGTCTATTATTTAGTTTCTTTATTTCTTAAGATTTATACACTGCTTGATTCCGTTGGTTAGAGTGTGTTACTGATTACGCCAAGGTTGCAGGTTTGTTTTACAGTGGTTCCAATCTTACCTTCATGACCAAGTCTAGAGAGTAGCATTGGGAGATTGCCTTTCAGACCCCTGGTGGCACTTTGGTCTAAACCACTGAGCCTCTTGGACTTGCCAGTTACACAGCACAGCTGTATATTCCTGCATTACAGAGGGTTGAATGAGATGAGCCTCAGGGTCCTTTCCAGCTGTATAATTCTATTATTTTAAGACACCCCCCCAAAAAAAAAAGTTGTTTACAAAGAAATAAAACAATAAAATCGAGAAAAATTCACAACCGTACTTTAAAAACATATAAAGTTAAAATACTAAAACCGATTAACATCACCTCAACTTTCTAAGCATAGGATAGGATTGTCTAAACAAGAATGTTCTTAGCAGGTGCCAAAAGTAAGGTGAAAAATTATTATTATTATTTATTAAAGACAAGGAGTTCCAAAGTGCAGGAGCCGCCCCACTAAATGATTGAGTTTTTACAAAGGTGGCATTTGTAGTAGCGTCGATTTTGCTGATCAAAGCAGTCACGTGGGTAAGGCAATCTCTTAGATAAACTGTTCCCAAGTTAAGGGCTTTATATGCTAATAGGAATATGCTGAACTTGGCCTGGTAGCAAATCGGCAATCAGTGCAGATCTCTGAGCACAGGTGTTAGATGCCAACAAAGCCTCACACCCGTCAGCAATTATGCTGCTACATTCTGCACTAACTGCAGCTTCTGGACCAAGCCCAAGGGAAGACACAAACACTGTAGAGTGCACTGCAATAATCCAGTCTTGAAATAACCAACACAGGAACTGCTGCGGCAAGGCCTTCCCGCTCCAGAAATGTCCGTAGCTGTCAAACCAGCTGCAGTTGATAAAAGGCACTACTAGTCACTGAGGCTACCTGAACCTTCAGTGACAGAACTGGATCCAGAATAACCCCCAAACTGTGAATGTGCTTCTTCAGGGGAAGCACAAACCCATCTAGAGTAGTCAAGTGACCAATTTTTCAGACACAAGAGCTATTCACCCACAGTGACTCTGTCGTGCAAAGAATCAAGCTCAGCCATTTCACCACTGGGTCCAAGCAATGGCCCATCCAGATGTTATGGAGAAACAGAGGTGAGTGTCATCAGCATACTGACGGCACCTTGCCCCGAAACTCCTAATAACCACTCCCAACGGCTTCATGTAGATATTAAATAACAACAGAGATTAGATAGTCCCCTGTGGCACTCCACAGAATAAGGTTAAAGGTAAAGGACTCCTGGATGGTTGAGTTCAGTCAAAGGCGACTATGGGGTTGTGGCGCTCATCTCGCTTTCAGCCCAAGGGAGCTGGCGTTTGTCCGCAGACAGCTTTCTGGGTCATGTGGCCAGCAGAACTAAACCGCTTATGGTGCAACGGAACACCGTGACGGAAGCCAGAGCTCATGGAAACACCATTTCCTATCTGTATGATAGGCTAGGTCTATCAATACAACCATCTCCAGGGCCTTTGTGATCTCTGCTAGCTTAGAGCCCCCAACCCCAGTCATTGATTTCCAATGCGTGTCAGGAAAGTCAGGGTTCTAAAATGTGCCAGGAGCCTTCAAAATATAGGAATCTATCGGCTGCATAAGCTCTACCCTTCTACTCATGGGGAGCAGCAAAAATGATGGGGGCAGGCAGACCTAGCACACCTGTCTCCATGCCCCCTCCCACTTGTCTGTTGAGATGACATTGATTGTGAACACCTGAAGCAGACTTGAAATCAATGCCTGTTCAAAACCTAGGATTTGACAAAAGAATGTTAATTTTTCTTAACAGCCCAGAATTGCCAGCTGATGTCTCTTCATGGAAGCTGATTGTTTGGGAGGGAGGTGGTTCAGCCTTTGGAATGGGAAAGCCAGCAGTGCTTGAGGAAGGTGATGCATCCCATCTCCTCTAGTTAAAAGGGGGAGCAGGTGTATATGAAGGGGAAAAATAAGAAGTTTTGGGATGGAGGTAGAGAAAGAGAGCTGTGATTTGGAGGCTGGAAGTGCCTTGCGGTACAAGAGCACCTCTCTCTGGAGACCTGGTGTGAGGATGCAGATCCACTGACTTGTAGGATAGCGCCCATTGCTTGCCTCCACTCACTGCTCCATTTTTGTACTTGTAAATAAAACAAATATTATAAAAAGAGGAGCTGAATAAGTCAATCTCCTCCAAAGGAAACACAAACCTGGGTAGAATTTCTCACTATTCAGGGAAGTGATGGACCCATACACAGTGCTCTTTCAGCTGAGTGCTTGCTACTAAATATCTGAATCAAATTCAGTGGCACTTTATGTTCTGGCTACAAAAAACAAAACAAAACAGGAAAATGAGTTAGATAAAATCACCGTAAGTTATTTTGGTCATTCAGAAACTTAATTTGAAATTAAGTCAGATTTAAGCTCATTGATTTGTCTTTGTCTTTTTCTTTTTCTTTGTCTTACTGCATGGATGTTGGCTTAAAATATGGATATATCGTCTGTATTTTATTTATATTATTTCTGTGACTTTGTCATGGCCTCTGGCTCGAACAAAAAGCTGATTGATTGATCTATTGACTGATCGATCAGAATCAAATTTGTTGTTGTTTTATTTTAAATAACCATTCAGCCAGGTCCCCAGGAGGATGTACCGGAGTTACAAGAGCATATGTCAAAATACCAACACTACAACCATAAAATCCTCAAAACAGAATAACCTTCCACAAATTGCAGCAATGCACAATTCCACAGGTAACAGAACAGCCAACTCTCATCGATTCCCAAGGACCAAAATGGAATAGATGTATCTGCAGCTGACATTGAAAAGGCATCGGTGATAGGACAAACACACCTCCAATGAAAGGGTGTTCTGCAATGGAAGTGCCATAACTTTCACATTTGAGTTGGTACTGGGGTAGTTATATGAGCTATTTTCCATAGCCTAACCCAGGGAAAGTGCAATATTGTGACACGTTTGCCTAGTATGGCTACAGTTAACCTCTGTGACGCGACTTCTTTGTGGCAACCATACCTGTGAGACAACATATGAACAAGGCCCAATTCAACATACCAAGGTAAGTCCTTTCATACTTAAAAAACAACAACCAATTAATCCATGAAACAGAGCTGAAGGATAAGGAAATATTCACAAATCCAGAAGGGACTGTAGGAAATGAGTTTTGCAAAACAGAGGTGCCTCAAGAACTTAAGAAGAGTCTTAGTGGATCAGGCCAGTGCCCCAACTTGCCCAATATCCTGTTCTCACAGTGGCCAACCAGGCCAGGTGCCTGAAAGAAAGAAAGGTGTATCACGCATTAAAGGGTAAGGCATGAAAGAGTCCAGAATCACTAGCCCATCTGATCTAGACTCTATCCCATTGATTCTCTTAATTACACTGGAAGATGCTAAAAAAATATGTGTGTTGGTCACATGTGATGACTACAATGTGGTTGATAGAGGATTGTGAATGGGGATGGGGCAGGAGGGTCTCTAGCTGCCCCTGACCAAGAGCAGCTCAGATCTCAGTGAGGGATGGAGGAAAGATGGAGGAATCAGAAAATCCTGGATCGGGGAAGGAGAAAGTCGCAGGCTGTTTTGGGAGGAGACTCAAAGGAATCAGAGAAAAATAATGGGCCAGGAGGAGGAACATGAGAGAGGGAAAAGAACAGGGGCAGGAGAGAAGAATTGATAGAGAAGCAAAGGGAAATGTGCCAGTGTGGTGTAGTGGTTGAGAGCGGTGGACTCATAATCTGGGGAACCGGGTCCGCATCTCCGCTCCTCCACATGCAGCTGCTGGGTGACCTTGGGCTAGTCACACTTCTTTGAAGTCTCTTAGCCCCACTCACCTCACAGAGTGTTTGTTGTGGGGGAGGAAGGGAAAGGAGAATGTTAGCCGCTTTGAGACTCCTTAAAGGGAGTGAAAGGCGGGATATCAAATCCAAACTCCTCCTCTTCTTCTTCTTCTTCTTCTTCTTCTTCTTCTTCTTCTTCTTCTTCAAAGTTACAGAGATCAGAAGGTCATACGTGCTGATTTAAAATAACTAGCCAAATCTTTGACTGCAGACCTCCAGTCAGATCTAATAGCGTAGAACAAGTGTGCCGAGCCAACTGAATGTAATTTGAAATTCATCATATTCATGAAAATGATATGTAAATTATGTTAATTACATTCAGCTAAATTCCCTCAGTAGGTCACCCCTGAGACGTCAAGTATAGACTAAACATGTAATGGATTTTAACATATAATGATGTTGCCTATAATGTAGCAACACATAACAATTACGTGTAATGTTCATTGCGTATAAACTACAGCAATAATGTGCCAAGCTGATTGAGATTTCATCATCAAAACTCATCATGAAGGATAAACTTTCATAAGGTGTAATGAAGCCAATTAATTTTCATCTGCTGTGCAGTCTTTTGTAGAATGTATGCACTGTACAGTCCCCAAACTATTCATTTGTGTGCTTGTTTTCAAAAGCCTAGAAGAAATGTCCTACTATTCCAATAAAAAGCAAGACATTATCTCATGTAGGGTCTATTAATTGTTCAAAATGTTGATATTTAATGTAATGTTACAGCTGAAATAAATTGTGAATCCTTGGGCATTTGTTGTGTTGTGTTGAGAAACAAAATGTCAGTCCTATTGGCCATGTGGATTCCATGCTATTTCAAAGCATTATTTGCAGTGATGCTCAACATGAAAGCCTCATTGACCCTGCAAAAAGCAGGTTAGTTGTTTTGTTTAGTCCCCGGGTAATTGCAAGTAATGAACTGGAGGGATTACACCGAAGGCTCGCAGACCTTCCAGACAGAATATCCCACTCGCTTCCCCAATTTACTTGTATCTGCCAAGCACACCGTTAGGATGCTCTCTAGAGCCTGAAATGAAAACACTTAATCATCTGCAATATGGAGGCAGACAGAACATGGTGACATGTGCATAATGCAGAAGATGCATCTGAGAATCATTATTTTTCCTTTAAGAGGGACGGTTGGAGCACTTTAGAATTCATATTAACTTTGGGATTACTCTGTCCACTGCGTTGGGAGTCGGCGCAGGGAAATGAGGAACTGATTAATTGACACGCAGCTGTACCAGGGATATTCATGGTGACAACTGATGACAAATGAAAGCCACAGTGATGAACAACAGATGTAGCCTGGAAGGGCAACATGATAAATGAGTGTCTTGATTTTTGATATCTCTTAAGAAAACATTGCATGGTGGTGATGGGGAGAACGGCAACATTTTTTGAGGAGATGAGAAAGCTGATTAATTTAATTAGCTTTCATCCATGTCTTTGGAGATTATTTAGTAATGAGGAACAGAAAATCTTCCCAAGACTTTGAGTGTTAATTACCTGTTGATTTGCTTTCAAAGACAGATATTTTACCCTTTGTGCAAGCTCACACACCATAAGAACCTTTTTTTAAAAAAAGAGCCACCCCACAACTTTCACAGCTACAGTACCTTCACAGACAAACTGTGATTTAAAGATTTGTCTCATTAATTAATTAATTAAAAGCTCATTAATTAAACTTGGTTATTTTATAATGTAGATTAAAGGGGGGGAAAATCACTGCCACATGATCACGTTAACCTCTTAGCTCCCTGTTAATCCCAGAATCCTCACATACCTGCCTAGGGGAATGGGTAGGCAAGAAATTAGTTCAGCTCACATTTTAATATAAAACCTATGAAATCTGCACTTCCTAAACCAATATAAGATCCAAAACACAGCTCACTTTTCAAATTCACACTTCTCTAAATTTTGTGATGCGGTTCCCCAACGAAAGAATGCAAGCATAGTCAAAAGACTTCAGAATTGCCTGCCCTCCTCTCCCAATTAACCTCCATCTCTAGATGGGAGGTGGTGGGAGGGAGTGCAGAGGAAGAACTGGGGTGGGCTCAGGAGGAGGAAGGACTTAAGCAAGCAGAGCATGTGAAGAGCAGAAGGAGGAGCTGAGCCCTGCTGCCTCCACCACCTGTAGCAACTCCTAGATGGCCTTTTGTTCTTCTCAAGAGAGCCACAGGAGATGAGGATCAAAAAGGGGGAGAAAAGGAAGTACTGTAGCAGCCTGTTATGTATTGAAGGAGTATTGTGTACGTAGTTTTCACGTCAGTTATTTTAGGCGGGAAACCCTGGGTTGTTGTTGCTACAATGTGGACAGCCGGCTGCCTATAAAAGCAGGCCAGCTGAGCTGTTTGCTGTTCAGTTCTGTTCCAGCTTACAAATAAAGAGCTACTTTGGAAGAATCGCTGTGTCGTCTGATATGTTCGCCTACAACTTAACACAGCCTTTCACACAAGCAACTCCAAATCCATGTCTGACTTAGAGTGGCAAACACAGATTTTAGATTTATTGTTACCTGCTCTTTTGTGCAAACCTGCTACACTGGAAAGCTTATAAAGGTAAAGCAACCCCTGACCATTAGGTCCAGTCATGACTGACTCTGGGGTTGCAGCGCTCATCTCGCTTTATTGGCCAAGGGAGCTGGCGTATAGCTTCCGGGTCATGTGGCCAGCATGACTAAGCCACTTCTGGCGAACCAGAGCAGCACACAGAAATGCCGTTTACCTTCGCACCGGAGCGGTACCTATTTATCTACTTGTACTTTGACATTCTTTCGAACTGCTAGGTGGGCAGGAGCAGGGACCGAGCAACGGGAGCTCACCCCGTCGCAGGGATTCAAACCGCCAACCTTCTGATCGGCAAGTCCTAGGCTCTGTGGTTTAACCCACAGCGCCACCCATGTCCCTTTTGGAAAGCTTATACTTCTAAACAAATAAAAATAAAAAAGGCATGGGGTAAATAAATACCTGTGTGCATGCCCACAACCTAGATTTACGGGCTCAGAGTACACTTTTGTGCAAGTATGGAATATTGGGAAACTTGCATTTCAAAAATAATAATAAAAAAATGAATGGCGCAACTTATAAAAAATAATCCTGCACCCACAATGCACAGCAACACACAGTGTGAATACATTAAGTACTGCCCACTAGTGAGGACAGGAAACATCAAGAGAGATTTCAGAGGCAGAAAACTGATAGCACTTATGTGTGAACAAAGATGCCCAAGCACACCTGCAGTGGAGACAGGTCCATCAGGGTAAATGGGGTGCTACACTCCCAACCTCAGCCTGCGCCTACCTGCCGATCTTCTTCCATACATCTAGTCCAAGGGGTGGCCCTGAGGGGCAGCTTCCTCCTCCTCAGTCTCAGTGTTGCCCTCAGCTGGAAGGATGGGGGCAAAGCTCAAATTTAATTGGCTCTGTCTGGCATTGGCTCTGGCACCACCTATTGCTGGCCTCCTTGCCTCCACCAGTGTCCATAGGCACCAAACACCACTGTGCACAGGGAAAAAGCAACCCGTGCACATATGAATAAAGGTAAGGTAAAGGACCCTGGTGTTGGGAAAGATGGAGGGCACAAGGAGAAGGGGAAAACCCAGAGGGCGAGGTGGTTGGACAGCGTTCTCGAAGCTATGAACATGAGCCTGACCAAACTGCGGGAGGCAGTGGAACACAGGAGTGCCTGGCGTGCTCTGGTCCATGGGGTCACGAAGAGTCGGACACGACTAAATGACTAAACAACAACAACAACAAGGTAAAGGAACCCCTGACCATTAGGTCCAGTCGCAGACAACTCTGGGGTTGTGGCGCTCATCTCGCTTTACTGGCCTTCCGGGTCATGCGGTCAGCATGACTAAGCTGCTTCTGGCTAACCAGAGCAGCGTACGGAAACACCGTTTACCTTCCCGCCAGAGTGGTACCTATTTATCTACGTGCGCTTCGTGCTTTCGAGCTGCTAGGTTGGCAGGGAGTACACATGAATACCCTGGCATGAAAATAGCCTTCCCAAGCTCCCATGCACTTTTTTTCTTCTTTTTTTTTATAAAATATTTATTAAGTTTTTCCAAATTAATACAAAACACAAACAAAAAAGCAAAAACAAATATGCACAAAAAAACAAAAATACAAAAAAGCAAAACAAATAACAAATAACAAATAACAAATATAATTTTCATTACTTTCTCCATTATCTTATTTCCCGGACCTCCCCTCACCTCCACCTTTTGTATTCCAATTCAAATTCTTAACTCAACAAATCCTTATTATAACTTATTATGACTTATTTTAACTTATTACTCGATCTTCACATTACAGCTGGAAACCAATTAATTTCTGTCCAACATCAATCTAACATTCATTAGTTTTGCAATATTTCTGCAAATAGTCCTTAAATTTCTTCCAATCTTCTTCCGCTGACTCTTTTCCCTGGTCTCGGATTCTGCCGGTCATTTCTGCCAGTCCCATATAGTCGATCATCTTCATCTGCCATTCTTCCAGAGTGGGTAAATCTTGTGTCTTCCAATATTTTGCAATCAGAATTCTTGCTGCTGTTGTAGCGTACATAAAAAAGATTCTGTCCTTCTTTAGCACCAATTGGCCGACCATGCCCAGGAGAAAGGCCTCTGGTTTCTTCAAGAAGGTATATTTAAATACCTTTTTCATTTCATTATAAATCATTTCCCAAAAAGCCTTAATCCTAGGGCACGTCCACCAAAGGTGAAAGAATGTACCTTCAGTTTCTTCACATTTCCAACATTTATTATCGGGCAAATGATAGATTTTTGCAAGCTTGACTGGGGTCATGTACCACCTATACATCATTTTCATAATATTCTCTCTTAAGGCATTACATGCCGTAAATTTCAAACCGCTCCCATGCACTTTTGAAACGCACAAACGGAAAGAGCAAAGCAAAACACAGTCCCTTTGATTTAAATATGTGAGTAGTCACTGCTGAATATTTGTGGGAAAGGCAGCTCTCCGACATCACAAAAAAGTTCATTGAAGCCCAAAGACTTTGGGTTCTTTTGGATTTCAGACTCGCAGCAGAGTTTATGACAGCATCCTTGAAAAGAGAGAGGAAGGCCCTTTAAGCACTAATACTGTTTTACGGTAGAGATACAAAAAGCAGGAATGGTTTTTCCACTAGGGCGACATTTCTCAACTGCGACTGAGAGAGCAGCCTGCTGCCACCAACTATTTTGTGCAGTCATGCAAATGCTCTAGGGACCTCCATTCTCTCTAATCTCAGCCTCTCAAACATAAGCAACCTCCTTGTTTTCTAGTGTCACATTTTCCAGCCACAAATTGTTCCCATGGAGAGGCCACATTATGATGACTACTTTTTTCAACAGGTGGACACGGTAAAATAATAATATTCCTGATTGTACAGAACTGTGGAGGAGGAAGGGAGTAGAATCAGCCCTTGCCGATTGCCAGAGAACAACAAAACCAGCAATGGAAGAGGCACAGCCTTCATGGCAAGGCAGAGTTGCAATGAGGGGTCTTCCCCTTCAAGCTGTTGAGTGCCTTGTGCGAGTTGAAATGTTAGAGGACCCTCCTTTATGGGAGGAAGGAGTACCAGAGAGGGGGTGTGCAGATCCACCCATCCTTGGGGAAGAATCTTGGGGTGGAGGGGGAAGATAACAATGTGGATGACACCAGATCACTTCCAGAAGCAGTACATCCGAGTGATAGATGGGTGGAAATTTGCTCTGATATTTTATGTGTCTCTGTTGGCGAGTGGTTTTGTTGCATCCCGGTGTTGCTGCAGTACGTTTTTAACAGAGTGGGAGGAGTGATTGATGACAGTAGTTTGGGGATTAAGAGGGAGATACTGGTTGGGTGGTGTGTTTGTGCTTATCGGTGGGTGTGGGAGTAGAATTGGATGAGTGATATCGGATGAGCCGCAGATACTGTACAAATCGTTTGGATGTAAGACAGGATTTGGGTGTGACGTGCATGTGTTTGTCGGGCGAGTGTTGTTATTGAACCAGGATATCCCTTGGAGAGGAGGAGGCTGAAAGGGAAGGGGCCGCAGACCCTTTTCGTTTTTTCAAAATGTGCTGATATGTTTTTGCTTTCATATGGTTTCAGATTGCATTGTAGTTTTGTATTATATTTAGTTTCTTTCAGTTTCACGGATATGTCTCAGCAGGAGTTATTTTGTGAACCACTGCTATCACATCTGTGCCACACATTTAAAGCACCCTTATATCACTTTAATCAGACACTGTTTCCCCCCTCCCCAAGAATCCTGGGAACTGTAGTTTGCTCAGGATTGCTTAGCGTCATCAGGAGTACCTTAAGCTATAGTTCCCAGATTATATGAGGGAAGCCATGACTGCTAAAGAGGTCAAAACAAAACAAATTCCTTCCAGTAGCACCTTAAAGACCAACTAAGTCAGTTCTTGGTATGAGCTTTCGTGCTCATACCAAGAACTGACTTAGTTGGTCTTTAAGGTGCTACTGGAAGGAATTTGTTTTGTTTTGACTATGGCAGACCAACACGGCTACCTATCTGTAACTGCTAAAGAGGTGTAAGAGTGCTTTAAATGTATGGGACAGATGTGAACTGTCTTAATACTAAGCATTATATAAAGTAAAGGGACCCCTGACCATTAGATCCAGTTGCGGACGACTCTGGGGTTGTGGCGCTCATCTCGCCTTTTTTTTTTTTAATCATTTTTATTAAGTTTCCCATTTTAATAATCCAATCAAATCACATTTAATGTTCCAAATTATACAAATACATATCAAATAGTCCAAATATTCTGCCTAAATTATATATATATATATATTTGTTGGGACTTCCCATGCTTCAAATTCGGGGGGGGGGTGCCTGTCTTAAACTGAAAGTGAAATGGATTGAGTCATGGTTACTCACACTGCATTTCCATCCAATTCTTTAAATTAGGTCAGGGCTTCAGGTTGCCCTCCTCTGCTCTGCACCCATTTTAGACAGTGGCAGGCACCTCTTCAGTACCTGCCCATGGTGGAGATGCAGTTTCAGAAGCTGAGTGCATTCATCTTTCCCTCCCTTCAGCACCAGGAAACCCTCTTCCCATTAAAGGCATCTGTCCATCTCAGGAGGTAATGGAGGAGTGCGACTTTGGAAGTGAAGTCAAATGGTTAGAAGGTTACAGTGCCTGCTGTAGCTATGGAGACCAATACTGGACAGACATGTTTTGTTACAGCTGGGGCAGATGAAGGCACCCAGTTGTACTGCTGCAGATGCACCGAAGTGTTTCTTCTCTCTGTGCTCCTCAGAGCAGTCATTTCTTCTCTGGTCACTCCTATCAATACGTGACTTGACTGTCTGTCTCTCTTCCCACCTTAGCCCACATCCTGCATATATTTCACAACTCCGAGTTCTTTATATCTCTAACAATGAAAAGGTCATTCCTGTGTATCCAAAAAGGAGATAATATGTGGTCAGGATAATGTGTACATACACATATATATGCACTCTTATATGGTTTGTCAGGGACGTGGGTGGCACTGTGGTCTAAACCACTAAACCCCTTGGGCTTGCTGATCAGAAGGTCGGTGGTTCGAATCCCCGCAACAGGGTGAGCTCCCGTTGCTCTGTCCCAGCTTCTGCCAACCTAGCAGTTCGAAAGCACACCAGTGCAAGTAGATAAATAGGTACTACTGTGGCGGGAAGGTAAATGGTGTTTTCATGCACTCTGGTTTTTTCCATGGTGTTCCATTGCACCAGAAGCGGTTAAGTCATGCTGGCCACATGACTCAGAAAGCTGTCTGCGGACAAACGCCAGCTGCCTCGGCCTGAAAGTGAGATGAGCGCTGCAACCCCATAGTCGCCTTTGACTGGACTTAGCCATCCAAGGGTCATTTACTTTTCACCTTTACCTTTTACAGTCTGTCTCAATCATTTAAAATGCAGTTCGGAAGTGTTTGAATTTTCCTCCTTGCTGAACTGGGCGTGTCCCTACCCCCTTCTCTTCAGGTAAAGGGAGACAGGGCACTGAGGGCACAACCATTGCTTTTGCGCTAATAGCCCAGAGCCAAGGAAAAGGCTTCCCAATTAGAAGACAAGACAGAAGTCGCTTGAGCAAAATCATCCCAGGGCTGGCCATCCCGGGAAGGGGGCATTTGAAGACATGCCCTTTGCACAGCCCCGTGGAGATCTCAGCCTGCAAAAAAGGAGTCACATTTATTCTTCCTTTTGCATTCTGGGCACACGGCATCTCGTGGCATTTGCAGTAATTAGCGTGTTGTTACCTTGTCAGCACTCAGGCTCTGCTTGCCAAATTGTCTTTCCTGAACTTACCCTAACCCTGCCCGACGCTCAGCAATGCATAGGAAAGCAGCATTTCAAGTGTGGTAGATGAACTCTCCTGCCCTTGCACTCCCTGGGCGACATGCCTACAGTCATGTTAACTCTGGTGTCAGTGGTTTATTAAGGTTTTCTTTTAACTGTAACTGCAGCAATAAATAATTGAAATAAGGGAGAGACGACTTAATTGTGGTATTATTGTAACCATATATTTTGCGAACCTGCTTTGAGTGCAGTAATAGCAGGAAAAGACTACATAAATAAACCAAACCTGACTAATTCAAGCAGTCCAGAAAAGAATCCCATACACCAATAAATCTGTGCACAGTATTGCTTCATATATTAACTATAGAATGCAATAACATATATCCTTTACACCTCCCCGCCCTTGAGCAGTTGCCCCATGTATGTTTACTTGGTCTTAGAATGAAGCTCCACTGTGTTCAGTGGGCTTACTCCATACAGTAAGGGTGTTTAGGACCACAGCCCAAGTGTGTCCAACTCAAAAGGCATAACAGTCCTATTGGACAAACATACAGATTGCACTTTGATGACAATCAAAGAGCAGCTAGGCAAACTGGCTTTACTGTTTCAAATAAGTTTTTTTCTTAGGGTAGCTGTTTTTTGAGCATAAAATCAAGACACATGTTTTTCCTCCAGAGCTACAGAAATGGATGGTGTGATATTAAAGTCGCTGCAGAATTCTGACTTTGCATTTTACAAATTGTTGGGTTCTATTTGGGGAAACTTCAGGTTGGAGGGTGGGCCATGAATTAAATTATTAATAATAATAATAACAGCAGCCCATGTAACATCTAGGAGTTTGTGTTACAGAGCTCAGAATGTGGATTCATTGGCTGTGTGTTTTTGGTTTGTTTTTTGCATGGCATAAACCTTGAGAGGTCGGTCAGTGCAAAGCTTCTGTGGATGATCTTCGGACTCAGGTGGGACTATGGAAAAACATGGTCCCTGAGAGAAGGATAGACAGCCTGTGGCCCTTCAGATGTTGGTCTTCAATTCCCATCATCCATAACCATTGACCAATGCTGGCTAGAGCCAACATCCATTGAACAACAACTGGAGGGCCACATGTTTCCCACAGCTGCCTTAAGGAATCTGGGCCTCAAACTGTGTCGGCAAGGCTTTAGCCTTCAAAATCTGCACTTTAATAATACAGAGATTCAGTAACATTATTTCAGTGTTCCGTCATCCTCTAAACCAGACCCTGCGATGTTGCCCCTGAAACTTCTCACTACTCTGGGAAGTGGAGAGTGCGTATAACAATATTTTTGCCATTGGAGACACTGCCCATATGTTTCCAGACTTTCCTTGGCAACAATGACGGCTCTGTGGCAGCAGCTAGCAGTTTCTCTGTTAGGTTACATTCGCACCCTCTCTTTTCTCCATTTCACCCTTTCATGTTTCGCTCTCAAGAGCTTTGCTTTTTGTCCCCACTCACAGCAAAGCATGTTTTATGGTTTTGTGCGTTTCAGCTCAGTGACACTCTATAAGATTTCAGCATCTCCTGTTAATGCTGGAAAACTGAGGGGAAGGATTTAGTTGAAGAAGCAGTTGATTTGTGCATAAGCATCTCTGTGCTCCTTTGAGGCTGCAAGTCCCATTGAAATCATTGGGTTTCCATACCCTCCAATGTTTCCCCCATGAAAATAGAAACATCCTATTTAATAATAATAATAATAATAATAATAATAATAATAATAATACCCCACCCATCTGACTGGGTTGCCTCAGCCACTCTGGGTGCATTCCAACATATATAAAAACAAAATAAAACATTAACCTTTTTTTAAAAAAAAAACAACTTTGCTATACAGGGCTGCCTTCAAATATCTTCTAAAGGTTGTATAGTTTCTTATCTGAAAGGCCTTCCTTTTCTTGTCAATCATGCGTTCAATCTTACTGTCATTCTCATCAAACCAGTCCTGGTTCTTCAACAAAAGAGGTTTAAAGGCAAATCTTAAAAAATGTAGTAGAAACACTGACAACTGGGAAACACTGGCCTGCAAGTGCTCCAGTTGGAGAACAGCCTTTACCAAAGGTGTCATGGGCTTTGAAGACACTTGAACTCAGGACACAAGGGAGAAACGTGCTAAGAGGAAGGCACGCTTTGCAAATCCACACCGTGATCAACTCCTGCCCGGAAACCAATGTCCCCACTGTGGGAGGACGTGTGGTTCTGAAATTGGCCTCCACAGTCACTTACAGACTCATTGTTAAAACCGTGTTTATGGAAGACAATCTTACTCAGGCTAAGAGTGATCGCCAAAGGAGGAGGAGGAGGAAGAGAAGCTATGCAAAAAAATGAATTCAGCCTAGTAGCTCAAATGTTCAGGAACCATTCAGAAGCATGTTCAATATAGCTTACAATCTTACTTGGCTACGAGTGATCGCCAAAGAAGAAGAAGAAAGTTACTTATTTCCTTCGTTTGGGGGTCACATAACTTCATACCCTCCAACATTTCTCCAACGAAAATGGGGATGTCTTAAGGAATAGGTGGACATTCCAAGATCAAATCACAAACTGGAATGGCTTTTGTAAATCCAGGACTATCTCTGGGAAATAGGGGCACTTGGAGGGTCTGCGATTTACTTCTGAGTAGACATGTGTAAGAGGACCCACTGGCAAACGTCTCTGTGAGGTCAGAAAAGAGCAAGAGGTATGCAGAGTCAGGCAGCAACTCCCATCCCCATTCAATTTTAATCTGTTAGTAAAAACTAGTGAATAGGTGAATAGCAAATACATAATCATTTTAAAAGGCAAAAACACAACCAGTGATAGGGCTGGAACATTGCAAACTAGAGATCACACCTTTATCTTTAAAAGTATATAACAGCAGAAAATATTGCTGCTGCTACAGTTTCTGTTCCATCCTCCATAGGTCAGTACGTTTCCGGGCACAATTCAAAGTTTTGGTGCTGACCTTTAAAGCCTTAAACGGCCTCGGCCCAGTATACCTAAAGGAGCGTCTCCACCTTCATCGTTCTGCCCTGACACTGAGGTCCAGCGCCAAGCGCCTTCTGGCGATTCCCTCACTTTGAGAAGTAAGGTTACAGGGAACCAGGCAGAGGGCCTTCTCGGTGGTGGCACCCACCCTGTGGAATGCCCTCCCATCAGATGTCAAGGAAATAAACAACTATCTGACTTTTAGAAGACATCTGAAGGCAGCCCTGTTTAGGGAAGTTTTTAATGTTTGATGTTTTATCGTGTTTTTAATATTCTGTTGGGAGCTGCCCAGAGTGGCTGGGGAGGCCCAGCCAGATGGGCAGGGTATAAGTAATAAATTATCATCATCATCATCATCATCATCATCATCATCATCATCTCACTCAACCTTATCTCCAGTTAATTGAAGCTAGGAGTAGGTAAATTTGCCAATTTCAGTTTTTTTGAGGTTCTCATTTTTCTCCTATCCAGTTCAGTTCTACATCATTAGTCTGTGATTGTGATTTTTTTAAAAAAAAAAATCCTTATTTAAAAACCACATTCATATGACTATTTCCTAATATGTACATATATGTATGCATTTTCATTAATATATTCTATTTTTGTATGTTGTTTTCTGGTTGATGTGAAAGAACAGAGTTTCCCCTCAGTGTCTAGATCTGAAGCCTTGTAGGGATTTAAATGGAAGCACCAACACTTTGAATTTGTAGTTGGAAATGGACCTGAAGGCTGTGAAGCTCTTTAATCAGCAGCAAAATGTGTTTTCATTCCTGGTTCCAACAGCTTTGTGGTAGTCCCATCTCATACACCTCAAAGTCATGTCTTTTAGTTGCAAATTTGGACAATAAAGCCATGAGTTGCAAGCAAAGCTGCTTTTGATATTAATAAACTTCCATTAAAACTTTTTATTTAAGAATCAGTAGCTAGACAGAGTGTTGAGGTTCTGTGCCCCATTTTCAATTCTTAATTAAAATTAGAGGACAAATCCTCAGCAAACCAGCAGTTTTTTAAAAAAAATTAAGAGTTAGATTGATCTCATAATTGTGCCTCATTGTGATCTCATAATTGTGCTGGAATATTCCAGCCTTGAAAACAGAACACTTTTCTCTTTTCCAAGTTTTGATGGACTTTTTAATTTGCATCACATTTTGCGTATTAAATATATACACCTGCAGAAATTTAAAGTAGGTATTAGTTATCTTGCATTATTTTTATTTATTTAAATTGTGTGGAGTTGCAGGAAATTGCTGGAGTGTCTGAAAACAATTGTTTAATGGGAAGAGACATGCAAATACAACATCTTAACACTAGATTTTAAAAGTTATTATAGACTGCTAAAGTACATATTATCAACACCACATGTCAAAATATAACAAGTCAACTGTCTATAAATCACCACTTTTATATTGGCTTCTCACAATGCACTTTTTTTTAAGTTCATGGAAACATGTAATTTATCACTTCTTACTTTGCCGTCTGTGAATTTTGATTATTAGCATTGGAAATTACATCTCATTAGAGTGCAATGTGTTTAGTGATATCAGCCCTGATCTATTCTTACCCATAACATTAAAACCTGCAAAGTCTAAATATGAATTAGAGTTATGGGGGGAGGCGACTGAGGAATTGCTTTTTTTATGCACACACAGCTCCCTTCTAGTGCAAGAGTGGATATGTCACAATGGGGAAATGCCAAAAAGAAGCCTCATATCTCACTCCCTCTGGATGCGAACTTTTGCAAATTTCTAACCAGAGCCCTGGAATGGAGAGAGAAGGTTGGATGTGGAAATAGAAAAGGCATTAGTCTCCTGTTTGGGCAATGACCAGCATGCTCTGTTCACATCCACATCATGCCTTTAAAGCATGTGTTGTTGTTGTTGTTTAGTCGTTTAGTCGTGTCCGACTCTTCATGACCCCATGGACCAGAGCACGCCACGCACTCCTGTCTTCCACTGCCTCCCGCAGTTTGGTCAAACTCATGTTGGTCGCTTCAATAACACTATCCAACCATCTCATCCTCTGTCGTCCCCTTCTCCTTGTGCCCTCCATCTTTCCCAACATCAGGGTCTTTTCCAGGGAGTCTTCTCTTCTCATGAGGTGGCCAAAGTACTGGAGTCTCAGCTTCACAAACTGTCCTTCCAGCGAGCACTCAGGGCTGATTTCTTTAAGAATGGAGAGATTTGATCTTCTTGCAGTTCATGGGACTCTCAAGAGTCTCCTCCAGCACCATAATTCAAAAGCATCAATTCTTCGGTGATCCAGCTCTCACTTCCATACATCACTACTGGGAAAACCATGGCTTTAACTATACGGACCTTTGTTGGCAAGGTGATGTCTCTGCTTTTTAAGATGCTGTCTAGGTTTGCCATTGCTTTTCTCCCAAGAAGCAGGCGTCTTTTAATTTCGTGACTGCTGTCACCATCTGCAGTGATCACGGAGCCCAAGAAAGTAAAATCTCTCACTGCCTCCATTTCTTGCCCTTCTATTTGCCAGGAGGTGATGGGCCCAGTGGCCATGATCTTCATTTTTTTGATGTTGAGCTTCAGACCATATTTTGCGCTCTCCTCTTTCGCCCTCATTAAAAGGTTCTTTAATTCCTCCTCACTTTCTGCCATCAAGGTTGTGTCATGTGCATATTTGAGGTTGCTGATATTTCTTCCGGCAATCTTAATTTCGGCTAGGGATTCATCCAGCCCAGCCTTTCGCATGATGAATTCTGCCTATAAGTTAAATAAGCAGGGAGACAATATACAGCCTTGTCGTACTCCTTTCCCAATTTTGAACCAACCCATTGTTCCATATCCAGTTCTAACTGTAGCTTCTTGTCCCACATAGAGATTTCTCAGGAGACAGATAAGGTGATCAGGCACTCCCATGTCTTTAAGAACTTGCCATAGTTTGCTGTGGTTGACACAGTCAAAGGCTTTTGCATAGTCAATGAAGCAGAAGTAGATGTCTTTCTGGAACTCTCTAGCTTTCTCCATAATCCAGCGCATGTTTGCAATTTGGTCTCTGGTTCCTCTGCCTCTTCTAAATCCAACTTGCACTTCTGGGAGTTCTCAGTCCACATACTGCTTAAGCCTGCCTTGTAGAATTTTAAGCATAACCTTGCTAGCATGTGGCTTCACTCAAATAATCCTATGAACTGTAGCTTGGGAAGGGTGCTGGGAATAGTAGTTCTGTGGTGGGTAAACTACAATTCCCAGAATTCTTTGTGGGAAGCCATGTGCTTTAAATTTAAGGTGTCAGAAGAAGGCTCAGTACAGGCCCTAAGGAACCCCTCATCGTGCACACAGCAGCACCCGCACCCCCAAAAAGCAACATATTAAACAACTATACTGTAATCGTTTTACAGTTTTCCAAAATGTCTACAGCTCCTGCTGTAAAAAGGATGTGCAATTCATCCCCCTCACAGCTACTTACTTGCATTATTTCCAGATCCTGTTCAGTCTCCTTTAGAAACTATTCAAATATGAAAACCAACAGATCGTGAAGAGTGCTTTGCTTAGGCAATGTGATTAAAACTTAAGCAAATGCTTTAAGAGCAGTGTTGAAAAACACCCATACAATCAGCTTTTCACCAGACTGAAAATGAATTCCATCTGTTCAATTCCAGTTGAGTTTTATTTTCATGATTTGGTGTACATTTCAAGGTCCGTGTCTGTTTTTCTGCAACTGACTCCCCTCCCTTATGTAAAAATACCCTCTTTACATTTCAAGGCTGCAACCATTTTTTTTTATAGGAGCCAATATCAATTTTGGAAGATTCTAAGCAGGGAAACCTTAGCCCTCCACCAGCCTCACCACTGGTGCTGCTCTCTACTAGTGAAGAGGTGATTACCCCCAACACACACAACATAGGCAGAGTGGTGATGGTACAATTATGTTCTAAATCTTGTTTCACTGACGGAAGCTATGGATGCTTAGAATGTGGACATTAAAGTGCTGTAGGGCTGATTAATAATAGGCATATCCTTTTCCATCTTTCTTTTTGAACCGTACCAACAAAATCACACCATCCTCAAAGAAGAGCTCTTCATTTGTCATAGAGTGTCTAATTGCAGCACTCAAGCAATACATAATTCATTCAAATTCATTAAGGGCCCCAAGTTCCCAATGAGAGGAAATGTTGCTGTATTAAGTGTTGCTCCTTCTGACTGATCGTCAGTGGTACTCAGAGAGACATGCTGCGCTGCTGGGGTCAGAAGCATAGCTGTCAACTTTTCCCTTTTCTTGCGCGGAATCCTATTCAGAATAAGGGAATTTCCCTTAAAAAAAGGAAAACTTTGACAGCTATGGTCAGAAGAAGAAGAAGAAGAGTTTGGATTTGATATCCCACTTTATCACTACCCTAAGGAGTCTCAAAGCGGCTAACATTCTCCTTTCCCTTCCTCCCCCACAACAAACACTCTGTGCGGTGAGTGGGGCTGAGAGACTTCAGAGAAGTGTGACTAGCCCAAGATCACCCAGCAGCTGCATGTGGAGGAGCGGGGAAGCAAACCCGGTTCACCAGATTACGAGACTACCACTCCTAACCACTACACCACACTGGCTCAGGGGATACTTACGCCATCTGCCGAAGTTACAGCTTTACAAAGGGGATTTATTTATTATTATTATTATTATTATTATTATTATTATTATTATTATTATACCTTCCAGCTAGGAAGGAAACTGTCTCCCTAGCCAGTCATCCTTGAAAAGGGGAAGGTGGGATGAAAGTGAAGGACAGAAACCTGTCACCAAATTAGTGCTTCATCGGAGCTCTAGGGATATTAGTGGCACTGGTGTAACTGTCACTGGGCACTACGGCAGGCATTCAACACGAACAAAATTTGTCATACTTCATTTACCAGTCATTGACAGATTTGCCCTGTCCTTGAGTGATGGGAACTGGTTCTAGATGTGATATTAAAACACGTAATAAACCTGGAAGGGGGGTGCAGTGTGATAGTAGCAGCTTGGATTTCACAAGGCAAGGGATGTTGGTGACACGGGAACATACAAAAGATTGCCATACAAAGTATTCATATTTACTGTGGTACCTCGGGTTAATAACTTAATTTGTTCTGGAGGTCTGTTCTTAACCTGAAACTGTTCTTAACCTGAAGCACCACTTTAGCTACTGGGCCTCCCGCTGCCGCTGTGCAATTTCTGTTCTCATCCTGAAGCAAAGTTCTTAACCCGAGGTACTATTTCTGAGTTAGCGGCGTCTGTAACCTGAAGCATCTGTAACCCAAGGTACCACTGTATTTGGAGCCAGTGCATATGTTTAAAGGCCTGTAAGCGCAGGTGGCGCTGTGGGTTAAACCACAGAGCCTAGAACTTGTTGATCAGAAGGTCGGCGGTTCGAATCCCCGCGACGGGGTGAGCTCCCATCGCTCGGTCCCTGCTCCTGCCAACCCAGCAGTTCAAAAGCATGTCAAAGTGCAAGTAGATAAATAGGTACCGCTCTGGCAGGAAGGTAAACGGCGTTTCCGTGCGCTGCTCTGGTTTTGCCAGAAGCGGCTTAGTCATGCTGGCCATATGACGCAGAAAAACTGTCTGTGGACACACGTCGGCTCCCTTGGCCAGTAAAGCGAGATGAGCGCAGTAACCCCAGAGTCGTTCACAACTGGACTTAACTGTCAGGGGTCCTTTACCTTTAATCCCTTTAAAGTGCTTTTTTTCCTAATTGAAATGTGCAGGTATAAATTAGTGAAACACAAATCTGCATGGCAAAAGTCATGCAGAAAATTGAAAAAGAAATGCCTTTTAAGTATGCCTCAGATCCTCAAGGCACACCTGATGATTATGCCACATGATAACATATTTTGGATGCAGCTGTTTTGCAAAGTCGAGTCAATTACAGGTTCGTTAATGGATATAGGCAATAAAACACATATTGAGGGGAAAGACTTTTCAGGAACAAAATAAACTTCTAATGTAAAAGCTCCCCAAACAATCAATGAAACACCCTCCTACATAAAGAAACAATCCCAAAGAAACAATCCCACAAGACCTTCACCCAGACAACCCACATACAGTATCAAGTCCCTTGTTCCAGCCATAGGGAGGAACAGCAGCATCTGGTCCATGATGAAGCAATGTCAGCTACATCACCCTGCAACCAGGCTCTCTGCATCATTTAGACCTGCTAAACTAGGCTGGGCTGAATGCCTCCACGGCCGCTACCTGTGATAATTAGGGTTCCTCCCGGTCCCATAATCTGGACAATTGAGCCCCAGCTGGGCCACCCTCAAGGACAGGAGTGCTCCTGCGAGGACTTATGGCCTTAAAGGAAGGGTTGATTGCGCAAGGCCAATCCTACGCCTCCTCGATCTGCTTTTCCACTACAGCTGATACCACAGAATACAGTAGGAATTGCGGTACAGAGGCTCGGATCGTTGAATTCTGCATATGCCAAATCTCTATCACACTCTTGAAGATAATTCTAGAAATATTTCACACATTTGCATGTAAAATGATAAAAGGGGAAATATTGGCACGGATCCAAAGCTCTCATTGTGCAAATGAGAAATAGTTCCTTTTGGGAACAGGGGCCACCAACCTACACAAACCTGGCCCTAAAGAGTGACAGAGACTGCTTTACAGATAATGCAGGGAGGCAGAAAATCAGGTGAGGGGTTGCTGTTTTTTCCTGGATCCCACAAACTTTGCCTTTAAGGTCAATGTCACAATTAAGAGTGCTGAAACAATACTAAAGCATACAGATAATATTGGAAATGGCAGCTCTAGGTGTTAAATATCCTAGGAATATGCTGAGTGAGTCAATCCTTTGAAAGTTTTCAGTTTACATGAGTAGGAAATCTATCAAAACTTCTTGCTGACAGCAATGAAATTTCAGCGGCAGCTAGTTTTTTGGCTGCAGTAACCTGAAGGATGGTGGGGCAGGCAGGGGGAGGGAGTCTCCCTACATAAACTTAGAGGAGCACTGTAAAAATTGTATTGAGAGAGAAACGATTGTGATCTAACACTCCACATCCAGATCACATTGTAATTAAAACCTGTGAGGGTCATTTCATCAGCAGTAAAGGCCATCTCTAGCCCGAAGCGTTTTTGATCTCTTTAATGTCAAGCTAGAAGATTATCAAGTTTAATTTATTTCAGGAGTGTGAATGGGAGTGATTTCATGTGTAGAGAGAATAAGAGGGAAATGAGCAAAATGTCAGAAGTATGCCACCTCCTCAAATGTACTTCTTTTTTTGAAATGGCAACCATTTTCCACAACACTTAACTCTTCCAAAGATTGAGAGAGAGAAAAGTAAACTTGAAACTTACAGATTGTTCTCTTTTGAAAGAAAATTATATGAAAATGATGTATAGATGGTATATTACACCAGTAAAGGTAAAGGTAAAGGGACCCCTGACTATTAGGTTGCATGCTCATCTCCCTCTATAGGCCGAGGGAGCCGGTGTTTGTCCACAGACAGCTTCCGGGTCATGTGGCCAGCATGACTAAGCCGCTTCTGGTGAACCAGAGCAGCACACAGAAACACCGTTTACCTTCCCGCCAGAGCAGTCCCTATTTATCTACTTGCACTTTGACGTGCTTTCGAACTGCTAGGTTGGCAGGAGCAGGGACCGAGCAACAGGAGCTCACCCCGTCACGGGGATTCGAACCGCCGACCTTCTGATCGGCAAGTCCTAGGCTCTGTGGTTTAACCCACAGCGCCACCTGCGTCCCAGTACACCAGTTACATCAGTACAGATAGCAAAAATGTACCGAACAGGGTCAAACACATGTTGGAAATGTAAAGAAAAAGATGGGACCTTTTATCATATGTGGTGGAAATGTAGAGAAATGAAAAAAAATTGGGGAATGATTTACAATGAACTGAAAAAAATGTTTAAAATGACATTTATTAAAAAAAAAAACCAGAAAGGATTGTAGGACAAGACCTGCCAAAGAAAATAAAGAACTTATTTATGTATGCTACAACAGCGGCAAGAGTCTTGATAGCACAAGGATGGAAGAATGAAGAAATCCCGACAAAAGAACAGTGGCAAGAAAAATTGATGAACTATGCAGAACTGGCGAAATTGACATACAAATTGTGAGACAAGGACAATTGTGACTTCAAGGAAGAATGGGAGCTTTTTACAAATTACTTAAAAAGACAACAAAAAGAATTCGACTCTTTGGCAGGTTTTGAATAAACATTCACAAATTTATTAATTGAATATATGATAGATAAAACAAAGATATGTACAATTTTATAATATGCAGAGAATAACATGTGTTGAGAAATCAGAGAAAGGAGCTGAGGGAAGTCTTTTGGGCTGAGTAGGGGGGAGGGGGAAAAACCATGTATGTAATAATATGATTGATAATTGATTATGTTGAAATTGCTTAATAAAAATTTATATAAAAAAAGATTGAGAGAGAGAAAGTTTGTTCCCAGAAAACTGAAGTCATGGGTAACATTTTCAGATTTCAGTAACTTGGGGGGGGGTACTAACAGAAGTGGGGAAACAATTTAAAGGTAATCTCTTAGACATATCAAGCATTAAATTGCAAAACGCAGAGTGTTTCACGAACATTTCCATGCTTTTAAAAAAAAAATCTCATAATAACAACAGGAACATCAGCACAGATAACATATTAAGCAAAGGGATACATCTCTTTGATACATACAAAGGTCCTATTTAAATATTTAGCACAGGTTGGAGATCCCGGGACCTGCCAGATATTGTTGGACTCCAAAGCCCATCGGCTCCGGACAGCATGGCCAATGATCAAGGATGATGGAAGCTTGAGTCCAGGACATATCTGTCAATTTACAGATTCGAAAATAAGGGACCAGCAACCTCGGAAATAAGGGATCAGAAGCCAAAATAAGGGATTTTAGTCAACCAGCTGAAATACGAAGTTAAAGAGACCAGATAATTTTGGAGAGCAGTGCCAGTTTTTAGCCCTTCGTTTCCAGAGGTTGTGGCTCAAGACACCAGCTGATGAAACACTGCAATTAAATAACTACAAGCAGCAACCACTTTTCGCGCAAAACGAAGTCCAAGCTACAAAGATGCTGCTGCAGTTCTGTATCTTTTCTCTCGTGCTCCATCTGCTGCTCTCAGTTCCATCAGGCGGGGCAGAAGGAAGAGGGGGGGGGAATAGCGCCGGAAGTAAACCTGCAGTTCAGACCATCTATGCTAGTCTACCACTACAAATCTATGGGAGAAGCGCTTGCGGTCCTTCCTCCGCTTTCCCCCTCTATGGTTAGCCCTTGGAACACCTGCCCACGTCTCTGCCTCCTCCTCCTCTCTCTGAACTGCTTTCTCTATGGTTGCCCTCATTTGCCTCTCAAAGCTCCTCAGTCCCGGCCCGGCGGGGAGGGGCTCCCGGGGGCCAAGGCTGATGTGAGGAGGCCGGAGGGAGGCGGGGCGGGCAGCCAAGCAACACAGTTGGAGCCTCCCTCCTCCCTGGCCGGCAGGGAGGGAGGGAGAGGAGCTGCTTCCTTTGAAACCCGGGAAATTTAAGGGACATCATCAATAAGGGACAGCAGCAGGACACGGCGCTGGGATAAGGGAGTTTCCTGCCAAATAAGGGACGGTTGACAGCTATGGTCCAGGAACATCATAAAAGTTGGATATTGTCCCCATATGCCTTCATCCACACATTTAACCACCCAAGGATGCTGTATGTGGAATCTACAATGGGAACTTGTCCTGAGTGAGCACAGGGCTGTCTCCAATTGTCTTCCACAGATTAGTTAGTTCTTCAGTGTTTGCTTGTTTGCTTAAAGTAGCATTCTGCTTTCCCTTTGTGTCTTAATTGCTATTCTTAATAAAATCTTTCTTTCATACGCCACTGAGGTTTGGAATGCGTTTGTGAAAAGTTCAAGGGATTGTTGTCATAGGAACATAGGAGTGGGGCTCAGTCTATCTCGTTTTTTGCATCCTCGTGTTAATGCTTCAGGTTTTCCACCTAGGAGCGCCATATCTTAAAATAAAATAAAAAAGCTAGTATCTGAGTAGAACTAGGTGACTGAGCCTCGCAAAGTTAAGCAGTGGAGCCCAGCAGGGTCAAGGGGCAGGGTCCAGCAGTAAAGAGGTAAAGTCCATACTCTCCAACTTTTCTCTGATGAAAAAGGGGGTAATAATAATAATAATAATAATAATAATAATAATAATAATATCCCGCCCATCTGACTGGGTTGCCTCAGCCACTCAGGGCATCTTCCAACCTATATAGAAACATAATGAAAAAAATTAAAAACTTCTCTATACAGGGCTGCCTTCAGGTGTCTTCTAAAGGTTGTATAGTTACTTATCTCCTTGGCTAGGGGGTTGCATAACTCCATACCCTCCAACATTTATCCAGTGAAAATAGGGAGGTCCTAAGGAAAAGTGGGATATTCCGATATGAAATCAAAAACTGGGGCTGTTTCTGTAAATCCGGGACTGGAAAAATAGGGACACTTGGAGGGCCTAATCAGAAAGGACAAAGCCCTCGTAATAAAAGGGGAAATCAGTCTTTTCCTCTCCTGTCCAGTAGAGAATGCCTAGCATCTCCACAAAAATTAATTATCAATATTTCTATACCACTTGGTTTTAATAAAGCTTCAAAGTGGTTTCCTTGCCAACAAAGGTCCATATAGTAAAAGCTATAGTTTTCCCAGTAGTGATGTATGGAAGTGAGAGCTGGACCATAAAGAAGGCTGATCGCCGAAGAATTGACGCTTTTGAATTATGGTCCTGGAGAAGACTCTTGAGAGTCCCATGGCCTGCAAGAAGATCAAACCTCTCCATTCTTAAGGAAATCAGCCCTGAGAGCTCACTGGAAGGACAGATCGTGAAGCTGAGGCTCCAATACTTTGGCCACCTCATGAGAAGAGAAGGCTCCCTGGTAAAGACCCTGATGTTGGGAAAGATGGAGGGCACAAGGAGAAGGGGACAACAGAGGACGAGATGGTTGGATAGTGTTCTTGAAGCTACCAGCATGAGTCTGACCAAACTGCGGGAGGCAGTGGAAGACAGGAGTGCCTGGCGTGCTCTGGTCCATGGGGTCACGAAGAGTCGGACACGACTAAACGACTAAACAACAACAACAACAAAGTGGTTTCAAATGGCCAGGCTATTTTGTTTTCCAGCCATTTGGCAACGCAATTGCACCAGCCTTGAAACTGCCATTCCTTTGGACCCCGTCTGCTTCTTTTGATGGGTTCACACCAGAGTAATTTGTTGGAGGCTTCAGATGAGTGAAGAAACAAAAAAACAAAACAAAAAGCAGTTGAATTAGACTTATTTTCCTGGGAATGGAAAGCAGTTCTTATGGATGTGTAACACCGAAACGGTTTCTATTCATTCCCTCAGGCACAATGAATGAAGGTATGAATTGATTTTGACTACACAACCTAGGGAGCCAAGGCTTCGGTATGAATCTTGCAAAGTAAGACAAATGGTGTTCTGTCCCGCATAGAATTGTATTCTTTGAACTTGGTACTGCTTACTCTGAGAATCATACCAGGCATGTCATACAATTAAAAGTCTCTTTGGGAAATCCAGTAGCCCCTGATCAGCAAAAGGAAGAGAGATTTTTCTTTCTTTCTTTCTTTCTGGCATTGTTTTCTTCAAATTCACAGGGCTAGCTCACACTTTGCGATTTGTTAATTTACTATGTTCTATTATTATTATTATTATTATTATTATTACTATTAACTTTTTTAAAAAAAACTTTCCCCCAAACAAAATCATTTTCTTTATTCAAACCACACACTGTGACTGAAGCACATGGCATTATAATTGAAGGAAAAGATCTTTTATTCCACTGTTCCCAAAATAGCTGTGTAATTAATATACAAACTGGAAGACAGGAGGGACTTTTGAAAGGGGGGGAATCTTTCTTTTCTTTTTCGGTGCCCTCCCCCTGCACTACTCTATTGTGTTAATATTTTGCTTCTTAAGCATGCATCAAAATATACTGTTCACATTTCAGTGATTCACCATTCCAGTTGTTAGCCTATCTAGTGCCATCTTCCCCGTTGACACTGATGGTGCCATTTGCTTCTCTTTTCAAAATAATTTTTTACTAAAGATTTTCTGAGTTTACCAAAGTATCCACCTTGTCTCTTTTTTCAGGTTGTACAGTCTTTTCTACAGATCAGTTACATTTGTTATGAGACATTCATGTTGAGTAAAGTATAACGTCAGGAAGAAGGGGAGGGGAGAGGATGGGTGGTGAGGAAATTTATATTTTTTACAGTGTACAGTGGTACCTCGGGTTAAGTACTTAATTTGTTCCAGAGGTCCGTTCTTAACCTGAAACTGTTCTTAACCTGAAGCACCACTTTAGCTAATGGAGCCTCCCGCTGCTGCCATGCCACCGCTGCACAATTTCTGTACTCATCCTGAAGCAAAGTTCTTCACCCGAGGTATTATTTCTGGGTTAGTGGAGTCTGTAACCTGAAGCGTGTGTAACCTGAAGCGTATGTAACCTGAGGTATCACTGTACGTGTGGGGTTTGTGTCAACGTCAACTGGATAGGTTCTCTTTCTATTCACTTGTTGCATTTGTATCGGTGTGTATTGAAGGTGTGTGATCTCACCTCCTTCATGAGAGAATTGGCTAACTAGTCTTTTCCCTAAAACTGCTGCTGCTGGTTTTCTATAGTCCTATGCAGGCATTGTTGGGATGCTGCCGGGGAGACGGGAGCATTTGGCGGGCCCCCAGCTGGCTCCAGCCACCAGCGGGCAGCTGGGCAAACTCCAGTTCTCAGAACAGCGACTCAAGCCTCAGAAACCTTCAGAAGCTGAGCACACGTCTCCACCCCCATCGTTCTACCCGGACACTGAGGTCCAGCACTGAGGTCCAGCACTGAGGTCCAGCACTGAGGGCCTTCTGGTGGTTCCCTCACTGTGAGAAGCCAAGTTACAGGGAACCAGGCAGAGGGCCTTCTCGGTAGTGACGCCCTCCCTGTGGAACACCTTCCCACCAGAAGTCAAAGAGAACAACAACTACCAGACTTTTAGAAGACATCTGAAGGCAGCCCTGTTTAGGGAAGCTTTTAATATTTGATGTAGTACAGTATTTTAATATTTTTTTGGAAGCTGCCCAGAGTGGCTGGGGAAGCCCAGCCAGATATGCGGGGTATAAATAATAAATAATTATTATTATTATTATTATTATTATTATTATTATTATTATTATTAGCAGAGTGAAAAACTTCTCACAATGGAAGAGGCAGACAGAGACGTGTAAGCATTATTTGCAGACGTTTATTCAGCATGGTTCAGGAACAAAGGAAAAAACATGTCTGCTTCCCTTCGTGTCCAAGCAAAACAGAATTATAGCAAAAGCAATATACAAACGGAAGTTCCCAGCAAGCTGTGCTGGAATGTAAACAGGCATGTGACACACAACAGTCATGCCTGTTCCTTTTAAGGTGGAACAGAACTATATCCTAACAGGCATTACCTTTGGGAGAAGAAACGGCTAAGGAGTAAATCAAATCCAGAGTGAAGGCCCTAAAATGTTGCTGGTGCCAAATATATTGCTCTGCTTACCTTTGGACCACATCTGCAAGGCCGAGAGCGAGGACTTGTCATCTGGGCAGCCGAGGACCTCCTTACACGCGGCCCAGGCTTGAGCCCCAGAGAGGTCACTTTGGTGCAGGAGGCAGCACTTGCAAGTTACTGGTCTCTGTGATTCTCTACCAATTTGACTCCAACTCCGGAGGTGCCCTCCATTGTCTCTTGAGACAGATGGGTGCCAAAGGTTTAGGCATTCAGATCCAATGAAGAGCAAACAAATTTGGGTGCATAGAAAGGATGAGCACACTAGCTCCCCACAACCAAAGGGAGAGATGTGGGCAAAACCTATAACAGCCCCAATAAGAACTTAGTGGCATGGAAAGTTGAGAGACTGACTGAAGGGAAAATGACAGCTGTTTGAGAAAGGGGATAGAATGAGCAGCTGGAACAGGAGGATAAAGGCACAGGACAGATCCAGTCCATATCATCTGTTTAAAACTCATGTCATCCTCCAAAGAACCCTGGGAGCTGCAGTTTCCCCCACTCAGAACTACAATTCCCAAGACCCCGAACAGACGCGCTGCAACATATTGCTGCAGGTCTCACTTGTTCCCTCTCGTTCTGAAGTTCAAAGGTGAGAGTAGATCCTAACGTAGCAGAAATGGCACCACCCACGAGCAAAACAAAGGTATCAGTGGTGACGGGATGCTGGCTTGACTGTTGGGGAGGAATGGAAAACTAGGTGGGAGGAGCAATTGATTAATTCTTTCTGACACATGCCACATGGATCACCATTGCAGCTCTAATTAGCTGTGGGAGGAAAGAGACAATGCATGAAGCCACTTGATCGCCTAGTTGGTTGTATTAATGTTGCAGAAAACATTGAATACTTCTGCACATCATGCAAATGGCTGCTGAGCTGAACTATCCAACAGCAGCATTTCATAAAGGTGGTCCAAGTCCATCTTCAGGGGGAATTCTAATGCCTTTAAATATGAAGCAACAGAGTTGTTTTCTTCCCCACCCTTAAAAAATTTAAATAAAAGGTTTGTCAACACGTTGAGTAGAAGTTTCTAAAGTTGTGTGTCTGTGACAAATGACTCACAGTTAGTATGTTCATTTGAAATGTCCCCCAGTTTGCTTAAGCAGTATGACTAAATTGGATTCTGCAGATCCAAGCATTAACCCAATAAATGCATCATTTTTGACAGGTAGAAAACGTTTGATTTTTAGGAACTCAGACTGAGGGCACACCTGGAATATTTATTTTCTTGGCCTGGGTATCACTGCACAGTTACCCATAAACGAATCAATAGGCTTCTATAGCTCAGGTCCAATCTCTGTGGTTGACGTGGGATGGAAGTTTACTCAATTTTTGCTGCAGCAATCTCATTTGTAAGGCTTGTTCTTAATGTGCAACAGTTCATAAAGATGTACAGACAACAATCCTAAGTGCACAGAGCCAGAAACAAAGGTAGGCATTTGTCATCATTAGACGACAGGTAGCCTATGGATGTGAAACACTCATGTAAGATAAATAGGGAGGGTGAAAGAGCCTGGATGTTCATTTGCATGCTCTTCAGCTCAATCTTCTCATTGAGAGAAACTCTGTTATACACATGTGTTTTTAACCCAAAGCAGCCTGGACATAATGCGTCTAAGCAGGAAAGAACTGGAGATTCAGAGGCTGTTTAAAGGTAAAGGACCCCTGGATGGTTAAGTCCAGTCAAAGGCGACTATGGGGTGTGGCACTCATCTTACTTCAGGCTGAGGGTGTCGGCGTTTGTCCACAGACAGCTTTCCGGGTCATGTGGCTAGCATGACTAAACCACTTCTGACACAATGGAACACTGTGATGGAAACCAGAGTGCATGGAAACGCTGTTTACCTTCCCACCACAGCAGTACCTATTTATCTACTTCCACTGGTGTGCTCTTGAGCTGCTAGGTTGGCCGGAGCTGGAACAGAGCAACAGGAGCTCCCTCCGTCACGGGGATTCGAACTGCCGACCTTCCAATCGGCAAGCCCAAGCTCAGTGGTTTAGACCACAGCATTGACTGTGCATGGCGAGGTTTTCACATCCCTAAGTCAGATTTCACCATAATCAAGGTTTTTTGAGTCCTGGCTCACTCTGTGGACTCGAGTGCCCCAAAATGCTGCTTTTTTTCTTATAAAACAACTGCTGCATTTGAAAGAGGAAAGCAGCAAGCTGACTCGAGAAACGCCTTCACTGAGTGGGAATGGCATCTTTTGTTTTGACATGCAGATCTAAGTTTTAACTACACTATAATTATTTTCCCTGGGCACTCCAATTATGGTGATTTGATAGAAGGACTGGGAAAGAAAGTCAGGCATTTAGAAGAGCAGTGGACTACTGGCATCTTCCCAAATTGCTTTCCATTTCCTAATAAACAATTAAAGATCAATACTCTAATCAACCTGTGTTCATTTCATTGCTTACTTTTCTTCTTTCTGGTATGTGTTAGTTTGGTTCACTGGGTGGAATTCAATGTCACAATATGGTGAATGGCCCATCACTGCATGCATGACAGCTCGCCAGACAGAATTATTTCCCCTTCTCCTCCTTGCCAAGCACTGCTCTTGGGGTTCTCCTGAAGCCCCTTCCCCAAGCCATTGGGGGGGGGTACTGAGGGGCATGGGGGGAGCCCCATTGTGCTAGCAGAAGCCCTGTATGAATTCTGCCCTGAGTTTGCTAGGAAAAATTATTTTAGTTCCAGGACACAAAAGTCACCATTCTAATGAAAGCGGTTGGCAATGTGTAGGCAACATAAAATAGTTTCTCTTTCCTTCATCCTCCAAGCAGGCAAAATCAGCTTGAGGTTACAGTGGCCAGTCTCTCCTTCAGGAAGGCAACATCAATATGGAGGTATATAGTCAACCTTTGCAGGCAGTGGGGGACAGGGTGTGATATAGTTACCATAAACACAGGACAATCAATTGAGAATTTAACAGGCCACAACTTTATTGATTACAGGTGTCAGCAGGTTTAGGCTGCCGGCTGATTTGGCAGGGGTAACCAAGGTTAAGAATCACCCTATGGCATACATCAAATTGGGGCAACCCACCATATCACCATTTTGGGGGTGCCATGGACCATTGGTCCCTTTTTAAAAAAAGTTTTCCATGCTTTATTAAGTTTCATACATAACAAAAACAAACTTATATAAACAAAAAACAATCTTGTGTCAGTAATCTAATGTAAATATACAAATAAAAATTGATTCAATCTTATACAGTCTCTTTTGTTCAACATTCTTACTAATGTGTGATAGACGTCCCATCAACTCCCGGTGCATTTAAATTTTCTAAGATCGAATGTACCTATGATTATTACCTTCGTCTTTTCATATTTTATAATACAGTGGTACCTCGGGTTACATACGCTTCAGGTTACATACGCTTCAGGTTACAGACTCCGCTAACCCAGAAATAGTACCTCAGGTTAAGAACTTTGCTTCAGGATGAGAACAGAAATGGCGCTGTGGTGGAAGCAGGAGGCCCCATTAGCTAAAGTGGTGCTTCAGGTTAAGAACAGTTTCAGGTTAAGAACGGAGCTCCAGAATGAATTAAGTACTTAAGCCGAGGTACCACTGCACATTCTTACAATGTATTGTACCAATTTTCCTTATTTCTTTGTTATTATTTTATACAGAGGTCATTCAAATGCAGCGCCGGTCCCATTTTTGGGTGTCCAGACAAAAGCACCTCCCCAGGAGCCATTCAAGGGGATACTCTGATCCCTTGGAGTGTGTTGGGAGAGGAGCTATTCCTTGTCCAATTAGACTAAGGATCCAATGCATTGCCTTATCCGCCATAAGTTGTGACAATTGCTATGAGGTGGGCAAAACCCTCAGACAGGCCCAGTCAGTCTGAAGACAAATTTCTCCCTGGCTCTGGCTACTGTGACTGAAAATTTGCACAGCAAGGTCCTCTACATGGCAGCCCGCAAACACACAGAGTAGGGAACAATGGGTGATGGAATCCGACCCAAGATTTTCCTCTGTTTCACTCCCAAACCATGCCCCTGAGCTTGCCCACGATTGGCTGCAACCATGGGTGAGCCCCAGCGCTCAGTGTGGCTGGAGGAGGGAGTGAAATCATCCCCTGGCCACACCGAAGCCAAGATGCTGTCCCGACCCGCCATTGCCATGCTGGACCACGACTGATGCTCCCAGCCAACTGGCAGTAAATGGGCTTTCTCCTGCAAATTGACATCAGCATGAGGTCACAATGGCTGGCTGATGTCTTTCATACAGCATCACCATGAGGTCTCAGTGGCCAGCATCTCCTTCAAGCTGGGGAGATCAGCATGGGGTCACGATGGCCAGTCTCATATTCCCTCTCAAAAACTGAAGCAGGAAGGAAGCAGCATGTCTGGGGCTTGGGGTTTTGTTGTTTTAAAACAGAGAAAGACTTTTGTTTTGTGGTAAGGTCCTATGCTTTCTTCTTTATCCCTCCAACCAAGTAGGTATCCACCACCCTCAAAAACTGGCTTTGGTTTTGCCATTAATATACAGATAAGCAGAAATCTGAGGAAATTGACCAAAAGGACATTTTTATCTGCTGATACGCAGAATTCAGAGTACAGTTGTACCTCGAGTTACAGACGCTTCAGGTTACAGACGCTTCAGGTAACAGACTCCGCCAACCCAGAAGTAGTACCTCGGGTTAAGAACTTTGCTTCAGGATGAGAACAGAAATCGTGCTCTGCCGGCACAGTGGCAGCAGGAGACCCCAGTAGCTAAAGTGATGCCTCAGGTTAAGAACAGTTTCAGGTTAAGAAAAGACCTCCAGAACGAATTAAGTTCTTAACCTGAGGTACCACTGTACATACTGCTCTACTCCCTTTCTTCTCACTAGAAGTGAAATAACTGTGTTGGCAAGTTTGAATCTTTGAGGCCAGTGCCTGGCAGTTGGGTCTATGAGCTACCCTGCCATTTTAATTACCCAGGATACCCACAATGGAGTATTGTGTGAAATTTCAACAGTGGAATCATAGCAACCTGCCACAGGTCACAGTGCGGTTTAAGCCCACACTGCTGTTACCAGGGTCCAAATGACATTTTGCTAGGAGGTCCTGCAGCGCAGAGCTGAACCTCTATTTGGCTATCATAACATTATTTGCAGGAAAGCCAGTCAATTTTTAACAGATATCGCTAACAGAATTATCTGTTTTGCATTTTCTGCACCTTTTTTTTATCCAGTCAATCTGAAGAGATGTGATATTCTTCTGAAGCTCACTGTGCCTATCAATCAACCACTGCGACTCTCTCCCCCCACCCCTTTCAGGGGTACAGATTAAATTTCATTTCCAAAGCAAAAACCCCTCCCCTAGCGACTTTGGTAAGGATGCATACAGAGGGCTTACAGAAACGAACAACATGCATAGCTATGGAAAGGGGAGTGCAACGTTATCCATTCAAAACGCCTGTGTGAAAATATGTGAGGAAAATCTAATCGGCTCCATGGAAATCGGCCACTCTTAATTATTATGCTCAGTTGAAACTCTTTTCTCTCTCCCCTACCCCCCCCCCCTTTTATGTTGGTTGTGTATATTACCTCTCAATGTTTCCTGACAGCTCTCTGTGATTTGTTATCAGCTCAGTTGTTTAAAAAATAGTAAGAGGGGAGAGCAGACTTTCAGCTATGATTTGACAGAATCCGACACTTAAAAAAATAATCATCAGTTCCCTCCAGCTGGAGGCAACATCCCCTTTAGTTACAATCTGCTCCAATTATATTTTTATCTAGGTAGCAGTCAGAGTTTAGGCTAACTTGGAGGAGGTGAGGAACAGTGAGACTTTGTAAGTCACTTAACTCTGTTACCCAGGTAATTCTGCTGCTGCTGTTGCTTTTTTTTCATTTGTCAGCTCCCTTAGGAGGTATCCTATAAGGTCCCTGAGACTAACCTGGTGGATATGAGGAAGGGGCAAGGAAATCTCTCTCTTTGTTGGTCTGTCTGTCGGATATGGATGTCTTGTGACATAAACTACTAGTAATAGGAAATAGCGACCTAAAGTCCTTTCATGATACAGCTTTATATATATAGAATCATAGAATCATAGAATCATAGAGTTGGAAGAGACCACAAGGGCCATCGAGTCCAACCCCCTGCCAAGCAGGAAACACCATCAGAGTACTCCTGACATATGGTCGTCAAGCCTCTGCTTAAAGACCTCCAAAGAAGGAGACTCCACCACACTCCTTGGCAGCAAATTCCACTGTCGAACAGCTCTCACTGTCAGGAAGTTCCTCCTAATGTTTAGGTGGAATCTTTTTTCTTGTAGTTGGAACCATTGCTCCGTGTCCGCTTCTCTGGAGCAGCAGAAAACAACCTTTCTCCCTCCTCTATGTGACATCCTTTTATATATTTGAACATGGCTATCATATCACCCCTTAACCTCCTCTTCTCCAGGCTAAACATGCCCATATTTATATATATGTATATAAAAGGAAGAAGACCAAAACCTCGCTCCATTTCTGTGCAAATTCTTTAATCTTCCCTGGAACCCTGGTGGATTCTTAAATGGAATTAGATCGTAAGACAAAATGGCTTTCAGGAGACTATCTCTTGGCCTCTCGTCCACAGCGCTATAAAAAGAACAGCAGCGCTCTCTCGAACGCAACTTTCTCAGAGGTGTGCTTTCAAGAGTGTCAGCCGAGGCAAATCCATGTCATAAATGCAGTGGTATTGTTTCTCTCCCCCTCCCCCCCCACCCCCACAATATTTATGGAGAAGGGACGAGAGAAATCATTTCTCCCCCTTCTCCTGTCAAATTGGAGCTGTTTTCATTACCACTCAAATGTGAGAAATCAATAGGAAGGGGGATGGGGAGATAAGGGCAATAACCATTAGTGAGGACTTCCGGGTTAGCGCGATCGGTTAATGGCGGATTCCCTCCGAGCTCCGGAGGGAATCGGCTCTGCTGAAGACGGGTCTTACCGCGCCGGCAACGTGGGGACCCTTAGAAACTGCAGGCGCGGAAGCCTGCGGACTTGGTGACTCGGCGGGCACCTTTAAGCGCCTTCCCCGACCCACGAAGAGCCTTTTTAAAGGCTACGGAGAGGGTACGGAGAGCGGCGTGGTGCTGTGAGTAGACCGCTACTTCAGTGGAGCGAAGCCGCGAGCCATGGCCGGAGAGCGCTGACTTTTTCCCCAAAATTTGGACTGGAAAACAAACAACCCATGAGTAGAATGGAATTTGGACTTTAAAATTTTTACCTTTGAATTCGGCACGACCGGGGGATGTGCTAAAGGGAAGTCCGCACCCCCCCTACCTACAAACGATCTAAAGCAAGGATTGGAGAACTAAGGTGGAGAGATTACTGTCTTTTTGGTGCTAGATAAAAGATATTTCCATGAATTTGACAGAAGAAGTCTTTGTGCTGGAGAGAAAGGGAGGAATTTTGGAAGTTTTTGTGTAACCCCTCCCCCCGAACCCGGGAGCGTCCTATGTGTGTGCCGGAGGAAAAAGAATAAGGAGTTTGACAGCTGTCAAAGGAGCTGTCAAACGGGCGGTTAAAGTCAAGAACTTGGCTATTTAATAACTCTCTGAACTAAAGGTGTTACATTTGAATTGAGGTGGTTGGAAACAAAGTAGTAATAAACAACAAAGTAACGGATTGTTGGAAAAGGACTATTAAGCAATTGGAATCCCCCTAGGGGGAACTAGAGACATTACAATGGCTGCAGAGGGAAAATTACTGGCAGAGATAGAAAAAATGTTTTTTCTCGTGGGAATCTTGCAAGAGCAGAGTACGGCTATGAACAAAGAACTTATGACCTTGAATTCTAAAACAAACAACTCTGCTGAATGCATAAAGGATTCGACTGATAAAAAATCTGCAGCTGAACCAGAAGAGACATCTTTGGAATTGGCGGAGAGGAAAGAAGGAGTGGAGAAAGTACAGGTGGAAAATACCAACCAGAAGCCTATATCGTCAGAAAATAAAGAAGAAGATCTTTGGATTACAAATCTGCGAAAGATGAGAAAGTTGAGGAAGGAAGTCCCTGGAGTACTTGGAATACTGGAATTTAAAAGAATAAAGAAACATGATCGGGACTTCCTCTTTGAGTATGGGAGAGCAGCTGACCTTTTGCAGCAATTGCTTTTAAACATTTTGGATGGAAGAAAATTTGATGTGACTGTGACAGAACTCCTTCGAGACCTGAGGACCAACAAAAAGGATTACCAACAAAATCGGCAGAGAGAGACTGACAGAGAATTGAAGGCCTCGGATGTGAGGAATCCGGGCTAGGAACTGTTTTTGTGGACATTTGCTTGGGAAGGGATGGAAACCGGGATAGGGAGGGAGGGGAGAATAGAATTTCAAAATTTTATGATTTTTGTATTTGGCCATTGTGACCTATAATTAATATAATAAAGGGAGAAATTCGTGGAAGGGAAGTTAGGTCGACCTTAGAAAAAGGATTTAATGTTTATAAGAGAATTGGATAAATTAAATGTGGACAAGTAAAAAGAGCTAAGTTTTAAAAATAATAATAATATGTTTAAGATTATAGATAAGAACTTGCTGAACTAATTATCGGAATTGGGATGTATGAAGAGGGGGTGGGGGGAAGTCAGGGAAAGAGGGTAAAGAAAGTAAAGGTATGAAATTGTATATGTGTTGTCTTTGTCTTTTTGTGTGTGTGTGTCTTTATAAAATGTAAAAACCCAATAAAAATTATATATATATATATATAAAAATAACCATTAGTGAGATGGGTAGAGAAATTCGCACTTGAGATGTGAAATGCAGGCAGAGCTTTGTTTTCTCGCTTCCTCTCTTATAGCAAAAGGTCTGCCCCTCCCTCCCTCTGGTGAAATTGCATTTTTAAACTTTTTGCTACTGAGGGGTGAGGTAGCTTTTTATTGCTATTTGCCAATATGTAATTCCCACATATGAAACAAACAAACAAAAAACACAGGCTGCAGTACTTCTTCTTCTTTGGCGATCACTCGTAGCCGAGTAAGATTGTCTTCTATGAACATGGTCTTAATGGTGTGTCCGTAAGTGACTGTGGAGGCCAATTCTGGATCCACACATCCTTCCACAGTGGGGACATAGGTTTCTGGGTGGGAGTTGATCACGGTGTGGATTTGCCAAGCGTGCCTTCCTCTTAGCACGTTTCTCCCTTTCATCCTGTGTTTGAGCGTCTTCAAAGCCCATGACACCTTTTGTAAAGGCCATTTGGGAGGCTAGTGTTTCCCAATTGTCAGTGTTTATACTACATTTTTTTTAGATTTGCCTTGAGAGAGTCTCTAAACCTCTTTTGTTGACCACCAGCATTATGCTTTCCATTTTTAAGTTCGGAATAGAGTAGTTGCTTTGGAAGATGATAATCAGCCATCTGAAAAACATGACCAGTCCAATGAAGTTGATGTTGAAGAATAATTGTTTTGACACTGGTGATCTTTGCTTCTCTCAATACACTGGCATTAGTTCGTCTGTCTTCCCAAGTGATGTGTAAAAATTTCCGGAGACACCATTGATGGAATCTTTTGAGGAGTTGCAGATGGCGTTTATAAGTGATCCGTGTTTCACAATCAAGTAAGCATATTATATCCACTAGGAGTAAGTGGGACTTTGACCTCAGTGGGACTTACATCAGAGGAGATACACATAGGATTGTGCTGGCTGTCTTCTAGTGTTGGGATTCCAATGCAAGAGAGAATTCCTTTCGGCATGTCTTTTCCCATGCTTATGGCTATCATGCCCGAAGGTGGTGTGGGACTGCACACCCTCCTCTGCCAATCCCACCCTCAACACCTGCCCCAGCTTGGACTCATACCCAGAGGGGGTTGCATATGAGCACCTGCTCATCCTATCTGAAAGCATGTCACACGTTCAGGATCCCGGCAAGACATTTGTGGGTTGTGATTGTGAGGAGCACCTACCCTGAGCAGCTGCTCACACATAGCAGGGCCCCACCATGCATTTCCCCACACTGAGTGTGTTAAGGGGAGGTTCAGTGGCATAATGTATACATTATATAACGTGGGTGGCGTTGTGGTCTAAACCATCAAGCCTCTTAGGCTTGCCGATCAGAAGGTTGGTGGTTCGAATACCCACGATGGAGTGAGCTCCCATTACTCTGTCCCAGCGCCTGCCAACCTAGCAGTTCAAAAGTACACCAGTGCAAGTAGATAAATAGGTACCACTGTGGTGGGAAGGCAAAAGGCATTTTGTCCTGGTGTCCCGTTAAGCCAGAAGCAGTTTAGTCATGATGGCCACTGTGGGATGTAATCCATTAGTACAGTCAAATCAACATTCCTTGTTTCCCTAGAGCGGGCACAGCCAGGGGGATGTTACTCCAGTTAGTATAACTTCCTGTTCCCCTGGTCTGGAGCATCCTCCCCCTGCATGTGATCTAGGAGATGGGTATGGCCCTGGCTGACTCCGTAAAAGAGCCAAGTTACGCAGCCATTTTCTCTCTCTTGCTCTCTCTCTTGTTTGCTGCTCTCTTGCTCCCCTGCTGCTCTCCTGCAGCCATTTTGTTCTCTTAATATAATTTTGCTGTCTGCTGGTTCTCAGCCAGCAGCACATGAGCTCAGTCTCCATGTGAGATGAACTCACAGATTGTTATGTAACTAGTGAGTAAAGCCTGCCTTCCAGGGATCAAATCGTGAAGTGAAATGTGAGAAAACTTCTTGTTACTTTTAAGGAAAGACTCTTGTGTCTTTATTCTTTTAAGAGGGATAAAAGGGGACACCAGGAATAATCCAGCTGGGCAAACCAAATTGGATTACTTAACTAAAGAGATTCAAATGAATCTGCAAACTAACTTCCTGATATATTGAGGGGAAGCTGCTCTGCTACTAGCATGAGTGAAGGAAGGATAATACTTATTCAATATATCCTTTCCTACTATCCTTAACATTCCCACAGCCCCATGACCTGGAAAGCTGTCTGTGGACAAACGCTGGCTCCCTCGGCCTGAAAAGTGAGATTAGCACTGCACCCCATAGTTGCCTTTGACTGGACCCAACCGTCAAAGGGTCATTTACCTTTTTACCTTAATGCATACGTTGTTGTTGTTGTTGTTGTTCACAGAGCAAAATCAGGACTTCAGACACACATATCAAGTCAAAGGACAAAAGATTCGAGCACCAGGGTCATACACTGTTGCACATACCTCATTTGTTTGTTTTTAGTATCTGGAAATTGCACTGTGGCAGTGTTTGACCCCATACTTGGCTAGCCTTGCAATATAAATACGTAATCTGAGCTGCTTCACTGCTGAAGCATCGGCTCCCTTAAAGTTCCTAGCTTCAATGCAGAGCTGACCTGAAGTGGAGAAAGGGATGTTCTCCTTCATTTCCCCACACAATTTTGCTCAGTGAAGCACCCCATCAGCTGATACTGCTCTCAGAATGCAGTTCATTCCTTTAGATTCACAATGGCCAACTATGAGGCTCTATTGCACTTTTAAAAATCCCAGCTGTGGCAAGCAAGTGGCTATTTTTTTGGTCAAGACATTTGCTTTAAAGTATTTGTAATCCGCCCTTCAACCTGCAGTTCCCAGGGTGTAGATACAGAGGCTTCAAAATCAGTTAAAGGTATGAAGCATCGAGCAAAATACAATAATGAAAATCCACCATAAAACTGCAGGTCCATAAAAACAAATCTGCAGCAATGTACAGTCATTCTGATTTCCACCAGAGAAAAACACCATGCAGTGCTAGCAGTTGTTCCAGCTCATTTGTCGAGTCGAGAAAGGCTACTGGAGATTTTCCTAGGAAATGTGCCTCTGGTTATAGACGAGTGCCAACCCTGTTCCATCAATATGCCTTGGTTCACGAAATTTTCCCGGGTCAGGAGATGATCCACGTTATGGATCACAGATCCCACCAGCCACCACTGGTGACCATGTAACTGGTCACTCGGCCGAAGCAAAGGGCAACATTTTCATATTCTGCCATTGCACTGTTTTGAACGTAAAACTATTTCATCCCAATAAGGGATCACTTTCAATAAGTAATTGTGATATGAAAATACATATACACTATTATTTTGAACAAATTTCATGGATAGGCTCTACCTTGTAACAGCGTGAGAGAAATCAATAGGATTTAGCCAAGCTAACTGTGCACATAATTGCAGCCTTCGTTTCGGGAGCGAGACATGAAATGCTGAGCTGCCAGGCTCTCCTCCGTCTTTCAATGAAATATTCAGTTGGGCCTCAATGAGCTTATCAAGCTACAAAAGAATTTTATTGTTGTTTACCGAGTCAGACTGTCCATTTTTGTTTGTTTTGATGCCTCCAGCTGTGTTAGATTGTCCTGAAAAGTACCTCGTTCACTTATCAGTTGATCTAAACCACCAGATATGCATGCCATAAATCCAGCTCACTCTATGGAGCTGCTCTTTTGCCATTTGCAATCAGAATATCATCATGTAAATTAGATTATGCTTTCTCTGCATGTTTTGGAGTTGTTCTAACCGTGCGGTAGCCAAACTCATCTGTGGAAAACAGAGACGGGCTCATGTTTTTCAGACATGGGCAGGGCATACTCAGATATAAGACACAGATTCGAGAATAGCTGAGAAACTTCCAGAAGCCCTACCAGATGCACATCTGAGGCACATCTTATACAACATCTTTACCCATTACAAAATTATTCTCCTAATTGCCAGTCATATCTCTGTGCTTGCTTAAAGAATACATGAAAATTACCCGTTCCTTATGACTCACAATGTACATTAGCTGTTTTCCCACATCACATGAGGTACATGGGCTATGACCCTAAATGCACCTGCCTGAGAGTTAGCCACATTGAACCCACAAGGACTTAATACAAAGCAGAAATTTGTAGGGACCAATATGGAAATTCATAGGAACCAATATGGAAACCAATAGGTGTTTCTGGGGACTCACACCCACTCAATGCTAGAGAAGGAGTAGAAATTCATCCCAGTATGCATTTAAAGGTGAACTTTAAATGCTCATACATTTTGAAACAATATGCAGACCAAAACACACTTGCCCTTCAAAATTGCATCTCTCTGAATTTTGCAATGCAGCTCTCCGCCTAAGTAATGTTTGCAAAAACCCATATAACAAGGTAAAGCATGCATATAGATCCATATATTACTGAAAATAACGTTCAAAAATGGGAGGACATATTAGTGAGGGCCATTTAAAGACCAAGTTGTGTTGCTTCATGTAAAGCCATCTTAATCTGTTATGCAATTAAGAGACTAGGTAAGAGCCTGTGTCATGTTTGGCTTCCTCACACTGTATACAGAGTGAGAAGGACACTGGTCCTCTGGATTAAGTGAGGGAAGGGCTTAAGGACTTACCTCACAAGTATGCGCAATATTTCACAACTGTTTTATCTCTCTTTTTAAACTAGCTAATAACACAGCTCACTTGTTGCCAATCCTTTGGGGCCAGTGGGCAAATTTGCAACTTGGAAAGTGCTGTGGGTACCAGTGGCGGGGGAAAAAACTGCTGCATATCCTCCAAATCTTGGGTCCCAAAACCGGGACATGCATATTCCTACCTGTTCTCCCACGTAAGTCATATGACCCACACGAGATCACAGAGCGCCAAAGACATGATTTTTTCAGGGCCATGCTCGCACAGCACCCAAAACCATGCATTTTGGGGCGTCACGCTTTTTTTCTGGGCAAGATCTCAGTGTGAATTGTAAAAAAAGCCCCCAAGCTTTCCTTTTGGGAATTATAGGGACAGAACTACCCAAACTGTATAGAAATTTATTCATGTATGCAACTACAGTGGCAAAAGAAGAATGGATACAAAAACGTATGGAATATGCAGAAATGGCAAAACTTACTGGGGAAAAAAGAAATCAAGATAACAAACTTTTTATAAAAAAATGGAAATGGTTTATTGAATATTTACAAATAAACTGTAAACAGATAAGAACATTGGCAGGATTGTTGTAATAACCTGCATTTTTATAAGAGTATATAGTTAAAGTAAATGAATAAATGAGCAAATTAAGTTAATTTGGATATGCAGAAAGTATTGAGAATAAATTTAAGAAACCACAGAAAGAGGGGGAAGGAAGTCAAGTTTTGAAATGTTAAAAGGATTGTAAAATTATTGAAATGTATAAAATTGAAAATAATAATAATAATAATAATAATAATAATAATAATAATAATAATAGATCTCAGTGTGAAATTGCAAGAGAGCACAGCACCCAAAATGGCTGCTGTGTTCATAAATGAGAAAACAAGACATCTCGTTCTTTTCCGGGACACTTGCAGGGTATGCTGCTGTGGGAGTGTGGTACATCACAAGTTGACTGTCATGGGGGAAGGGTGGCATAACATGACACAAAATGGCTGCCACAAATAAAAGAGATTGGATCACAAAAAGGTGTGAGCATTCCCCCATTAGACAAATTGGGTCCTCCCTTAAAGAGGGCACATATTGTGTTGAGACCTGGACAACCGACACACTGTGCTGTGGGTGGGTTCAAGTGGTAAGCCACAACACTCAATTGGTAGGTCCCTCGAAGCTGTGTGCAATCTGGCCAATGGGACGCAGTCCAAACGGTTTGAGGGACCTATTTATGCCCATGCACGTGACCCAGAGCTTCGTCTTTCGGTGCGTGCATTCGGAACACCCGCCCACCTCTCCCTACTTTTAGAGCTTGTTGTGCTTGACCTTGCTATGGCACCGTGTGTCATCTGTCGTTGGGACAGGGGCACAGCAGGAATTTCCCCCACTTGGCTGATTGGCTGGTGCCATTTGGATTTTGCCTGCCGCGTAGCAAATCGTCACAACTTGTAAGGTTGCGAATAGGCTCTGGTTCAGGTGATAGGGATGGGAGAACGCTCTTGCCATCCCTATGTGAAGGGTATTCCGTTAAAGGAATCCAGGGACTCGACAGTTTGGTCAACCCCTGTGAGGGGATTGTGCCCATGCCTGAGTCCAGGGGGACATTTGGGTGGTGGAGTCAGCCCGTGCCCAGCTTTCCACTTACCCAGGTGTTCACCCTTGGCTGACCTATGCTGGTGCCCTGGGTCAGCGCTACCTGCATGGCAGGGAGCTAGTCGAATCAGAGCCTATGCAACCAGTCACTTTATTGATTACACTTTATTGATGTGGCCTAAATTCTGCCAAAAAGCAAACCTAAAACTTGAGTCAAGTGTGAATTTATTTAGGGGGGAGGTTTCTGGGCCTGAACACCCAAACACACCAGAAGGCAATCACATCAGCTATCACTGCACTTGCTCACAGAAGCGAACACTGCACTTCTCTGTTCAGATTGGGAGGGTAGATCCTGGCATGCAATTAAATGTGTCTGAGTTCACATGTTCAATATATAGACATTGAGGCAGTACAAATAGGAACTGAACAGGATGAGCAAACAATCTCTGCATTGTGTTTGAGGAAATATATTTGAGGGGATTTATTTCTCAGGCACTGGAGGAGGGACACATAATTATAGACAGGAATAGCAACCAATGTGCCGACTTTGGCTTGATACTCTTGTTTCGTAGTAATACCCGTTCCCCCCCCCCCCCAGTTCACCAAGACTGAACAAGGACTTTCCTAGGGGAAGGTAACAAATTTGCACTTTCTGGAACAATATGCCAACCAAAATACAGCTGTCTTTTAAAATGCGCTTTTCTTCAGATTCTGCAGTGCAGTTTTCCAACCTAAGAATTTTTTTTTTAAGGTGAACTGGAGGCAGTTGGAGGATGGATGGTGGCTAACAGATTGAGGTTGAATCCTGACAAGACAGAAGTACTGTTTTGGGGGGACAGGAGGCGGGCAGGTGTGGAGGATTCCCTGGTCCTGAATGGGGTAACTGTGCCCCTGAAGGACCAGGTGCGCAGCCTGGGAGTCATTTTGGACTCACAGCTGTCCGTGGAGGCACAGGTCAAATCTGTGTCCAGGGCAGCTGTTTACCAGCTCCATCTGGTACGTAGGCTGAGACCCTATCTGCCTGCGGACTGCCTCGCTAGAGTGGTGCATGCTCTGGACTACTGCAATGCGCTCTACTTGGGGCTACCTTTGAAGGTGACCCGGAAACTACAACTAATCCAGAATGCGGCAGCTAGACTGGTGACTGGGAGCGGCCGCCGAGACCATATAACACCGGTCTTGAAAGACCTACATTGGCTCCCAATAGGTTTCCGAGCACAATTCAAAGTGTTTGAATTATGCTCGGAAACGTATTGGGAGCCAATGTAGGTCTTTCAAGACCGGTGTTATATGGTCTCGGCGGCCGTGTTGGTGCTGATCTTTAAAGCCTCGGTCTGAAGGAGCTTCGCCACCCCCATCGTTCTACCCGGTCACTGAGGTCCAGCACCGAGGGCCTTCTGGCAGTTCCCTCACTGCGAGAAGCCAAGTTACAGGGAACCAGGCAGAGGGCCTTCTCGGTAGTGGCGCCCTCCCTGTGGAATGCCCTCCCACCAGATGTCAAAGAGAACAACAACTACCAGACTTTTAGAAGACATCTGAAGGCGGCCCTGTTTAGGGAGGCTTTTAATGTTTGATGTAGTACAGTATTTTAATATATTTTTTTTGAAGCCGCCCAGAGTGGCTGGGGAAGCCCAGCCAGATGGGCAGGGTATAAATAAATTATTATTATTATTATTATTATTATTATTATTATTATTATTATTATTATTAATATGGTGAATTGGAAAGGTTACTGGAAAAATGAGAAACTGGAAAAATGAGAAACAGGGAGAAGCTGAAATTAACTGATCTGCCCATTCCTAACAAGAAGGCAAGAAATGTCAGTACCTTATTGGATCAAACTGAGGTGCATTTGGTTTAGCACACTGTTTCGAATGATGATCCTCACTCACCAAGATGCCTATGGGAAGTCCAGACAAAGGGCAATAAAGCTAATGGCCTTCATCAAAGCACAAATGGGGAATGTAAGTAATTTGTACACAGTAAATTACATCTATATAAATACCCTGACCGACATTCTAAAATTCTTTTAAAGCCAGATCTTGGATATCCCCTCTATTCCCATCTTGTTTGCGAAATATGAAAATAATAAGATGTGTTTTCCTGGAAGCAAGGCTGTATTAGTATTTGTGAACGGCTCTCCATTCTCTGCTGCGGTCTGTCTAATAGCCTTTCCAGATCTGCGCTGCAGGCCTTTTAAGAATGTAATCTCTATAATCTATATCAATTTATTTTAATTTAGCACATTTGTTCCTTGTTTGTAGTAATGGATCATCTGTTGCTTGGTGTTTTGACTCATGCTGGAATATGAATACAAATAAGAACAGGAATAAAACCCCAGTGCCTTGATCATCGGAGGCCCTAGAAAAGCTGACCTCATCCAGCCAGGACAGCAACAGCAATGTTGTGTTTAATTATCCTGCTGACAAAAAGTGAGGCTTCATTACCTCTGCTGAGCAATAGACAACTCAGACAAATTTTATAGCATCCTCTAAATGGCCTGAGACTCCAAACTGTCTTTGTTAATACCTGTGATTCTCTGTTACTTAATTTCCCTCGTTGTTGTTGTTGTTTTCTCTGCCACATCTTCAGTTTACACTTTCTAAACATTTTGGTGACTCCACAGAAACCCAGGATTTTTTTTAATATAACATTTTTATTAGTTTTTAGCATATTAATTATCATTCATACAACAAAACTTCTCATCTTATGCAACATTTTTTTGGACTTCCGTCAACACCTCTGATGATTTTCCGTTCTTATCACTTATTATGCATTTCTTAATTTCATATTACCTTTAATTATATTGACTAACAATCCTCATTGTCTTTTTTGCAATATTTCAAATAATTCATCTTACAAAACTTCTTGCAAACCTACTAGCGTAATCTGATCCTCACAATTACTTTTCAAATAGTCCATAAATTTACTCCAGTTTTCTGAGAATCTCTGGTCCCGCAGGTTTCAAATTCTTACTGTTAGTTTGTCTAATTCTGCATAGCCCATCAGTTTCATCCTCCATTCTTCTTTTGTCGGTAATTCTTCTTGCTTCCAATTTTGTGCCAATAAGAAACCCAGGATTAAATTGTAAACCACAGAGCCGGGCCCCTCTCTTTGCCACCATCACAGAGACACATTTCTTGGGGGAAGTCCTGAGAGAATCTGAACAAACACCATCACTGATGCTGTAAATGTGGGTACCAGGTTGAGAGCTGCAACTGGATGACCTCACAGCTTCTTCCAGTTCAATGTCTCTTTCAATGGAACCAGGACTCATTTTCTTGAATCATGATGGCACACAGTTTCTAATGGCTGTGTTTTGCCAAGATTCATGTCTCTCTCCTCATATGAACTGTCACAGACCCTGTGATCATCATCTAAGGCTCTTCTTCGTGTGCCTCATCCACAAGAGGTCCGGAGGGTAGCAACACAAGAATAGGCCTTTTCGGTGGTTGCTCCCCATTTCTGGAATGCTCTCCCCAGGGAGGCTCACCTGGTGCCTCCGTTACATATCTTTAGGCACCAGGCAAAAACATCTCTCTTCTCCCAGGCCTTTGGCTAATCAAACAATCTATGGTCTTCTAAACTGTGGCGGGGGGTGGTATTATTTTGGTTTGTCATTATGGTTTTTTTAAATTATTATTACAAACCATCCTGTGATCCTTGGATGAAGGGCAATATGGAAATTTAAGAAATAATAAATAATGCCACATAAATAGGATGGCCACATGTCCTACTTTGGTGAGGGTGGGCCTCTAATTGAAGAGCGTCTGGCCCGAGTTCAGTTTAACGGCAAACATTTATTTTACTAAATAAAGAAGAAGGGAAAGCCAGGGAGGAGGTGGGCAGTTTTGAAGTGCTCTTCAACATATAGAACATAGACAGAAAACTGAGCAGACACATAGATTACCTGGCCACAGTCTTCCTCACTATGCAGAGATGTGCTGGGTTTCTATTTAAATTATAGTAATTATTGCCAAATTTGCATCTTTATATATAGATTAGCATATGCAAAACTTACGTAAATCTATAATACCTGGTCTGTTTTTCTGTGATGCAATAGCCCAGTTCATAGAGCCTGAGACTCATAATCTCAGGGTTGTGGGTTTGAGCCAAGAATTCCTGCATCGCAGGGTGTTGAGCTAGATGTCTCTCGTGGTCCCTTCCAACTCCACAGTTCTATGATTCTATTGTTGCTCTTTTTTGATGCACAAGAAAGCAGCCACCCAAGAGATAAACTAGGAAGACATGTAGATAAATCTGAAACATTATTACAGCAGACTCCTGCAGGGTGGTCTAGCAGAGGGCTATAGGCTCATTAGACTGGCGCTTCCTGGCACTTTCAGCACAGTTTTCAGAAAAGGATGTCATACATATTGACCTCCCTCAAAGAAGTTCCTAGATGCATAAAATGAGACAAGGAAGGAGTGCAAAACACAGTTTATGCATCAATGTCCGTGTTCAAACCATTTATCAATAATAAGCAACAAGCTATTGGCTTTGTTCCAGGAAAGAAAGGAGGGTGGGAAATCAGTTTTAAGTTTAAACAAGCACAGGGGTAAAGTAAGCCCCTTTTAACAAATTATTTTAATCTCTGTTGCTATGACTAATGTGGATTTTCCTTGCACAGAGGGAGCAGAGAGAGAGAAGATGGTGACTTCTGTAAGAGAGGAGACAGATGCAGTCTGCCTGCAGCCACACACATTTGCTCAACAGGCCACCGCTGCTGCCATAATTCTTCCAGGAGGGAGCCAATAAAAAAATCATATAAAATTTTATTATGTTTGTGACACTAGTTATTATATCCAGCAGTCAGAATGCTTACCCAGAGGCAGGGCCTTTCCTGGTCCTTAGTGCAGAGTAAATTGCAGGACTGTCAAGAGGGAAAGTGAAACACTAAAACAATGGGAGGAAAGTCTGAATTCATTCTGGAGCATTTAGAATATTACACGGCAATATAAAGCCTGAATGCAGCAGTGAACACACAGAGCAAGGCAGCTAATAAAAAGGAATTGCAGGCAAATGAACCAACAAAGCCCAGACAGGACTTTCAAGGTTTGAAGTAAAAGGAGAATTGTCAACAAAACTAAGCTTTTTCTTTTTTTAAAAGGTAATTCAAAATTGCTACCTACCAGTACCTTGTCATGACCTCTGAAATGATGGGTCTGGGAAAAGAAAAGATTCTATCACTGCACATTCTATCCTGCACTACTTTTTGATTTGCATGAATCAAAAACATGGAGTGAGAACTGCCGTGAGACGTTAGGATCTGAGCCTGGATTTGGGTCCAGTATCTTCCCACGCTACCCCAAAATGATATTCTTTCCCCATTTTACTCCATCTCCTCTCTCTGCATCCTCATGTTCTCTTCCTTTTATGGACTTTGATGTGCTTTTCCTCAGGTCCTGCCCTGTGACCATTTACTTTCGCTGTAGAACATGACAATCTCTCTACACACACATAGATCTTCACCATACTCTGCAAGTGCCCTGGAAAAAACGGAGTATTCTGTTTTCTTGCGCAAGAGCACGGCGGCCATTTTGGGTGCCATGATCTCACATGACTTTGCTCTGAGAGGTTGCCCCCCAAAGAGCTTTTTTCAGAGCCGTGATCTTCTGTAGCACCCCAAAACACACAAATGCATGTCAAAACACACAAAACACACAAATGCATGTCTTTGGCAAGCTAAAGGTAATGCACACAGAGAGAACCTTTACTAAGGCTAAACAGTGCAATCATGGCCATGTGTACCTATCAAAAGTCCATCCTATTGAATGGACTTACTCCCACTGGGATGAGGATTAGAGGGAGGATTGAAGCCTAAATTTGCTGACTAAAAAAAAATCCCTCGTTACTCATTAATTTTTTATTTTTCAATAAAAGCACATTCTTTACATGTAACAAATGGAGTTACAGTACAGTGGTACCTTGGGTTACATACGCTTCAGGTTACAGACTCCGCTAACCCAGAAATAGTACCTCGGGTGAAGAACTTTGCTTCAGGATGAGAACAGAAATCGTGCTCCAGTGGCACGGCAGCAGCAGGAGGCCCCATTAGCTAAAGTGGTGCTTCAGGTTAAGAACAGTTTCAGGTTTAGAACGGATCTCCGGAACAAATTAAGTACTTAACCCGAGCTACTGCTGTATACGATATTACTGATACTCAAAATAACTACAAGCGGTAGATGCCATTGTATACACTTGAGCTTTGCACGGAAACATATCACAGATCCAATGTGCCGCCAGCATTTTTATCACTTATCTGATGACACAGTTTCCAGTTTCCTGTGCTGTGCCGGGGTGTGTGTGCGTGTGTGTGCCTGTTGCACGTGCACACACAAAATCTGCCAACTGAGGGTAACAACTCATGCATCTAATGAAGTGGGTTCTCTAGCTCACAAAAGCTTGTGCCACAGAACATCTGCTCGTTTTTAAGGTGCCACGCAAGTTCTTGGCTGTTGTTGCTGCTGAGGCCATATAACATGACTATCACTCTGGTTTTAGGAATATGCATTCAGATTTAGTTCATATATAACTTAAATATATCTCAGTAACTAAAACAAAATATAGAGCAAATGAAATTTAGCTCCAGTATTCCTTCCTAGCTGCCTGTCATGAAGTTAGGGAGCAAAATTGCCTAGCAATTTAAACCAAAGGTGGGGGGTGGGGGTGGGCAAGAATAGCAGCGATTGGCATCCCTGCTGGTAGAATGTAAGCCGCTGCAAATGCATCCTTCATCCCTGTGATGCACACAGAAAAACCCTGCCTCTGATCTTTGATTGATGGCTCTACAGCTTAGCAACACCCAATTCAGTCACTCGAGGGGAAAACATCCTTAAGGGGAAGGCATACTATAAAAGCAGAGGGGCAACCAGTGTTTTGTGAACTTATCTCTGTTGTCAATTCTGCATGTGGAATGCCTGACAGACGCTTCCCTGCAGTGTTTGCTTCGCAGATCAGAACCCTGCTCACTTTACCTATGGTTTATTCTTCCCTCATTAGATTTACCTACTACTGGTGAAGTGAGGTTGAAGTGTGGCAGATGAATGCTGAAGAAAAGGACTTTTCACTGGGTGCAACCCAGAAAAAGGGGCTGTTATGAGCTGTATGCATGAGCTGTTATGAGCTATGGTTTTCCCAGTAGTGATGTATGGAAGTGAGAGCTGGACCATAAAGAAGGCTGATCGCCGAAGAATTGATGCTTTTGAATGATGGTGCTGGAGGAGACTCTTGAGAGTCCCACGGACTGCAAGAAGATCAAACCTCTCCATTCTTAAGGAAATCAGCCCTGAGTGCTCACTGGAAGGACAGATTGTGAAGCTGAGGCTCCAAGACTTTGGCCACCTCATGAGAAGAGAAGACTCCCTGGAAAAGAACCTGGTGTTGGGAAAGATGGAGGGCACAAGCAGAAGGGGACAACAGAGGACGAGATGGTTGGATAGTGTTCTCGAAGCTACCAGCAGGAGGTTGACCAAACTGTGGGAGGCAGTGGAAGACAGGAGTGCCTGGCGTGCTCTGGTCCATGGAGTTATGAAGAGTCGGACACAACTAAACGACTAAACAACAACATGAGCTGTATGGCTACAGCTACATCTGTGTCCATCGTTCAGCCCGGACACTGAGGTCCAGCTCCAAGGGCCTTCTGGTGGTTCCCTCACTGCGAGAAGTGAGGTTACAGGGAACCAGACAGAGGGCCTTCTCAGTGGTGGCACCTGCCCTGTGGAAAGCCATCCCATCAGATGTCAAGGAAATAAACAACTATGTGACTTTTAGAACGCATCCGAAGGCAACCCTGTTTAGGGAAGTTTTTAATGTTTGATGTTTATTGTGTTTTTAATTTTATCGTGTTTTTAATATTCTATTGGGAGCTGCCCAGAGTGGCTGGGGAAACCCAGCCAGATGGGCGGGGTGTAAATAATAAATAATTATTGTGAATATATACCCAGCACACAAGCATTGCTTTTTCATGCGGAGCCATTAGAAATCTGTGTATACCTTTAAACGTTATGCCGAATAAAGAACCCATCACACCAGGAAGTGGGGAAAAGATTGGTTCGTTATGAAGAAATGAGAGAGAGAGTGTATGTGGGTGGTCATTTGGACAGCAAGGTTTACAAGTATGTGGGTAGCAAAAAATTGTTCAGTACATACACACACCTTAGTGCCATAGAGTAACATAATTCACCACTACCTCAAAGTGAAGGTAGCAATGTGCCAGAGTATACTCACACGAAAAGGAAGGAAAATAGGAATGGGGTATACCTGACCTTGGAGCAAGTGGAGCACAAAGTCAGGGATTTGAGATCAGTGCCAAGTATGAGAGTTATGCTCTCCCTTTCAAAGTTGTATGCCAGCAAGGAAACAGTCTCTCATCTGTGCCTTTGGTCTGTGGTGCTGTGAACTATCGGGTTGATCCTGGAGGTTGTTGAGGAGAGGGGATTCTGTTGGAGATGAGAGATAACTAATTGAAAACCTGTGGTTTAAGTCTATTTTGACTCTTAATTTCTATGGAGATGAGAGGGGTTTCTTTAGTGAGCAAATAACATGATATCAAATCTTTAGGCCTGTCATTTATTGCTTCCAGTTTACTATTGTGTTTTGTGAGGTAAGTCTGAAGTGAAGAGGACACAACCTCAATTTTGAGAAGACCACATCTTTACCTTTACAGTTTGGGGATCATAAATTTACCTTAAAAATTTTTTTATATATATATAAATAATATTTATTACTTTTAAACACTACAAAAAAAGGAAAGAGAAAAGATGAAAAAAGAAAACAATACAATATAAACGTTACACAACACAACACTAACACAATAAGCTAAACAAAACCAAACAAAAACAATTTAAAACACACATCTTATCATTTCAATATCCTATCTTTCATTCACTTGTTTCAACGACCTCCCCACACCTCCCTTTTTGTATTCCACTTCTATTAATTGTTTCAGCAAATCCTTTCCATCTTCCTCTATTTTCTGTCATATAATTATCTTAACATATTTTAACCATATTTTCCCTTTAATACTCTAATAATCTATTTATACTTAATTCCTTATAACATTTCTACTAAAGCCGTATAATTTCATTCCAACATTTTTCTAACACTCATTAATTTTACATTATTTCTATAAATAGTCTTTAAACTTTTTCCAATCTTCTTCCACCGTCTCTTCTCCCTGGTCTCGGATTCTGCCAGTCCTTTCTGCCAATTCCATATAGTCCATCAACCTAGTGATCTTCTGTCCGAGGCTCTTAACTCTTTTCCAAAGACCTAAGATCCAAAAGGTATTTCAGGACATCTTTAAAAATTTCCTCTCTTGACTGTTGTTCTTCTAAGTTCTTCTGGTAGTTCCAACAGTCTCTTATTTTGTTCTTCTCTTTTTTCCCTCCTTTTCCAAGTCTGAAGGCCCTCACAATTTTAGTCTCTTCTTGACCCAAGTCCAGGTCCCAAGAAACAGCAAATTCCTGTGTGAGGAAGTCCATCAAACCTTCCCTCTCCAGTTCAGGCAGGGCTCTGATCCTCAAAATCTGTTTTTCTTTAAATTCAATCATGACAGGCATCAACTTATGATCATCAAGTTACATCTGTGAGGCTGGGACTCTTTCTCTCTCCAATTGTGTTACTTTAGGTTCAACGGCAACAGCTTTCTCCCTAGCCTTCTCCGCAGTTTGCCATGTCAAAGTAGATTCCTGTGTCAATTTCTGGATAGTTTCTGTATTGATGTTCACCTTTTGTCCCAAATTATTTATACTTTCTATATTTAAATCCAGCTTCTTGTGAAGCTGTTCCAGTGAGTCATTTATCTTACATAATGCAGCCACTAAGGCCTCTTCTGTCAACATTCTTAACCGATTCAAGGTCAGTCCCAGAATCTCACAGCTTTTTATCTTACAGCTGGAAATTCCCCCAGCTCAGCTCTTATAACAGTTTCAAAGGCTTCCTCTAGAGGGAAACAGTTTCTATTTGTATTAGTCCTTTTAAACACAGTTCAAACAATAAAGTTAGTTTCAATTTTCAGTTACTTTTACTCCTTTTTAAGAGCAGACGGAGAGAATGGAAACAATGTATCTCTCTTATTTAGCTAGCTGTCAGCAAATGTTCTATTCACTATCAATGAACAATCCAAAAACGTCAGTCTTACTAGCAGCCCGTTTCCAGGTTCGGAGCGGTGGTATTTTAACTTTCTTCGCTCTCTCCTGTAGGCACACACAATCCAAAACTTCCCCCCTCTTCTCCTGCTTCCAAGGGGGGTTTAATGTTTTCTACCGATGGAAATTTAGTCCTTTACAGTAGGCTTTCCAAGACTTTAGCTTACAGCCTCTTTGCTTCAGTCTATTTACAAAAGGGGAAGGCGGACTTCCTGTTTTGAACCTTCCCGTTTCGGTGCCAAATTAAGACGTTTGAAAATCCAATTCTCCGCTCTACTCACGGGTAGTTGCTTTAAGATCAAATTGTCCACAGGAAAAAGTCAGCGCTATCCGGCAACAGCTATGCGGCTTCACTCCGTGGAAGAAGCAGTCAATTCGAAGCACCGCACCACTCACCCCACGTCGCTCCAGAACCCCGAAACCGGGTTTCCCCGCGAGTGGGGAAGGCGCAAAAGGTGCCAGCCGAATCCCACGTTCACAGGCTTCACCCGCCTGTGATTTTTAGTGGGTCTCCACCTTCGCCGTGGCGGCTAGACCCAGATTTCCACGAGGCAAATTCCTCCCGATCAGAGGAATTCCGCCATTACCGGAGGCGCCAACCCGGAAGTCCTAAAAAAGATTTTCATTGTCTATGCGAAGTCTGGTTCCTGCTTACGGGAGGATAATAACTAAATCTTTCTGGCAAATAGAGGGACTAGTGCTCAGATATTTTCTGCAACTATTGGGGGAAGGATGTTGAAGGCAGTATATTTGATCTCATGTAAGTGAAAGCGCACATGTATTTTGGAATTGTTAAATTGTGCAAACAGAGTGTCAACATATCAAAGTGACTCAGTGGAAATTAATCATACCACGGACAAAATTTCCTAGGGAGTCATGCCACTGCCTGCCTTTCTTCTACTCACCTGAAGCCTGTCAGTTTGCTTCTCAAAATGTGCCCAGCTCTGACTGGAAGCAGCTGCCCTTTTTAATCTGAGGCACTGCTAACATCCCAATGCCCACCTCTGCCACTGCTACCTCTCTTGGTGCCAGTTCACTCTGGAGTACATCTTGTAAGTTGTTGTTGGTTGTTGGCATCCGTCTGTCTCAAAAGACGATGGAGTATGCCTCCGGGGCCGAAGTGAAACCGCTGTGTTAACAGCACCAAAATGACTCCCCTGGGGCACAAGCCCTGGGCAGTGTGCTCTGGCAAGCCTCCCCACTCTCAGCCTCACTAACGTGGTCCAAAGAAAAGCAGAGTAATAAATTTGCTCTGCTTTCCAAGGACCCACGTACCTATGGGACCGCCTCTCCTGGTATGCCCCATGGAGGACCTTAAGGTCCACAAATGACAACACTTTGGAGGTCCCGAGCTTCAAGGAGGTTAGATTGGTTTCAACTAGGGCCAGGGCCTTTTCAGCTTTGGCCCCGAGGTGGTGGAATGCTCTGTCACAGGAGACTAGGGCCCTGCGGGACTTGACATCTTTCCGCAAGGCCTGCAAGACAGAGCTGTTCTGCCTGGCCTTTGGTTTGGACTCAGTCTGACCCTTATGTTTCCCTCCCCTTATGGTCTTGATTTATCAGCTACTTTAAAATGAGGCTAAATTTTAAATTGCATTTTAACCTGTATATTAAATTGGTGGTCCCCCCCCTCTCTTTCCCCTATTATGTTTTTACTGTGATTTTATTGGTGTTAGCCACCCTGAGCCCGGCTCTGACCAGGGAGGGCAGGGTATAAATAAAAAATATTATTATTATTATTATTATTATTATTATTATTATTATTATTATTATTATTTGGTACCTGCTTGGTTGCAAGAGTTGCTGGAAGGAGGCATACAAGATGCCATCCAGCCGTCTTAGGGACTCCAGATTTGTATAGGATTTTACTCTTTGAGCTTTTCTTCTCCTGAAGATATCCTGCAAGGCAGCAGAGGTTTAGGATCAGAATTTTCTTTCTTCCCAGGCTCACGAGCCTCACCTGCCCCTCACTTTCCTCTACTTATAGTCTAAGTAGAAACACTGTAATAGTTGGCATGCCCACCAGCCAATCCTCCTCTTCTTGCCGGCCATTTCTTGGCCCACACATGTGACTGCCCACCTGAATAAGAGAAAAAGAAACAACTTGCTCCTTCATGAGCTTACCTCAGTGAGAAAGACACCGTGCCTATTTCTGTCTGTTACAGTGGGTTGGTTGAAAGACTTCCCTTCCAATTTGCTACTGCTGTTTTGCTTCAGTGACAAGATCCTGAATCCGACAACCTAAAAACTGGCTGAACTGCGCGTCTTTGTACTTACGCCTCGGTTGACACAGTGGGGCCCGCCTGTGGAGAGAAAGATGTAGCTTACACTTTAGTGGGTCAGGGGGCAAGAAAGTTAAGAAACCCATATCTGGCCCGGTGTTCAAAAGGCCCCTTTCTCATCAAAGTGCCTGACAGCATGTGGAGACAGGGCCAGTCTCTCTCTCTTTCAGGCAGGCAACGTCAGCATAAAGTCACTGTGGCCATGGAAGACAATCTTACTCAGATACGAGTTATTGCCAAAGAAGATCCAATCCCCTCTGAGCCATCTGAAGGCTCAGGAAAGATTTTTTAAATGTTTACATTTTATTATTATTACATTTTTATATATGTCGGAAGCCACAGAGTGACTGGGGCAATCCAGTCAGATGGGATCAATAGCAGCATTTTTGTTGTTGTTGTTGTTGTTGATGATGATGATGATGATGAATAGGACATCCCTATTTTCATCGGAGAAATGTTGGAGGGTATGCATCATTAGGAAGTTGTCAGGTTAGAGGCAAACTATTTATCCTACTCTGAATGGAGATTTTCCCCATCACCTGCTCCCTGGTCCCTTTTATCTTGAGAGACCAAGGATTGAATTGTGGACTTTCTGCACACAAAGTACGTGTGCAAATTCTGAGCTATGCCCCCCCCCAGTAGTATGTTGCTTCTCTCCGTTATCATCATTTACAGGGACTGAACTTGTACAGCTACTCCAAGGTTAATGCTGCCACTCTCGTTGCTCTGATGCATCAGTCGAGGAGTAAACTAAATGTGTGCTCAAGCCCACAGATCCCCTAGCGAGAGCACCGGGATCGTCATTCCCTTTCAAGCAGAGTTGCTTTTGTTCCTTTCCTGCTTGGTTGGCAGAAGGATCATTACAGATGTCAGAATATAAGAGACGGAAGAAGCTGCAGATTAAAGGAGCGCTCTGTTCAGAGTCCCAGAGTCGACTTCTCTTTGCTTAGACATGAGGTCAGCACTGTTTCAGAGCCAATTTCTCCCCTCAAACGCAGCTCAATGAGCCTGTGAATGTTAGAAACACTTCCCCCAAATGAGATGTCTCTGATGCTAGCCTAGGAATGAAGTCCAAACTCACATTAAAGCCGATGTCGTCCACTGGCCTGATCCATTACTCATTTAAATCAAGTGGAAAAATTAATTTCAGGCTATATAATATGACGCTACCAGTGCCCTTTTCAGATGGCAGCAAGGAAAGAAGGGAAAAAAGAAATCTGGGCATATTCAGCAAATTAATAGCAAAGACTATGTATTCAGGGGCTTCATTTGAAAAAAGATGGTTTTGCTGCATGTCAGAGCAGTTATTCTGAATCCAAATGTAAGCATATTCTGTGATTATGGGGCTACCTTTTCCGGCAAAAGTTTACAAAATGCTGACTATTTAGAAGATGACTTCAAGAATACGGCTGCATACATACAGCATTTTTTCAAGAATCAATAGAAACTGCAATTTGGTTTTTCTACATAGTCTGTTCACAGTCTTGATCTACTGCATTACAGTGGTACCTCGGGTTACATATGCTTCAGGTTACATATGCTTCAGGTTACATACTCTGATAACCCAGAAATAGTGCTTCAGGTTAAGAACTTTGCTTCAGGTTGAGAACAGAAATCGTGCTCCGGCGGTGCGGCAGCAGCAGGAGGCCCCATTAGCTAAAGTGGTGCTTCAGGTTAAGAACAGTTTCAGGTTAAGTACGGACCTCCGGAACGAATGAAGTACTTAACCCGAGGTACCACTGTATTATTATTTTGCAACTTAAAGGTGCTTGTTGAGAAATTGGCTCCATTCTGAAAACAAAAGCTCATTGCAAATGTAGGCAATGGGGGACTGCATCTACACCTGCCCAATGATGTTGCGATGTTGTACCTACATCACAATCAACACCTCCTTCTTCATTCACCAGGTAGGAAAGGGTAGAGATATCTCAATCGAGGGGAGAGTGTTCAAAAGTCTATCAAGCAACCACACCCACCTTTGTGAGTGGCACTTACTCACGTAAGTGGCACAGGAGCAGATCTGGGCACTACTGGATGCCTCCTTAAATTGTCAAACTGAGAATAATTAAGTACCAATAACAGCAAGAGGTTCATATGTAAAAGTGGCAGGAAGCAGAAGGAAGCCTTGCATAACATAAAATGGACACAAGTAGCAAAAGAAAAGCCATTCACATGCCAGCCCAAAAATGTGGGGACATAGAAGAAAAATGTGGTGATAGGTGACAAAATGGTATTCGGTTCAAGGTAGGTCGTCATACATTAACCACAAAGCAGAGTGACATGCAAGGTGTGTGTGTGCGTGAGGACAGGGGGAGAGATCTGACAGAAACATTCCATGAATATTTCTATAACAGACTAAATAAATGCTTGAAAGTGTATTGTCAAAGATAAATTTGAACAACTTTGAAAATAGGAATAAAGGGATTTAAGATACACATAGCCCAGCTATTAAAAAGGTGGAGAAATAGCACAAGCAAAGAAGAAAAGATGTGTACAGATCCCTGTTTGAAATTTGCATTCTGCTCTGTTTAAAAAACACAGACAGAGAGAGAGCAGAACAGCGAAAGCAGATTTATTACGGGAAAGAGGAAAAACAAAGAAAACCTGGTGAACAGATGTGTGTTGATCGAACAGGCATGAGAAAGAAAAATGTAGAACCCTGCAGTGTGAAAGAGTTTGAAACAAACATCATTAAGCATCACCTCAACACTGAAATCTGCTTTGGTCAAAATACTAAAAATAGCAAGCAGAAGGATGGAAAGAACTGGAAAAAACAACCTTTAAAAAAAGTATGACTGCTGGTTTCAAAGAAAAAGGGGAGGGGAAACAAGTGCATGTGAATCATAACATAATTGCTTTTAAATTCTGTAAATGTTTGTGTGAATTAAGTTTTCAGAAATAGAAGGAAATACTTAGGTAAAATGGGGGGAAGCAAATGAAAGTTCTTGTAGTAGTAGTAATAATAATGATAATGATGATGATGATGATGATGATAATAATAATAATAATAATAATAATAATAATAATAATAATAATAATTTATTTATACACCACCCATCTGACTGGGTTTCCCCAGCCACTCTGGTTGGCTCCTAACACAATAAAACATCAATAAAACACAATAAAACATCAAACATTAAAAGCTTCCCTAAACAGGGCTGCCTTCAGATGTCTTCTAAAAGTCAAATAGTTGTTTCCTTGACATCTAATGGGAGGGTGTTCCACAGGGTGGGTGCCACTACTGAGAAGGCCCTCTGCCTTGTTCCCTGTAACCTCACTTCTCACAATGAGGGAACCGCCAGAAGACCCTCGGAGCTGGACCTCAGTGTCCAGGCAGAACGATGGGGGTGCTCAAGGCAAGAAGTCTCAGAATCTGGGGATTGGTTGTGGGATGACAATGAGTGGTCAGAGGGAGAAGAGACACCATGTAAGTTATTACTGACCCTCACCCCTGAAAGTTTACCTTTGTCTTTTCGCCTGTATCCCTGGGATGAAGATAAGAGGCATATTTGTGGATAAACCATGCCTCATGGTCTTATTAATTGACATGTCTCATCCGCAATAATCATAACTAGGTAAAAAGCCAAACACCCCCTACTCCAACTCAGTGGCAAATCATTATTCCCCACCTTTGAGGGACTATTCCACATTGGCTTAAAGCATCAGATCACCAGCCAACTAACTGATAATCTTTAGGGCCCAAAAGATGAGCAGGGCCTAATGAGCTGGCACGGAAACTTCTTACTCCCTTGGGCTGGTAATTCCTGAGAGGTTGGTTTGGATAAATCTTCCTTATTACTCCAAAGGCGCAGGGGGCTTTCAGTAAGAATATGGCCCCATCTGCATTATAAATGCAAAGCAGTTTTATATCTAAAGCAGTATAAGTCATAACTTTCCCCAAAGAATCCTGGGAACTGTAGTTTGTTACGGGTGCTGCTGTAATCTTTAGTGCAGCCCTTAGATGCATCCTCAGTGTTATGTACTGAAGTTCTCACCCTGGGCCAGCAGGGGGGATACTGTAGATAGTTTTCACTCAGGTCCACATATGCAAATAAGGGACTGAAAGTGACGTTCAGTGATTGGATAGTTACAGAAAGTTGTTACTGTTGCGTTGTACTGGAGCTCTATATAAGCAGGCTGGCTGAACCCTTCAGTTCAGTTCTGTTCTGGCCTGTGAATAAACAAGAGCTGTTTGAAGAATCGCTGTGTCATCTGATATGTTCACCCACAACTTAACACTCAGCTACTTTGATCTTTTTGATTTTTTCTCCCCTGTGTAGCATGTTGATGTGGATTTTTGTGCTTTTTGTGGTTTGCACTGCGGTGTGGCATTATCTTGCCCAGGGTGAATATGGAACCAACAGAGATTGTGTACCCCATGCAAATGTCTTCCAGGTTCCCGCCCAAGGGCTTTGCTGGAGAAATGATTTTCCTAGGCTGCATCCTCCTTCCTTGGTTATGAGCTAAAACCAGATGGAGAGAGGGCTGCCTGCTGCCATATGGACCCTGCTTAATGGAGACCAAAGTAGTGACTAGGTTTAATAAAAGGCAAAAAAAAAAATGCAAATTGCTGGTCAAAAGATGTTTGTCTGCAGTTTTGCAAAAATAGGCACTTGCTGAGATATAAAGCTTTGTTTTGAAGACGAGGCAGAAGGTGCAAATTGGAACTTCTGCAACTGATGAGAAAAGACTATTTGCTCATCATCTTTGCAATTCTCGAGAGTGGAATTGGCAGCCTCAGGTGAGCTGCTTTAGAAGAGTTGCAAGATTATTAGCAGCTCTGATTATACGCATTCCAATTAATGGCTGAGCTTCCACTGGGTTAATCTTAAAAGTTTTTATCTATGAACTTCAGTAAGCTGATAAATCACAATGAAGACATTCATACTGAGCTGGTCCAATAATTGTTTGTGATTCTCCACCAGATACTGATCCCAAAGAAATGCTAATGGATAAGCAGAGTTGTTTATATTTGATAAATCCAAGTTTGGCCAAGTTTGCTGATGACATCAAATTGTTCAGGATGGTAAAAAAACACAAAAATACATTATGAGGACTTACTCAAATCCTGCAGTGGACATTCCACCTGGTCATTATATAACTTCATTATATCTCAGTGTTAAAGGGATGGAAGTTGAATTTGCTTATAGTTCCATCCCTTTTCCTGGTGTGTCATGTCTTTTAGACTACAATCCAATGTTATAACACATAACCCACCTTGGGTGCTTTGGCAGAAAGGCAGTTTTAAATAAGCAAATCAGTGAAGAAATGAAGGCAAGGTCAAATCAGTAAATCAGTGAGGAAATAAACAAGGTCAGAATGTTTTCTTGAATAACCTTGCTGCCCTTCCATGAGAAATCTTCAGAATAAAAAAAAATCCAGCCCTGTCGTACTCACTTCTGATCTTTTGAAAATGTCATTTGCTGTTGAAAGGTATTTTCCTTTGCAGCTCTTTATCCTCATTGCCATTGGTGCATATCATCAAGTGACAGAAGAAGCAAGCTGAAGGAATAGATAAATGTCATCTATCTATCTGTCTATCTATCTTATCTATCTATAGCTCAAGGTGGCATAGATGGTTATCTTTCTCGCCATATTATCCTCACGACAACCCCATGAGGTGGGTTAGGCTCAGAGACCATGACTGGGCAAAGGTCACCCATTGAGTTCCATGAAATCTATGGGGATTTTAAATGCCACAAAGTAGATTCTGGTGCTTAAATAGAACCAGCTAACAAACATATCAAGGGAGCCTGTAGAATTAAAATGGCAGGCCTAACCGTTTTGCCATAAATCCTACCTTCTAACTGAATTTATCATTTAAAAAATAATAATGTCCTATTAAGAACTCAAAATTGTGCTGTCTCTTGGTATAAAATAATGGATATATGCGCATTTATGGTATTAGTTATTATATTACGGGGTGCCCAAAGCTCTACTCTGGCAGTGAGAGAAGGAAGGAATGGATTTAGTGCACTAACCAGGGGGGGAAATCTCCTACCTTTTCATCTAATTTATGCACCTTCTTCATTTTATAAGCCACTCACATATCCAGTATGTGAGTGGGCTTCGGGCTGCCAGGCCCATTTTTCGATAAATTGTCTCCCAGCTAGAGTTCTTCACAGTGTCTAAAACAGTTTTCTCCATTAATCTTCTCCTCTTTGCTAATGGAATTTCTACAAAGGGACTAATTTAAAGAAGCAGTTTGGAAGCCTTGGGTAGTTTTTAAGATTTCAGGGACTTCTGAAGTCTATTGGCATTGCTTGCTGAAACAAATGCCATACACTTCCACACTTCTTGCAACATGGGATTTTGACAAACTGTTCAGAAACATATATCTGAGACGACTGAGTGAAGTCATTTGTGGCTGAAAGAGCAATGCAAGTACTGTCAGGGCTTTCATCTTGGGACTGCCTGCCTAGGCTATGGAGAAAGTAACTGCAAAGGACCAAACTACCTTTTTAAAGGTGGCTTTGATGAGTGATGCAGTAGGCATCTGCAGAAGGTTCAGATCTCTACTCTTAAGAGGGCATATGTATGGATCATTTGATCTTTACATCTTTAGGCCAAAACCAAAATGCATTGTTCTTTTTTTAATATTCTTTAAATTTAATTTTTGACTACCTTCATATCCTTGCATGTGCTTCTTGAATCTCTCTGTTGTTGCTTGACTTATTGGTGTCTACAATAAAGCTGCCTATTGTCTCTGATTCTGAGGAACTGGGAGTCAGGCATATTGTTGAGACCAAAGGCTGAGTACCAGAGCAAAACAAAAGGGTTGTGGTCTTTCCATGCTTGAGAGTTAAAAAGACGCTGGGGAGCAGATTGCTTTCAAATCATCTTCCACTATTTTCATCACCGGCTATTTCATTTATAGGACGAAGCTGCAATGTCTTTCCCAAAAAAAACCTTGTGTGAAGTCCCAGCTTGTTTCTTCTGAGTTTTTAATAAGTTCAATGGACTATAGGTAATCATTTCTTGTTGAAGGAGAAAGCAGATTGTTTCAAAGAGCCATACATTATTGCTCCGGTGATAGATGGGCTCAGACTAAAAGAGAAGTGTTTGCTGGCACAGTTGTGTATGCATAAGGGGCAGACTCTGTTTGCATATAATTAGAACTTCAAATAAACCCAGTGTATTTTCTAGGTGGCTTCTCTCCAACCAAAATAAACAAAAGGGAGGTTATTTCCATGCTTTCCATCAAAGGAACTGAAAACATTTCATGGGACCACATGCATTTAGTGCGAATCTATCTATCTATATATGTTGTTGGCATCTATCTGTTTCTAGAGACAATGGAGTGTGCCTCCATTCTCACACTGCTGGAAAAGCACAGCACTTACTGTGGCTGCAGAGACCAGTAACTTGTAACTGCTGTCTCCCATGTTGTTTTTGCTGTGTTAGCAGCTCCCAAGGGCACAAACCTGGTGCGGCGATCACACAGGGTCCCCGGATGTTTCACCGTCTATTGATCCCTGTGCCACCACTTTATTTCTCGCTGCCACCACCCAGGCCCTACCTGGTACAATACTGAGTCCAGTCAGGGTTAAATTGGAACATAAACTTCTGTTTATTTATTGCAGTTTAACAAGCGTGTGGTTTCATAAACGGTATTGGTCAATTACAATCATGGGGTGCCTATCCAGACCTATAACTTCCGCTACCTGCTCTCACTCACTAAACCACCTCTCAGATATTTACTTGTCTTCCTAGCCCCTAACTCTTCTCGACTCAGCTTATTTCGCTACACTAACTCAACCTACCCACAAACTCTATCCCAATTTCTCCCACTCCAACCAACCACCCAACTCCCAACGAACTCCTCCCTTTGCCCCTCCCAGAGCTGGTTTTATAGTCCCTCTGACTCCACCCCCCTGGGTTCTGATTGGGTAACCTGTTTAACTATTTCACCTCCAGCACTCTCATATGTTAACGTCACACCTGGGCAGTGTGTATGGAGGTCCTGGGTTGCCCAGATGACAAGACCTCTTGGCCTTGGTGGTGTGATCCAAAGGAAAGTGGAGCAGTACATTTGGCACCAGCTTGGCTGCAGGAATTGCTGGAAGGAGGCGCACAAGATGCCATCCAACCATCTTAGGGACTCCACTCTGGATTTCTGTAAGGTTTATTCCTTTGCCTTTTCTTTTCTGGAAGATGTCCCACAAGGCAGAAGGCATGGATTTTCCCTCAGGGTTTAGTTCCAAAGCCTTTCCTATGACTGAGAATAGCTGCAAGGCAGAGGAGCTAGTTTTCCTTCTCTTAGATGAGCTACCCTCCCAGGTAGACAAGCCCCATCTGCCCCTTACATTTCCCTCTATAGCATGTGCAGTAACTGCCTTCTTGACCATTGGACCCACTATTGGTCTTGTCCACTCAATCTGCCAGAGCCTGCCTTCTCACACAGGGGAATTTCCTAACCCACTGAAGGATTGAGATCCATTGGCTACTCCCACCTAGTTTAGGTGGCCAGTTGAAGCTGTTTCCTGGATGTGGCTGCTGTTGCATGTTGACAGCTTCTAGGAGCCACAGGTGAGAGCTGAGTGCCGGACAAACTAGCCTAGAAGGAGCATGATGTGTCCTCCACCTGAGGTACCAGCCCTTCCTTAACACCCCATACACCCCTATACACCTATGTATCTGTGCCCAGTTGTATCCCCCCACCCCGACTGTAAGTTCCTTGATCCAGGGGAAGCTTCCATCAGCAGGATGGAGAAGAGAGCATGGGAAGTGGTGCAGGGTTTTATAATTGTTTTCTTACAGGGTAGCCACTTCAGTCAGTTTCAGCAAAAATAACCAGTCCTGTGACACCTTCAAAGCTTACCAGTGTGTTTCTCTGTAAGGCGCAGCCCAGGATACCTGATGGAGCATTTCCACCCCCATCATTCTGCCTGGACACTGAGGTCCAGCACCAAGGGTCTTCTGGTGGTTCCCTCATTGCGAGAAGTGAGGTTACAGGGAACCAAGCAGAGGGCCTTCTCGGTAGTGGTGCCCGCCCTGTGGAAAGCCCTCCCTTCAGATGTCAAGGCAATAATCAAGTATCTGAGTTTTAGAAGACATCTGAAGGCAGCCCTGTTTAGGGAAGTTTTTAATGTTTGATGTTTTGTCGCTTCATTATTATTATTATTATTATTATTATTACTCTGTTGGGAGCCTCCGAGAGTGGCTGGGGAAACCCAGCCAGATGGGTGGGGTATAAATATGTTGCTGCTGCTGTTGTTGTTGTTGTTGTTGTTGTTGTTGTTGTTGTTGTTGTTGTTGTTTCCCAGCTGATGCCTTCAACTACTCCTCTGCATTCAATCAGTCCATGATATAAGCATATAGACAGAAGTGGGCTTATTTTCTGGGGCAGAAATTTGGCTGGTTGGGATGGCTATTGGCTGCCGAGGGGCTATTTAAGTTGCTGCACATCGCTGGAGAGTTTCTCTTTCTTGTGATGTGCAGCGGATCACACACCCTCCTCTCCCTATATTTAGGATTGTTCTTCTGACCTTGCTATGCCTGTTTAGGGGTCGTCTGCTTTGGAGCAGGGGCCCGGTAGGAATTTTGCCATTTGGCTGATTGGCTGGTGCCACTTGGTTTTTGCCTACCGTGTAGCAAATCATCACAACTTTGTAACACGGTTAGGCATTGGTTCAATGTTTTGCGGAGGGGAAGTGGTTGGCTGTGCCTGCCCCTCCATCGCTGCTGCTAGGGAATTCCATTAAAGGAATCCAGGGGCTCACCTTGCTGTTGTCCGAACCCTGTCAAGGGTCTAGGGCCATCCCAGAGCCCCTGGGAGCATCAGCGGTGAGCTATGAGATTGAAGCCAGCTTCTCACTCCCCCAGAACGCTTTCCCTTACTGACATATGGTGGTGCCCAGTGTCAGTCTTGTTCCTGCCACTGTGCAGGTTTAGGTAGCCTGGAACCAATGCCTAAGCAACCACTCACATGCTGTAATCAATAAAGTTGTGGCCAAAATTAATGCCAAAAACCTTAAACTAAAATCTGTATCTACTGAGTCTTTATTTTGGGGGTCTTCGCACGCAAATATCTAAATACATAAAATTAATCTTTTGTCACAAAATGTTTTTCCTAGATCTACCTGAACTAAGAAATACATTATTTTTACAACCCATTCTTTTGCTTTGTACCTCTGATAAGAAGCTGAACTTTGTAAGTGAACTAAAGAAGGAAACAGCAAAATTTCAGCATCTCCTGAACTGAAAATGTGCCAGTTTAAATCTCAGCAATCTATTAAAGAAGTAAGATGTTTACGATTGCAGCAACGGATGGTGCATTCAGAACACAGCCATGTAAGAAAATGCTGAAAGCGGTTTTTCCAATACCTTAATATGCTTTTCCTTCCAAAATCAATGTTGCTCAGATAAGGTAGCAAGCAGCGGAATCCTTTTTCAAAAAGAAGGTTGCTGTATTTGAAACCCCCATAGCTCTTGCCTGAGAATAAGTCAGCTTTGACAGAAACACCCATTTGGGATGGAAAACCTCCCTCGTTTCCATTGCAAGGCATTGCAAGGTAAAGTATGTTGTATTAAATGAACTTATATTTACTTTAGGGAGCTGAAATGGCACATCTTAATAAAAGCTTTCCCAAAGTACTGAGATGACTGCTAATTATGCCGCGGTTTCCTCTTGCGGTGTTTGTTCTTGTCTCCTTTCAATATGCACCTTTCCAATACATATGCTTTGCTATTTCATGGCCTCTCATTAAGTTGTGGGTTGTAAATGCCATTGACACAAACTGGCCCTTGGCTTGTTTAGTCGGCACTGTACACAAGAAACGGGTAGGGGCGGTAATGTACCTTGAGGGTCTACATTGCAAAGTGACATTAAATTCGTCAAAGAATGAATTATTCATAGCCAATTGCTCTCCCTCATCTCATAAGAACAGAAATGCGGACTTTATTATTCACTTCACACCCCTGGAGGCCTCTTGGTTGAATAGCATTTCCTATCTTGGAAACCAAGTTAACCCTGAAAATATACACAGAGAGAGAAAGAGACACCATCTCTCTCCCTCCGCCATTGTTTTTCAAAGCTGAATGAGTAATTTGCTAATTATTCTGGCACCTCAGTCTTTGCGTGGCTGTAAAAGAACATTAGAGGGGATGGGGACATTTTGCAGTCATCCTGGTAAAGGCCTCTCTGTAGGTGAGAACCTTGAATACAAGTCTATGCAAAGAAGTTCATTATGTCAATCTTGTAGCTTAGTATGAGTCTGTGCACTCATATTTAGTGTATTTATCTTACCTATGAGTCTGTGCAATGTGAGTGTATATTGCAGATGAAACTACCGTATTTTTCGCTCTATAAAATGCACCAGTCCATAAGACGCACCTAGTTTTTGAAGGAGGAAAACAAGGGATAAAAATATTCTGAATCCCAGAAGCCAGAACAGCAAGAAGGATCTCTGCATAGCGATCTCTCTTGCTGTTCTGGCTTCTGGGATAGCTGCGCAGCCTCTTCATGCAGGTATCTTACGTAGGAGGGTTAGGGTTTTCTCACCTTACATGCAATTTAAGTCTATGCAATATACATCTATACAATATGAGTGCATATCTTAGTATGAGTCTGTGCAATAAGTCTAGGCACAGAATGAGTCTAGAAGTTAATTATGTTGATCCTTTATCTTACATTATTAAGATCCTGTATCTTAGTAAGCCAACCTCCCTTCGTAGGTGACTTGGATCAGCTTAACTCATGGGCTGTGAATATTCTGAAAGTATTTTATTTGCCCTAACTTTTTCGCTAACTTTTCGGAATATAGGCTTCACACCCAACATTCAAAGCGTTCCAGGTGCAGCAGTTTTCTTCAGTAGTTACCGACATCTAATCGTTAACTCCCTTCATTAACTAAAACATGAAAGACAGAATCCCATTTCTGTCTTAGAACAAGATTTTTTTTTAAGAGCAATTACTAAACTGTGAGTGACAAGGAGCAGAGAGTATGTTCATACAAAGTCATTGCTAAAGGAAAGAAAACAGTCTGAGTGACAGAGCAGTGACTGACACCCTACTGAGTTGTTATGCAAATAAAGCAGACTCAATTTACTGTTACAGTGTTCGTAATCAACAAAGTGTTATGATGGTAATTAGGTTTCAACTGACTTGCATCCTATTTTCTAGTCATTAATTGGAGGCATGTATGCACACCACTAGTTAATAATAGAACAGTTATAGTTCTATAATCATTTTCTTCTTGTTCATCCATTTGTTTGATTGCTTGTGTGGAAAACATTTAATCCTTCATGTATAATCTGTTGGGGATGATGTTGTATAAGCAAATGTTGTTTATCAAGCTAACGCCACATTAAAATTCTGCATTTTTGGGCACGGCATTTTGGGTTCTGCTTTTTGCAGAAAGGTGGGGTGGGATTTTGAAACATTCCCAGTGGTATCTCCAACACTATACTAATGAAATTATATTGTTGTATACTTTTGCATATCCAGAATTGACCCTGGACAGCCCAGTGAAGAGATTGTTATTTAATAACTATAATGCAAAGTTTTAGGAAGACACAAAAAGTTAAGAAGCATCTGTTGAGTTCCAGGAGAAGAAGTTGCTCCAGGAAAAAAAGACTGTGGGTGTTGAAAAGAAAAGAAAGTGGTGGTTGTGGCCGCGGGGAGCAAAGCAAGGCAACAAAGGATTATTATTATTTTTTAAATTCTTTTTATTAAGTTTCAGTTACAACAAAAACGTTAAACAGGAAAAAAAGAAGAAAACCAAAAAAAAAGAAAGAAAAACGAGCACACATGACAAAAACAGTTTCAGACATAAAGATTGACTTCCTTCCCTCCCGATTTTGGGCTTCTTAATATAAAGTTCCATTTTCTGCAGCTGGTAATTATAACTGATTTACACATCGTAAGTTTTATAACAGACCTGCTATAGTTTTTAAGTTTCTATGATTTCCTTCAATATAAGCCATAAATTTATTCCAATCGCCAATAAACTTTGTATTTTTTTGATTTCTAATTTTTTGTGTCATTTTTGCTAATTCAACAAATTCAAATAATCTTGATTGCCACTCCCTCACCGTTGGTATGTTTGTACTTTTCCAATTTTGTGCGATTAGTATTCTGGCTGCTGCTGTCGAATATTGAAACAAAATCTTGGCTTCTTTTTTAATTTGATCCCCAATTATTCCTAGTAAAAAGGCCTCTGGTCTTTTAGGGAAGGCAACAAAGGATTAAAGGAAGTAGGGCAGGAAGGAGAACATGTGGCGACTCCAGATGTTGTTGAAATCAACTCCTCAGCCAGCATAGCCCATGAGCAGGGATGATAGGAGTTGCAGTCCAACAACATCTGGTGGTCAGCAGGTTCCAATCCATGAGGTAGGGGAAGAGGTAGAGGAGCGGACCACATGGTTGCTGGAAATAAGAAGAATGGAATAGAATATATTATCCATTTATGTGTTTTAGGGACTCATTCTCTTATATCTCCAGGTCTTACTCGTTTGAGCAAAGGGGTCATTTGACTTTGCTAGTGTCGGGAATGGTTCAAGACATTTTACTGCCTGAGGCAAAGGACAAGATGGCAGTCCACATTCCACACACAGTGCCCAGCTAGAAGGGCATCAACACTGGCAAGGGGGTAGTGTTCTCTATGGCACTAAGGAAATTCTGACTCCCAGCACCTGCCACCCGAGCTTATTGATCTAGTTTGCCTAATGGTAGAGCCAGCCCTCATCAGTGTGGTGTAGCATTTAGCATTTCTAAGGAGACCCAAGCTTAAATATCCACTTGGCCATGCCCTCCAGGTGCCCTTGAGCAGATAGGGGGAGACAAAAATGGAGGGGGGAGGGGGCAGGCAGGCAGGCAGAAAGTGTATATAAGAGTGCAAGGTGCACATCATTTCCCCACCCTTTTTTTTCAGTAATGCCCATTCGGGAGGGGGGGAAAGGAGTGGGGAGGAAAGTAATTGACCAACTGCAAAAGAACTGAGATTCAAAAGCAGCAACAGAAGACTAGCCACAGGGTTGAATAAGGTCAGAGAGGAGAAATGCAATGGCAGTAGGGAAAGTTCTTATTAAGTGTCATGTGGTCCATGGAGAGGAAAACATTATGGATGAGTGAGATCTCTGTATTGTTTTCAGAATTGTATTGATTTCTGCAAGGGAGCAAATACCAAATTCAAATTTACACAGAAGAAGTGATAAAAGCAGCATTTGCAGGTAAACCAACAAAAAGCTCTGTGGCACCTAAGATACCTAACAGATTTATTATGCCATGAGCTTCCATGTAGAACAGGCCACTTCATCACAAAAAAAACACCCTCAACCCCATCTTGTGTGACTTAATTTCCCAACTGAGTAAACTGGCAAAAACTAGCTCCTATAAGACAGAATAAACATTGCTGCATTCCATCTCACTCTTTACGTCTATGATTATTAATATTCTTTGTTCTTCCCCATGCATTCCAGCATCATATGATGTAATGCTCTTCTCTGGTAATGCATTTTGCAAAAAAATATTGAATGGGGGAGGGGGGAATCAAATTATAAACCATTAAGTAAAGCCAGGTGTGATTTAGCTCTGTTTCATTTGTTAAAGTGGCAATTATCTTTCCACCCACATATTTAATCAGATAGAAATTGGGAAGCAAGGCCAGGGGAGAAGCATCTCTGAGAACGACAAATTTCAACAGGTAGCCACAAGTAATCACTTAGAGAAGGAGGCTGAGGTAACTTGAATCATCTCATTTAAAGAAGGCTGGATTTCTTGGTGGACAGAAGAGTGAGCAGCGAAGGCAAGGAACCATTCTCACCAGAATGCTGCCTCACTGCCAACCGAGTCCTGCTTCTCTTACAGAGGGAGGGGGGAAATCCCCCTAATGTTCCTCTGTTATTATATTTGGTGTGCATGTGTGTGTGTGCCTGTTTTCAAATTTCATGCATTGTGTTGCACTGGTTTTAAATGCAAAGCCACATTGCATTTGTTTGACAAAGTGGGATATAAGTTTTAGCTACAAAACCCCCAAAATCAAAACAGGTTTCTAGCACTCATGATTACTTATGGCGTGAGCTTAAACTGTGAAAGCAGCAGTCTGTGCCTTGAGAACTTTCCCCATTGCCATTTGTCAGGCTGATTCGTTCACTTCCATTTTTTTATTATTATTCTTAAATCTTTTTTTATTCAATTCTACACTCTGCAGTGGTACCTCGTGTTACATACGCTTCAGGTTACATATGCTTCAGGTTACAGACTCCGCTAACCCAGAAATAGTGCTTCAGGTTAAGAACTTTGCTTCAGGATGAGAACAGAAATTTTGCCCTGGCAGCGTGGCGGCAGCAGGAGGCCCCATTAGCTAAAGTGGTGCTTCAGGTTAAGAACAGCTTCAGGTTAAGAACGGACCTCCGGAACGAATTAAGTACTTAACCTGAGGTACCACCGTATCATAGAATTGTAGAGTTAGAAGGGACCGTGGAGGTCATCTAGTCCTGTAATGCAGGAATCTTTTGCCCAACCTGGAGTTTGAACCCACGGCCCTGAAATTAAGGGTCTTGTGCTCTAACAGCTCATATTGTAACTGGAGAGCCTTGGCTGCTGGGATGATGGTGGTGATGACTTGCTTTTTTTTGCTTTTTTTTGTTTTAGGTTTCAGATGTTCATTCCGATAAGGCTTGAGCATCCTTTATCTACGTTTTAGCAAATGCCATTGAGACTGTAAGAGACAGCAAATTCACAGCAATAAAATAAAGACTTGGGGATTAAGGATGGAGTTTAAGCTTCAGGCCTTCATCATATCCAGATTGGCACCAACTTGTGCTCAAAATAGAGGTGTGTGTGTGTGTGTGTGTGTGTGTGTGTGTGTGTGTGTGTGTTTGTTTAGAAGGAGATTCCTTGGCATTGTTGAAAGAAGGCAACAAAGAAACTCTGCCTAGAAATAATTACTTATATGTCCTACTGAAGTGCCCCATCTCACTTGAGAGAAGCCTTAATTAGAGCTACTGGTAAAGTTTCTTCTGAGTTTTGCACCCTCCTTACCTCATTAAATCTCACTGAAGTGTGAAAGTGTGAACACTGACAAACCACAACTTGTTATATTTCCCTTTGTGCCTCCGGCACTGAAACAACTGGAAATGGAAAGGTGAAATTGCAAGGTCTCTGGCTATTGCGACCCACTGGCATTTTGACTATATGTTTTCATGTCTGGACAAGGTGATGATGACTGAAAGCAAAAGCACTCCTGTTGCGTTATGTGTGAAATATGGAATGAGAGAGAGTCGGGAAAGGAGAAAAACAAAGGATAATGTTCCTTCTCATTTACCCAATGCAAAGTCTTCCATGCAAGGGGCGAGGGAGGAGACTTGGGGACCACAGTCTGCTACAGTATGGCTTTAAGAGTTTGCGCTCTGCTCGGTTAATAAACAATTGGGATAAATTACTGCAGCCTAAGTCCCATCATCACAAACTGCTGCCAGAGGAGGCCAGTCAAATGGTCCAGTGTCCCACCATTGTCATTCTGCCCCCAGTTATCATCCATCTCCCTGCCTACCTATTGACAACTGCAGTCACCTTCCCTTTTCTTGGTCTCAGTGTCAAACACAGCAGGGAGGTGGGTTGAAGAACCAGAATTAGTTGGCTCAGTCTGTGATTATCTCTGGCTCCCCCTAGTGTTGGTCTCCCTGCCTTCTGCCCTACCAGCTGCAATGAGAACCAGTTTTGTGGCAATCTGAACTTCTTCTCCACTGTTCTTTCACTTCCATATTGCCCTCTGCTAAACTGCCTTTATCCCCATGGAGGAAAAGAAATGGATACTCAGCCACTTTGGTAGAAGGCAGAAAATAATGGGGTGAGGGTGAGGGGGGAACTTTACGTGAAAAGCATTGTGTGTTGTTTCAACCTCAGCATCTCAGCAAAAGCCAGCACAAAACCCCGTGTATTTTTAAGGAAGAGGAAGGAATGCAAAGGTATAGCTAGGTGAGGTTCTCATGGCATGGGGTGACTTCTGTTGCTGTAAAAGCCCTGCTCGGAATTTACTTTATTTATTTATTTACCAAGATTTATATATTGCTTAACGAAGAAGGGGGAAAGCCTCTAAGTCAGTGTTTCCCAACCTTTTTGGGGCAAAGGCACACTTGTTTCATGAAAAAAATCTCGAGGCACACCACCATTAGAAAATGTTTAAAAAATTAACTCTGTGCCTATATTGACTATATATAAAGTAACTCTCTTTAATAGGAATCAAATAAACACAAAGAAAGTATTTTATAATTACTTTATTATGAAATAGTAAGTACCGTATTTTTCGTCCCATAGGACGCTCCGTCCCATAGGACGCACCTACTTTTTTGAGGGGGGAAATAAAGGAAAAATTTTTTTCCTTTATTTCCCCCCAAAAAAACCAGGTCGGGGAACAGTGGGATGGCGGTGCTGCGCCTCCCCACTGTCCCCCGAGCTTGTGGGGCTGGCCCATGTCTGCCTGGCGCGAGGGGCGCTCTGCTTCAGGGCGCCCCGCGCGTCCAGCGGCAGGCTACAGTCCGCAGCATGGGGAACCCTCTGTTTCAGGGCGCCCCATGCGCCCCCCGGGTGCGCAAGGCTTGCCAACACGAGCGCGGAGCACGGGGCGTCCTCCGAAGGGCGCCCCGTGCTCCGCGCTGCCAGCTGCTGCCCGCAAGCCTTGCGCTCCTGGGGGGAGATCCCCCGGGTGCGCAAGGCTGGCCAACACCAGCGCGGAGCACGGGGCGTCCTCCGAAGGGTGCCCCGTGCTCCGCGCTGCAGGCTGCTGCCCGCAAGCCTTGCGCTCCCGGGGGGAGATCCCCCGGTGCGCAAGAATTGCGGACACCTGCGTGGAGCACGGGGCGTCCTCTGGAGGGCGCCCCGTGCTCCGCGCTGCAGGCTGCTGCCCGCAAGCCTTGCGCTCCCGGGGGGAGATCCCCCGGGTGCGCAAGGCTTGCAGACACCTGCGCGGAGCACGGGGCGTCCTCCGGAGGGCGCCCCGTGCTCCGCGCTGCAGGCTGCTGCCCGCAAGCCTTGCGCTCCCGGGGGGAGATCCCCCGGGTGCGCAAGGCTGGCCGACACCAGCGCGGAGCACGGGGCATCCTCTGGAGGGCGCCCCGTGCTCCGCGCTGCAGGCTGCTGCCCGCAAGCCTTGCGCTCCCGGGGGGAGATCCCCCGGGTGCGCAAGGCTTGCGGACACCAGCGCGGAGCACGGGGCGTCCTCCGGAGGGCGCCCCGTGCTCCGCGCTGCAGGCTGCTGCCCGCAAGCCTTGCGCTCCCGGGGGGAGATCCCCCGGGTGCGCAAGGCTTGCGGACACCAGCGCGGAGCACGGGGCGATAGGATGTGGGAGGGAGCTCGCTCCCCGCCCCGCGTGTGCTCGCCGCCGCCGCCCCGCCTCTCGCCGCCCGACTCGCCCGCCTCCCTCCCACGGCACACCAGCCGACGTCCCGCGGCACACTAGTGTGCCGCGGAACACCGGTTGGGAAACACTGCTCTAAGTGGTTTGCAGGAAATAGTATAAGATATTTATTAAAAATCGTGATAAAAGCAGGCATTAAAAAACAGAAGACATAATAAAATTATCTATATTTTGCCAAATGGTCTTAAAAATGCATAATAAAATTACACGTCCAGATAGGCTTACCTAACTAAATAAATAAGAATGATAAGGAAAATCAGGCATGGGAAACAGTGCAATGCACTGCAATGGATTAGGCCTTTCCTGGCCAAAAGAATCCTGTCACCATGGAGTTAAGAGGTGGTGTTGATCAAGCAGGAATTACAAATAGCCTGAACTTAGAAAGGCTGATCCCCATGACAACCCTTAAGAAATTTGCTCTTTTGGAACTCCCTAGGTTAACAAACCAACCAACCTACTTACTTACTTACTTACTTACTTACTTATACATTATTTATTTACTTACTTACTTACTTACTTACTTACTTACTTACTTACTTTATTTATGGATGAAATAGCGGAAGAACGTTGCCTCAGGAGAGTGCGGAAAATACTCAGGGGATGATTCACACCCGAGCCGGCACTTTCTTGATCTCCTGCCCTCAGGCAGAAGATATAGAAGCATGATTAGTCGCACTAACAGGGTAAATAACAGCTCCTATCCGTGAGCTGCTAGGCTGCTGAATGAAAAGATAACAACAGGGCAACTGACTTTCAGGTTTGGTGTGTGTGTGTCAGTAAACGAGGGGAATTAAGACTAAGAGAGCTGCGTGGGGGGTGCTCGTGTAATCTCACTCTATACAAGTTGTACAAGTGACAATAAAGTATTTCAATTTCAGTTGAGGGAAAAAATGCTTCCTTCTATCTTGTTGCTGCCAAAGTTGCAGGTACTTTCATCCCCATGAGTTCACTTGCCCTTTTTTGTCATTTTGAAAAAGCTCTCAAGACTGCCATTTTTCAATCAGTTTCAGGAGCATTTACCTTTTAGGATGGAGGCAGTGACAAACATATAGGTGTGTCAGGCTGCAGGGAAGCCATCTGTTATTTTCTGATGAAATAAAAACCCTCCGATCCTTCACATTCCGGCCTTCGCTGAGCTCCCAGTACCCAGTACCTTAATTTGGAATTTCCACATGGAGGTGGACTGAAGTCTAGAGTCCCATTCACAGATTGAGCGGGGGGGGGGGCAAACAGAGGAATCCAGTTTGAAACTGTGTGGAATCCAACCTGATTCAAAAAGGACCAACTTCAAGCCATACAGATTCTGTAAGGGAACACATCTGAACTTCTTCAAATGGGGGGGGGGGGGGGAGAGAGAGAGAGAGAGAGAGAGAGAGAGAGAGAGGAAGTCTTGCTCACTTGTTGCTTGTATAAATATGTACACTACAGAGGTGCAATGCAATGTATGTATCTAAACAACCGTCAAAATGATTGGAGAGTTAAAATCGAGATGTGGAAATGTGGAAATATCGACGAGAGGAAGGACTGAGATTCGGACATGTTTCAAGGTTCAGACTATGGGAAGTCATAAAATTAAAAATTACAATTCAGAAGATAATCTGACCTTTTTATTTTTTATTTTATTTTTATTGGATTATGATTTGATATGTCAATTGGATGTCTTTTATTGGAAAATTAATAAAAATGATCTAACAAAATAAAAATAAACAACCATCAAAATGTGACTAAGTGGGTGTTACAAGCTACCAGGAGCCCCCAGAATACAGCATGCTTCCCTTACTTCAGAGATAGGTATGGATTTTCCTCTTCGGACTCTCCTGGGGGGTTCCCTTTCAAACCAAACAAACTCCTGGCTTCCTGCCCAGTCTCCTTGTGAACCAGCTTTTTTAAAAAACAAACAAACCACATCTTTCTATACTATCCCTCCTGCACTCTTCTTCAGATGCAGCCTCTATTATATTCCATAACCTCTCTGTCTTGGAGGCTTCTAACCAAGCCTCCCTTCGCAAATCCCTTCCCTCTGTTGCAGTCTTTCCTTCTGCATTGCTCTTCTTTCCTTTGACTTCTAGGATGCTCGTCTGCAGCAGGTGCTTTGCAGAGGCAGAAGATGTTCTCACCCGCCTAGCAGCCTCAAGCTCTCAGCCTCTCTCACCTTTTAGGTAAAGGTAAAGGGACCCCTGACCATTAGGTCCAGTCGTGACCGACTCTGGGCTTGCACTCTCACCTCGCTCTATAGGCCGAGGGAGCCGGCGTTTGTCCGCAGACAGCTTCCGGGTCATGTGGCCAGCACGACTAAGCTCCTTCTGGCGAACCAGAGCAGCACACGGAAACGCCGTTTACCTTCCCGCCGGAGCGGTCCCTATTTATCTACTTGCACTTTGACGTGCCTTTGAACTGCTAGGTTGGCAGGAACAGGGACCAAGCAACGGGAGCTCACCCCGTCGCGGGGATTCGAACTGCCGACCTTCTGATCGGCAGGTCCTAGGCTCAGTGGTTTAACCCACAGTGCCACCCACATCCCCCTCTCCCCTTTTAGATTGTTACAAAAGTTGGGTGCCTCCCCGGCTCTTTGCCAGGCAGTGGCAAGAGCCCATGAGGTTCCAGGCACTCACCCAGGGCTTGTGCTCCTTTGGAGAATTGAAGATGTGGTGGAGACTGCTGCAGCTTTCAGAATTATATTTATTTATACATACATACATACATGCATACATACATACATACATACCCTGTCCATCTGACTGGGTTTCCCCAGCCACTCTGGGCGGCTTCCAACCAAATATTAAAAACAATACAGCATCAGACATTAAAAACCTCCGTAAAAAGGGCCGCCTCCAGTTGTCTTTTAAAAGTAAAATAGTTGTTTATTGCCTTGACATCTGCTGGGAGGGCGTTCCACAGGGCAGGTGCCACTACCGAGAAGGCCCTCTGCCTGGTTCCCTGTAACCTCACTTCTCACAGAGAGAGAACTGCCAGAAGGCCCTTGGCGACAGACCTCAGTGTCCGGGCTGGATGATGGGGTTGGAGACGCTCCTTCAGGTATACAGAAATATTATTTATTCACATACAGTGGTACCTTGGTTCCCGAACGGCTTAGTTGTTGAACAAGTCGGCTCCCAAATACCACAAACCCAGAAGTGAGTGTTCTGGTTCGCAAACGTTTTTCGGAAGCTGAATGTCCAACGCGGTTTCCAATTGAGTGCAGCCAGTTGGAAGCCAATTGGTTTTCGAACAGTTTCAGGAGTCGAATGGACTTCTGGAACGGATTAAGTTTGAGAACCAAGGTACCACTGTATATATGTCTAAAGTCAAGAGAGTCCAGATCTTTCAGCATGGTCATCACAAAGAGGGGTTGGTTCCCCACAGCAATGGAGCCCTGGAGTTCCAGGCTTCTCTCCCAGCCTGCTCTGCAGCCAGCCAGCCTCCTTCTTCCCAGAACCTCCTGCTACTAGACTCCATTTTCCTGTCACCTCACACCCAGTTATCCTGGCAACCTTCCAAACCCCACAGTCTGTTCTCACCTCAGTGCAGGAGGGAAGGACAGTTCTCTTGCCTTGCCAAAGGCTCTCAGTGGCCCTGTATTGTTTCTTAATTGCTCTAGCTGGGCCAGGTCGTTTTGCATAGGAATTCATCTGAAGCTTATATTCTCCCTTCATATCCCAAATAATCAAAATCTTTATTAATTAAATTAAATTAAATAAAATTAAAATCGTTTATTAATTTCTAGGGTTTAGGGAGTTCCCCCCCCCCCCACACACACAGTCTATGACAATATAAGCAGTTGTGTCAAAACACCCTCCTCGGCCCTTTGCAGCCCACTCATCTCTGCAAGCTGGCCTGTGTTCCTCAGACAGGGCAGTTTGTTTGACCACATAAGCTTACCACCAGGAATAGATTGACTCCTCCATTTAATTAAGACAAATATGGAGGGTGTCTGCTGCTCATTTAGATTTAATCCACTTTAAAAGAGGAATAATTCCAACGAGCCCAGATTCAAACAGGATTTTGAACCAAGATCTCCCACTGTACATTTCATGAGCCCCACCGGCACTGCCTCACTTGTTCACTTGAAATGAACTTAAACTTTCTGCATGATAGATACTGTTCCAGCAACTTAAATAACAGTGAAAGGATGTGAAAGCATAAGAAAAACAAACACTTTTATCAGCTTCAGGCAAATGGCTCTGCAGTATGTGGGGAAAAGAGACAAGGTGTTGGCTAACACACTCCATAGGAGGAAGGTTATTTGAAGGACTAGCAAGGGAGAGCTCTTAAGACACCATCCAAAAGGAAGGTCTTTTGGACGTCTCTCCTCCTATTCAGTTCAATGAGGACTACAAAGGGTTGTTGTTGTTGTTGTTGTTGTTGTTGTTGTTGTTGTTGTTATACCCCGCCCATCTAGCTGGGTTGCCCCAGCCATTCTGGGCAGCTTCCAGCACATATAAAATCACAAAATCAAATCAATATATTATATTTATTTATAGACCACCCTTTTCCCTAACAGAACTCAAGGCTGCTTACAGAACTGCTAAAATCATAGAAGAAAAACAATAGTTAAAAAACAATTAAACATTGATAGAATCAAAACTATCTATCTAAACTATTGAAACCATACAAATAATTACAATAAAAACAGTGCAGAACCAGCCCTAATTTTTTCACTTATTTAATAGCAAATTAAACCCCGTGGGTTGTGGTAAACATAGCACTAAGTCGGGGGTCCCATTAGCATGAGGATTACAACACTGTGTATTTTAGGAGAATTTCACACTAAAATGATACAGAATTTTCATGAGGACTTGTGTGGGTGTGGGTGTTTCAAAAACAATTGCAAGCTGATGTGGAAATGTGGGAAAATGAGAAACTGAAAGTGAATTTGACAGATTCACCCATCCCTACGTAAGGTAGAGACTTGGAATACATGACTTTAATGTTCCTCCAACATCTGTGGTTTTATGGTCAAATAATAGTAAGGAACGTTCTGTGTGATTTACCAGCACAAGTTGTGTCAAACCCTGCTCCAAGGAGTAGGTTTGACTTACTTATTAGCAAAGCAAATATTTGCTCAGGAGGGGGAGGAAATTGCCTGAGAGCTGTGCCTTCAGAAGCCTTGGGCTCTGTTTCATCTACAGTACATTGCTAGTTTAGCTAATTAGAGTGGCAGATTCTCCTCCCTGCTGCCCACTCCATGGTCCTCTTCAGCTAATAAAACTGTCAATTTTCTTTTGCTTCAATGAAAGGTCACCCCCCCCCCCCGACAAACAGCCACTCTGCCATCTAACAGCCAGCTCCTTTATTAATATTTAAAATGTACACAGTGATATTTCCAAAAGGTCAACATTTTAAAAGACATAAAATGTCAGCCCAGATTCCCTCCTCCTTCTCATGGTCTTTCCCACCTGAGCCACCGTATTAATGCTCCCTTTTAGATGCAGCACTTAGTTTCAAATTGTGTTTAAATTTGTGAAACATTAAGAGGACACAGCAGGTTGCTCCCTCGGTAAACGAGGAAGCTTGCACTGAACATCCAACCGTGGATCCTTTGCCCCAAAGGGAGCCCACAACCCACCCCACTGCTTGCTTGCCAGCCAGCTACCCTATTTGAGCAGGAGTAAGGGATGGCACAAAGTTCACTCCTCCCAACCGAATACTCCACGCATTGTTAACCCAAACCATAACATCAGCGGCTGGAAGCAAGAGGGTTATCCTCTTCCAACCGTGCTTGGCTTTATCCCCAGCTATTAAAGATTTGAGTTCTTTGCCCTTTGTTGTATCTGATCATCTAGGCAGCTGCTGGTGGCTCACACTGGGATACTGACTCCATAATGCTGCCTTCCTCATTAACATCAGATACCTGCTTCAGGCACACCTTCTCCCCAGGTAGACACAGGTGGCGCTGTGGTGTAAACCATTGAGCCTCTTGGGCTTGCCGATCGGAAGGTCAGTGGTTCAAATCTGAGTGATGGAGTGAGCTCCCGTTGCTCTGTCCCAGCTCCTGCCAACCTAGCAGTTCCAAAGCACACCAGTTCAAGTAGATAAATAGGTACTGCTGCGACGGGAAAGTAAACGGCGTTTCCATGGTTTCCGTCACAGTGCCCCATTGCGCCAGAAGTGGTTTAGTCATGCTGGCCACATGACCCGGAAAGCTGTCTGTTGGCAAACACCGGCTCCCTCAGCCTGAAAGCGAGATGAACGCCACAACCCCATAGTCACCTTTGACTGGACTTAACCTTTACCTTTTTTTTCTCCTCAATTTTGTTGTGTTGTTTAGTCATTTAGTCGTGTCCAACTCTTCGTGACCCATGGACCAGAGCACGCCAGGCACTTCTGTCTTCCGCTGCCTGCCGCAGTTTGGTCAAACTCATGCTGGTAGCTTCGAGAACACTGTCCAACCATCTCGTCCTCTGTCGTCCCCTTCTCCTTGTGCCTTCCATCTTTCCCAACATCAGGGTCTTTTCCAGGGAGTCTTCTCTTCTCATGAGGTGGCCAAAGTGTTGGAGCCTCAGCTTCAGGATCTGTCCTTCCAGTGAGCACTCAGGGCTGATTTCCTTAAGAATGGATAGGTTTGATGTTCTTGCAGTCCACGGGACTCTCAAGAGTCTCCTCCAGCACCATAATTCAAAAGCATCAATTCTTTAGCGACCAGTCTTCTTTATGGTCCAGCTCTCACTTCCATACATCACTACTGGGAAAACCATAGCTGGACCCTGCCTTTTGTATATTAGAGTGCATTCCTGCCTTCCTGTACTTTTTATTGATGTTCTTAGTAGTAGAACTACTTAGCAGTATAATAGGCACCAATTAGTTTATTGTATAAGTTTGTAATATTAGCATTATCCCCCATCTGTTGTACACCGATAAATATCTTTATAAAATACACAGCACAGAAATGGTCACAGATAGTCTGCCAGATGGACAGACAGAAAAGGGAGTTGCAAGAGCCAAACGAGATGTGAACTAGCTGAAGGATATGCCATCGTATAGGGCGGGGTTGAAATGGAGATACAGAAATCAGATTTCTACCTAGCAGAAGTGTCGGTTGGGGGAGGCAAGCAACACAGAGACACAAACACAGGCAGAAAGGCACACTCAGCTTCACTCTTCTGAGGGTTGGGAAGGAATTTAATACAGCCGTACTGATTGGCTGTAGAACTGGTACATTTCTAGCCTTTCCTCAGTCCAAGATGCATCATGCTGTCTCGGTTGTAGTTGTTCTAAATTTAAATGCAAGACACTCATGCCTTGCAGCGTGGGTGGTGCTCCCGTTGCTTAACACCTCGATGCAGAAACTTAAAAGGAAGCAAAGATGTTAGCAGAAACAGAAGTGGAGCACAGACTGAACGCCACTTTCTTTTAAACTATGCTTTCCCAGGGACAGTCTCTGGATTTACAAATCTGTCCCCAGACAAAATCCATCCCTGAAATGTCCCCGGATTTCATTTAACGTCCCCGGATTTATATTTTAAGTGTTGTAGATTTATTAGTAGGAAATCAATGTTGCACGATTGATTCAACAGCACAAGACACATCATATGGGCGCCACGGCAGCGAGCAGCTCCTGAAGCCAGTCTGAGCCAACTGTGCTACCAAGCTGGCTCCGGGCTGCTGAGGCTGCCGCCGCCACTGCCAAAGGAGAACCGGGGATGCCTGCCATGTCAACGGGGAACCGCTGACACACACACACACACACCGTAACCCAAATCAAGGTGGGCGCAAGAGTGCCCGGCCACCCAGCCTACTGCCCAGCGGCACTCCAGGACCTGGAAAACCCCAGAGCTGATGCAGGCCCGACCCAAGCCTACTCCATGGCTGATAATGCTCCAAGAGAGCAGGCTGGGGCCCAGAGGACAGAGTGACAGAGGTGTGTGACAGAGGTGACCACAGAAGAGAAGGTATTACTTATTTTTTAAAATATTTTTTTTTCTCTTTTCAAAAAAGAAAGTGTCCCCGGATTCTTTGAAAAAAATCTGGTAACCTTATTTTAAAGGCTTGAGTATGAATTGTATTGCATAGCTCTGGGCTTCTTTAAATCAGTGAGGACCAATCTTTGATGGCAAATGTGCCCCAGAGGTCAAGTGTCAGAAAGTGCTGCTCTGGTACCAGTCTGGCACAGCACCTCCATGCCTTGATCCCAGCAGCACAGGGAAGTTAGTATGCTTGAGTCTGCCCTAACCGAGTGCGTGGGTCCTCCTGATCATCGTCAGGTGTGGCACAGCTAATCTTTCACTGCCAGTGCTATGCTGGGCACATGCAACTCGACTCTTTATAGCAGTCAACCTGTTGCTGCTGGACTCCAACTCCCATCAACCCCAGTTAGCACAGCTAATGAAAAAGAAGAAGAAGAGTTTGGATTTGATATCCCGCTTTATCACCACCCGAAGGAGTCTCAAAGCGGCTAACATTCTCCTTTCCCTTCCTCCCCCACAACAAACACTCTGTGAGGTGAGTGGGGCTGAGCGACTTCAGAGAAGTGTGTCTAGCCCAAGGTCACCCAGCAGCTGCATGTGGAGGAGCGGAGACGCGAACCCGGTTCCCCAGATTACGAGTCTACTGCTGTTAACCACTACACCACACTGGCTCTCAGGGATGATCCTATGATCCTCCTATGATCAGGGATGATAGAAGCTGGAATCCAGCAACATCTGGATGGCCACAGGTTCCCAATCCCTGCTTTGTCGAGATCAAAAAAGAATTTCATATGGTGGCATTGATTGGCTATCAGCCACACAAAACTTAAATGAATACTGTAGATGGCCAACAACAACGTCTTGGTTCCGGAGATAAGTTATCTTAGGAAGTGCATGGGAAGAATATTTCCTGTTCCCTCCTTCCCCCTGAGGCCACCTGCTATCTCTTTCCAGGAGGGCAGGGCTCATCTTCAACCAGGTGGGGTGGGGGCACAAATGACCCACCAAAAGCAGACCAACCTAATACTATAAAAAGAGCATAAAGGTAAAGTGACCCCTGACCATTAGGTCCAGTCGTGGCCAATTCTGGGGTTGCAGCGCTCATCTCGCTTTATTGGCCGAGGGAGCCGGCATACAGCTTCCGGGTCATGTGGCCAGCATGACTAAGCCGCTTCTGGTGAACCAGAGCAGCGCATGGAAACGCCGTTTGCCTTCCTGCCAGAGCGGTACCTATTTATCTACTTGCACTTTGACGTGCTTTCGAACTGCTAGGTTAGCAGGAGCAGGGACCGAGCAACGGGAGCTCACCCCGTCGCAGAGATTCGAACCGCCGACCTTCTGATCGGCAAGTCCTAGGCTCTGTGGTTTAACCCACAGTGCCACCCGTGCCCCTCAAAAAGAGCATACTGTTGGGTAAAAGGTAGATCACCAGCTTTGCATGCAGAAGATCCTTGGTTTCTCCAGTTCAGTGCAGGAAAAGACTCATTCAAGTCTGAAACTCCAGAAAGCCAATGTGGACAATATTGAGCTGGACGGACCAATGGTATAAGGCAACTTCCTATATCCTTGTCCTTTCTTTAAAAAAAAAAAGTGACCCAGTTCCAATGAATGACAAGTAATTGAGCCCTACAGCAGTTGTTAGATGTATTGGTTTTTATGTTTCTGTGCTTTTATGTTTGTACATATTTTATGGGCTAATAGCCGTAAATAAATTATTATTATAATAGCCATTAGAGCTACCTTCAACCAGCTTTCTGAGGGATAACATCCCACAGGTTTATAATGAATTATTGTAAAGGGCTTCTCTGACAGCTGTAACCTGAATAAACAGAAAGCAAGATGAAATATGCTGCCTCTCTGCTAGATTTATTGCACATCATTCCTGGTCTTGTCCTAGTTCTCTTTCCTCCCATGGAAACTGAACTGAGAACTGGGACAGTGAAAGAGTTAAGTATATCTGTCTTGCCAAGAGATCTAAGAACATCTTGCCCTCGGGCAGGTGTGTCCTCCTTTCAACCTTCTATAGCACTACATAACAATATTTACCAGGACCCCTGAAAAGCAAATTCACCTTGTGGCATTAGCAAAATTAACACGAGGAACTACAATGACTACCTGGTGTCAAAAAAGGAAAAGATCTTTGCTACCTTTTCACTTCTTCATTAAGGGTTTTATTTTATTTTGCTTCACTGAAGACAAACAGAAATGTGCTGTTGCTGTAGATGTTTCTTTTAACAAAACAAGCCGAGTCGGTCTCAGTGATGGGATGCAGCGCGGGAATAGAGCACTTATTATAAAAGTTGTGTCAAGTATTTGTTTTAAGCCATTCATCTCAATTGCTGCATCTTTCGTCCGAGTTCTGCACTGACTATATTAAAGACATGTAGCTACTGCATTGATCTCAGTTCCCGCCTGTTAGTTCTGACCTCTGTAGAAAATACACAGGAGCACCTGCTCACATTTCTGCAATGCAGCCTGCAAGCTGCAAGGAAACACACAATCCGAGAGATCCCATAGCTGCCATCTTCTAACCTTTTGCGCGTTGAAATCTTGAGCATCTCTCTTAAAACAAACATACATTATGGCAACAGCAGGTTTTCTTCTTCTCCCAGTTTGGGAAGGAGGAATGTTCTAGTGTTCCTTTCCATACGTTGAGTAAACGGTCGTCTTTGTTTCTTTTTCATAATGGCTTAGTGGCAAAAGACTGGGTGGTTCCTGGACAACTATGGAGTGGAAGATATAGACAGTAATTCATACTTCTTGTCAATACACTTCCACATCTCCTCCAAAGTCTGGAGATGCTAGGATCGGTCCAGGTATAACCTTCACGCATTTCTTCCCTGACTATTTCCTTCCTCTCTGCGTAGGCTTTAAGTAAGTTAAGGCAACACCTCATAACATTGTTTCTGGTGTGTCCTCCACTGTCCAACAAGAGAATGAGCAGCCTGATATAACCTAGAGAAGGAAATAGATGACACATTTGTTCAAGGGCAAACTCATGTTCAAGGGGAAACCCAGCCAGATGGGCGGGGTATAAATAATAAATTATTATTTTTATTATTAAACCTATTGTAAAGAAAGAGGCGTCAAGTTCCTTTAGCTATCCCAATTACCTCAGGAGACTCTAGTAATGCACCATACTTTGCTAGCTATTGGTGTTGTTGTTGTTGTTTAAGAAACACAACAAGCAGAGAACACACAGGTGGGAAGATGAGTGAACAGTGGTGGTATGGAGAGTAAAAGAAGTCAGATTTAAGTGCTTTGTCTTAGAGGCTTGGTTTTCTTAAGAGAGGGGTGGCAATTCCATTTATTAAATGCTTAATTTGATGTTTGGGGAGAGCAAAGGATTCTTGACAATTTAATGACTTGTAAGTGTTCCCATAGTCTCCTAATTAGTTCCCATTTAGTTGATGTGCTGTTCTGCTTCCAGGTTTTAGCATACAAAATTCTTGCAAGAGTAATTATGTACAGTACCTGTGTTGGGAATTGTCTGATGGCTGTAACACCTTCTATGTAGTTCAAAAGAGATAGTAATGGCTTGGTGGCCATGTTTACTTGGAAGACTTCTTCAATAATGGTTGTTTATTTATTTAGATGTACAGTCGTACCTTGGTTTTCAAATAGCTTAGGTCTGGAACGTTTTGGCTCCCGAATGCCACAACCCGGAAGTGAGTGTTCCAGTTTGCAAACTATTTTTGGAAGCCAAACGTCCGATGGAGCTTCTGCAGTTTCCGATTGGCTGCAGCAGCTTCCTGCAGCCAATCAGAAGCAGCACTTTGTTTTTCGAACGTTTTGGAAGTCAAACGGACTTCCAGAACAGATTCTGTTCAACTTCCAAGGTACAACTGTATAGCCTACCTTTCACCCTAAGGGCTTGAGGGTTGTTGGTTGCATATCATTTCAAAATTAAAACTGTTAAATTTAAAGCATTACTACAATACATCAGGATGGGACAGTCAATGTCTGCAGCATCATCTCCAAAGGTCTGGACACAGGTGTCTTCACTTGTTGATGTGTAATGTACAGCCATTAGCCAATACTTCTTTGCTTTGCTCGATCAAATATGGAGGGAGAAACCTGTGTTTATTTTCTTAACAAAGCCAACATTTACTGCCTTTCTGATCACCTTGTTCTTCTATAGAAACCAATGTCATTAAACTGCCATTTTAAGAGAGTTCTGCTTTTAAGTGATGGCAACGGTAAAGTCTCAACCTTTCCTAAACAACTCTCTCACCTCTTTCCATACTCCCTTCTGCATATCGCCATTTCCCTTTATATTTATTACTCTGAGTAACAAAGCAGAAATCTTACGTTCTTATAGCAAAAGCTTTCGGCCTCTGCCTTCATCAACTGCCTTGATAAAAATGATGCCGTCTCCAAGGTGGCAGTTCTAGAGCTTTGGAGATGAAACGCTTCCTCAAAACTCTGTAACTTCCACCTTGGAGACAGCGTCATTTTTATCAGAGCAAGAGGATGAAGGCAGTATCAGGCAGAAGCCAAAACTGCAAGGCTGTAACAGTTCTGTTTTGTTAGTCACTGTAACATATATATGTTTTAGTGGTTAACTGCATCCTACCAGAATCCAGAACAAACTTGTCTTTAGTTAATCCCTTTCAAGCTTAGAAGGATAGTGACTGAAGATGAGGAAGTCTTGCCTAGTACCAGCTAATATCTTTCTGGTGTCAGGCAAGCACCTTTATACTTTCTCAGGCCTTTTCAAATCTTGGTTAATCTAGTTAACGGCCTAGGACCCTCGTACCTACGGGACCGCTTCTCCTGGTATGCCCCACGGAGGACATTAAGGTCCATATATAGCAACACCCTAGAGGTCCCAGGCCCTAAGGAAGTTAGATTAGCCTCAACCAGAGCCAGGGCCTTCTCAACACTGGCTCTGGCCTGGTGGAACGCTCTGTCTCATGAGATCAGGGCCCTGCGGGATCTGATTTCTTCCCGCAGGGCCTGTAAGACATAGTTGTTCCACCTGGCCTTTGGCTTAGAATCAGTTTGATTCCCTCCCCCTCTTTCTTTTTCCTTTCTCCTCCTGTGAAGAGGCTGCATCCTAATGTTTTAATGTTGTATTTTAATCCTTTTTTAAAAATTGTATTTTAATCAACTTGTTTTTATTATTGGTTGTTAGCCGCCCTGAGCCACCTGGCTGGGGAGGGTGGGGTATAAATTATGATTATTATTATTATTATTATTATTATTATTATTATTATTATTAGTTTGATGTTGCTGTTATGACATTGATTTGTGTCAGCATATCATCCCATATGCTGCCTAAACTCATTCTGGGGGTTCCCTCTGTGGGATAACCAGCCTCATAAAACCAACATGCAAAAGTCTAATTAGTGCGTGAAGGGGTTCATACCATAGAGTAAGCTGTCCTGCCAGGCTTAGCTATGTCCGCTTCCCCTCACCTTGAGAGGAACTAGGTAATCAAGTCTATTGTTCTCTCTCAGTCTGCCTGAGAATCTCAGCATGCAAAGAGGTTTCAGCTGGTTGCTCTAGCTCAGACTGCATGGCTCTCGCAAGGCACTCTTGAGTTCCCGTACCAATAATTTAGGAACTTTCACCATTGTAACTAAGCCAAGTTTTACTGCCTGTGCAACTTTCTGAAGCACATGAATCTGACCTTTGGTGTTTTTCTATGCTAGGGGAAGAGGGAAACTTTGGCTCTCAATTTAAATGGCATATTTTAAAGGTCTAACAGCCTATATTTCAACATTTTACTTTGCTGCGTATTTTGTGATTTTAATTATCTGCTGGGGTTCTCTCACCAAAGAGTACTTGCTCCAAACTTGGATATTGGCATCCAAGAATTCTTCTTTTATACCTATTTTTTCCCCTTGAACCCCCAAGCCTCCAGAGTCAATTTGGGAAAAGCACAGAGTACATGCAGAACAGAAAGCGGAAAATCCTGTTAGCATAACACTAATCCTTCCACTACCACAACTATTTAGTTGAATAGCATCTCTTACGTTTATTGTCCTGCCATTTCCTTTTTTATTGTGGATTTTGATGGTTGATTTGATTGGTTTTTATACCTTGCCAGCTGCCCTGGGAGCAGTAATGCCGCAGGGCAGAGGAAAAGATCTTCCAGATAAATAAAATAAAAATAGCCTTGGCCCCAAGACAGCAATTCTTGGCTTCCACTGTTGGTTGAATTCCATGGCCCATGGCAGAGATTCGTTCTGGAGCTTTGGAACACAGGAGGGTCAGCAACATGGAACTTTATCATAAATATCATCATCATCATCATTATCACCATTTCAATTTATGTACTGACCTTTATCAAAAGATCTCAGGGCAGTATACAACATTGGAAACACGTTGCAAAACATCAATGATAAAAACTTAGTAAAAAACATACTGACAGACAATAGTAAAATAATCATAATAATAACAGTCCTCTCCCACACACTTTTACATGCCATAGATTATTTAATAGTCATGGGCCTGGCTAAAGAGGAACATTTTTGCCTGGCGTCTAAAGACCAGTAATGATGGCATTCCACAATCGGGGAATCACCACAGAAAAGGCCCACTCTCCAAACCCTCCAAACTTCTCTGGGATGAGGGACATAGAGAGGGGCCTCAGATGACAAGCTCAGAGTCTGGGTCAGTTTGTATAATAATAATAATAATAATAATAATAATAATAATAATAATAATAATAATTTATTTATACCCCGCCCATCTGACCACTCTGGGTGGCTTCCAACAAAGTATTAAAATACAGTAGTCTGTTAAACATTAAAAGCTTCCCTAAAGAGGGCTGCCGTCAGATGTCTTCTAAAAGTCTGGTAGTTGTTTTCCTCTTTGACATCTGGTGGGAGGGCGTTCCACAGGGCGGGTGCCACTACCGAGAAGGCCCTCTGCCTGGTTCCCTGTAACTTGGCTTCTCTCAGTGAGGGGACCGCCAGAAGGCCCTTGGCACTAGATCTCAGTGTCCGGGCTGAACGATGGGGGTGGAGACGCTCCTTCAGGTATACTGAAGCAAGGCCGTTTTGGGATTTAAAGGTCAGCACCAACACTTTGAATTGTGCTCGGAAACATACTGGGAGCCAATGTAGGTCTTTCAAGACCTGTGTTATATGGTCTTGGCGGCCGCTCCCAGCCACCAGTCTAGCTGCCGCATTCTGGATTAATTGTAGTTTCCTGGTCACCTTCAAAGGTAGCCCCACGTAGAGCACATTGCAGTAGTCCAAATATGGGGAGAGGCAGTCCTTAAGGTATTGATAAAAGAACTCTTCCATGTCAAATAAAAATGGGCTGATTCCAATGCTCTGGCAGCTGAGTTCTGCTTACCCATAGGGACTTTTGATTCGTCTCCTCCTCCTACACACACCCCAGATTTGCTCTGGAGGGTCGGCCAATATCCCAGAGCTGATTTCAAGGTTGTACAGAGAGTTGGAGGGGACAGGAGACAAGAGAGGAAGTTCCACTGCATGCATGGAAGTCTGTTGCAAGGGCCAAGTTGTAACACTGAATCCATCCCAATGTGTTGACAGCTTGCTTAACGTTCATGGCACAATCCATTTGGATGCTACAAAATGGATCTAAAAGCTCCAGCATCAGATGTGCGTTGGGAACAAGCAGGACCTACTCCATACTAGTTTTACCACACCAGCTGGCAAATATTCATCCCCATACAACTCTTGAGGAGGATTTGGGGGGAAAGAAACCTGGAGCATAAGCCAATAAAATCCAAAGTTCTGTTCGTCAGAGCTGCAATTATACAGGCCTGCTTCAGAGAAACCAGTGAAATGAATGCAAATTTGCACAAACTTGTCTACGTTGTGAATCTTTTTCCTGATGCAGTGTTTTTGTTTTTGAATATTTAGAAGAGAAGTAACTGCAGAAAGAGATGAGCAACTGAGGAACAGATGCCCCTCTATAGATCACTTGGAACATGGCTGGAGGCCATGGCAGTATAAAGACATATGGTGGAAGACATATAGCCTCAAGTATGCAGATGTTTCGCTCGGGAGTACCAAAGTCTTTCACAGATTCTGACTGGACATCTTCATACCCCTCTGCAAACATGAAGCTTGACTATTCTTTCTTTCTTTCATCTGTGAATGAAAGCATCTACTGGGCCATTATCAAACCATTTTAGACAGTTAAATAGATTTAACAGGAAAGTGGTTTTATAAGCGATATGTGATTTAATTCACATGAGGCGCTCTCCTAAAAACACTGCACTAGAGACAATCACTGTTGAAATAAATATAGCCATGAACAATAGAAATATAAGGCTTGAGGCTTATGAACATCACCTCTTCACACCTCAAAATAATTTCCAAAGGGTAGCCTCAGGTTGCAGATACACCATGCATTTAAAGCATGTTTAAAGTGTATTTCCCCTGCCTGAGAATCCTGGGAAGTGTAATTTGCTGAGGGTGCTGGAAATTGTAGCTCCATGAGCAGTAAACGGCAGTTCCCGTTATTATTGGGACACCAAAATGGGAGGGGTAACTAATGCCACAGAAGACAGAATCAGGATTTGAGATGAACTGGGCCAAAACTAACAAAATGAATTTACAACAGATGTATAGTGTCCAGATCAAGGGAAGTAACAGTACCACTGTATTCTGCCTGGGTCAGACCACACCTGGAATACTGTGTCCAGTTCTGGACATCACAGTTGAAGAAGGATATTGACAAGTTGGACTGTGTACAGAGGAGGGCAACCAAGATGATCAAGAGTCTGGAAACTAAGCCTTATGAGGAATGGTTGAGGGAGTTGGGTATGTTTAGCCTGGATAAGAGGAAGATGGAGCAAGCTTGTTTTCATCCACTCCAGAAGGTAGGACTCAAACCAGTGGCTTCAAGTTATAAGAAAGGAGGGCTGTACAACTGTGGAACAGACTCCCTCAGAAGGTGGCGGACTCTCCTTTCTTGGAGGTTTTCATCAGATATTGGATGGCCATCTGTCACAGGTGCTTTTGGCTGGATCTACACTGACCTGTTAACGTTATTAGAATATTAGATATAGCATTCCAAAACTTCACAGGGCATACTTGGGGGGGGGGAGTGTTTCTTACCTCTTTTTTTCTTCAAAACACCTAACTCCCTACTGCTGGTCGCTGGTTGCTCTGCAGTGCCCTCTGGTCTCAAATTTAAAAACACATTGTGAACATTAAAACGGAACATCTTGTGTCCATCTACATTATGAAAACTTTCTTCAACCCTTCCTTAATGTTAAAAACCATGAGTGTAGATCCACCCTTAGTTGAGATTCCTGCATTGCACAGGGTTGAACTAGACAATCCTTGGGGTCCCTTCCACCTGTACAGTTCCATGATTCTGTGACTGTAGCAATAGGGAGAGGAAGAAGAAAATGGAAGGGTACTGAAGCCACTGGGTGGCAGGGGACAAAGTCAGCTAGCCAGGAGGAACAGCACTGCAGACGCGACGGGGACCACCATCTATTCAAGACTGAGAACCAGAGAAGTTATGGATAGGGAAAAGGTCCTATGATGTGAATTTAAATATAAGAACATAAGAAGAGCCTACCAGGGGCCCATCTAGTGCATAATCCTGTTTTCACAGTGGCCAAACAGACGCCTGTGAGAAATCCTCAGGCAGGACCTGAGAACATAGTCACACTTTCCCCCTGTGGTTTCCATGGATGCAGAACATAACCATCATAACTAGCAGCCATTCACAGCCTCATTCTGCATGAATTTTTCCATGTGGATGGAATTTCTCTCTACATACATTAAAAAACAGCATTCCTCTTCATTCTGTAGTCTGCAGGACTCCATCACTGCTAGTGGTCACTATGCAATCTACCACTACAAAAGATCTCCATTTTAACACTTCTGCTTATGTGCTAAGTGGCTTTTGGTGTCCTCCTTCTCACCTGCTGAGAATCAATTAACTTATAAGTATTCCTCCCCCCCCCTCCTCCACTCAGAGGAAGTAATTTGAGATTTAACCTTTCATTTTCAAAAGCAGACAATGGGGGAAGCAGGATACCGACCTAGAAACCCTTGCAATAGCAAAGCTAAGGAAAGAAATAAAGCAATCCACATTTCTAATGACTAAAGGGAAACATTTATTTTGATAAAATTGTAAGAATCCAGTGGTTTTAAAACATAAATAAATGAGCAGCCTTATTCCTTTTCTAGCTCATTCTTAATTCCCCAGCAACAAAAGGTGAATGAGGATTTTGTAGTGTGGATAATATTCAAGGCTTCTTTTTGTTTAATTGGCCCTCCCAGGCATGCGCCAAGAGAAATAGATATACTGTAATTTGGAGGTAGCCGTTACTTGTATTTGAAATAATAGAAAAGTGTCCCAAACACCAGCCTAATATTGAAGGTTACTAAATGTTGTGAACCACCCTGAGATCTATGGATGAAGGGCGGGATACAAATTTAATAATTAATAATTAAATACTAATCATAAAGCTCTGTAATACATAGACCGCTATATAGCTCGGTTCTGTATTAAGCATTTTCTTTGGACTTCTTTCATTTGTAATCTGCTCAGAAAAAAATGAAAACAATGTCAAAATGATCCAGGCTGAGTTGCCACTCAGAGACAAACCACTTTATTAGCTGGGGTAAATGTTATCAGTTGGTTAACTCATAATTTGATAAAGCTTGCTTCCAATGACTTGAGCTCCACCTCAGTGATATGAAAGTACAGTTTTTGAATCTGCTCAGTGATCTCTCTTCCATATTTCTTCTATGCTGTGACGTCTAGTGCCCGTTTGGATTGGTAGAGTGGTTGGCAAGGAAGCTGACAGAAGATGCAGTCCCATCCAATGACAGGCAGAGCCAACAAAGTCTACTTGCTCCTCCATCCTCGTCCCTCCTGACCGCTACAAGGGCTGGATGGAGATTGAGGAGGAGGAGGACACTGATTTCCAGCGCTAACCCCTGGAATGGATGGACGCTTCCATTTTCCTTTGCTCAATTTCTGCTCAGTCTTAATACGAGTGGTGGCTGGTGTCAATTCTGCCTGTTAGGGCAGAAGGCAGGGAGACTGACAGTAGGGGGAGCCAGAGCTAATGATTGATGCCAAGTAAGAAGGCATTATCCCCTTAACAACGCTGTGAGATAGGTTATGCTCAGAGATTGTGACTCACCCAACGGCTTCCCACTCATACTCCAATGCTCTAACCACGCCAACATATTTACTCTCTCTGTGCAAGCAAGATGTCATTTGATCACTGCAACGGCAGAGCAAATTTGTAGCCAATTGTCTGCACCTTTGGTCACACGTTACTATGATCAAAGAGTGAGTGCAGGATTTTACTTTCCACACTAGTGGCAGGTGGTGCCCGAACTGAGAGGAGTCCCATGGCTATAGTCGTATCTTATATATACCCTTGTGTTCCTCCATCAAGTAAATGTCAGAGTTCTGAGCATGTGCATTGGGATAGACCTTTCTATGGTGTTGCTTGTTTGTTTATATTTAATGCTTAGTGTTCCAGAATACTGACCTTGCTGGAGTTTAGGAGATGAGAAGGGGAGCTACGTGTCTGTCTGAGGCCCTGAGCTATGGAGAACCCGGTTATCGTGACAACATCTTGTCTGCAGATAATGATTGTTGTCATGGTCAATACTTTGACACAGTCCTGGCATCTCTACCTGCCATATCTCTCCTCTGAATTGAGCTTGCAAACTGACAGCTTGCACCAGTCAAAGAGAAGTGGATTAGAACAGGCATCTTCCAGATCACACCTACCAGCTTCCAACCTCTGTACACAGATGCTGGGATGATGTTTGTCCACATGTCACAGAAATGGTAATATTGAAGAGTCATGCCAGATCTTTCACAAAAGTCAGATTTTATATTATTATTTTTTGCAGTATAAGGTAAAGCAATTTTTTGTGTGTAGATCATTCTGGAATACAAGTGAAATCATGATCATACTGTGTGGAAACATGCCCAAAATTTTCTACTGACTGCAAACCAGAAATCTTTTCAAGTAAATTTATTTGTTAGGTTGCTAGCTTTTTAATTTTAAAATCCATTCATTTCGACTAGAGAGTCTAGGCAAAACTTGAGATAGAAACTCAGCCAGGCTTCCTTCACATTCGGATGACACTTTCAGAATTACTGAGAGACTCCATCTGTTCCTGTTTCAGTTTGGGTCTGCTGAGACTTGAAAGACCTCATGTGTGTCAATCAGCTACAAAATATATTTACACATAAAGTTGCTGTCTCCTAGAAATTAGCTGAAAGGGAGGATGGGAGTTCTCTCCTCTGTCTCAAGCATGATGCTTGTTTGATAGGAGATATTGGCGACCTAACAACATAAGGTTGGAGGGTAAACTATATCAATCATGTAAATGTATTCTAAAAGAAATGCAGTCTGAAACTTTTTTTTTTTTTAAGTCAGAGAAAATAATGAAATAAAATTCATTATTCAGATGTGCCCTAGACTTGATTTAACAGGGAAGCTACTATAAATTGCAAGATAAATCTTAGCAGCATGATGTTAATTTAAGTGTATAGGACATTCCTGAATTTGAACTTAATTACAGGGGCTGCAATCTAAAGCCCTTCCATGCCTCCCTAAAATGAGGCACACAGAAAACTGCAAGGCCTGATCCGATTCTTGGGTATAGATGAGGCCCTTGACGGATTGGGGCCCTGAGCCACAAAAGGCTTTATAGGTGAAAACCAGCACTGTGGCTTGAGCTCAGAAACTAATAGGTAGCCAGTACAAACAAGTGCAGAATTGACATTTCCATGCACACCTTTGAATCCTAAAAAAAAAAAAAAAAGTATGCAGTTTGGTACTTCCCCTCAGCATTCCTAGCCATCATTATTAACTGGAATAAATGAAAACTGACTCTGAAGGCTGTAACCCAGGAAAGCTCAGTGTATGTCCCAGTGGCTTAATTTCATCCACTTAAAGCCCCAACTAAGGCTAAGTAATTACAGCACCTGGGAACATCTTTGGTCCCACAGTTGTACCCCCAAGGCACAATTCTCATAACCTGATTCTATTGGTGCTTACTCAGAAGTGAGTCCCACTGAGTTTACTCCCAAGTGGGTATGCATAGGATTATAGCCTAAGTGTGCTGCAGAAATCTTATCTGGTGGCAGGCTGTCTATACCCATTTGTAACGCGTTGGCGTCAATACACTGCACAGGGATTGGACAGACCGTTCATTTGTCATCAGCAATGAAGGCTGCTCTAGTTGGACCACTTATGCTGTGCCAATGGCTGGCAGGCTACTATGTCAATCATGCTGCTTTGTTCGCAAATAAGGCACTGGCATTTCCTGTTCTTCTTTGAAATATTGCCACTTAAATTGGATTTCTTTCTTTTCTTATGATGGTATAAAGCTCATCAGTACCAGGCAGTAAGCACATTCAGACTTGACCCTGTAAAGAGCACAGAGATAAAGGGTTTTTGAGTTGCCCTTCTGTATTTAGAACAGATGCCAAGAAACGTTTGCATGGGGCCGCTAAACTAAATGGCACCAGCGTCTCATTGCAACTTCTGACAATCTCATTAATTTGCTCCCAGAGGCAGTTCATTGCAAACATCACAAGGAAAACAGGCCAAATCCCTCTGCTGTTATACCAGGGAATAGTAAGCAATATAACTATGAAGGAAATTAAATTCCTTCGCCTGATCTAGCCTTTCTGGATAGTGGAGCATTGTGGCGGTGAAGAATCATTTGGGAATACAACACTCTTTTTATCTCTTCCTGTATCCCCTTTGTACCTGGATTTTCACAGACCCAGGCTCACAATTTGTTAAAAGAGCATGACTATGCAGTCCGTGAAGTGTGCAATAAACCATCCCTTGTTCCTTCCTGATTTTAATTTGTTTTGCAACTTACCAGTGAAGCAAAGACAATCAAGAGCTCTGGCCTTTCCTGTTTTCAGCAAAGATGCTGTTTTTACAAGCTTATCCTTGAGGGCAAATTATCAGCAAGGTGCAAAGGGATTTAAGGATGCTAAGCTAAACAAGGCCTAGGTCTTAAAAACCTTCCATGAACAATTTGATGGAAACATGCTCATCATGAATAGCACCGCTGAATTTCTCTCCAACAGGATACAGACTACTGTACACAAACAGATAACACTTAGTGAATGCTGATTTTTAAAAACTAAATATTTATTTTGTCTTTACCAAAAGAAAAGTTTAATTTGGTACATTTGATACAAATATAAAGATGTATCATTTGTCAAGTGATAGACTTCCACAGGTGTGCCACAGGGTGGAATAATTTGCAAGCACCTAAGATAAATACCGTATTTTTTGCTCTATAAGACTCACTTTTTTCCTCCTGAAAAGTAAGGGGAAATGTGTGTGCGTCTTATGGAGCGAATGCAGGCTGCGCAGCTATCACAGAAGCCAGAACAGCAAGAGGGATTGCTGCTTTCACTGCGCAGCGATCCCTCTTGCTGTTCTGGCTTCTGAGATTCAGAATATTTTTTGTTTGTTTTCCTCCTCCAAAAACTAGGTGCGTCTTGTGGTCTGGTGCGTCTTATAGAGCGAAAAATACGGTAAATAATTTCTAGTTGGTTTCAGAATGTGGTGCTTAAAATTTCATTTACAAATCACTTCTCACAAGGCATCCCAAAGTGATTTACAATACGATAAAAACATATGCAGAGCAATTGTGTATAAAAAAGGCTAAGCATTAGCATATATAAAAACAGCCACTCTGTATCCATATCTATTTATAAAAAATCAATACATAATTGAATTCCTTTAATAATTTCTGGTGGATGGTAGCTTCTTGACAATGTTTGTGCATCTCATTTTGCATACAGGAATTCCAGGACAAAGGTTGCTACTTATAGAGAGGCCTCTGTAGCAACTGTAAGAACTGAAGCCATTTGAGAACTTTGCCCAGGAAAACAAGAAATTGCAAATTGCAAGGCCATTCTTCAAGAAACAGAAACAATACTGAGCCTGCTATAAGATAAAAAGAAGAAGAGTTTGTGCTTGAAAGCTTCCAGAAACTGCCTGCTTCTCCTGCTTCTTGTTCATGCAGATTGGAAATGAGGCTGAGCTGTAGATCACTGTTTTGGCACGTACTACAGCATCTTAAAAAGCAGAGACATCACGTTGCCAACAAAGGTCCGTATAGTTAAAGCTATGGTTTTCCCAGTAGTGATGTATGGAAGTGAGAGCTGGACCATAAAGAAGGCTGATCGCCGAAGAATTGGTGCTTTTGAATTATGGTGCTGGAGGAGACTCTTGAGAGTCCCATGGACTGCAAGAAGATCAAACCTATCCATTCTTAAGGAAATCAGTCCTGAGTGCTCACTGGAAGGACAGAGCATGAAGCTGAGGCTCCAATACTTTGGCCACCTCGTGAGAAGAGAAGACTCCCTGGAAAAGACTCTGATGTTGGGAAAGATTGAGGGCACAAGGAGAAGGGGACGACAGAGGATGAGATGGTTGGACAGTGTTCTCAAAGCTACCAGCATGAGTTTGACCAAACTGCGGGAGGCAGTGGAAGACAGAAGTGCCTGGCATGCTCTGGTCCATGGGTCATGAAGAGTTGGACACGACTAAACGACTAAACAACAACAACACAAGGATGATTAAAAACCAAACATCTCTATGCCAAAATAAAGCTGAACCCATTCCAGATATAATTGTGGTGATACCAAAAATTGGCCATCAAATTCAAAGAGTTTCAGCTGAATGGCAGCGGTGGAAATAACTACAGTGGAACCTCGACTTACGTACGGCTCTACTTACGTACGATTCCAGTTACGACCTTCTGTAGGTGCTTCGACTTAGGAACTTTCTTCTAGATACGAACAGCTGGCTCACCCGGCCAGCTGCAGAGCAGCGCTGAGGCCTCTGCTGCCAGGGAGAGGGCCCCCATCCCACCCCTGTGGAAGAGGTGCCGCCTGCAAGAGGCGCAACAGGGCGCACTGCAGCCCCAAACCCTGCTGGGGAACTAACCTGAGGAAGTCCAGAGAAGAACCTGGCCTGGCAAGAAAAAAAGTGACCCTGGCCGAAGTGAATCAGCTCTTTACTGTCCCTTGCCCCGCCCCGCCCCCAGCTTGTAGCCAGGTAAGCGCACCCACCTTCAGTGCACGTAAGAAAAAAAAATGTTAATTTTTTTTTCATCTACAATACTGTCTTATTTATTTTATAGTACAGTGCATTGATTATTGCCTTCATTTTATGGATCTATGGTCTCATTAGACAGTAAAATCCATGTTAAATTGTTGTTTTAAGGGGTGTTTTTCATCATCTAGATCAATCCACTTTTCCATTACTTTCTATGGAAAAGTGCGCCTCTACTTATGTATGTTTCTAGTTATGACCGGACCTCCGGAACAGATTATGGTTGTAAGTAGAGGTTCCACTGTATTTCATTTCACTCCCATATTGAACGTGCTTAGGAGTTTGTCGTTCTGGCTTATGTCAGAACTATATTAGCTATTTTCCTCTTTCTCTTTTTTGACTATTATATCATTTCCCTCTTCTGCGGCTCCATCCCTGGTGCATTAGGTGGGCACCAGTGTCTCTGCACTTTGACTTTCAGTCAGCCTTGTTCTTATGAGACTCTCTCTGGTCAGTTCAGAGGACACTTTCCTTATTCATAACTTTCTCTAGTTCTCAGTCTTGAAATAGAGGGTTGTCCCCATCCAGTCTACAGTGCTGGTTAGCGGACCTTCTCCCCTATTACCTGCCTCTTCTCTGGTGGCTTCAGTATCTTTCAATTATCTTCTTTCTCTCCCTATTGCTACTGCCAGAGCAACCCACTTCTTTTAAACATCTGCATTGGCCCTGTCTCATTCTTAGTCATCTTAAACTGCAATGGCCTTCTTAGCCGTATTTCTTTCCCCTTTATTCTATCCTTACACCCTACTCTAGGTAAGTTCATCTGATTCAGCCCCTTTCCTCCTCCTCACACACCTAATGCCTTCTGCCATGCTGCTCCCTTGCTTAGAACAACTTCTCTGACACTCATAAAGCAGGTTCTCTTCCATCCTGAAATCTCTCTGGCTGTCATGAGCCCTGAATCCAGGAGCAATCAAGACATGAAGCCTGAGGATGCAGAGGCAGCACCAGCTAAGGAGCTATATCGTGTTCAGGGCTCCAAGCTGACTCCTGGAGACCACTGCGCCTAAGGCTCTCAGATAGGAGCCCCCAGAAGAACCTCCCAGACCACCCGGGCTTGTAATGCCAGAGCCTGGACCTCCATGGTGCCTTGAACTGAGCCCGAGGAACTAGATGTCTCCCATCATGCACCACTGGTCCAGTAGCATTGGGAATGCACCAGGAAGGGGGGGCTATGGAATGAAGGAATACATGCTCTTACTTTGCTGCCTTACTAAAGTTTAATTCCATTGACTTTTATACAAACAAGTGGAGGGGTCATGCCGAATCCTGCAGGGGAAATACTTGATGACCTCTGAGTTCCTTCCAGCATCATAACTTTATTCAGGAGCAGAGGGAGGAGAAAGAAAAAAGGGAACTGACCTGTGCTGCTGTTCTCATATCATAGGAACTGCGATTCAGTGAGCCTGCTAATTCAAGCTGCTAGGAAACTCCCATATCCTAGATACAGCATGATACATTTCCTTCTCTTTGAATGCATCAAGAACACCTTAACTTTCAGCATGAGTTCCTCTGCTCTGGGAGGCAAAAACCTGCCACAGAGTAAAACAGAAAACGTGAGCTCTTGTATAATAAGCTCTTATTTCCAATGCTTTTAGTGCTTTAATTTTATGCACAGGGCAGCAATACACTTAAACTGCTGTAGCGTCATTAAACATTAAGGATTGAATTCCTGAACAAGGTTCAGATGATTGCACTGTCCATATCATCACCTTTATGAAGCTTCTTCTGAGCTACCAAAATTGCAATGGGTGCCTGTACAGGGCTCCCAGGTGAAGGGACTTCTGTTGATATACAATCAGGAAAGGTGGGGTGTAAATGGAATAATAGATTCAGCAATTCCACCCACTCTCCACAAGTCCATAAGTCCACTGGTGGCCACCACAGCAAATGCCTCTTAACCACCAAGCATCTGAGTAGGAACTTTGTGAAAAGGGCACTGCAGATACACACAGATGTCCTTTTCAGTTGTTTACATATTCTTACTATTGGTGCACCATTCATTATGCTAATTAATTGCACTAAAATTAGAAGTATAATGAAAGGGTGAAGAATTCTTCTGGGCTTCTCAATCAGAAGAACAATTAACTCCGCTCTGCCATTTTTGAGAAATGGAAAAGCAACAGAAAAGCCTAAGGGTATTTGACTTTTTCACATAGACTGCATTACATGGAATTTTTCCAGGGTTTAGCCTAGAAATTAAGCAATGCTCATAGGCTGCCCACTCCCTCACACTTGCCACGGATGCAAACTGTGATTGCAGGAACAAAACTAGATACAAGTGCCAAATCTCCAGGACCGGATGGATTAACCTCCAAGTATTACAAGACTTTGAAAGACTATTTAATTCAACCAATAAAGGAGGTGTGCAACGAGATTCTGGAGGGAAAGAAGGCGCCGGAGTCGTGGAAAGAAGCTTTCATCACATTAATACCAAAATCTGAATCTGAAAAGACACAACTCAAAAACTACTGTCCCATATCCCTTTTAAATGTGGATTACAAAATCTTTGCAGATATTTTAGCTAACAGACTAAAAAGAGTTTTAAATGAAGTGATACATAAAGATCAGGCAGGCTTTCTTCCAGGCAGACATCTTTCTGATAATACAAGGAACATTATTGACATTTTGGAGTTATTGCAAACGAATATTAATACAAAAGCAGTTTTAATTTTTATTGATGCGGAGAAGGCCTTTGACAATATCTCTTGGAATTTTATGAAGAAAAATCTTAAGGGAATGGGAGTGGGACGGGGGTTTGAAAATGGTATAGAAGCAATCTATTCAGAACAAAAAGCAAAATTGATAGTTAATAATGTGGTGTCAGAAGAGTTCAGAATAGAAAAAGGAACACGACAGGGATGCCCTATCTCTCCATTGCTATTGGCACAGTGTTATCGCCCTTTGAACCTATTAGTTTACAGATTTCAACTCTGCTAGGAGCTGTGGACAACTTTAGGGAGGGATCCTGTTCTGCTTTACAAATGTATCTTGACTCTGTATCTGAATAAGAGGATAATTCATTCTCATGAAACGTTGGCTGTTCTGCTGAGTGCCAGGAAGAATGCTTTTGAACATGATTAGAAGGGACCAGTTGATCCAAGGAATTAAGGTCGGAGCCAAACAATATAAACTTAAGGCATTCGCAGATGACTTGGTGTTGACATTACAGGAGCCAAAATCTAGTACGAAAAGGGTGTTAGAATTGATTCAAGAATTTGGTCATGTGGCAGGCTTTAAACTGAACAAACAAAAAACTAAGGTCTTAGAGAAAAATTTGACAATAATGGAAAAAGAAAGGTTTCAGAAGGAGACAGACTTAACCGTGGTTAAGAAAGTGAAATACCTAGGGATTAACATGACGGCTAAAAATTTTGAATTTATTTAAAGATAACTATGAGAAATGCTGGATAGAAGTCAAGAAAGATCTAGAAATTTGGTCAAAATTAAAGCTTTCCTTGTTAGGCCGGATCGCTGCTATAAAAATGAATGTATTGCCAAAAATGTTGTTTTTGTTCCAAACTTTACAGATTGTGGACAAGATGGATTGTTTCAGGAAGTGGCAAAGAGATATTTCTAAATTTGTCTGGCAGGGCAAAAAGCCCAGAATAAAATTCAAAATATTGACTGATGCTAAAGAAAGAGGGGGGTTTGCCCTGCCAGACATGAAGTTGTACTATGAATCAGCAGCATTCTGCTGATTGAAAGACTGGCTACTTCTTGAGAACACTGACATCTTGGACTTGGAAGGGTTCAATAATGCTTTTAGGTGGCATGCATATTTGTGGCACGACAAGGTAAAAGCTAATTGAGCATTCAAAAACCATATTGTCAGGAAAGCTGTGTTTAATGTCTGGATAAGATATAAAGACTTATTGGAAAACAAGACCCCAAGGTGGTTATCACCTATGGAGGCTAAGGCTTTGAAAAAACTCAATATGGAGGCCAAATGGCCGAAATATTGGGAGATACTAGAACAAGATCGAGACACATTGAAATTGCAGAGTTTTGAGAAACTAAAAGATAAAGTGCGAGATTGGTTACACTATTATCAAATTAGAGAGGCCTTTAACTTGGATAAAAAAATAGGCTTCCAGGTGGAAAAATCGAAATTAGAAACAGAATTGTTAGAACCTAAAACTAAGATACTTTCAAGAATGTACAACTTGCTGTTAAAATGGAATACTCAGGATGAAACAGTTAAATCAGCTATGATTAAATGGGCACAGGACATTGGTCATAACATTATGTTTGCTGACTGGGAAAAGTTGTGGACCACCGATATGAAGTTTACGGCATGTAATGCCTTAAGAGAAAATATTATGAAAATGATCTATAGGTGGTACATGACCCCAGTCAAGCTTGCAAAAATTTATCACCTGCCTGATAACAAGTGCTGGAAATGTAAAGAAACTGAGGGAACATTCTTTCACCTTTGGTGGACATGCCCAAAGGTTAAGGCTTTCTGGGAAATGATCTATAATGAACTAAAAAAGGTATTTAAATATACCTTTCCTAAGAAACCAGAGGCCTTCCTTCTGGGCATTGTCGGCCAATTGGTGCCAAAGAAAGATAGAACACTCTTTATGTATGTAACAACCGCAGCAAGAATACTCATCGCAAAGTATTGGAAGACACAAGATTTGCCCACTCTGGAAGAATGGCAGATGCAGATGATAGACTATATGGAATTGGCAGAAATGACTGGCAGAATCCGAGACCTGGGAGAAGAGTCGGTGGAAGAGGACTGGAAGAAGTTCAAAGAATATCTCCAAAAACATTGTAAAATGTTTGAATGTTAAAATGATGTTGGATATAAAGATAATATGGCATCAGTGACATAGTAAAAAGAAATATGCAAAAATGTTTTAAGAAAAAAGGGTAAGACTAGAGTAAAATTATGTCGAAACTAAACAAAGGATATAAGGGATTAAGTTATAAAGAATATGCAAGAATGTATTTTAAAAGAAAGGGAAAATAGAAGACATAATAGGTTGGAATGTATAATATTGATTAAGATTTGAAAGAGGGTAAGGAGCTGCTAAATTTGATTGAGTAAAGGGGAATGCAGGAAAGGGAGACGTGAGGAAGTCAGGAAAGAGGGTTATAAAGATAAGAATTCAAAAACTAATTTTTCTTCAATTTCTGTTCTTTTTTACTTTTTCTGTTGTATGTTTTTATACTGTGCTTTTTATCTCTGTTGGATTATGTTGTTTTTTATTCTATTTCTCTGTTGTTTTGTTTGATTGTAATATCTGTTTTATTACATAAAACCAAAATAAATATTTTTTTAAAAAAACAAAACTAGATACAAGTGCCAAAGCAAATTGAAGGAACCCACATCAGACATCAGTTTCCTAATGGGCATTATTTTGGCCTGTCTCCAATGCCATCAGCTGCCCCCTCAACCATTATCACTTAATGTCTTGTCTGGATTCAGTTTCAGTGTATTTGTTTGTATCCATTTGACCACAGCAATCAGACACTGGGCAACACCAATCTCACAACCTCTGAGCAATCTCTCTCAGCGGCTTTGATTGTTGTTGGCATCTGTCTGCCTTGATAGACAATGGAGTGTACCTCCAGGGGTGAAGTCAAACCACTGCATTAGCAGCACAAGAGCAACCTCCCGGGCAGTGTGGAGGTCCTGGGCTGCCCAGACAACAAGACCCCTCTCTCAGCCTCGCTGATGTGGTCCAAAGGAATGACCGCTCCCCGCCTAAAACGGGGGGCGCCCTTTGCGTGGACGCGTGCAGCCCCTAGATCTGGAGCGGCTCCAACAGCATAGGCTTGGCTTGCCTTCCCTCAGGTGGGATACCTGGAGGTCTCTGCCTACCTCAGTCTGTTGTCCAATCCCACCTGGGGGAAGAGTTGCCAAGGAGACCAGGCCAGGTAGGGGGAGGGATTACCTGCCTACACAATAGAGGGAGGATCTTACCTGGGAATCCTCACTTGGCTCCAGATCTTCTCCCACCCTACCCACCCTCAGTTAATGTCTTATTTTGCAGGTTAACTTTTCGTCACAGGTTTTGCAGGTTAACTTTTCTTCACAGGTTTGCGGGCGCTGCTACGTTAGGGTCGCTGTTAAAGGGCCGGAAAGGAATTTCCCTGCATTGGCAGGTTTCGCCTTTCCCGTAGCAAAACGTCACAACTTTGGCAGTATCAGGCCTTGGGCGAAATCCTTTAGTCCATCTTCCTCTTTGCGGCGGCAATACCAGGGCTCCCCGTTAAAGGGGTTTCTGAAGGGAGGCTTTGACCGTACGCTGAAAGGTCATCATTGCTCTCCCCTGCGGCGGCAGCGTAACGGGGGCAGCTATCTCTGCTTGAACATATGTTCTCCAGAGCGGCCCATCCCCCCCCCCCACACACACTGGATAACCCTGATGCTCCCTAGGTCCCCGGCTGGGGACTGGGGAGGGAGAATGCCCAATGCCTGAGCCAAGGCACATTTGAAATTTAATAAAGTTGTGGCCAATTTAATCCCATAGCACGTTGTCTTGAGTCGTTATTCCACATGACGGGGGGGGGGGACCGCGCGGGATCTGGGGACTCCGCCTGTCCACGCAAAGCAGAGCAATGCGTTTGGCACCAACCTGGCTACAGGAGTTGCCAGAAGGTGGTTCCATCCAACTGTCTTAGGGACTCCACTCGTTTACTCCATCAGTAAATGTGGTATCAATAAAAGCCAGCCCATTCTGACAGTTATCTCCTGTTGACTCACTTGGAACCTATTACATTGTAGAGAAGGAGAACAGATTACCTAATCTGAACTTTATTGAAACCTGTGGGAAGATTCTTATTAAGGCCAGAAGTCAAACCAAGCATACTTTTCAGCTAACATGTACACTAACACATAGGAAACTGGCTGATCCTATTAGCTAACTGTAGCCCTAAAGGAAGCCTTGGCATTTATTCTCCATCTCCTCCCATCATTCTGCATCATGAAAGGTCTTCACTTCTTGCCGACTCGTGCCTTGGTTACTAGATTTCATTTTGGAGCGGAAAGGAATGAAATGTGTGTCAGTTTACCAAGAAAGGATTCACGCCTTAATCTATGCTGTTCAGATGTGGACAAGTCGTGGTCAAGGCTTCCTGCTCACTAGAGATTTATGTGATGGGATAGATTAAGCTCGAAATTGCCTTCTCGGGGCTTTTAAACACAAAGGTATGACACATGAATAAAGGCACACTGAAAATGTCTGTTTCAGAAAGCTCTTTGCAGTCTGTGTCCATGCAGGTTGGAATATATTAAGATGTCATGCTGATGGAAATGTTCTAAACCCCAACATGTGGTTGTCAGGTAGAAATTGCAGCAGGAATACGAATATGCCACAAATGACCAAGAAATCTGCTTCAGGGAGACCTTCAGAAAACAGAAGACTGCCTCTGCTGTTTCCACATTCTCTTCTCTCTCCAAAAATGGATAATGGTTTTAAGGGTCCAGTGGGCTCTCTTGTAAAGGATGGTAGTCTTCTATAGGGGCCTGCTGCAGTCCTGATGTGTTTCTTGTCATTCCAGACACACCTTATCTCTTTCTTAAAGCAGAGCAAATGATTGAATTGTTAGGTTTCTTTCAGACAGCTGGACCAGCCTCAAAATGAAAGATCACAATCGCATTCATATGCACAGCTTGCACTATTGCTCTTCAGCATACTGTTTATTGGATCTCTGGTGTCATAAACATATTGCTTTACTGTCTTGAGTAGAACATCGCATGGGGGGCGGCGGGGGGGGGGCACTTGAAACTCCCAAATAGAACGTCCTTCCCTGCTCAGCACCTCCTCGAACACCATTTCTCCTCAAGGTCTTTTACCTGATTTCCCCCTGAGTGGACTCCGAAACAAGCATGGCTCACAAGAAAATGGCTATGGGGAAGACTTATGCTGGCAGGAGAGAATATGCGGGCATGAGAGAGGCGAATGCATGAATCCAAACTCACGTCTGTCGAGGTGACATGTAATTTGGCCCTTAAATGATCACCATTATGAATAAATGTGTGGTGGCGATGTACCACTAGTTCACCAAGAGATCTTTGAAATCAGAATTTTGTCACAACAGTGGGAGGAATAACTCTATTCGATTGGCCATGGTGGCTCAGTTGTAGTCATAATGTCTATTCAGACAAAGGGTCATAACTCTGTGGTAGAGCATCTGTTTTGCATGCGGAAAAACGCAGGTTTAATCCCTGGCATCTCCAGGCAGGGATAGGGATGAACACTGCCTGAAACCCTGGGCAGCAGCTGCCAGTCAGTGTAGACCAGACTGAGCCAAATGGGCCAATGGTCTGGTTCTGCACAAGGGCATTGCATAAGGGCTAGTGGCTTCACTAACACTTCCTTGCTTCCCTTTCTGATTGCCAGTCCAATAACTACAGTGGTACTTCGGGTTACATGCGCTTCAGGTTACATAGGCTTCAGGTTACAGACTCTGCTAATCCGGAAGTAGTACCTCGGGTTAAGAACTTTGCTTCAGGATGAGAACAGAAATCATGCTCCGGCGGCGCATCAGCAGCAGGAGGCCCCATCAGCTAAAGTGGTGCTTCAGGTTAAGAACAGTTTCAGGTTAAGAACGGACCTCCAGAACGAATTAAGTACTTAACCTGAGGTACCACTGTATTTGAGTTAGTCCAATAACTATTTTAAGACAAAACAGATGTGGGTGGTGGGGGGGGAGGAAAATAATAGCAAACTAGAGGTCTTTGCAGCAAGTTGGGGATGAAAAACAAATATGCCATTAATTCTGTACCGCTCAATCAATTTCCTTCTGAAATTGCAAAGCATTGTCACAATGGTTTTCCTTTCTCCTCCCCTGCATGTCTCAGAGAACATCGAAAAGTGGTGTGTGCGCGCGCAGAAACGGAGTCCTGTTTATGCAGAAAATAAAATCCCTGACCCAATGAAGGAAATGGTGGAGCTGCCATGTGAAGCCCTTCCTATAATCTTGAAGCAAAAGGTCACCAATCCACTTTAAATTCTTTAATTGCAATGCTTCAGCAGTCAGACATTTATTTGGAAACACAGGGAGTGTTTGTTATGTACTCAAGTTCTCACCCTGGGCCAGCAGGGGGATACTGTAGATAGTTATGCAAATGAAGGATCAAAAGTGACGTTCAGTGATTGGATAGTTTTTTATGCAAATGAAGGATCGAAAGTGACGTTCAGAGATTGGATAGTTTTAGAAAGTTGCTACAGTAACGTTGTACTGGAGCTCTATATGAGCAGGCTGACTGAGTTCTTCAGTTCAGTTCAGTTCTGGCCTCTGAATAAACAAGAGCTGTTTGAAGAATCGCTGTGTCGTCTGATATGTTCACCCACAACTTAACAGTGTTGATTCCTTTATTGCAAATGGAGACTTATGTTGTCTACTCAGAAGGAAGTCCCACTGTTTTCAATGGAGCTTACTCCCAGATAAGTGGGTAAACACTGGGCACCTTTATACTGCAATCCTAAGCATTTTTTACTCGGAAGTAAGTTCCACTGAGTTTTCTTTGACAGGGACTCGGGGCAGCTTACAGCTAATTTATTTATTTCATTCCATTTATCTGTGGAATGTGTTGTACATTATCCCTTCCCTCAAACTTTTTTTTTCTTTACAACAGTCCTGTGAGGCAGGTTCAGTGGAGAGGTTGCAGTTGGCTCGAGGTGACAGGTGTACATGACATCAAATACAGAAGAAGCTTCTTGATGTGGAATAAAGGTAAAGGTACCCCTGACAGTTAAGTCCATTTGCAAACGACTCTGGGGTTGTGGCACTCATCTCGCTCTATATGCCAAGGGAGCCAGCATTTGTCCGCAGGCAGCTTCCCCGTCATGGGGCCAGCATGACTAAACTGCTTCTGGAGAAACACCGTTTACCTTCCCGCCAGAGCGGTACCTATTTATCTACTTGCACTTTGACGTGCTTTCAAACTGCTAGGTTGGCAGGAGCTGGGACCGAGCAACGGCAGCTCACCCCATCACGGGGATTCGAACCGCCGACCTTCTGATCGGCAAGTCCTAGGCTCTGTGGTTTAGACCTTTGATGTGGAATAGGATGTCCCTATTTTCATCAGAGAAATGTTGGAGTGTATGCCATATCCTGTTCCTACACTGTAAACTTATCAGGCCAGGCAGAGGATGGGAAGTGGCACTCATCCTGATGCTTGGCAGAGTGGAGGCATCTGGTGGGGCCCAGAGGCATTCTGGTTAGTAAAGATGGCAATGGCTGAGGTGAGGATTCCTGCATCAGCCCTGGTAAGCCCTCATAGTCCCACGAGCACCGGGATTTGCCCTGCCATCCCAGCCTTACTTCTTCCTCTTGCCCCAAATGTGTCCACTTTGACAACACCCCAGATATGGTACAATTAGGACAGACAGTTTAGAGACAAAATGAAATCATGAACTGGGGGTGGCGGGAATCTTTATATAATCTAAGGAACTACAAGATGAGAAGTTCTGTTTTCCATTATTTTGCTTGCCTGAAATGAATGAGTTAAGCCAGAGTTTCTTTTGGCGGAAGGCGGGAGGGAGCGGGTTGTCTTAATGATATTTCTGGAAGATGCCACCCTGTGTAACATACTAACCTTTAAAATCCTCACACTTCCTTGTTGGCTAGTAATGAGCCATTGACCAGCGATCGCCCTTTTCCACACTTTGCTTTTCAGCATGATTTTGACGGTGGTTGTTCATTAAAGTCATTACATTATTTACAGCTTGTTCATTGACAGTCAGCTCCCTACGGTGACATGAAAAATAATACAATTTCCTGCAGCGCCTAAGAAGCTGGGAGACTTTAAAAATGCATAAAGTCCATTGAAATTCCCCAGAAGGACTGGGTTAAGAAATAAACAAATCTCTGCAGAATTTATAAAACGGCATCCTCTGCCTTTGATCTGCATACATCAGAATTCCCCTGTTGCTACAGTACAAGCATGCAGAACATCCACGGTCAGCAGTTCTCCACAGACAAATCTGGGGACATAAATCTACAATCGTTCTCTCAAAGCCGGTATATTTGAGACTTTACTGACACATCATCTCCTCCACCAATATTAAGCTCTCCCGTCCAATCTTCATTTGCTGGTTTTCTCCTTCCGCACACCTGCTCTCCTTTTCAAGTCGATATCAAAGGCTTCATTTTGCGTGATGTGCTAATGCCAGAAAAAGAAGTATCTGCTTTACAAATCTCATTGTTTTTCATAATGATGAACTGGGCTTTGGAGTATATGTACCAAAAGAACATTTTGCTTCCATAGACAAGGATGCTGTGCATCCCCCCTTTTTTGTTGGGGGGGGGGCTTTGTCCCTCGACACAAATGCTGTTTCAAGGACAATTAGGACTCTGGCTTTGTTTCTGGCTTCTGTTACTTTTAATACCCAATTTGTCTGTGGTTGTGTTTTATAATATTTCTGTTCTTTGAAGCAGTCTGAATCAGTTGGAAATAACGATTATTAATGCAGTGCAGAGCAAATCTTTTAAAGCAAAGGTAAAGAGCATGGGAGGGACATGGGTGGCACTGTGGGTTAAACCACAGAGCCTAGGGCTTGCCGATCAGAAGGTCGGTGGTTCGAATCCCCGCGACAGGGTGAGTTCCCGTTGCTCGGTCCCAGCTCCTGCCAACCTAGCAGTTTGAAAGCACGTCAAAGTGCAAGTAGATAAATAGGTACCGCTCCGGCGGGAAGATAAACGGTGTTTCTGTGTGCTGCTCTGGTTCGCCAGAAGCGGCTTTGTCATGCTGGCCACATGACCCGGAAGCTGTACGCTGGCTCCCTCGGCCAATAAAGTGAGATGAGCACCGCAACCCCAGAGTCGGTCACGACTGGACCTAATCATCAGGGGTCCCTTTACCTTTACCTTAAAGAGCATGGGAAGAACTGTTATTTGGGTCCCTGTGCTATGCCAACCTACCTCTTTAAAGAGCAGGTGCCATGAAGCATTGAAAGAAAGACTGTATCGAAATGAGTGTGTGCTCAGAGCGGAGGCTGCAGAATCTATCCAGTTCCAGCCCAGTTAGAAGGCAGGTCCACCATCACACTAGGTGTGACAGAAATGGTCCGGACACACATTCTCTGCCTTTAAAACAAAGGCTGCAGAGAACGCAGCAAACGTGCATCCAAACCACAGCCACCGACCAAGAACATGAAGTCCACCCCCTCCCACTCTCTCTGTATCTCCCTGCACTGCTGATTTAGTTAGGCACAGGTTACACCACCAGAATTAGGAGCTGCTGCCAGGAGCAGAACTATGTGAGCTTGCTGTCCCTGCTCTTTTACATGAAACAGCAATGCTCAGCAGAGCCAGTGTGGTGTAGTGGTTAAGAGCTGTAGTCTCGTAGTCTGGTGAACCGGGTTCGCTTCCCCGCTCCTCCACATGCAGCTGTTGGGTGACCTTGGGCCAGTCACACTTCTTGAAGTCTCTCAGCCCCACTCACCTCACAGAATGTTTGTGTGGGAGGAAGGGAAAGGAGAATGTTAGCCGCTTTGAGACTCCTTAGGGTAGTGATAAAGCGGGATATCAAGTCCAAACTCTTCTTTAATGTGAAGTGCAGAAGAAGACTTAGGATAAAACTAGATGTGACCACAGTCCATGGCAGATCCATGCATTTAAATACGGATCTTTTTCCAATCATGTAGAAAGAGTGGGGTGAGCAGGGGAAGGGGCGAGCAGATGAAATGGTCTCAATGGACTACCTTTCTGTAGTCTGTTACAGTCTGTCGCCCCAAGCAGTTTGATCATTAGGGCAACTCCAGCCTGCCAGTCAGAGGTGCCGAGTTGCGCCCAACATTGAGGGAGACCTCACACACGCATGATGTCACACACATGCGGTGGCACCAGCATACTGAACTCCTCAGAGGTTCGTGCCAAAGATCCAGCCCTCCAGCACAGACCTGCTGTCAAGCACAGTGCGCCTTGGAGCTTCACACATCATTTGCACATCTGGAGGAGGCCAACAGTTTGGGATGTTTGCTCTCCTCTGCCCCCTCAACATTTAGGGGGCCCAGCCCTTTGCCCCCAGATATTGAGTGGGCCAAAGACCTCTCAGCCCCCTGTAGTTGGCATGCCTGCTGCCAGAATTTTGCTGGGGGGGGGGGTTCAAGCACATACCAGGAGATCCTGGAGCAGGAATGGACTGTTTATTTCTTCCCCATCCCACAAAATGAACCACTTTGTTCTGGAATGGGACAGATATCAGGACACCCTGTGTCCCCAGCCCACCCCCAGCCCCCCCAAAAGCCCAATTCACATTCTTCTAGGCATAGCTGGAAGGTTGGCTTTAGGATTACCCAACCCACCAACACACTTTGGCAGTAAAAAAGAACACACACAAAAAAGCAGTTTGCATTTTTTCATGGCTCGATAATGAAAAGTATCAGACATTAACAGGATGGCAGAAAAACGAAATATTTATTATAATGTTATAATAAAAATGCAGTGATGTTATTACAAAAATAATATGTGGATCTGATGTGTATCTTTTTGTTAAATACAATGAAAGCTGTTTCCTGGTTATATTAATAAATAGCATTATTTATTAAGATGATGACCGCAGTTTCGGTGAGCGTTAGGCTTAAGCAATAGGGAGCAAAACAAGTGAGAGTAAGGTTAACAAAAAATGATGAATGTTAATGGTGGTTAATGGCTAACATAATCAACAGGGAATCAATGAGACATACGATAAAGTGAATACACATTTCAGTTGCACCCAGTTAGCAAACAGTTAAGATCAAACATTGATGATGGTGGTAGCCGACTAAATCGCATTGGAACAAATGTCGCCATATTAAAAAAAAATCTAAGAATATCTAAATAACTGTATCTGGAACATCTGAAGAAAGTCACTGCAAGCAAGACCACTTTACAAACTGAGTTTACAAGCAGACTGTGGTCCAGCTTGATACCCAGTCTGCTTCTCCTGAAATCTGCTGCCATCCCTAATCAGCATCTCACTTCATCTCCAGATCACACAAAATGTATATACAAATACAGGGAAAGGAAAGACTGGCCTTCAAGCTTCCTTTGGAACCTTATGCCGCATCATATTGTCACCGGAAATCACCCCCCCCCTGATCTACACGTGTACCACACAAGCACCACGCACACCTACACGCTTCTCCCCTCCCTGACCCGAGAGATGTCCCTTTAGAGGGTCATCTCCTGAAAGCCTTCCGTAAATAAGGAAGCGCTAGACTGATAACCGTTCGCCATAAGCGCTCCGCTTCGCCCCATTTTACTGTGAGTAGACCGGGCGCCTGAACTCTAGGTCAAACAGCGGCCGCCTCAGCCAATCATCGTTGCCGAACAGCGCCCCTAGTGGCGGCTGCACTGGTACTGCAGCCGGCATTCGCTGTGTCCCTGTTTGACAGCTCACTGATACAATGTTTCCGAGTTCAGTCAACCATGACTGATCCAATCAAGACCTTGCTACATTGTTTCCTGAACTTGGAGCTGGTTTGAACTTCAAAGTCTTTCGCCGTTTTATATTCACCAAAAATCAGCCGTATGACGGATTTTCATCGGACCACTTTTATTCCACTGCACGTTACAAGGACTATCAAAGGGGGGTGACTTGGGACTGAGTGGCCATAATCCCCTGACCGAGCAGTCACATACTCTGCGACCTTTTCCCCACTGACAGGACAACCTTGATAGCCCTTGTAGTGGGCTCAGACACAGGGCTATCAGGGATACAATAACTTGCATATCGTAGTGTATTCCGCGCGGACCCTCACAAAGAACACTGACCGGATTCCCCTCAGGGGGCAGGAAACTTCGCCCTTCTCCTTTGTTTTACAAAGTGACTCATGTGGGGAGGGGAGAGGAAGCTCTGACCAGGTGTCAGAACACTCAGATTACCTGTGAAGCCCCTCCTCGACTCCTCCTAATCCTAACGTAATCATGATGTAAATATGATGTAATTCTGGGGGTGTAGTTTGGGGGATTAGCAACTAATAAAAGTTAGGGTCATCCTTTGTTCGGGGCTTCCATCTTGCTTCACCTCGTGGACGGTGGGAGCCCTGTCGCGACAGTCTTTTCCTTAATAAAGACCGAGCCTACTGGCTGCTGTTTTGCTCTGATTTGCCCTGGTCGGTGTCTTCATTTGTCCAAGAGAGCCCTCGGATTTTCCCGTAACAGTTTTTGGCGACCACGAAGGGACGCTTGGTTCTCCTGCAAAGGTGAGAGGGGAGATAGAGGGGATCGGGCGCCACTGGGCAGCTTTAGCCCAGGGATCCTTTTTTTCCTCTCCCTGCCTCCTCTTTGCGGGCGGTAATCAACCGTCACCAGGAGCCCGACCAGAGAGAGCAAAGGCGAGGTAAAAGCCGGCTAAAAGAAAAGGATCCCGGGATCTGCGGGGGACATCTTCGAACGTGAGTATGGTTTGAAGTAAAACACATTGGGAGGGGGGTGGAGAAGCAGTGTCCCCACGACAGCCAGACTTTCCTTCTGTCATTTCTGGCGTAACCCCTCGGAGTCGGCCGGGTACGCTCTAAACTTTGTCCTTTTCTAACCCGATTCTCCCTTTCGGAAAGTGGCCAGGAGATCGTGGAACTTTACTGTCTGGCGCTCACCTCTCGGAGTCGTCTGGGTACGCCAAAACCTTTCTCTTTCTCTCCCCTCAATTTCTTACACGGAGTATGTCCGGGGAAATTGTGGTACCTTTAACTGTTTTCCGGCGCTTACCTCTCGGAGTCGTCTGGGTACGCCAAAACCTTTCTCTTTCTCTCCCCTCAATTTCTTACACGGAGTGTGTCCGGGGAAATTGTGGTACCTTTTACTGTTTTCCGGCGCTTACCCCTCGGAGTCGTCCGGGTACGCCTTAATCTACCTATCCTTTTCTCCCCCGTTTTCCGTCTTGGAATTGAGTCCGGGAAAGCGTGGCTCTTAGTTATTTCTCTGACGTTCCTCTCTCGGAGTCGTCCGGAGGCGCCCTTCAAAGAAAAATTCTCTCCCTATCCTTTTCTCCCCCGTTTTCCGTCTTGGAATTGAGTCCGGGAAAGCGCGGCTCTTTACTGTTTTTCTCTGACATTCCCCTCTCGGAGTCGTCCAGGGGAGTCCATCCAAGCCTTTCTCTCCCTCTCTCCTGTCTCATCTATAATGCAAACGAAGCCGCCCCTCCTGCCTGGCGACCTTTGTTAGGGATGACCCGGGTACGTGAGAACGCAAGGTCGTTTGTTTCCTTTTCCAAACTATCATTTTTCTCGGACCTTGATCTGGCATTGCACTGCGCAAGCGTCCAGTAAAGGTTCCGAATTTAGTCTCAAAGACTAGGCAGGAGGCTGTCGTGGAGGGTAGAAGGGGTGGCTCACGAATTGGGGCCCCACACTAGGACCAGTTGTGTAAGCAGTACTGCAGTAGAAACTTTAGGAGTTGTGTTTCGTGTATCGGGTAGAGAGAGAGAGACCCGTGAGTTCAAGGCTGATGTTTTCGAAGTATAGATGATAAGTTAGTTACAGTTAATGATAGAGAGGATTGAATTTAATAGGAATAAGCTGAGGTACCTAAAAAAATTACTGAAAGAATACTATTTTTTTTCTTTCTCTATTTCCCCTTTTCGTGTGTGTGTGTGTGTGTGTGTCCCCTTTGTCTGTCTATTTTCCCTTTGTAGTATACATCGCTAGCGAACCCCATTTCCGTACAACAGAGTAATGGGAGCCAACGTTTCTCAACACTCTGACTGGACTCCTCCTGGCGACAAGGCTTCTATGAAGCCTTTTCGCTCCGGAAAGGACTCCGATACCCCTCTGCAGTTTGTCCTTTTCAACTGGAAAGAACTGAGAGGGAGAAAGGGACTCTCGAAATCCAAACTGAGGGATCTCTGTAACATCTCGTGGGTCGCTTTTACCCACCACCTGGAACCATCCTCTCAATGGCCGCCTCATGGTTCCTTTAATCTTATAAGAATGCAAGCACTTAAGTCTTACTTGGCTGACGAGAAACCACAACAATTATATTACCTAAATATCTTCATTGAAGCCCGCGAATTATTTCAACGGCAGCAAGCTCAAATTGCCCGCCAGATGGCGGTTCTGAAACCAACCAGACCCCCTCCATATGACGAGATTAGAACCCAGGAGGAACAATTGGATAGGACCCTTGTCCCATTCTACTACCCCGAACCAAACTTCCCGATTGCCAGGACCCGGGGCAGGAGACAGGACAGGATCCGGTGGAGGGGCGCGAGACTGAGGGAAAACGCAACGGATCCAACGGCCGTTACCCCTTCCCAAGATGCGGGACTAGGACAACACGTAGTGGACCCACCCGCTGTTACCCCTTCCCAAAATATACCGAGTGTCTCACCACCTAACCCTTCCTCAAGTACTCCCACCTCGGGAGAAGACCAAGTAGGCTTGGATCTTGGACCCCCCCCCCAACGGGCAACTTTTGAATGGAGAAAGAGAGGGACCCGTCTCCAGCAGAACTAGAAATAGAGATAATCTGCAGAATGGAGAAATAGAAGGTGCTTTCCCTCTGCGCGCATTACCTATACCCCCAGCCAGGGCGGGAGACCCACCACGCATGGTCTTTACTCATCAGCCCTTCCTTACCTCGGACTTGATGAATTGGTCCGACAAGATGCCCTCCTTAAGAGACGACCCCGACAAATGCCACCGCCAGGTGGCCACCATTTTCTCTACTCACAATCCTACTTGGGCAGATGTTCATATGTTGCTTGGGGCCCTTTTTAACGAGGCAGAGAAGAGAGAAATATTAGCAAAAGCGGGGGAGGCTCTAACACGAGAAGGCTATCAACCAAATCGCCCCGCCTCGATGACCCCACTAACTGCCCAGACGATACTGAATGACCCAGACTGGGACTACAACACCGACAATGGCATATGGGGTCTAAAAATTTTCAAAAAGGCCATCTTAGATGGAATAAAAGCTGCTGGTCAGCGAACTGTAAACTGGACAAAAGTCCAAGCCGTCCTTCAAGGGCCAGAAGAACACCCATCCGACTATTACACCCGTCTAGTCTCTGCTATCAAAACCTGGGGTGGGATAGACCCGGAAAGTCCCCAGCATGAAGTCATAGTCAAAGGCTTCTTCAAAGACCAGGCGACAGCAGATATAAGAAAAGCCCTAAATTCACATCTGGGGTACGACGGAAAAACTATAACCGAGATCCTTTCCATTGCCAAGTCGGTCTTTAACTCTAGGGACGAGCGGAGAAAGAAAGATCAGAAGCCTGATTCCCCGCGAGTATTAGCTTATGCAGGAGGAGTCCCCTCTTTCAAAGACAAAGGCAAACCTAGGGGATCCGATTCCCGAGACCGACGTGTTTGCTATAACTGCGAAGAAATAGGGCACGTAAGAAGATTTTGTCCCCTCCTATCAGAATTTGCAAGGTCCGACTATAGAGACTTTAAAACCTATAGGCCAGACTATCAAGAATCCCTCTACCCCAAACCCAGAGAGTCAAACCTTCCCTATGGACCCACTCAACCCACGACCCATGCGCAACATCGTGCGGGTCCCCCCCCACCACAACCAAGAACCAGGAACCTCACCCAAGATCCACTGAATCCCTTTAAGCCGACCAACCGCACCACCAACTCAGCACATGAAATGGTGATGGATGAGTACCAACCACATTGACAATTAGAAGCAGATCCCGCCTCTTTCTCCTTCCTTTGCCCCGTCTTACAACTGTCCTCTTCTGATCCAATCTGCACAATGCAAATAGACGGACAGTCTTACGATTGCCTTTTGGATACCGGAGCCACCTACTCCACCCTTACTAATAGCCATTTGACCCCCGGGGAAGAAACCAGAACCGTAATGGGGCTGGATGGAATCCCTCGCAGCTGCCCTCTTTCCAAACCTGCAAAGGTTTCGGTCGGACCTCTATCTATTAAACATACCTTCTTACTGACATCTAGCCCCGTCAACCTTTTGGGGAGGGATCTGCTCTGTAAATTAAACGCCACCATACAATGTGGTCAGGAAGGGATTTATTTACATATGCCAAACGAATCCCTCTTCAACTTTCAAGGAGTCTTACAGGAAGCCCACAGTACAACTATTGATCTTCCACCCGAATTACTAAACAGCGTTTCCCCTTCCCTATGGGGAACCGAGTCAACCTCCGTCGGGCTCCTAAAGTCCGCGATACCAGTAAAGATTAACTACAAGAAGGATCTACCTTTCCCTTGCACTAAGCAATACCCACTCCCTCCAGACGCAACAGACGGACTGACCCCGATGATAGAAGAATTCTTAAGAATGGGAGTTTTAGTCCCGTGTGCCTCTCCTTGTAATACCCCTCTTCTTCCTGTTAAGAAGCCCAATACAAACCCTACTAAATGGCGCTTAGTACAAGATCTCAGGCTCGTGAATTCCTTCGTCATCCCCAGACACGCTGTAGTCGCCAATCCACACCATCTTTTAAGCACCATCCCGGAGGGAACTGTGGTCTATTCTGTCATAGATCTGTGTTCTGCTTTCTTTAGCATCCCCGTGCACCCAGAAAGCCAATTCCTCTTTGCTTTCACATGGCAGACAGGGCAATTAACATGGACCCGCTTACCCCAAGGATATGTAGAATCCCCAGCCATTTTCTCGTCTATACTACACCAGGACTTGTCAGACGTAACCCTACCCGGAGCTTCTGCGCTGAGGCTTTACGTTGACGACATTTTACTCTGTGCACGGGACCTGGAATCCTGCAGAAGAGACACTATAGCCCTCCTAAACATATTAGCGCAAAAGGGACATAAAGTATCCCCGAAAAAGATACAATATTGTAAAAAGGAGGTTAAATACCTTGGCCACATCCTAGGGGAGGGCACCCGTGCACTAACCACAGACAGAATTGAGGCGATAACCAAATTACCCCTGCCAAAAAACTAAGAGACAACTCCGAGGTTTCATCGGAATGAGCGGATTCTGCCGAGCATGGATTCCACGCTACGGAGAATTCACACGCCCCCTTACAGCAATGACACACGACAATGCCCCGGATCAATTACAATGGTCTGCAGAGGCGCTTGAAGCCTTTGAATCTATTAAGAGAGAATTAAGAACCTCACCTGCCCTCGGACTCCCAGATTATAGACTACCTTTTTCTCTATACGTGCACGAAAATAAGGGAGTAGCATCGGGAGTCCTTACACAACCATTTCAAGGAAGGAATAGGCCCGTCGCTTATTACAGTCTTCAGCTGGACACTACTGTACTAGGAAACGTGGGATGCCTTAGGGCTGTTGCAGCTGCAGCCCTGCTGCTAGAAAAAGCACAAGAAACCGTGCTAGGGCACGACCTAACCGTGAACGTTCCCCATGCTGTCGCTACCCTCCTTACCTTACAAGGATGCCAACGTTTCACAATACAACGCTTAAACAGATACGAGGCCATCCTCCTCAGTCCATCAAACGTCACTATAAAAAGTGTAAACTCTCCCAACCCCGCAACCCTTTTGCCCCTCCCTGACGACGGCACCCCACATCACGATTGTTCTCAAATAGTCCGCCATGTGGAAAAACCACGGGAAGACCTTGACTACCTTCCTCTAACAGACCCTGACCTCATCCTGTATACCGATGGGAGCTCCAAGGTTGTGGGAGGGGAACGGAAAAGTGGATATGCCATAGTCACCGACAGCGAGATTTTAGAAGCACGACCTGTCCATGCCAAATATAGTGCGCAAGCAGCTGAACTAATCGCCCTGATCAGAGCTTGTGAATTAGGGGCAGGACAAAGAATTACTATCTACACAGATTCAAAATATTGCTTCGGGTTGGTGCATGCCACAGGACAGATCTGGTTACAAAGGGGCTTCTTGACTGCGGCAGGTACTCAAATTGCACACGCATCCCTAGTACAGCGCCTCATGGACTCTATACACCTTCCTGAAGCTATTGCAGTAGTACATTGCAAGGCACATACGAAAGGGAGGGACTCAGTCTCAACAGGAAACCGACATGCCGATCACGCAGCTCAAGAGGCAGCCCTTCAACCCCTCTCTGCAGACAATGAGTTCCAGGGATCACAAGTTTTATCAGATGTAAATTTCACTGAGATGTACAAAACTGCGACCCCAGAGGAGATCAAAAGGTGGGAAGAACAAGGGGCCCACTCAGAAAATGGCATTTGGTATTTTCCAGATAAAAGACTCATAATGCCCAGGCTATGGGTACCCAAACATTTGAGGGTTCTGCACCAGTGCACCCACTGGGGAAGAGAAAAACTTATCGACGCAATGCAGCGTTGCTGGTATGCCCCAGGTCTAGCCCTTGCCGCTAAGACTGCCGTAAAGAATTGCCACACTTGTCAAAGTTTTAATCCAAAACATACCGCCAGGTGCCCACCTGGCGCCAGACCATGGGCTTTCGTTCCATTCGAAAGCCTACAAATAGACTTTATAGATCTACCCCCTTGCCAAGGCTACAAGCATGCCTTGGTCATCATTGATCAGTTGACCGGGTGGGTGGAATGTTTCCCTACTCGCAGGGCAACTGCACACATTGTTGCAAAGATTCTAATACAAGAAATCATACCCCGTTTCGGAGTTCCCAGACACGTAGACAGTGACAGAGGTTCACATTTCACATCAGATATAATCCAACAAGTCGCCACCGCCCTGGGGGTTAAATGGAAGTTACACACCCCATACCATCCTCCTTCCTCCGGACAAGTGGAAAGAATGAACCAGCAGCTCAAATCATAACTAGGAAAACTTTGTAAAGACTCCGGCATCAAATGGATCAATGCCCTTCCACTAGTCTTGCATAATCTAAGAGCATGCCCCCGCGGAAACCTAAAACTATCTCCTTATGAATTACTATTCGGAAGACCCTCCCCAGTATATAACACTCAGTTTCCAACATCAGAGTTAGAGGTGGGCGAGTCAGAGTTAACTAAATATGTAATACAGCTCCAAAAACAACTCATTCTCCTCCACAAATATGCCGCCTCAAGTCAAAACATTCCTTTAGATGAAAATGTCCACCCATACCAACCAGGGGACTGGATACTAGCAAAAACCCACCATAAGATACCCCTACGGCCCACCTGGGAGGGTCCCTACCAAATACTTTTAACCACTCCAACTTCCGTTAAGGTAGCAGAAAAGACGGCCTGGTTACATCACACACGCTGCAAACCCGCTTCGGCACCTGAACCTACCACTGACGACTCAACCTACACCGTCCCAGGCCGCCCGGCAGACAGCGACACCGATACAGAAGACGACCAACAGACCGGACCAGATCGGGGCACGAATCGAGCCCAACAGACCGGACCAGATCGGGGCACGAATCGAGCCCAACAGACCGGACCAGATCGGGGCACGAATCGAGCCCAACAGACCGGACCAGATCGGGGCACGAATCGGGCCCAACAGACCGGACCTGACCAACCACACACACCAACTCATTGGACCTCAGAGATCACCACAGCAGCCGACCAGAACGACAGACCCCCAATTCGCCTCAAACTCCGCAAAACACACATCCCCGTTTGACAGCTCCATTTGACAGCTCCATCTGACAGCTCCATCTGACAGCTCCATCTGACAGCCCCATCTGACAGCTCCGTTTGACAGCTCCATCTGACAGCTCCATCTGACAGCCCCATCTGACAGCTCCATCTGACAACCCCATCCGACAGCTCCATCTGACGGCTCTGCCTGACAGCCCCATCTGACAGCTCCGTTTGACAGCTCCGTTTGACAGCTCTACTTGCCATCGCAATGACAACCACGATACCCGCCTTCCTCGTCCTTTCCATTACCTCTGCCCTTTCTCAACACTCCATAAGCTCTCACCCCTCGTGCCCTGGATTACAAATGGAATACAAACATCTAGACTTTGGGATTGTCGATATGGTAAAGGCAGGGACACCAGACCGCCTAGGGGATTTTGACTTCTGCTTGCCCGAAACCCGTCTACTCCTTCGACATTCCATACTACCCGTCCTCTCTACTCACCAAACTTGGGAACTTTTTATCCGCTCGCCCTCCTACAAGCCACTAGGCAAACTCATCCTCACCAAAGATGGCCCTTGGAATCGAGCCCACTGCTTCAATGGTTCCTACGTACTCTTTTCCGATGGTACCCCAGAACAAACTCTCAACTGGACACTTCTAGACAATGGTGGCGGAGAATCAGTCTATACTGACAAAAATCACCCCACAGACCATCTGATTCATGGCTTTTATTGTCAACGAGTGGATTCCTCTCCCCGCAAAACTATCCTACAAGGAGTTTGCCTCCGAAGGTACTGCTGCGTCTGGGACATCGGACTCGCCTCCGGTTGGGACGGAAAAGCATACCTCGAAGGCTGGCACCACTCAATTGCACCTCCAGCAGAATGGGACACTACCGGACCCCAGAGGTGTGGAGGTCTCGCCACGAATCTTACCTACCTACTTCGCCAAGACCCCCTTCACCCCGCCGGTACCGCACCTCGACAAAGGGGGGAACTGTCAGTATCTGAAAACACCAACAATAATGACTTTTTGTCCACTTGGCATTCCAACACCTATGTGAAATTAATCTCTCAAATCGCAAAACAAACGACAACCAAGGAGTGCTGGATCTGTGCCAATGCTCCCGCACACCTTCACAGTGGCATACCATTTTTAGGAGTACCTCTCACCCTGCAACAACATCTCTCAGCTGACGTGCAGTCCTGGAACCTGACTGCTGTAAACTTGACCCACCAGTACATCTACCTGACTGGACCTACAACAGGTGACCTTTGCCGGAAGTTCAGCGGGAACGACAAAATTATCGGCGAGAGCACCTGTAAGTACACCATTGACATTACTTTAAATGGCAAAATTACCCTATGGCACCAAGGCAACCCCTCCATCCACCCCACCTTAATGTCTGCATGGAAATACGTTATGACCTTACCTAACTCCTGGAGCCCCTCCCCGATCACCCAGTGCTTCTTCCGCGCCTTTCTCACCGGCCGCATAGACTCATGCCTACAAGGGTTATTCTGGGTTTGTGGCCACCGCGGTTATGTATGGGCCAGCCCCCACTCCCGTGGCACGTGTTATCTCGGCCTGATCTTGCCCGGAGTCCGGGTCACCCAGGATTTACCTCCCGGAAGAAGGCGCAATAGGAGGGCAAAGGACTTGTCACAACTCTCTGATGTAGCAGCCAATAGCGAAACTTATGGCCGGGCTCTCTTTCCTGCGTATGGAGCCGGCTCCAACCACGTCGATATCCTTAAATTAACGGACATCCTACTAAATTTCATGGAAGAATCCAATGCGGCTACTCAATCTATCCTGACGGAGTTGACAGAGGTCAGGCAGACTGCGATACAGAACCGCCTTGCTTTGGACTACGTTCTCGCCTCGACCGGAGGCGTATGTGCCCTCGTCGGAACCGAATGCTGCACACACGTGTCCGACCAAACCCTCAATATCACTGGACATCTTAACAACATCCATAAACTGACTGACGACCTTAAAAATATCCAACATGAAGGACTGTCAGATGCCCAGTTGTGGGGCTGGCTGCCTGGGTCAGGATGGATAAAGCAACTCCTAGGAAATGGACTCCTGATCCTCATAACTGTAACCATTTGCATTGCTGTCTTCTGCTGCGCAATCCACTGCTTCCCGATGTGCTGTCAGACGTGCGGCTCTTGTCTTCCGACTCATCGCCCGCGATCAGCTACTGCCCACAGACTGCCGGCTCCAAGAACCCAAGCGACTCCCATAGAAATGGGACCCCTGAAGAACTTCCAAAATCCGGATTCTAGGTATGGCATGTCAGACTTTTATTGATTGTGCGGAGAGAAGGATTGCGCGGTTTCCAACCTTCGCAATCTTATCTCCGAAGGGGGGAACTGTCACCGGAAATCACCCCCCCCGATCTACACGTGTACCACACAAGCACCACGCACACCTACACGCTTCTCCCCTCCCTGACCCGAGAGATGTCCCTTTAGAGGGTCATCTCCTGAAAGCCTTCCGTAAATAAGGAAGCGCTAGACTGATAACCGTTCGCCATAAGCGCTCCGCTTCGCCCCATTTTACTGTGAGTAGACCGGGCGCCTGAACTCTAGGTCAAACAGCGGCCGCCTCAGCCAATCATCGTTGCCGAACAGCGCCCCTAGTGGCGGCTGCACTGGTACTGCAGCCGGCATTCGCTGTGTCCCTGTTTGACAGCTCACTGATACAATGTTTCCGAGTTCAGTCAACCATGACTGATCCAATCAAGACCTTGCTACATTGTTTCCTGAACTTGGAGCTGGTTTGAACTTCAAAGTCTTTCGCCGTTTTATATTCACCAAAAATCAGCCGTATGACGGATTTTCATCGGACCACTTTTATTCCACTGCACGTTACAAGGACTATCAAAGGGGGGTGACTTGGGACTGAGTGGCCATAATCCCCTGACCGAGCAGTCACGTACTCTGCGACCTTTTCCCCACTGACAGGACAACCTTGATAGCCCTTGTAGTGGGCTCAGACACAGGGCTATCAGGGATACAATAACTTGCATATCGTAGTGTATTCCGCGCGGACCCTCACAAAGAACACTGACCGGATTCCCCTCAGGGGGCAGGAAACTTCGCCCTTCTCCTTTGTTTTACAAAGTGACTCATGTGGGGAGGGGAGAGGAAGCTCTGACCAGGTGTCAGGACACTCAGATTACCTGTGAAGCCCCTCCTCGACTCCTCCTAATCCTAACGTAATCATGATGTAAATATGATGTAATTCTGGGGGTGTAGTTTGGGGGATTAGCAACTAATAAAAGTTAGGGTCATCCTTTGTTCGGGGCTTCCATCTTGCTTCACCTCGTGGACGGTGGGAGCCCTGTCGCGACAGTCTTTTCCTTAATAAAGACCGAGCCTACTGGCTGCTGTTTTGCTCTGATTTGCCCTGGTCGGTGTCTTCATTTGTCCAAGAGAGCCCTCGGATTTTCCCGTAACAATATCACACTGAATGTTTGCACTCAGGGAACACCAAGAAGGACTGGATTTTGCATTTACTCATTACTATTACTCATCTGTAAAATAGCTGTGTTTTCCAAATGCAAAAGGTCAAGATATCTGATAGACTGCAAAAGAGTACTGTTTACCTTCTTTTAAACTGCTTTTTAATTAATTTATTTTAATTTTAATTAAAATTTGTTTGTGGGGGGGTATTTGGCGGTCTCTGTTTATATTTTGATTATGTGTTTTGTGTTTTTATATTGTAATTTTATCTTGTGAACTGCCCTGAGACCTGAAAGTATAGGGTTGTATAATCATCATCATCCTCAGAGACAATTACAACATTGTATGGTCCCTAGTGGCAAGAAAATGTTTTTTCTTAAAATAATATGAAAGGAAAGACTACACTTAATGGGAGTAAGTCCCATTGAATTCAGTGGGACTTAGCAAACAAACCTGAGAGTTTGGGTCACAAGTACTTCTAGCTGGCTGTGTCTGACAAGAACATTTTGGCCCCATCTCCCTGTCAAATGTGATAGTAAAGGTAAAGGGACCCCTGGCCATTAGGTCCAGTCGTGGCCGACTCTGGGGTTGCGGTCCTCATCTTGCTTTACTGGCTGAGGGAACCGGCATACAGCTTCTGGGTCATGTGGCCAGCATGACTAAGCCGCAGGAGGTCAAATGTGATGCATCATGGCAAATGCACCTTTGCTACCACATAAATGGCCCACAGATTCTCCTGATCCCTGAACATCAATCTTGCAGAGACTGAAACCTACGAAAGAGCCATAAACGTGCCCGTGTCCTTTCATTAATGAAAGGGGAATCCTGATGTTCCTTCTCGATGTCAGTTATTAACTGCAAGCGCATTTCAGCTTCACAAATCAGAGCTGAGAGTTCATTTACTTTGGCAAATATTTACTAGATACCAGAAACATCTGGGAAATTACTCAGATTCTGGGGAAGCTCCACCCACGGGGCAATGAGAACACTTATCCCTGGCATCATCCATTTGCATCGTGCCAGGGAGCCAGCTGCCAGCTGCCCCCTTTTATTTCCCTGACCATCTGTTTTGCGGATCTTAATGGGATAGGAAACCTTTTGCAGTTGGTATGCACCTGCAGAGAGAGAGACGTCAAACTGTTTTTGACATCTACACGTTTTTGACATTCACCCTTCTAATGCCAAAATAATGTCCAAAGTAGAGGGGATGACGGGAGCAGAGGGATCTCCCAAATATTGGGGGAAGGAGACAGCAGGAGTACAAAGGCAGTGGGGTTGGGTGGGGGTCACGGCCTCTGAGGGGAGAACAATGTCTCCATGGGCAGGAGAGCATCTCTGGGGCAGCACAGGTTGCACCTGTTAAACTGCACAGTCCTCCACAAATGTTTCATTCAATTCATATAGCTTGACGGGGATGGAAGACGGTTTTGATCTTTAGTTCAGGGCACTGAACATAAGAAAATGGCTGGAGAACTCAACAAGAGACACCTAGCAAAATAGAGAGTTTTGCTTGTGAAGAATATTTGTACTGGCTGGAAAATGTGTGTCTTGATTAAGTTTAGGCAATTGGTGTGGCGATCACACAGGGTCCCCGGACGTTTCACCATCTATTGATCCCTGTGCCACCATTTTATTTCTCGCTGCCACCACCCAGGAGCTACCTGGTACAATACTGAGTCCAGTCAGGTTTAAATTGGAACATAAACTTCTGTTTATTTATTGTAGTTTAACAAGTGTGTGGTTTCATAAACAGTATTGGTCAATTGCAATCATAGGATGCCTATCCAGACCTATAACTTCCGCTACCTGCTCTCATTCACTAAACCACCTCTCAGATATTTACTTGTCTTCCTAGCTCCTGACTGTTCCTGACTCAGCTTATTTCACTACACCAACTCAACCTACCCACAGCCTCTATCCCAATTCCTCCCACTCCAACCAACCACCCAACTCCCAACAAACTCCTACCTTCGCCCCTCCCAGAGCTGGTTTTATAGTCCCTCTGACTCCACCCCCTGGGTTCTGATTGGGTAACCTGTTTAACTATTTCACCTCCAGCACTCTCATATGTTAACGTTACAATTGGAGGCCCAATCTGGTCTCCTGAGAGTTCCCGTTTGGACCTCTGCCTTAAGCCTGACCCCAATTCTCACTCGCACAAACACAGATAATTTTGTACACTAGCTATTTTCTTTCACATGTCAAGATAAAGTAGAGGAGGGCCCCTCCAAACTGATGGGGGGGGGTTGTGAGGGGTGTATCCTGCAACATGTAGTTGATGCAATGATAAGGCATTAATAGTGGATTTAAACTGGATTTTACACACATCATTCCGTTTCATTAGTAGTTAGAAGGGGTTTTTTTAAAAAAAAAAAAAAAAAGCTTTGTGTGTCTGTGTCTAATCTGAAATTTATTTATTTATTGAAAATCCATCAAAGAATAAAATGAAATAAAATTGGGATTAAGGAGTTCCAGCAGTGACACAGGTGCCAGTTCCAGCAGTGACACAAATTAAACTAACTGATATAAAAAAGACGCAAACTTTTAATCAGACCAAGTAAACTCACGAGTTGCCATTGGTCAGTCGAGCTCAGATGTTCCCCAAAAAAGCTCAACAATTTAGACCGAAAGAAAGGCCAACAACTTTTCATTTTTGGGAATATGGCAACCCTAGTTTCAGAGATGGGGCATTCCCAGCCCTATGCCAGGGATTGAAACTGTTGCTCTGCCACAGAATTCTCTGAATTTATAACAACCTGGAATGTAGGCGTAATGTTTGCTGACAGAATAATATTGGACCTGAAATAATACCGCTTGCCTTTTCCTCGTCTTCCCTCAGTATCCTATATTAAAGATTAAATTGGTTACAAAGCCAATGTATTCTCTAAGACCTCATGCATTTTCATTGCCAAAACTCAGTGTCCCATGTTCATTCAGTGTTACTTTCAGCAGTTTTAGAATTCTTCATCTTAACAAGAGAGTGTAACACTCTGGAAGTATTACCTTGTGCTGCAATTGAGAAATAACATTGAATAACAATTGGGACCTTTAGAATTGTGTTTCCATTTCCCTCTGCAATGATTGCATGACTTAATATAATGTGGAATCCAAGAATGCTACAGCACAGTACATTTTATATATATTTTTTACAATATGTGCTCTTCTAATTTGAGTGCATGGAATTAAATCCAGCCTTCAACAAGTTATTTTATAAACTGATATATACCCAGTATTTGCATTGGCTTGCTTGCATTATTGTGAACTGAAATGATGCTCCCGCTTTCGGTGGAGGCAAATTTTCCTTCCGCTGCTGGCTTTGGAAGGGACTTGGGTCGGTCTCTCCCAAGGGGTGATAATCTAGGCCACATGGGCAGCAGTGCCCCAAAGGAGGGGTGGTGTGGCCCGATATTTAGGGGTACCCCGACCTCTCTTCTCCTTCCTGTGTCGTGTCCTCCTTCCCTCTATAATATAGGCTTCTGCACCCTCTGTGGGGGCTCAGCAAGAACTTGGGGCTCCCTGTTTTTCTTACTTTACACTGTAAGGCATTTTGGGCGGAACTGCTCTAGTTGGCTGTTTGGCATTCAGTGAGGGAAGGGTATTATTGAGTTAAGGGGGCACTTTTGGGTTTTCACCCATAGCCTGAGGCTTGAAGGTTAAGAACTTAATTTGTTCTGGAGGTTCATACTTAACCTGAAACTGTTCTTAACCTGAAGCACCACTTTAGCTAATGGGGCCTCCTGCTGCTGTGCCGCCGCCGCACGATTTCTGTTCTCATCCTGAAGCAAAATTCTTAACCTGAGGTACTATTTCTGGGTTAGCGGAGTCTGTAACCTGAAGCATCTGTAACCTGAAGCGTCTGTAACCCGAGGTACCACTGTACTTGTGGGTTCCTTTAGGAGCTGGTTGTGCCCCTTGGTGAATAATGGACAGCAGGGCCTGGCTGTGCATGTTTCAGGGTGTGCGGGCCATCAGTCTTTGCACACTGGGCTCTTCCATACTTAAGTTTGTCCCATGATTTCTAGCCAACATGTCCTAGAGGTTCTTTTTTTTTGGGTCCTACTTCTTCCCCCAGGAAAATTTGCTGCTTACTTCAAACGGCAATCTGGTCTTTTACAGAACGATATGTGTCCTAATTCAGCAGAAAGCAACAAATTTTCCCAGGGGAAGAGGCCAGGCAAGAAAAAAAACCTGTCAAACCTGTGTTGCAAAATCCTGGGCAAATGGAAGTGTGGCTGAGCCCCCAGTTTTGCTTCCGCTGTGAGATAAACCACAAGCATTTTTGCAAAGGAGGACATGGGCCACTGTAATCTTCAACAATTGTTGACACAGGTTGACACACCCCTTATATGGAGCCAGGCTCTCCACTTATTGGGATGGGGTGAGGTAGGGGCTGTTTCTAGGAGCATCAGATTGATTTTGTCAGTACCACCGCTGTACTCCATCCCAGGAAGGGCCAGCGATGCCAGGGTCAAGAAGTCAGCTCCACAGCACTGCCCCACCATGCGAGCTGCTCTTGCATCCTTCTCCAGGTTATTGAGGAACATCACAAATTGAAAAGATGGATTGGGTTGGATGTTCCTGTGTTGTTTAAGGATGGAATAATCTAGACTGGTGTGTGAAAAGAGGCAACAGGAAGTCTGAGTTGGAGAGTGAAACATACTTAAGAGGGACACGGAGAGGGAGGAATGAGTTTGGTCTCTTTAAGCCGGAGCTTTCCAAACTTTTCAAGTTGGTGACATGCTTTTTGAGCATGCATCATTTCGCGACACAGTCATTCAGTTTTACTAGCAAACCGGACGTTAAATCAACCCTTTCCAGCCCCAGGACGAGCATGGGGAGCGTTCGTGTGACACACCTACACACTGCAGCCAACACACTAACAGGGTGCGGCACACAATTTGGAAAGCTCTGCTTTAAGCTATAAGAGCATTTTCTGGTGCTGACTGCCTCTTGATGTGGGAGCAGTGGGTTTGCCTGTCTGTCAGAGGGTTTAAACTGTACCTCCCCCTGGGATCAACATGTATATCTGTAAATTAAACCTGAATATTTTTTAAAAGCCATAATTCTCCAGGAACGTCTTTTCAAAGGAAACTAAAAATGGGAAAGTACTACACCCCTGGAAGTTCTAAGCACTTGGAGAAGTGATGAAAGCACCACATAACTAAGAAAACAACAACATCTGCCTAATCATTGAACTGGAGGTGTTTTGGTTTATAGTTTTTTAATATGGCACACATTTCACTCTAATCTCTCTTCTCTTTCTTCTTTAAGGCACTAGCTGCAGGTAAGACACTAATTCCAGCCCTTGTCAACAGACGGCATGTAATTTCCGCGTTGAACCTTTATCCAACTCTTTGAACAGATTGTTTAGGAAGTTGCCTGGGACAGACTTTCCTTTGACTTTGATCAGCATCGGCCTCTAGGGCAAGATCTTGTTGTCAGTTTATGACAGCAAAAGTGTATGAACTGGTGCATACCTAATCTTCACGTTTTGTAACATGGGTCTTTTCCATGTGTTCACTCACCTGACATTTCTCAGAAATGTCTGTTTCAGTTGCCTAGCTGGTTGAGAGCTCTAACATGAGAGACAAATTACAGAGAGCTCGTGTTTCTGCACATTGAACAAGCTACAAATGGAAACAACTTGCTTGATCTTAAAATATTGTGCTAACGTAATTGTTCTCCATGCAACAGTGTTTTTTTGTAGGAACAGAGCAGAACGGAATATTTTTTGTTCCATAATTGGATTTCAACACCTAAATAGTTCTGCTTCGGTTCAATTCCAGTCAGAAATTCGGATTTTGGAATATATTTGGCAGGAAATGTATCTGTATCCTTTTTAATTTACTGTTTCTTTCCTTTTCATCCTGCAAATGTACAAAGATGAATTTGTGCAAATAAATGTTGCATTGTCAGAAACAAAGCAGTAAACATTTGAGGTGGAGAACAATATTCTCCCAACATGCTACCAATTCAGTTCCCTCCAGCCAAAAAGAACTTGCAAAACAGTCTTCTGGAATCCTACTGGATTCTGCCCCACAAAGTTACAATCCAGAAATCATTCCAAAAGTACTGAACTTCAAAATCTTGGGCACAATCTAATGAAGGTGGTAGTATCACTAAGTAAATTAGGGTTGCCATATTTCAAAAAGTGAAAATCTGGACACAAAAGTTGTCATCTTTTGCTCCCAAATTTTACAAAACTGCAAAAAAAAATGCTGTTTGGGGGCTTTTTTATCTATTTTTTGGGAAATCAGCAAAACAACACTGCTAACATGGCTTGCCACACATCCAGATTTTCCCGAACATTTTCCCGATTTCTGCCTGGACACTGCTTCCGAATACAGTATTACGGGTATGTCCAGGAAATTTCAGATGTATGGCAACCCTAAATATGTCTTCTTCATAGGTTTTTAATAAGAAATATTTTAATTAACATTTTTAATAAAAAAAAAACCTTTTCCCAACAACTGTGAAAGGTTGCTCACTATTATTCCAGTTTTAGAGAAGACAAATTGGTTTGAATAAGGTTACTTCCCGTAGTTTATTTTATTGTGAAAGATGTGCCCACCAGGGCTTCCTATGGCCCCCACACAAAGTCAGTAAATATCCCCTCAAAAATCCACAACACATGAGATGTGTGGCATGCCCGTGCCATTTTGTGTCCCTGATTCTTTTACTGTTTTTTTTTAGTGTGGCAGCCATTTTATGTTATGCCACACACCCCATGGCAGACATTTTGTGACTGGCACCCATCACACTTTCACAAAAGTTCAAACATGCTCACTGCTCCAAAAAGATTTGCAGTTTGTGATATATAGCATCTAGTAATGGCACTGGAGGGGTTGGGGGGCTGTAAAATGAGCTAAGGAATATGCTACATGCCACCAAAAATCATTATAAATTGTGCCCAGACTTCATCATCTGTCCAAACCACCACACCTCCCATTTCCCTTCCTTCAAAACTCAGCTAGAAGAAACTGCAGCAATGTAGAGAATCCACAGAAAGCTTCTGTACAACTCTCCTGGTGCTCCATGACATGTGGAACACTAAAATGGCAAGATACCAGGTGGACTCCAGATACAGAGGTTTCCATAGCACCTGAAATTGTTGGCATCCATCTGTCTCAAGAGACAATCGAGTGTAGTGTTAGCAGCACTGAACGGACCTCTCTGGGGCGCAAGCCTGGGCAGTGTGTATGGAGGTCCTGGGTTGCCCAGATGACAATCCCTCTCTCAGTCTCAGTGATGTGGTTCAAAGGAAAGCAGAGCAATACGTCTGGCACCAGCTTGGCTGCAGGAGTTGCTGGAAGGAGGCATATAAGGCGCCATTCAACTGTCTTAGGGACTCCATATTTGCGCAGGGGCCATGCTAATCTTCTCTGTATTGTTCCAATTTTAGTATATGTGCTGCCGAAGCAAGCACTAGGGACTCCATATTTGTGTAGGGTTTACTCCTTAGCCTTTTGTTCTTCTGAAAATATCTTGCAAGGCAGCGGAAACTGCCTTGTATTTAGTAGTAATATCAAGTACCCTGGAAACTACATGATCCAGGGTTCCTTGCAGCTTGAATTTGTCATGAACACAGCCATGAACCCTGGCATAAGAATTCTAAGACATGACATCCCTATCATGTCAACAGGAAAATTACAGGTCCTTGGGTCCCTGGGTCCCAGGACACTGTCATTCCATATTCCATTTGCTGAGAAGTCATGAAGGCCTCACAGAGAGGCAAGTATTTCCCATTTCTTTTCATTTGTTTGCTTTTGCAAAATACCTCATATAAAACTGAATCCACTCTGAATCAGAAACGAGGAATTTCACTTGTCACCAAAAGCCACTGACAGTACATGACAATATATTGACGGAACTACTGAGTAACCACCTTGGAAAAAAGACCAAATGTTTCCGTCATTGATCAGTTTCAGCAGCATTACATTTGCAAGCTTCTGATGTAATAACTAAATTCTTGCTGTAAGGCAACAAAGTTGAATTTTTAAACTTTATTATAAAAAACTTCTGTATCTAGCCGAGTGATGGAGTTTTCACAAAGTGTAAATGGAGGCTTTCTTCTCCTTTGGATAGTGTTGGTAGTATGAAACAGCGAGCTTACTTGACCTTCCCTGAATGTTAAAGATGTTATCGTGATGTATGCAGTGAATTACAGTAAACAAGAAGTTTAACTTAGCAGCAATGCCTCACATACTGCAGCCTTTGCCTTTAGAGATGCATGACAGCTACTTGTCTAAAGTCCCACTCTAGCTGGATTCCATTGCAGTTTCATTAATTTGAGAAATAACAGATGAATGGGTTCACTTCACTCCCTCTGATTAAAATGTTCCACTAACGACTTGAATAAAAAATTGTGATCTGTCCTATAAAATAAATCGGAAACAGACACACAATAAGAAAAATATTCATCTCTGCACATTATCACCGTTTCTGAAAATCTCCAAGTATCAATCATGACAAACTAAAGTATGCTTTAAGCCGCTTGATTAGCATAGTTGGCTGTGAGCCTTTGTACGTTAATGGGGAAAACAATCTACATTATGGCTATTCCTAATAGGAGCATGGCAACATTTGTAAAACATTTGCCCTTTTGTTTATGGGGTACGGCCTTTCAATATGTACCTTCTGGCCAGTTTCAGGACTGCTGCTTCTGCCCATTTTTGGACAACTTCCCAAAATGCTAGGCTGCAATTCTAAATAAATTTCATGGGGACTAAGTCCCGCTCAACACAGTGGCACATCCTTTTGAGTAAATATGCATAAAGAGCCCTTAAAACATCTCCCCATCAAAGCCAAAATAATCAGTGGCCAGCTGCCAAAATAAAAGAACAAGAAGAGCAGAATTCACAACAGCATTAAGTTTACACACTTGAATGAAACATTTGATCACACATTAGCACAAGGGTACAGGAACCTATTGCCCTCCCCTTGCTGGTCTACAACTCCCATCATCCCTCACTGTTGGCAACACTGGATGGGGCTGATGGGAGTTGGAGTCCAACAAGCTCCGGAGGGCTACAGTTTCCCACCTCTGCCGTAGAGGGAAGCAAAAATCCAGAATTATATAAACTACAGTATTATAGGCTCTTCCCATTTCATAGGTCTTTCAAAAGAAATGTGCATGTGTGTGTTAGCAAAGACTGTGTCACTTTCGTTGCAGCCCTTAGGTTGGTGATGCAGTCAAAAGTGCTTTTTACCAGTTCCAACCAGTATGGATCTCATTTGACTTTGCTTTTATATTAGATCTCCTGGTGAACATCAATTTGTATGAAAATAGCTCATAGAAAAACCTGAAAAACTGCAGGCAAATGGGTCCAGGGTTTTTTAAAGCTTATATGAAAAGGGAGCACTAACTGTGATCCACTTCTCTCTGTGTAGTTTTGTTGGTGCTTTTATTGTGGAAAGTGGCATTCATCGCAGAGGTGCCCCTTGGGATGTAACTTGCAAAATTTCAGAAGGACGGGTGGAGGGCCAAGGGAGTTGCAATGAATTAAAAACAGCTTCAGGCTTGTGTTCTGCTCAATTGGCACCAAATGTCACAGAAACTAAACACAAAGTTGACTTAACAGGACTGGATGTATGAACATGCGTCACAGAGAAATGTTTCAGTTTTGGGAAGCACACTTCTAGGTGTACTTTTAAACATCCAGATCTCTCTGAAATGTTTCAGAGATGCCTATTTCAGTTTGAAGAGCCTTGGGAAATCCCCTTTTGACTCAGACAAGCCCTAAATCTGCCACAAGCAATCCGCTTCCGTTCTGAGGCACAAGGTGTTATAGTGTTGTGATCTCTAAGATCAGACAATACTCTTCACTAATACCAGTGACTGTGTTCTGTGAGCCACCAGTGGTCCACTTTTAGATTTGTGAAACCACAACAAGACTAAGAGAGAAGTGATGTAGGGTTTTTTCCAGTGGAAAACACTGAATCAAAATCCAGTTCATTCTACACACAACTTTACAGAAAAAACAGGGCAAAGTGAGAGAGCAAGCATTGGCAGATTTGCACACGCTCCATGCCATTGAGATATCTGTCAGTCAATCAATCAGCTAAATCACCCTTGGATAACATAAATTCATTAACAATCTCCTCAATGACACAGTATGGATATCTTGTTCAGATTGGTTTAGATACAGGACTAATGGGACTTCAGGTGCTTCCAGGCTGATGTTTATTTTGGGATGGGTGCTCCTCAGGCATGCAATTTTTTTCACAGCATCCCCATGACATGATTGTCACCAAAATGGCAGTCCATGTCTCACACACACCCCAACACACACACATCCACACACACACACCTTTAATCTGGATGTACCCTTCTGGGAGAAATCAGATAAGCTGGGAGGAAAATGTTGCCAATGTATCATCTGTGAATCTCTCAACTACCCTTTTACCATTCACCTTTCTTCACATTGTACCCTTTTTGCCGGATTTTAGCCTACCTGACATGATAGATTCATGGATTTGGAAAGGTCATCTAAGACTTCTGTCAGAAGGCAAAACCATCCACCACTAGGTCTCAGACTCTTTTTAGAGATCAGCTTATACAACTCAAGCTACAGTGTGCCAGCTCTGCATAAATGCAGAAATACATTCTTTTCCCTCTCCTGCACAGAGATGTTTCCTCAAACTTCATCTCCCAAGTGCCGCGTGTGTCCCTAAAAAACCTTGACATCTACTCTTCGCGTTTCTTGATCTCCCCTGCCCTCCACTCCTCTCTCTTTCTCAAAGAGGCTTCTGGAAAGTTCAAGGTGTCACAAGAATGGCTGCAAAGTTGTGATGCATGATGACATTTGGGAGCAGTCAAATTTCCATGACACTTTGCCAAATGTCTCATTAATCTTACGCACATCAGAGGAGATTTTCTCCTTCGTTTAGATGCTTTCCATGAGTTCAGAGACATGATTTGTGCAGGCTTTTACTCGTTGTATGGATCTAGCCTGGCATTAAGGCTGCGACCCTCACAACCCCTATCCTTAATGCAACCCACAATTACCAACACGCCTTTCCCCTACACAATGATACACCGAGTTCACTGAGCCCTTGCTACCTGCCTCACTGTGGTGCTGTTTTTTCTCTCTCTCAAGTTACAATTGCAGCTCTCCTCCCTCCACAAATATTTGTTTCTTTCCATCAGCCTGATGTCCCCCCCCATCTCCCCAATTTTGTCATCTATCATCTTCTTGATCCACACAGCTGCCTCCTTAAAACGACGATAGGCTTGCAGTACCTCGCTTCCATTGTTCTGCTTCATTACTCCACAGCATCTTTGCCCCCGACTGCTTTGAGTTCCTTTGCCCTGTCCTCATTCAGTATGCTATGTCTTCTGAAAACTTCTCCTGCGGTGATCAGATGTGCACACACACATTAATGCGCCACTTTGTGGTATTGCCTGGCTAAGCTTTTCTTTTCATAAATCCATTGTGAAAACTCTCTCGACCTTACCAGCGTTGGCACAGCTTCACGCATGAGTATAGCCTTCCCACGTGGAGTCTTCATGGGGCGATTATTTCTCAGTAATTATTATTATTATTATTATTATTATTATTATTATTATTATTATTATTAATTTATACCCCGCCCATATGGCTGAGTTTCCCCAGCCACTCTGGGCAGCTCCCAATCAGGTGTTAAAAACAGTACAGTGTTAAATATTAAGAACTTCCCTGAACAGGGCTGCCTTCAGATGTCTTTTAAAGATAGGATAGCTGCTTATTTCCTTCACATCTGAAGGGAGGGTGTTCCATAGGGTGGGCGCCACTACTGAGAAGGCCCTCTGTCTGGTTCCCTGTAACCTCACTTCTCGCAATGAGGGAACCGCCAGAAGGCCCTCGGCGCTGGATCTCAGTGTCCGGGGTGAACGATGGGGGTGGAGACGCTCCTTCAGGTATACAGGACCAAGGCCGTTTAGGGCTTTAAAGGTCAGCACCAACACTTTGAATTGTGCTTGGAAACGTACTGGGAGCCAATGCAGATTTCTCAGAACTGGTGTTATGTGGTCCCGGCGGCCACTCCCAGTCACCAGTCTAGCTGCCATATTCTGGATCAATTGCAGTTTCCGGGTCACCTTCAAAGGTAGCTCCACGTAAAGCACGTTGCAGTAGTCCAAGCAGGAGATAACTAGAGCACGCACTACTCTGGCGAGACAGTCTGCGGGCAGGTAGGGTCTTAGCCTGTGTACCAGGTGGGGCTGGTAGACAGCTGCCCTGGACACAGAATTAACCTGCGCCTCCATGGACAGCTGTGAGTCCAAAATGACTCCCAGGCTGCGCACCTGGTCCTTCAGGGGCACAGTTACCCCATTCAGGACCAGGGAATCCCCCACATCCACCCGCCCCCTGTCCCCCAAAAACAGTACTTCTGTCTTGTCAGGATTCAACCTCAATCTGTTAGCCGCCATCCATCCTCCAACTGCCTCTAGGTACTCACACAGGACCTTCACCACCTTCATTGGTTCTGATTTAAAGGAGAGGTAGAGTTAAAGAACTAGTAGAAATTCACGGTTTGATATTGTTTCCTTTCTTGCAGAAACATCAAAACGTTGAAGTCAACCAGGGGAATCTTGCAAAGGAAGTCAGGCCAATTGTGCCTTTACTCCACATGTGGTGGGAGTGCTCGGCTGTAACAAACCACCGGAGAACATTTTTGAAATGCATCTCAGATATAATTGGGTTTGTAACTGCAGTGCTGGTTCTGACTAATTTCAGAATTAATCTGAAACGATTAATGGGACGAGGTGGATAAAATATGATGGCCGCTTGTCTCTATCTTAAGAACGGCTGCAAAAATCACCTGGGCCAGAAATGTACCAGCCATCTGGGAATGGTTATTTAAATGAATCAAACTGATAGAAATAGTTTGGAGAAGGGAAGGTAGGAGAGGCCATCTCAAATATATTAGAGGAGGAATTGTTTTGTGGACTCCTGGAACAAACCTTTGTAGAAAGGAAAGGCTGAAAATATATTTGTCTAGACTGCATTACGTATTTCCCTATTCTGTTGTGCATGCTATTGCATCATATGCCTCCGCTTAAATTAAAGAGAGAGATATAATTTCTCCTTCTTTTGGAGAAATGTAGGCCCCCAAATTTGTCTGGCCTCAGCATGTGACACTGACATTTATGGAGTCCATCTAGCCTTCTCAGTAGTGGTGCCCGCACTGTAGAACACCCTCCCGTCAGAGGTCAAGAAAATAAACAACTACCTGACTTTTAGAAGACATCTGAAGTTTTTAATGTTTGATGTTTTATCACATTTTTAACATTCTGTTGGGAGCCACCCAGAGTGGCTGGGGAGTTCCAGTCAGATGGGCAGGGTATAAATATTATTATTATTATTATTATTATTATTATTATTATTATTACCTACACTGACTGGCAGCAGATATCTAGGATTTCAGGCAGGAATCTCTCTCCCAGCCCTAGCTGGATATGCCAGGAATTGACCTGGAATCTTCTGAATGCAAAGCAGATGCTCTAAACTGAGCTATGGCTTCCCTCCCCCAATACTGTGTTTTAATATACAATATTAGAATAGGAGTATAGATTAGTAGTGTGTATGGGGTGTTGGGAGAGGGGTAGTAGCTGTGGTGGGGAGACGTGTTGAGCTCCATCTGGAGTAGTCTGTCCATCTTTGGTCCCCCCGCCCCCCCCCCCGCACTCAACACTCACCTGTGGCTCCTAGAAGCTGTCAGCATGTGACAGTGACCACATCCCAGGAACAGCTTTGACTGGCCTGCTAAACCAGGTGAGGGTAGCTGATGGGTCTCAAACCCTCTGTGAATTAGGAACTTCCCCTGCATCCGAAGACAGGCTCTGGTGGCTTGAGAGGATTAGACCAATAGCGGGTCCAACAGTCAAGAAGGTACTTTCTGCACATGCTGTAGAGGGAAGTGAGTGGCACATGGGGCTTGTCAACCTGGGAAGGTAGCTCATCTAGCAGAAGGAAAACTCTGGTCCTAACCTTCACTGCTTTGCATATCTTTCAGAGAAGAAAAGGCTAAGGAGTAAACCCTACACTGATCTGGATTAGAGTCTCTAAGATGAAACAAAACAAATTCCTTCCAGTAGCACCTTAAAGACCAACTAAGTCAGTTCTTGGTATGAGCTTTCGTGTGCATGCACACTTCTTCAGATAGGCTTTCGTGTGCATGCACACTTCTTCAGATTTCGTGCATGCACACGAAAGCTCATACCAAGAACTGACTTAGTTGGTCTTTAAGGTGCTACTGGAAGGAATTTGTTTTGTTTTGACTATGGCAGACCAACACGGCTACCTATCTGTAACAGTCTCTAAGATGGTTGGCTTTATTTATTATTTGTACCCCACACATCTGGCTGGGTTTCCCCAGCCACTCTGGCTGGCTTCCAACAAAGATTAAAAATACATTAAAATGTCACCCATTAAAAACGTCCCTAAACAGGGTTGCCTTCAGTTGTCTTCTAAATGTCAGGTAGTTGTTTATCTCTTTGACATTTGATGGGAGGGCATTCCACAGGGTGGGTGCCACTACTGAGAAGGCCCTCTGCCTGGTTCCCTGTAGCTTTGCTTCTCGCAGTGAGGGAACCACCAGAAGGCCCTCAGCGCTGGACCTCAGTGTCTGGGCAGAACGATGGAGGTGGAGATGCTCCTTCAGGTATACTGTATGCCTCCTTCTAGCAACTCTTGCAGCCAAACTCGTTCCAAACGCATTGCTCTGCTTTCCTTTGGACCTTATCAGCTAGGCCAAGAAGGGGTTCTTGTTGTCTGGGTAGCCCAGGATCTTCATAAAGACTGCCCAGGCTTCATAAACACTGCTCCGGGAAGGTTACTTCGGTGCTGCAAAGGCAGTGGTTTGCCTTCACCCCCCAGGGGCGCACTCCATTGTCTCTCAAGACAGGGGGATGCCAACATAGATTTTCGAGAAGTCATCGCACACAGCTTTAGGTCAAACAGACTTTGCAATTTTCAAAAACATTTCAGAAATCTGCAGTCAGAGATGGTAGTCGGGGGAGTACATACACTTACCTGCAAAGATTTCTCCATCGTATCATTTTCAGCTTTCTGGAGGAGGGGGAAAAAAGTACTGACTGTCTCCATTCACCATTTACTGCATGCTCAAATTTAGATTACAACTGCTTTAAGTTAAAGGTGAACTTGCTCTTTTTATAGCTGGACTGAAGACAAAGCAACTTGTCACAGAACAATGGTTCCGCCGCCATATCAGATGCAAGAGTGCGCAAGAAAGACATCTATTAAGGAATGGTTCATCCCTTTGTTCACTTCAAGAGTCTAACAGTAAAGGGAACTCGAAGAATGAGATTGTGTTCCCTGACCATCTTGGCTCATTACTAGTGATGAAGCAATCCTTCTTTTAAAACAGATATTATTCTGTACAACTTCTTGGAGCTGTGAATTTTACAGGCTATTTGTGCACGGTATGCCATATGCCAGAATGGGGGAAAGCATTCCGTTAACTAGTTGCTCCCCTATTATTTTAATTAGCAAACTAGTTTCTACCCTTTTGTTTAAAATAGATTCTCCCTTGGTGACTCAGTTAGGGCATCAGTTCTCTATCGTACACCATATACCATACTTCCATTTTTTATATAGATAAAAAAGTATGATTCTGTAGATAGGTTATTTATTGCTATTGTTGTTGTTGCTATGTTACTAATCCCTTTCTACGTGATGCATTGTGCAATAAAAATAGCGAAGAACAGTGAAAATGCAAAACAGCATCAAAGACAGAAGATATATTTAAAACAAAACAAAACAAAAACAACACAAAATGGACCCACAGAGACCTATTCATCCTGCTGGGGAAAGCTTGTTGGAATAAAAATGACTTCAACCGTATCCAAAAAGTGAAGATCATATAGTTGGAAGGGACCCAAGGGTCATCTAGTCCAACCCCTTGCGATGCAGGGATCTCAGCTAAAGCATCCATGAAAGATGGGCATCCAACCTCTGTTTAAAAACCTCCAAGGAAGGAGAGTCCACCACCTCTTGTTGGAGTCTGTTCAACTGCTGAACAGCTCCTGCTGTCAGAGTTTTTCCAAATGTTTAGTCGGAATCTCCTTTCTTGTAACTTGACTGGGCTACCTGTTGTCATATCTCAACAGGAACGGTATCCCGCAAAACAGGGGCAGCCACATTGAAAGCTTGCTCTGAGTCACTATGGAGCAGGCTTCTGAGATTTTGGAATTTAATGTTTCTGGAGGTGAGAGTTTCTACCAGCTCTGAAGATTTTCCAATTTTACTACAGCTTATGAGTTACTAGAGGGCAAGGAGTTGGCCTCAATACTCTGCTTCTGATCAGAATCAAATAGTCCTAAGTTTGCATCTGCTGTTCTTCTTTGGAAAGGACCATAGTACTGTGGCAGCAGGACACACGCTGAGCTTCTTGGAAAAGGAAACATTGGGCTAAAAGGCTCAGTGGCCTGTCTCAACATGGGGCACTTCCATATCTTTATATAATTGCCTCCATCTTTTTCTCTACTGCCCAGCTGGCGTCCCCTGTGTAGTATCGCCATCCCCCTGCCTTTGGCATGTTAAATGTACTGCACACAGACCAATGTGCAGCTTTTTCCCATACCAAATCTGAGATATCCAGATGCTACTGCCAGCATGTAGTTCTAGCAACCCACACTGTATACATTGCTGCTGATTTCAGGGCATACTGAGTTTAAAGGCATTGTGATAGTTTATATTCTATTTGCACAATCTATTAACTTTTAATTGCTTTCCAAATAGCATGCCTTTGTGATGGGGGGGGGGCAATGTCTGCTCATGATAGCTATAGAATATTTTTGGCCTCAACAAAGTATTTCATGAAAAATCACAAGCTCTGTCTTTAGAATTTGTGAAATTAAATCATGAATATTGGGGGGGGGGGGAGTCTTGTAACTATAGCAGCAGATTACACTGTTTTACAATATGCCACAACAGATTGTTCATATGTCACTATTTTTAAAAAGAAGTTCCTTGGCAAACTTCCCCACAAGTAAACAAGTCAAGAACAAGGCTTGCAAAATGGCCGGTGGAAACCCTGCGGCTTTTTGGATACAACCTGTCCCCAAATCCACTTTGATCAGAATCATCATGCTCTAAGGCCTACAGTTTTGAGCTGCCTGTTCCATGAGGGTGATCGGTGGGCTGTGGTTCGGTGCAGCCGCAGCAGGGCTGGCCGGTCTTCCAACTTCAGTGCGGCCAGAATGCATCCTCTGGGGGTGTGGCAGGGGGTCCAAGGCAGCTATGGGTTCAACACAAACATTTGTTGTACCACTGTATTTTAATACTTTGTTGGAAGCCGCCCAGAGTCGCTGGGGAAAAATAAATTATTATTATTATTATTATTATTATTATTATTATTATTATTATTATCATCATCATCATCATCATCATCATCATCATCATCAAGCGGGCTAGCGGATTAGCCCCGAAAACTGCAACAGCAACAACAGCACCCCCCCCCCCGGGTGCACAGGGGGCCCAGGACAAGAACCTCCTTTCAGGGTTTTGTGCATGCCCTGAAGGCTATAACTGGGCGTCTCTAACACAGAGTGGCTCAAAATTCTGGTGTCTCTGCGCCGCAACACACACACCGCCCCTCCTGTACTAGTTGAATTCTGGCCTTTGTGTATACACAAAGGAGTGTGAAAGGAGAGGAGGACCAGAACACACCTTATAACATAAAAACAGACAGAACTAGATTCTAAGGCCATTGTCTATGTGCCAACAGTAAGGTAAAGGGACCCCTGACCATTAGGTCCAGTTGCGGACGACTCTGGGGTTGCGGCGCTCATCTCGATTTACAGGCCAAGGGAGCCGGCGTACAGCTTCCGGGTCATATGGCCAGCATGACTAAGCCGCTTCTGGCGAACCAGAGCAGCGCACGGAAACGCCGTTTACCTTCCTGCCAGAGTGGTACCTATTTATCTACTTGCACTTTGACGTGCTTTCGAATTTCTAGGTTGGCAGGAACAGGGACCAAGCAACGGGAGCTCACCCCGTCGCAGGGATTCGAACCGCCGACCTTCTGATCAGCAAGTCCTAGGCTCTGTGGTTTAACCCACAGCGCCACCCGCGTCCCGCTATGCCAACAGTAATTATTACTAAATGACTGGAAGGAAGACCAACATTTTGTATGTTAGCATTGGTGGTTTACTCCTTTGCTGGGATCTTTGCAAAGGCTACATGGCTGACCCAGGCAAGAAATTGACATTGTACCAGCTTCTTCAAAACTTGTTCTTCCCTTTTATCCTCTTCCTGTTTGCCCAATTAATCTCATTGTTACTTTGCATTCCGCGCTCTTACAAGATCCATCACGTTGCGCTAAGCAACATACATCCTTTCATGACAAGCTGAACCTATCTGTCATTTCCCAAACACCGCTTTCCTATCCTGCAGATATAAATAGGCAGTATTTAGGTCGCAAAACACAACTGTAGATTTGTTTAACTGATAACAGCAATTGAAACAGCACCTATGATATAGCACAAAGATGATGGTGTTGAGGCAAGTGGCATAGTTTTAAAATTAAGCTCTCTTCTGAGATCCAGCCCATTTCACATCAAGCTACAGACAGGTTTAATGAAATGTTTTCTATTGACCTCCTTTTCTTCCTTTGTGGGAAAAGATGCCTACCTTCCCCACTCAGTACTAAAACATTTTTTTTTTCATGCTCTTTGTTGCAGCTTGTAAAACAGTGATTCAGTATTAAAACAATTGCATGGAATATCTGAACTAGGGATAGGGCAAATGTAAGTCTCAAAATCCATTCTGGTATACAAGGCAGTCTTTGTTAAAATCTCTTAATTCTAACATTAAGTCTAAATTAAGATAGCAACATTTGAATTGGAAAATTCAGATCTTGCCTTTCACTTCAAACTAGGCACCCACACTTTAAAAGGGTAAAAGGGACCCCTAACCATTAGGTCCAGTCGTGACCAACTCTGGGGTTGCGGCGCTCATCTCGCTTTATTGGCCGAGGGAGCTGGCATACAGCTTCCAGGTCATGTGGCCAGCATGACTAAGCCACTTCTGGCGAACCAGAGCAGCGCACAGAAACGCCGTTTACCTTCCCGCCAGAGCAGTACCTATTTATCTACTTGCACGTTGACATGCTTTCAAACTGCTAGGTTGGCAGGAGCAGGGACAGAGCAACGGGAGCTCACCCCGTCGTGGGGATTTAAACCGCCGACCTTCTGATCGGCAAGTCCTAGGCTCTGTAGTTTAACCCACAGCGCCACCCGCATCCCATCTTTAAAAGGGTAGCTCAATAGGCCAGGGAGGGCAAACCTGTGGTACCCCAAATGTTGTTGGACTCCAGTTTCCAACATATCTTACAACTGAACACGCTGCCTAGGGCTGGCAGGAGTTACAGAGTCCAACAACCTCTGAAGAACCAAAGTTTCTCCATCTCTCTAGTAGACTCAAGGCCTGAGGCTGTTGCATCTATTGGCTGCAGGAAGGAAGGAAGGTACAGCCCACCCTTCTCCTTGACTCAAATACCTTTCCATTTCAAACTTTTCAGAGGAGCAGCAACAAAGTGTCTCGCAGCTCCTTAAAGACTTAAGGGGTTGTTTTTTTCATGCATAAGCTTCTGTGGACTTAAGCCCACTTTGTCTGCTGCAGTGTCCACAAAAACTCAGGCCATAATCAGTTTGTTAGTCTTTAAGGTGCCACAGGACTCTGCTTTTCAGGAGACAATGGGAAGATCTACCCTCATGGTTTATAACGTTAATAATGCGTTATTAAAATGTGACACTAGAAAGCGCTGCAGAGCAGAGGGGAAATACATGTTAAACATTAGAGAACGTTGTATCTAATATTGTCCGAATAACGTTTAAAAGATCAATGTAGATCCAGCCAATGCTGCTGACGCCATGGAATGAAAGCAACAGAAGTAGTATATCAACGGATGGTCATTCCTAGATCAGAAGGTTACCTTCTGATGGATAAATGACCAATTAGAACTGCTTGTTATGTATATGTAATTTTATTTATTTTAGCTTAAATTTTGTAATTGGTGATTTTATCCTAATACTGGTCACTGACCATGATAAAACAACTAAACTTAACTAAAATGTTGCTGCTGAGGCCCGCCATGTCAATCTCTCATTCTCCATTGACTCGCCCAGCCCAGAGTTTTCATCACTTTCTCTCTCCTCCCTCCGCCCTCTGTAGCTTTGGCAGCATAGCCCGTAAGTCTGCAAAATTCAAAACTCTAACCACACCTCCAGTTAATCTATTTAGGCCCAATCCTGGTGTGGCTTTTCCTACCATAGTGAGGGGGCACATTGGAGAAGCTGCACTTGGTACAATTTTCCCTTCAATGAAACTCTTACGGGTCTGTTTGCAGGGCACATTTTGCAGCCACCTTGCCAAAGCTAAGCAAGTTTGGATCTGGTCGGGATCTGGATATGAGACCACTGGGAATATTTCATTGAGTTCTATGAAGAAAAAATAACAGGATATCAAATATTCTCCATTAATCAGTATACCATATTGGCCCAAATATAAGCCACACTTTTTTTCCAAATTCCGACAGTGAAAAGTTAAAGTGCGGCTTAAATTTGCGACCTTACAAATACTGGCCTTTACGATATCGCTGTAGGATTTTCTTCCACATTTGCCATTTACGGGTGTGAGTGCCTGCAGAATTTTAAGGGAGCGGCTTATATTTGGGTATTGTCTTTTTTTCTTTATTCCCCATGAAGGTGCAGCTTATTTGTGGGTGTGGCTTATATTTGGGCCAATAAGGTATTCTAACCAATGAAAAATAAGCAGGAATAATGCAAAATGTGAAAATGTAAGGCATAGCAGACCAATTAGAATTTGAACTGTTGTACAAAGAGACAAACAAATAAGGAAAATCTGAAAACAGTGTTTTAAAAAATGAGAACAATGCATCAACACCTTTATCAACTCATTCCAAGCCAGAATTTATTCTCAACGAGTTGTGAGGCATCACAACAAAACTGGCACACAATGTCAGGCTTAGTGAGAATGATGCGGTACTGCACCAAACCTCCCCCTTCAAACTATCAAAACCAGACTCAAAGGCCTGTTCCAAGTAGTAAACTGCTTATTCAAAACCAGCATAAAATGCCCAGCTTTGAAGCATCCCAAACAACCAAACTGACACCTCATAAAATAAAGTGGGAATAATGAATTACAGCACCAAACCTCCAAAGGACCTGCTTCTAGAGCCTGAATTTTCAAGGGCATTTTGGTGTCTGGAAGTACAAAAACAGAGAAATCACATTTAATAACTAACAATTTGCCTCTCTTTGACAGTTTCCAAATCTGCTGCATGACATTGCCAAAATACTTTGTCTCGTGGTACAGCTAACTCTTTGCTTTCATGGTGTGCTATCCCTTGCCTAAATTACTCCCCCCCCCCCCAAATCCGTGTATATCAGGATCACTTACTGTCCATTCCCTGCCCCTCGAAACATTCTGCTGCCTCAAACACAGCCCAGGTGCTTTCCACTGCCCTCAAAGGCCTAGGGCCAATTGTTTAAAAAGTCTTGCAGCACTAGTCCCCAATCCCTGCCTTTGATCTACCGTCCCTCATGATGCTGCCTCACCTAACTGCGTAGGCAAAGCTGGGCTTGGATTAGTTGCAGTCCCTCAGGACAGTCTTCTTCTGGAATTGCCCCTGCTGCCTGCTGCCTGGTGATGTGGGTGGCGCTGTGGTCTGAACCTCTGAGCCTCTTGGGCTTGCCAATCAGATGGTCAGCGGTTCAAATCCCCGCGACGGAGTGAGCTCCCGTTGCTCTGTCCCAGCTCCTGCCAACCTAGCAGTTCGAAAGCACGCCAGTGCAAGTCTATAAATACGTCCCGCTCCAGTGGGAAGGTAAACAGCGTTTCCGTGTGCTGCTCTGGTTCACCAGAAGCGGCTTAGTCATGCTGGCCACATGACCCGGAAAGCTGTCTGGACAAACACCAACTCCCTCAGCCTGAAAAGCGAGGTGTGCACCGCGCACCATGGTCACCTTTGACTGGACTTAACCATCCAGGGGTCCTTTAACCTTACCTTTACCTTTTTGCTGCCTGGTTTATAGAGCTGTTTTCAAAGGGAGCCCCACATACACCATGAAACACAAATGACTGCCAATTATTTATATTGTTCTAGACAGATAGTAAAGGGCCGCGGGTGGCGCTGTGGGTTAAACCATAGAGCCTAGGACTTGCCGATCAGAAGGTTGGCGGTTCGAATCCCCGCGACGGGGTGAACTCCTGTTGCCCGGTCTCTGCTCCTGCCAACCTAGCAGTTCGAAAGCACGTCAAGTGCAAGTAGATAAATAGGTACAACTCCGGCGGGAAGGTAAACGGCATTTCCGTGCGCTGCTCTGGTTCACTTAGTCATGCTGGCCACATGACCCGGAAGCTGTACGCCGGTCCCTCAGCCAATAAAGCGAGATGAGTGCCGCAACCCCAGAGTCAGCCACGACTGGACCTAATGGTCAGGGGTCCCTTTATCTTTACCTTTACACAGATAGTAAAAAAAAAAATTAGAGGACCTAACTAATTTTCATCTTAGGACACAAGTTTCTGCTGATGTGTCTGCACAACCTTTCACAGTGGAGAAACCTTGGGAGGCTGTAAAACCTGGGAACCAAAGAGCCAGACTTTGACGGTGTGTTGAAGGAGTGGCGATAACCCCTGGCCATTAAAAATCCAACCCCTGTTGCTGCCTATGGCCTGTCAGGAGGGCTATATAGCTAATGGATCACTTCAATCTCTTGTAAATCTGCCATAGATATGTCAATAATCCCAGAAGCAACTTGACACAATTTGTGGCAGCAGACATGGCTATAAGTCCTTTGGACATAAGGACATTTATCCATTTGCTGGGTATGCTTCTCTTGTTTGCTTTCTTTTTCTTTCTTTCTTTTTTGTCATCAGGTTAGGATACTGGGTTGTTCAGCAGTTTAAGGGAAGTTTAGAACAAAGGAAAACAGGAAAACAGGGGTGTGAATGGTCCTTTTTTCGTTTGCTGCAGTTGTGGGTGATGGTGAAGCATTCCATCATCCTCCAGAAAGTTCACACTTTCATTTTTAGCACCAGCTTTGAAGGATGTTTAATGAGAGAGAGCTCTAAATAAGATTTATTGAACCAACAACTTGCCTTCATTGTAAAGTCAGGTCATCTTTTGCTAGATTGGCTGATTAATGGGCGCAGGTTCTTTTCAGAAGGAGCACTCCAAGTACTTATGTCAAGATTTTACCTTGTATAAATATTTTTAATTAATTGGTGCCTTCATCAAACACAAGAAAAATTAAGCAGTAATGTTCACCAGAGAGCCTTACAATTAGATTGATTATCTATGACTTAATTTGATTTTCTGTCACAACTAATTCATTTTTAATAGATATCTAATTTAGTTTTATCTTCTCTCTTTTTTCCCAGACTTTTAAAACCTTTTTGTTGGGGGAGGGGGGCGTGGGAAGGCACAAAAACACTAACAATCTAGAATCCCTCCAAAGCAAACCAAGCTCTTCCGTAACCTTCAGGTTTTCATGATGTATACTTACATTTAATTTAGTCAATGAAGGTCAAGCAAGAAAATAGATTAATCCTCAGAAGTGCCACTTGTAAGATTTAAGCTAAAATTGCAGCTGGAGAATCGCAGATTTATAAAGGACTGCATGGATCATTTACACCAACCACTACATTGGAAGGATTCACCACATAAGAACCATGAATGGAAGATTTACTTTCCTAAAGAGAAATTTACCCAACCTCCTTGCATGATTGATAATTATCCTGAGATAATTGGGAGCATCCTGCCCAGAGGGGAGGGGAGAAGAAACCTGAGGAACCGAGCTTCCATAGTGGCTCCTCGCTCTCCTAGCTGGAGAAGTAAGAAACTTAAAGGACAGTGGAGCTGATGAACCTGGTAACAGAGCTAATCTGCTATATATTTTGGAAGGTGATTTGCCTGTCAGTCTGCCCATCCATCCATCTGTCTGTCTGCTTTCTAAGAGTTCTTGAAATATTGTCAACAAGGTTGTCATGAGGGTTCTCGGGGTGAGCTGGAAGTCTTCATTGACGTTTGGATTCCAGGCACCATTTTGAATCAAGATGGCAGACCAAAACATGATTTTGTCTGATTTTTTGAATGATAGGTCCATCTCACAAATTACACTATCCATTTTCAAATCACAGATTATTTTTCCCCTACAAATTTCCAGGCAGCACCAGGCACTCCCTGATAGTAGTGAAAGTTTTCAAGCCAAGCAAAAATTAGTGTTACCACTCAGTTCTGGGCCCTTTCTCTAGTTCTTCTCCCAAAAATTATGAGGCTAAAACACTGAAACTTCAGGCTAAACCCCAAGTCGTGGAAACCCTATTTTTGTCCCAGTTGTTCTATAGACTTGCATTTTTGTCCTGGCATTGTCTCAAATTACAGCTGGTCCAAATAATCAACATGAGCTATCCTGGCTTTTCCCCCAAGTATGTGCCTATATGAATAAATGCAATGCATCAGCCAGCAGGCCGTGGCTGTTATCTGTAAGGACACAGAAGCCACTGCAATGTGGCTCTTCTCACTCTCCTGATGTCTGAAAGATAGTGTCACTAACATGCCATGCCAAGGTCACTAACTCCCACTTTTGGAGCAACAGGAAGTGACAACACCACGGGCCTCAGTCATGTGATTGTTGACCTCTTAACGTGATAAGTTGTGGGCACAGAAACAGCCACAACAGAAACAGCAGCTAACACCCCACTCACTGCACAAAACTACTGTTCACTTTGCAAGCCTTAATCTACAGCAGTTCACACAGGTCTACCAATTCACACATTAGCTTTCTCCACCTAACTTCCACATGGAGATGGAGAAATGTGGTGTGTGAATTGGCACTAAGTGATCATGTTTTGGAATATACACACACACACACACACACACACACAAGTTTAACTTTTGACTTCTCCTGCCAAAGAAATTTAAAAACATTTTTATGTATGTGACAACGACGGCAAGAGTCTTAATAGCACAAGGATGGAAGAATGAAGAAACCCCGACGAAAGAACTGTGGCAAGAAAAATTGATGAATTATGCGGAATTGGCAAAATTGACACATAAACTACGTGACAAGGATAACTGTGACTTTAAAGATGAATGGGAACCTTTTACGAAATATTTGAAGAAACAACAATACGAACTGGACTCTTTGGCAGGTTTTGAATAAACATTCACAAAATCTTTATTGGTAATATATAGACAGATAAATTGAGGATCTTTACAACTCTATAACATGCAGATAAAAAATATATGTTGAGAAAGCAGAGATAGGAGCTGAGGGAAGTCAGGGGGTGGGGACAGAAGGGTGGGTATATGTTCGGGGGGAGGGGAGGGGGAAAATGGGGGAGAAATAATGTGGATGATGTACTTTTGTTAAAATTATTGTGTTGAAATTCTTAATAAAAATATTTTTTTTAAAAAAAACTTTTGACTTCTTAGAAGATGGTTATCTGCTTGACCTTCATCACGAGAAAAGAGATTCTCCACCTATAAGCAGAGTTTAGCTATGAGGCAAATTTTCAAGGACAAGGAAAAAGAGAGCCTCAACATTAGCTGCTCTAAGCCCTTAGTTCCTCTTTGACAATCCAGATTCTCTGAGTCATGTGTAGGATAAAGCTGCCCTTGAAATGACTGTCATCTCATTGAATCAATGACAATGGATAGTATTGTTGCCCAGTGAATAAACTTTCTTTGTCAGCATGTCTTAAGTGCCAACAGAATTGGCACTTGCATAAAGAGAGAGGCAGAGATAAACAGCAACCTCTTTTTAGAGGTGACTTCTAACGCAGCAAATCTTTTATATACATCTTGTGCAATTACAGGGTATTGGCTAGAACATTGGGCTAGTTCAGATACAGTCCTAAACCATAGTTTAGTGTCAAGAGTGGGACCAGACATCTCTCCACCAGCCCTCTAGGCTCATGCAATTCCCCTTGTCATTTAGTCACAAGGAGAAGTTGAAAGCTTTCGCTTCTGGTTTAGATAAACTGCTGCTTGCTATGTTGTCCAAACCAGGACAAACTGTGTTAAATCATGTCTATAATCACTGGAAGGAAGCCAGCTTCAAATCGTATTTTATAAAGCTGGTTTGATTTCACTTACAATGGGTAAGATTAACCACTGCTCAGGTTTCAAATTCCATATTAAACCGTGGTTAGTCAAAAATGAAAATGGAGATTTCTTTGTTGTCGCACCAGAGAACAAAGGAGGTGGGGGAGGGCTCCAATCCAGGAGGAAACTAGACTTTTTAAAAATATAGCAGTAAACCATGGTTTAGTATTATGCCCAAACACAGCCATTGTTTCAATGGCTTAAGTGTGTTATTATTATAAGGGCTTCTGTAGGACTATAAAAATGTATAAAGCATACTTCTATTTCAGAGCATTTTATTTGTTATTTTGGGTTGTTAGATTCATTTTTTAACATTTATTTAAGTGCACTCAACATGCTACTTTGATTTTTATTTAAAAGGGCATTCACTGTATATGAATGACAATAAGGACATTTTAACTGTTTTGACATTGAACAGGGACTGCCTTATATGTGATATCTGTAATGTTAACTGATTCTCAAGAACAAAATACACCTTGTACCAGGGTCTTGTCAGCTCCTGTCCCACAAAGGCCCATTTTCTCTTATACTTCCACATTCCAAGGTGCAGAAAAAGGGAAACAGGAAAGAGGGAGACACTGAGAATTCCTAGTTGGACGGACCTAAAATGGAGGTGTGGCTTTGGAAGGCCAACACAGTTGCTCATTGGGATCTGCTACGAGCTCCGTTTTCCTTCACTGTGTAATCTGCCTCTGCATTTGCAAATAAAGCAAGTATTAGGAAGGTGCTCTTTCACTCAAAGGAAACTAAATCTGATGGCATCCACAAAGTTCTCAACCCTTAGAAAACTGGGGACCATGTAATACTACTTTTGCATGTTAAAAGTTAGAAAAATGGATCTGACTTAGTGATAATACCAACCATATGGCTGGCGGCACAGCTATTATTATTATTATTATTATTATTATTATTATTATTATTATTATTATTAGCTGCCCTTCACCAGAAGGTCCCAGGGAGTGATACAGCAACATTGAAAACAGTTTAAAACAAATTACAATCACAGCTAGCAAAGGCGAAGGGACTCCTGACCATTAGGTCCAGTCATGACCGACTCTGGGGTTGCGGCGCTCATCTCGCTTTATTGGCTGAGGGAGCCAGCGTACAGATTCTGGGTCATGTGGCCAGCATGACTAAGCCGCTTCTGGCAAACCAGAGCAGCGCACAGAAACGCCGTTTACCTTCTCACCAGAGCAGTACCTATTTATCTACTTGAACTTTGATGTGCTTTTGAACTGCTAGGTTGGCAGGAGCAGGGACCGAACAACGGGAGCTCACCCCATTGCGGGGATTCGAACCGCCAACCTTTTGACTGGCAAGTCCTAGGCTCTGTGGTTTAACCCACAACACCACCCGTAATCACAGCTAGAGTGGGTCCTAAAAACATATCTTAAAGACGAGATACATCTTCAGCATCTGACAAAAGCTGCAGAATGAAGGTGCCCAATGCAGCTCTGTGGAGAACAGTGGCGAATGAAGGCTAACCAACCGCCGACTGTGCACGTGTTGCGCCGCTACGTACGACACATGTGTGGTGTCACTACGTACAATGCATGCGTGGTGTCACTACATAGGGCGCATGTGCGGCGTCGCTATGTACAGCACATGCGTGTGACAGCGCACATGCGTTGTACGTAGCGGTTTGCAGCCGGCACCGCCCCAGTGCCGTACGGACGGTGGCGGAATAATCTGCTCATGGCTGCAGCCGCGAACGGGGGATAATCCACATGCGGATGTGGCAGTGCGATGGCTGCTCGTGCCGCCACACCCGGGGGCGACAGGGGAAGCACCCCATGGGGTGCCTTCTTGTCATCCCTCCAGACACGGCGCCCGAGGCAACCCGCACCCCCCCCTTGTGACACACCTGGTGAGCAAGGAATTCCACAACTTAGGGGCTGCAATGGAGAATGCCCTCTCCTGGAAACTTCTGAGAGCAGTGGAACTACCAAGAGGTTTGGGTTAAGGTGTGCTATTTTATTATATGTAATTAAATATGGGTCCTGCTTTTCTACCTTCTAGGCCTTTCAAGCACCTTTGGTGCCACAATATAATAAATCTTCATATCCCTAAACTCAGCACAACCTCTGGCGTCAACAATCTTCCTTTCTCCCTCGTGAACCATCAGCCATTGGCAAGATGACTTTGAAGATGATGGACAGGCCAGCCAACGGGGTGCTCTGGATTTGCAGTTATTCCTAAGTGTGTCATAATAGCCAATTTCCTGGGAGGGCAGCAAATGGTCTTGTACCAGAGATGGGTCGTTGAAAAGAGTTAAGAAGCATTCCTTATGTTGCCCGGAGACCCAGAGCCACTGCCAGCTTATCAGATGATTAGCAGAAAAAGACTCCAGCATAAATCTAGGGAACCATTTCAGCCCATGTGAGGAGAAAATAAAGGGGGGAAACATCAGTATTCAAGACCCTGATTCGGAGAATTTCAAATGTAAGTCAAGGATGGTGGGGAAGCCAGCTTGCTTCAGCTAAATGTATGTCAGCAGTTCATTTCTGAATCCCATTATTCTGAGATTCATACTTTACACATAAATATCATTCACCCTGGGCTACAATATGGAATACCAAGTCTTGGCCCATTAGCGGTTTCCTTAAGCAGGTTCTCATAACTCTTTCCAACTATACAAATATAAGAGAAATACAAGAAAAATGTAGCCCTGGTAAAAGTGCATTTTATATTCACATGCTTCTTATGAAAATATGCCTGTAAATGGTCTGCAGTATTTTAGTTGAATCAGGGGAAATGACCTATAATCTAAGGATAATTTTGAGCTGCTCGTGGTGGTTGCAAATGTTTTGTTCTGTTATGTGTCCATTAAGGCTGAGCTGGATATGAAATTGGTGTGTGTGTGTGTGTGTGTGTGTGTGTGTGTGAGAGAGAGAGAGAGAGAGAGAGAGAGAGAGAGAGAGAGACCAACACAGAATATTACATCATTTCCTGCAAGAAACCATATTGGCTGCATAATATCACATGAAGGGCCAGCTCTACCAATCAGCTGAAAATAATCACCACAAAATGTTGCCACAGTCCTAGTATTGATGTGTAACTGCCAACTGTGCTGGTCACACAGAAGGGTAAAAAGTATCACCAGCAAAACAAATTGATATGATCTTTATTCTGGGTCCGTTGATTAAGATCCAGACCACACTAACTGCTTTGAAGCCAGAATGACCGTTAGGGTATGATTCAGCAACTGCTTGCCAGTTACACCATTTGTTGCTCAATAGGAAAATAGTTGAATGGACAAGACTGGATAGCTCAGTATTATAGTTCAATTACAGTGGTACCTCGGGTTACATACACTTCAGGTTACATACGCTTCAGGTTACAGACTCCGCTAACCCAGAAATAGTGCTTCAGGTTAAGAACTTTGCTTCAGGATGAGAACAGAAATTGTGCTCCAGCAGCAGCTGGAGGCCCCGTTAGCTAAAGTGTGCTTCAGGTTAAGAACAGTTTCAGGTTAAGAATGGACCTCCGGAACGAATTAAGTACTTAACCCGAGGTACCACTGTATAGATCACTTTGTTCCCCTTATCTGAGAGGCAGCGGCAGAGCCTATCCCTGTGCTGCCCAGGGTGGGCACACTCCCGAGGGGCGCGGAGGGTGCCCTCCCAGGTGCGGGATAGCCGCTCGGGTGCATGGAGCGGCACGTATGCCCTGTAGTCAGGGGCGGAGCGAGCTGCCCACGGGGGCGGAGTGAGCTACTGATGGTGGACATTCGGCGCACCACCCGCCCACAACTCCCAAGCCTTCCCCAGCTGTCAAAACAAAGGAAGGGGGGAATGCCACCGGCAAAGTGGCGCAACTCCCCCAACGGCTCAGGGTAGGCTTGGGAGTCGTGGGTGGGCGGCGTGCCAAATGTCACACACACCCCAGCAAAGACACCCGGAGCGGTCCACCCCCACCACACCCCCTTCTTCCACCCCTGTAGAGAGGATGAAACATTCTTCTTGCCTCTCCATCATATATGCAATGTTGTTTAGTCATTTAGTTGTGTCCGACTCTTCATGACCCCATGGACCAGAGCACACCAAGCACTCCTGTCTTCCACTGCCTCCCGCAGTTTGGTCAAACTCATGCTGGTAGCTTCGAGAACACTCTCCAACCATCTCATCCTCTGTTGTCCCCTTCTCCTTGTGCCCTCCATCTTTCCCAACATCAGGGTCTTTTCCAGGGAGTCTTCTCTTCTCATGAGGTGGCCAAAGATGGAATAGTCCCCTTTAAAGTCTGTAAGATTGCAATCACATACCAGTCAGTATTGGAAAAATACAGAAGACAGAAGCACCACTTCCTACCTGCCATGACCCCACTTTGCACAAGGCCCTTTCTCAGGACAAGGGCTCATCTCCTTTGGACCCCCTACAGTGGAGGTTTTAAAAAACACAACCTAATTTATATTTCATTGTAAAAGGTTAACTTAATCCATCACAAGTGAACTTCTTATTGGCCTCTTGGGACGCCTGTTGTTCAAATTATTTCCTTCGTGAATAAATTGTTCATTAACTTTGGCCTCAATTTCTATTTTTGGATAGCTCTTGATATTTTCAAAGGGATTAAAGGCTACTTGTGAATCATTCGCTGTAAGTCCTGCCTGAGAATCTCTCGTTAATTGTGCTTGATTGGCCATCAAGCAGCGGTTATCAAGTTCTGTACACCTTTGCCCATCTGTTGATTATGACTAAGGATGGGCAAATCTGTCAATTTTGGTTTCTCTCAGTTTCTCATTTCTCCAACCCTAAATTAATTTCCCAACATTTTTGCATCAGTTAGCTATTTTTTAAAAGAAATCCTTATAAAAAATTCATCAGCATTGTAGTATTATGAATTTCCCCTAGTTTGCACATTTTTTTGTAAAGCAATTTCCCCTAATATGCATGTCATTTTCACTGATATACGAAGTTTTATGCCCACGTCATCCCAGTATTTGCTTTTTTTAATATATTACATGGCTGGAGAACTGCAGAATTCGGAGAGGTGCAAATTTCAAAAGACAACTGAGTTTCAGTTCTCATCTTTGTCATTATATGTGAACAGAATCAGATTTCTCCCCCATTCCTATTTATGACTAATGGTTAAAACATCAGAATTCTGAAAATGTATGAGAATTATCAACAGGCAGGCTGGGGGTCAATACTCCATGGGATTCCCATCTGGGTTCAAGAATAAGCCTTCATCCCAATTCTCCCAGCACTTAACACACCTCAGGCACCTTCTCTTGTAACAGGTGAGATACAAGAGGAGGAAATCTTTAAGTTCTTCCTCTCCAGTATGACTAGTAACAGAAGACTTGGCAAATCACCCCCTCCTTATGATAGGCTTCAAGGACACAGTCCACCATAAAGGCAAGTAGCTTGTTAATCCCTCCCCTTACAGCAATACAGGCTATGTCAGAGTCCATTTCTTATGTATCTCAACTTCTCATTCCCATCTGCCTGTGCTTAGGTGCCTACAGAGGACTAGTCAGCTGCTTTTGTACTTGATGATGGTTCTATCAAAGCTTCTGTTGTGCACCTGGGAAGAGCATTAGACCACTTTTTGCTTGAATTGCAGCTGGTTGGGACTGAGTCAGAGGGGAGAGCAAAAGGGTTGGTTCTAATTTCAAAATGCTGACCAAGTAGGATACAGGTAGAAGTGGGAAGACCCCGTTATTCTTAAGCAGCATTGGGGAACCCATAGCAAGAATCCCACAAGGACATCGCAATTATTTCCCACTCCTTTCATCAGCATCATCATCATTATTATTATTATTATTATTATTATTATTATTATTATTATTATTATATCAACCAACCTTCCATGTTCAGATTGTGAGATTTCTCAAGTGTATACATCCTTTACTTATAATGTAGCTCCTCCTCCCTTCCCGCTTCGCCTCTTGCTTTTGAGTAAGTTAAAACCTTCAGTTCCTATATTCCAATCATGAACCTCGTCCCACCAGGTTTTGGTAATTCCATTAAATCATATTGGCCTTCCTTTAATATTGTAAATTCATTATGCTAAGTTCCCATAATCCATTTTGCTTATTTCCCATAATCCATACAGTGGTACCTCAGTTTTCGAACGTAATCCATTCCGGAAAAACCGTTCGAGTTCCGAGACATTCAAAAACCAAAAACTCAATGCAGAAAACTCAATACGGAAGCCGCATGGCATGTTCGACTTCCGAAAAGTGTTCGAAAACCGAAGCATTTACTTCCAGGTTTACGGCATTTGAAAACCGAAACGTTCATCAATGGAGACATTTGAAAAACGAGGTACCACCGTATTTGCAGAGGGACATTGTAAACCACTGCACTCTTCCTGTTTTTAATTGCATATTAATGCATACCCAGGTCTACATCTCAATTTCACACAGATTGCTGTCCCCACACATATGATGTTGTCTTCCAGGATCCCACTGCTCTCCCTTGTAGGACTTAGTTTAAAGCCCCCCTGATAGTTCGTGAAACTCCTGCCAAACACTATTTTCCATGTCCTCATGAGGCGACACCAATCTCTCACCAGAGGTCCTTCATCACTGACCATGATCCAAGAATCCAAACTTTTTCTGATGACAATATGGTCAGTCGCTAACTTCCAACTTTCTTGCCTCTCTTCCTAGACCACAACTTTCAATTGGAAGCAGTGATGAAAACACCACATGAGTGCCAAGGTCTGTCACCTTCATTGTCTCTTGAAATACGTTTAGAAACTGGGTTTGGAAGTATCATTTGTGGAACAGTAGGAAAGGCTTGTGGACAGTGGTCTGGATGAGTCTTGGCAAGCATTTGATCATATCCTGGGTACACTCACTAAGGAGACAATACACTTTCCGTGGAAAACTATCAGGGGAGCACACAGTTGCCTCTGTTCCTCTTAATTTGGAATCACCAATTACCACCAAATGTCTCCTCAACAGTTAAGTATGCAATAGTCGTTAATAGAACCTATAGATATTTCCAGCTGATGGGGATCATGCCTTTTATTTTGCTGGACAATTCGAAGACCATCTTTAATTGCAATTAAGTGAAAACAACAACAATATCATCAACAGTAGCAACCAAGAGAAAGCTAAGCTGCAAAATGAGCTGTAGCCTAAGCACCGTAACCAATGATACAGTCATGCTATGGTTAATAATAAAATGATAATGTCATATTTCAACAAATGGCATTCTGTCTGGAACGGCTGTTGTGAAAACTCTGTGCTTGCTTTTGCAACTATATTTAGAAACGGATTGCAGATCAAAGTTAACAGCTGTATTTCAAAGTGGGGAGCGTGACAGCTCGTAGAAAGAAATGCAACAGAGCCATCTAATGGAACAAGCAGAAATCTGCCTTTCAGAGTCACTGAAACTACAAGCCTATAAACAATTCCTGGAACTGTCTCGTTAAACTCGACAGGTCTGACTTCTGAGTAGACATGCACAGGACTGCATTGCATGTATACCAAAGGCCACTTTTGCTTTTGCTTCCATGGCTGATATATGGGTGTGTGGACTAGTTAGTTCTGTATTTCTTGGTATAAAGTTGGCACTGCCCTTCATCTGCAATTATATCTTTTGTAGCATGCTACAGGCAAACTGCAATAAAAAAAATGAACGTAAAAGAAATTCAGTGTAGCAGCACCTCCAATTTGGGAATGATATTCAAGATCGTGTCCTCAGGTAGGCATGCCGACAAAATTAAGGTGTTATGCCTAGGATCACAGAGCTCCAATCAATTAATCAATTAATTAACCAATGAGCTATGGCATTGTTATTTAACCTGGAGAAAACACAGCTGCATGATAGTTTCTTCCCAACTCAGTGCTTTAGTACTAAGCTGAAAGACACCAACCTGTTCTTTAAAACAATTCTAGGGAGTAAATCCCATGCTGTCTGCATGGTCCAGCCTGTACTAGATTCCACTTCCATCCATTGCACGTTGAGGTGCCCAAGCCACCCCAAATAACTCACATCTCACACAGAAATTTTTGTTTAAGGTTTTTAGCATAATTTTGGCTGCAACTTTATTAAAATACAAAAAATGTGAGTGGTTGCTTAGGCATTGGTTGCGACTATCTGCCCCCGGTGGGGACGCACTGACATTTCGCAAGCCTGCGAAAGCCAGAAAAGGGGAATAGCGACGGAGCAGGAAACCTGCCCTCAGCCCTCCCCAAAAACAACCAGGGGCTCTTGCGTGGCCCTAGCCCCTTGACAGGGTTCAGACAAAAGAAATGGTGAGCCCCTGTATTCCTTTAACGGAATACCCTTGCAGCAGCAGCATTAGAGGGGCGGGCACAGCCAATCCATGCCCCTCAACCAACCAAACCAAAACCAAACCAAAAACCAATGCCTAACCGCAACCTTACAAGTTGCTACGCAGTAGGCAAAAACCAAATGGCACCAGCCAATCAGCCAAATGGACAAAATTCCTACCGGGCCTCTGCCCCAAGAGCAGACGACCCCATGACAGGCATAGCAAAGTCAACACGAACAGCCCTAAATATAGGGAGGGGGGACAGGCAATCCGATGCACGGAGCGAAAAGAGGAAGCTCTACGCTTCATGCAGGGAGTTTTTAGGTTTCAAGCTGTCAATCACAAAAGGCAACATTAACTTCCTCCCAACAACAAGGGAAGCCCAATCACAACAGTGGCCAATGATCAATTAGCCCGCCCCACAATTTTGGAGTGCTTTGTCGGCCCCCACCGCAACCCATGCTCTCCATGAAGGAGAACACGCTTCATCACGTGAAAAGAAGAGACTGAGGACCTGGCAAAGTAGGTCCTCTGAGACCCAGCTGGGTATCAGGTGCATGCATGTCCAGTCCCTTAAAAAAACAAAATAGTACAGATACACCCTTTAGTGTTTGCAGTATGGTACATGCTACATAGCAGAAAGATGCCATGGCCTCTTACCACCCTACTAAAGGGATGCTTCACGCAGGAAAGGATTAAAGCCCTGCTGAAAAAGATGCCCATAAGAAGCCCACAAGCAAGATCTGAATGCAACAGCACTTGCCCCATCTATAGTTTCCAGCAAATGGTATTCTGCCTCTGAGATCGCGATTGTAGCATTATTCCTAGATGCATATGGGACACCATTGTGTGCCCAATTCACAAGTTTTTATTTTGCTGCATGTAGGCATGCTTAAAAGCTGCTGCATACATTATTTCCACGTGGGATTGTTAGCTGTATTGCAGAACGTGCTCTCCACTTATAATGGGTGACCACGCCTTATGGTTAGGTTAAGGAGAATTTAGACAAGGATTTTGAAGGAGCAAATTAATTTCACCTCTTCTGTCTGACATCCATGTATTGAAATTGTTATGTACTGAAGTTCTCACCCTGGGCCAGCAGGGGGATATTGTAGATAGTTTTCACTCAGGTCCACATATGCAAATAAGGGATTGAAAATGACGTTCAGTGATTGGATAGTTACAGAAAATGGTTACTGTTGCGTTCTAGTGGAGCTCTATATAAGCAGGCTGGCTGAACCCTTCAGTTCAGTTCTGTTCTGGCCTGTGAAAAAACAAGAGCTGTTTGAAGAATCGCTGTATCGTCTGATATGTTCACCCACAACTTAACAGAAATAGCCATTGTTTCGATTCGATGGTCCTTTGCAGCGGCTTAAGTGGATACCACAATCAAAGAAACAACATGATAAGGAAACCAATAATATATCTGAAGCACTTAGCTGTGGAACAAATATTTGTTTCAGCTCCGCCCCAGATGACTCAGTGTCTGACTGTGGAAAGCTGCATGTGATTTAAATGGCATTTAGAGACAGCATCTGAGGAAATGTTTTCACTGCAGGCTGGCCTGCTCCTACTAAGCACATTGTTAGCTTTTGCCCCTCACAACATCATTGTATCCTATTGTTATGTTACAAGGCGCGTTCTAACCAATCGTATAAGAGTTGGTAGACGAACATTCTAATGGCAAGTAAGCGCATGCACTTTCAACTGTCAACGGTCAGTCCATTGCTCGGGTTTAATATTGTGTTGTCCAGTCAGTTTGGTTCTTGTGCTCCTATGAGTGAGCTGTTGTCACTGACAAATGTTGAATAAACTTAGTTTTCCAAATATTTAACACCTATCATCAATTCTTTTACAATCTGTTTTGGCTGCTGTGACACAAAGCAGAGGGGGAGTTATCCACTCTCTGTGGTGCAAAATAATGACGTTTCCATTGGTTCTTCCTTCTCTACCAGTCCATAAATGCTGGACATTTGATTTATGGTGGGTCCCCCCCCCTCCACTCCAATATTCCAAGTCTTAAACACAAGTATCAATGTAATAACCCACTTCTGGGAATCCCAACTAAAGGTAAAGGTACCCCTGACTGAGGCCGAGGGAGCCGGCGTTTGTCCGCAGACCCATCAAAAGTGACAGCAAGGGGTGGACCTTGTATCCCTGACAGCTGAATCACTTGGGCAAAAGAGGTCCCTGTCTATACTACTAACTTAAACTGATCCTGTTCAGAAGGGTTGGATGAACATGGGAGTGGGGACCTTCACATGCAAATGCCTCCTTCCTGCCAACGTTTGTTCTCCTGGGTGTGCAGATTTCAGGAAACAGGGTGAGCTGGTATGCATAAATTTGAGTGGTGTGCTTCGCAAAAGGTTCAGCTCATGCATTAATGCAACACATGAGCATTACTTCTAATTACAACTTGTTCATGGTAAGAGGATCAGCGATCACCTTTGAGAGATTATTCTCAGCACCCTCATCAAATTACAATTTGCAAATGATTTCTGGGAAGCCACAACAAACATGCTGATTCCAAAGCAATGTATGTTGGTAGTGCAGATCTGCCTTTTGCCTCTTCTGCAAGGCAGACTGTGCAGAGAGCCTCTTATAAAGGAGTAAAAAATACTAATAAGCATGCATTAAGGTACCAGGCAGATGCCTCATTTCCCAATAAAATAAAATAAAATAAAATAGTCCAATGCTTTCTAGTTCTATAGATCTTCTATACCAGTGGTGGACTGGGTGGCACTGTGGGTTAAACCGCAGAGCCTAGGGCTTGCCGATCAGAAGGTCGGCGGTTCGAATCCCCGCAATGGGGTGAGCTCCCATTGCTCGGTCCCTTCTCCTGCCAACCTAGCAGTTCGAAATCACGTCAAAGTGCAAGTAGATAAATAGGTACCACTCCGGCGGGAAGGTAAACGGCATTTCCGTGCTCTGCTCTGATTCGCCAGAAGCAGCTTAGTCATGCTGGCCACATGACCCGGAAGCTGTACGCCGACTCCCTTGGCCAATAAAGCGAGATGAGTGCCGCAACCCCAGAGTTGTCCGTAACTGGACCTAACGGTCAGGGGTCCCTTTATCTTTACCTTTACCAGAGGTGGGAAACCTTTTTTTGCCGGAGAGGTCACACATGGCTATGGGAGGGTGCTCAGGGTTTGGGTGGCAGTGAGTGCAGCTGGCAAAGGAGATGGCCATGTGTCCCTGGTCCTGAAAGTGCTGAACAGACTGCCAGTGAGCTACTAGATTCAAGGTTTTAGTTCTAGCACACAAAGTCCTAAACGACCTAAGTACCTAAAAAAGCGTCTTCCCAGATTTTAGCCATCCTACAACCAGCATGGTGCTGTCACTGAGCTGCCCAGTTGGTGCTGACCAATGACAGGGCCTCCTAAGTGGTGGCTCCCCATTTGTGGAATGCCCTCCCTGGTGAGGTGTGTCTCTCCCACATTAGTGACTTTCAGCCTGAGGGATACTCTTCCTGGCAGCCCTGAAATCACCAGCTGAATTCCCACTGGCAACTAATATTACCCAACCCCCTTCCTGCAGAATGTTTGTAATTATTTAGCAGCAGAATGGCAGGCTGAAATTCAACCGCCGCAGAGTTTCACCTGTTGATTCTGCCCCACCCACATCTTATACAGGTGCACATCTAGCTCTCTAGCTGTAGATCTATCCTGCAAAATTCTCATTATGCTATTTGAGGGATAGGAAGTTTCCTTTCCCTCGACCTCGCAGCTGAAAGCCCTGGATTGCAGGAAACATCACAACTTGCTCTTGAAAGCAGTAGCTTTTTTAAGAAGCATCCCAGACATCTTTAACCAGGGGTAGATGGAAATGGCATACAAGCCACCAGGTGGTCCTCATCAGGAAAGCTTAAGGGCACTGCAGAAGGGAGATAAAGAACCCTATTGTTCCCCCCCAATATTTATTATAAGGTAGAAAACAATGCCAGAGTGTGTCTGATTGTTGTGATGAGAGCCGGGGCGGCAGCATTGTGTAGCTGCGCCAAGAAATGTGAATGGGGATTATCCTTGAGCCATAAAGCAGTCACTTTTATCCTCCCTGCTTTCCTCTCCTCTGTCCATACAAGAGAACATTGATAGATGCACAGTCTCATAACTGGCATGCAATTCCACTTGGCTTCTATACAGAAACCCCTTCATTGCTATCCTACAACCAGCAGCTTCTTCTACTAGATTCCAAACCTTACGGGATACATAATCACCGGCCTGAAAGGGACCCATCATCAAAGTTGTCCTCCCCAAATCTATAACAATAGGTTTGTAAAAGGTAACTAATAAATAATAGTACTTCTATAATGATGGTGAAACTGATTTTAAAAAATGCCTAATGCTCTATCTTTTGTAAAGTGCCTAGGTAACTTTAGGCAGATGATTTAATATTTTTATTTTATCATCATCAGCAACAACAATAACAACAACACAGCCCCTGCGCCAAGCCCTACAATCCTAAGAAAACTAATCCAGCCCAGGTTGTCCTGGAGGGAGGGAAATGAAGCTGAATATCAGACACCTAAGCCCACAAGGCTATTAAAGAGAAATCAAAGTAGAAAACATTAAAGGTCCCTTCAAAAGCTCTCTCTTAAGCCCAGTGAAGTTATTTGCGTCTTAAATTATTTCAGAGATGTCTCAAGTTAAAACATTCTACTGATACTGGTAGGTCACTTTCGTTGATGCCCACCTGACATACGCCAGTGGCATTCAGGCAAAGCTTAAATTACTAATAGGCTAGCATAGAAGTCAGAGGAGGTTAAAGAATATGTAAATGACTGGTTGCACTACCGCCATGTCAATGAAATGTATAAAGAGGATTTAAAGGGGAAAGGATTTGATGATAAAAAATCAAAATTTGAAATAGAAATATTAAACAATGAATGTAAAATAATATCCAAAATGTATAAAATACTGCTGGAATGGCATTTGAAAGATGAGGAAGTGGAATTGGTAATGATACATTGGGCAAAAGATTTTGGATATAATATACAGCTTGAAGAATGGGAAAGGGTGTGGAATGAAAGGATAAAATTTACAGCCTGTAATGCTTTGAAAGAGAATATGATGAAAATGATGTATAGATGGTATATTACATCAGTGAAATTAGCTAAAATGTATAAGACAAATAATAAATGTTGGAAATGAAAAGAAAAAGAAGGAACATTTTATCATACGTGGTGGGAAAGTAAAAAAGTAAAGAACTTCTGGGAAATGATATATAATGAGATGAAAAAGATGTTGAAATATACATTTTTTAAAAAAAAAACAGAAGCATTTTTACTTGGTATCATAGGTCAGGACATTAATAGGCAAGATGTTAAATTGTTTTTATATGCAACAACTGCGGCAAGGGAGAGTATTGTTAGCCCAGAAACGGAAACAGAAAGAAATTCCGACAAAAGAAGAATGGCAGACGAAATTAATGGACTATGCAGAATTGGACAAAATGACAGGAAGGATTCAAAACCTGCAGGACCAGAGATTTACAGAAGATTGGAAGAAGTATATGAATTATTTGAAGAGCAACTGTAATCAACAAATTACACTAGTAGGGCTACACGAAGTTTTGTAAGGAGAAATATACGAAGTGTTACAAAGTAGAAAAAGACAGAGATATTGGTTATGAGTTTGAAATGTAATAGGGAAGATAAGATATGCATACCAAGAGATTAGATTGGAAAATTTTCAAAACCAGGTCAGGGAACAGTGGGATGGTGGTGCTGCGCCTCCCCGCTGTCCCCCGAGCTTGTGGGGCTGGCCGATGTCTGCCTGGCGTGAGGGGCGCTCTGCTTCAGGGCGCCCCGCGCGTTGGGCGGCAGGCTACTGTCCGCAGCATGTGCGGATGTCTGCCCGGCGCCAGGGGCGCTCTGTTTCAGGGCGCCCCACGTGCCCCCGGTGCGCAAGGCTTGCCGACACCTGCGCGGAGCACGGGGCATCCTCCGAAGGGCGCCCCGTGTTTCGCGTTGCCGGCTGCTGCCCGCAAGCCTTGCGCGCCCTGGGGAACTCCCCCCGGGCGTGCAAGGCTTGCGGATAGCTTCCTGGAGCCTGGAGAGCGAGAGACGTCGGTGCGCACCGACGCCTCTCGCTCTCCAGGCTTCAGCGAAAGCCTGCATTCACCCCACAGGATGCACACACATTTCCCCTTCATTTTTGGAGGGGGAAAAGTGCGTCCTATAGGGCGAAAAATGTGATATATATATATATATATATATATATATATATATGCATAAAAATCAGAGGGGTGTTTTTGTTTTTTTGAAAAGCTGAATTGCACTCAGCATTGTTCACTGGTTTTTCTGATATGCTTGTAAGGGTTAGAGATCCAGAGGAAATAGAAACACAGAATGCAATGGGGAGGGCAGGCGACACATTTTGGATGTGCACTTACTAAGATCCACAGTGCATGGCTCAATAGGAATCACTTTGTACCATTTCCTGGCCCTGGCCCAAAGCTCGTCCTCATTCAGCAGAATACTTATTTCTAATTAAAATTGGATTTAGCTAATGTCAGGCTTGAAATTCAGCCTCTGCAGATCAGCTCCCAGATAATCTGCAGCACTGGGGCTGCTGGCCAAAAGTGAAGACAATTCTAGCCAGGAAATTCAAGCAATCCAGTTCCATATTCCTGCTAGCATGAAAACCCAAAGAATAATGATTCTTTTATTCTTAACTTCTTCAGTCTTGGCACACCATTGCCGAGGGAAGGCCAGCTAGTCTCCAGCTTTGCCCCTTCGCTGCTGTCTGGCAGCCAGCCGATTCCTTTGGGAAGAACCAAGGAGCAGGCCAAGGAAAAGGCAAGCATCACTTCCTAGGAGGGTCAGCAGTGGAGTCCGAAGGGAACTAAGGGTGGAGCCTGCATCCCTGGGGGTGGGGTCAGTGGTAAAGGGGTGGAGAATATCAGTATGCACATGTGAGCAAAACAAAATAATTAAATGAATGGAAAACCCAATGAGGGAACTTCCTTCTGCCTCATTAACCTAGGGCTAGAGCAGGGGTGGGCAAACTAAGGTCCGGGGGCTGGATGCGGCCCCCCAGGCTCATAAATTCGGCCTGCGGACCCTGCCACCTGCTCGGTCAGTCCCTGCGTGCTGCGGACGCCTCGCTGCGCGGGAACCGACTTCTGCAACCCTGGCAGTTTGGACCTGGGTAGGCCGGGTCTTCCTGTTATATACCTGCTGGGATTGACAAGGCATCTGACCCTCACCTGAATCTCACAGCTCTCCTGACAAGTACTTTGGTCTGCCCACCAGATACCAGGCACTCTACTATTCAAATTAGGCCCCAGTGTTTTTGTTACAATCCTCAATTAAGTAGCCTATACATAAATCCAGCACTGCCACCACTGCTGCTGCCGCTGAGGACAACTGCCAGCTTGTCCTCCTCCCTAACCTCAGCAGCAGAAGCGCTGGCAGGCTATCAAATCGGAAGCTGGGATGGCTTTCGTAATTCCGGGACTGTTCCTAGGAAATAGTGGCACTTGGAGAGTCTGCTTTTATATCTTGGGTAAACACAATGCTTGAAGATATGCTGAAAACGTTTCTATTCCAGCTGTTATGGAAATTACAGGGGGGGCACATCTTTAAAGTTGTTAAATGTTACAAATATTATGCCTGAATGTATCCTTTCGACTTGACAGCTCAGAGAAGTTACCTAGCTTTAAAAAACATATAAAATCAACTCCTTTGCCAGTTGACTCCATTCCAACACTATTTTGCTCTTGAAAGAAGGACTTGAACTGATTGTTGGTCAAGGAAAGCCTAACTCATCACCAGACTTGCCTAGGGGTCCAGACATGCAAAGGAAGTTCTATTGTACTTTGGGTGGTGGGACTTCAGAGGTGTTTGCCATGCTAATCTTATACCTGGGTCTTGTGCTGACATGTCTGCTTATGCTAATCTTGTACTAAGGACTTGTCTGGACATGTTTGCAAAGGTTAAACTAGTGTAACCCCTGTCTAAAGGTAAAGGGACCCCTGACCATTAGGTCCAGTCATGACCGACTCTGGGGTTGCAGCGCTCATCTTGCTTTATTGGCCGAGGGAGCCGGCGTACAGTTTTCAGGTCATATGGCCAGCATGACTAAGCCGCTTCTGGCAAACCAGAGCAGCGCACGGAAACGCCGTTTACCTTCCCGCCGGAGTTGTACCTATTTATCTACTTGCACTTGACGTGCTTTCGAACTGTTAGGTTGGCAGGAGCTGGGACTGAGAAGTGGGAGCTCACCTCATCGCGGGGATTCAAACCGCTAACCTTTGATCAGCAAGTCCTAGGCTCTGTGGTTTAACCCACAGAGCCACCCATGTCCCTTTTAACCCCTGTCTACCCCTTCCCTTTTGTGACATCTCAGTGATGTAAAGATGATATATCAATGATGCTGTACAAACTATATTCTGAGATATCGTGGGAAGTTTTAAAAGTCAGCGTCACCCCATGCTCTGGGTTCTTACTGCTGTTGAACCTGTTGCGCAACTATAAAGGATCTAAGTCTACTGACTGCTGTTTTGCTCCAAATTACTTGGCTGGAATTTCCTTCTTTTACTGACCACATGGACCTGTGGAGGACTTGTACCTCGATGAGGTGGGCTGTTGAGTGTTCTCTCAACCCAGAATTTTCCTTAACACATCAGAATGCATCTTTCCATAATAGTTGATTTCTGATTTTAGCTTTTCAACATCGTTTTTATCGTTATGGTTTTGCATACAATGGTTGTAAACTACTCTGATATTTTTTATGAATTGCAGTATATAAATATTTTTATACATAGATAAATATAATAAATTGTAACTAACACAATAACTCCCTAATGGGTAACTCTTTAACTTGCTCTGTAACTGTTTTATATGCTTTCAGCTGTTTCTGTTTTAGCTATAAGACACCTTGAGTCCCTGTTAGAGGGGAAAGGTGGGATATAAATGAATATAATAATGGTAATAATAATAACTGTCTCCCTCTCTCTGTTTGAATCCCCTCGGATACCTGCTCTTACCAAAGACCTCTGGCAAGCCATTCATCAGGGGGACATGCTCAGCCTTGCTCAGCAACCAGCGTTGCTCTTCTTAATATTAGTTTTTTATAGCTTTCAGCGGATTAGGCCGTTTTGTTTATTTTTATTTACTTTTTTTTAAAATGCCAGGCCACCCCACATCCAGTAGAGTCCAGTGCAGTGTCAATTCATAAAAATACAATACAGTGGTACCTCAGGTTAAGTACTTAATTCGTTCCAGAGGTCCATTCTTAACCTAAAAGTGTTCTTTTTTAAAAAAATAATAATTTTTATTAACAGGCCAATCAAATCACATTATTTCCAAATCACATTAGTTCCAAATTATACAGCCAGATTTTTAAATTTTGTTTGGGGTACCCATACTTCAAGCTCTGAACGGGGGTCCAAGCATCACTTATATTGCTGCTTTAATTAGACAATTCTATCCAGATCTGTCCAAATAGTCTGTTTATTACTTTCTTCATCTTCTTGTTGTTATCATATATTCCTTTCTTTGCGATCTCTGATAATCTTCACAAGCGGGTTGAAAACAAACATCCTCTGTGTGGGTTTTAGACTCTCCCAAAAATCATATCACATAGGGACAGACGCCATTCCACACTTCCGTAAAAAATTTATCCTCGGTCTGTCCTTTAATTTTCCCAGGCTTGCCAAGTATATCACAAAGGGCTCTGCCAGGTTTAGATAACTTCCAATCATCATTCACATTCCGATGATCCTGGTCCTCCACCCCCCCCCGACTTTCTTAGACAAGCCTGTCTTAGCGAGACGCCATTTAAAACTGCATCATAAAAACTTTCCTATGTTCTCCAATGTTTACCAATCCTCTCTTTGATCAATAATTCACTCCACACAGTTCTTGAATTCCTGGTTGTGATTAATAAAATGCAACGATCTTCTTTCTGGGGTGGAGGGTTATTAATACTCACATAAGGCAAAGAAAAGAAAAGTTTTTTCCTCCACCCCCCCCTCCGTTTCACTCCAAACATACCAGTCTCTTAATGGTGATTCATCACTTGATTTATTTGTCCCATCCGTCGCTCCAGTCACAGAGATCCATTAATCAGCAGTCTTATCTCCCGAACTTCGCTTGATGTATGTGCTTTAGCTTCTTTCCAATTATATGTTTCCAATTATATTTTCGAGCTAAAGCGAACCCGGGCACTGATTGGAGACAGCGTCAGGAAGCGCCGACTTCACCGAGGGCTTGTGCCAAGTGACCGGGCACCCCCTTCTTTCGAATCCAGGGGTGCATTATGGACACCGCTGGCAAGGCAGTCCCCCCATCTCCTTGGGGGGCGGGAAGGCTGCATACTTCCCATAGCAGCCTCTTAATTACCCCGTGTGGGTCGGAGAGATGTTATTGTCGGCCATCTTCCAATGTGCCACCTGGTGGCCCCCCAACCTGAAACTGTTCTTAACCTGAAGCACCACTTTAGCTAATGGGGCCTCCTGCTGCCGCTGCGCCTCTGTAGCATGATTTCTGTTCTCATCCTGAAACAAAGTTCTTAACCCAAGGTAATATTTCTGGGATAGCGGAGTCTGAAGCGTATGTAACCTGAAGCGTATGTAACCTGAAGTACCACTGTATAAGAAAGCAACGTAATATCTTTCAAACAGAAATAGGACCAAGAAGCAACAAAAATCCAATATTATTAGGCAAGGCCAAACTTGGCCCTCCAGCTGTTTTGGGACTACAACTCCCATCATCCGTAGCTAACAGGACCAGTGGTCAGGGATGATGGGAATTGTAGACCCAAAACAGCTGGAGGGCCAAGTTTGGCCATGCCTGACAAAAGCCACATAATCTCCGGACAATTTCTTTTTTTAAGGGAACCTGGTGCCTGAACGCAGTTGCAGCCAGCTGTTACGGAAATTGGGGGGGCACATCTTTAAAGTTGTTAAATGTTACAATTATGCCTGAATGTATCCTTTCAACTTGACAGCTCGGGGAAGTTACCTAGCTTTAAAAATAAAATAAAATCAACTGCTTTGCCAGTTTCCTCCATTCCAAAGCTATTTCCCCCTTGAAAATGGACTCTAAGAAGTTTCCAGAGGTGACAATTGCTGGGCTCATTGTTAGCCAAGGGAAGCCAAATCTCATCACCTGACTTGCCTCAGGCTCCAGATATGCAAAGGAAGTTCTATTGTACTTTTGGGTGGTGGGTACTTAAGACATATTTGTCTATGCTAATCTTATACTTGCGAGTTGCCCTAACACATCTGTCTATGCTAATCATGTGTAACCCTCCCCTTTGTGACATGTCAGTGATGTAGCAATGATGTGTTTTACTGTATGAACGTATGATTCTCTGTGTCTGTACTGGTATAAAACGGTGATGTCCATTATATAAGAAGCAAAGGTAACCATATTAACCATAAAGGGGGGGGGGGGACCAAAATCCATATGTTCACTGGGCCAAACAAAATGTCCGCAAAATAGAGCAAGCGAGCTTTAGAGTGCTCCATAACTCTTCATCAAGCTAGATGGTATACAAAGCAAGTCGGGGAAGGGGGAGAGGGAGTTGGCTGGTGCTGAAGCCAAGGCGTCTTGTCTTTGGTCACAGACTAAATGCAGACTCTGGATGGAATGTGGGAGGAGGTGGCAGACAATTAAATGAGGCTCCAGTGAGATTATTTGCAGGTTTCAGGTTGCACCCAGGACTGCAAGGATTAAGAAGCATAAAAACAGCGGATTCCTCATTCTTGAAAATATAAACTCCAGCTGTTACCATGTCTATCTCCTTAGGCAAAACACGCAAGTTTCCTTGGCAGGTAAAAATCAAGCAAAACTGGGCATGTGCATTATGTTCACCAGAAGAGGTCAGCATCAACCCAGTCACATTGAATTAATGTGCCTTTTCCTTGTAATCCTTTTAAAAACAGACACTCAGAGACGCAAACCACTTTTTTTTTTTAAAGTCCCAACAAATCCTTGTTATTTAGACCAGAGGATTTCAACCTTTTTGGATCCACGCTCCCTTGACCAACCACATTCTTTCTACGGCACCCCTGTGGGTCTCAGAGCCTTTGGGAGGCAGAGATGCGAGAGGGCATCGGAGGGAGGGAGAAAATGAATGAAAGAGGGACAGAGGTCAGTGTTGCCCACGGCACCCCTGACCATCATTCAAGGCACCCCAGGGTGCCATGGCACACTGGCTGAAAACCACTGACTTAGACCGTTGGTTTTTGTTATCATTTGAAACCTTGGGGTCCTTGTGATTTAAAGGCTATGGGAAATATTTTAATCTTGGCTAATGGAATAATGTGACTTCACCACTTGATGGTAAGATGTAATGCATTTTAATCACCTGTGCTTCCACCTGCCTGTGTGATTTATGCAGCCAGGATTTCAGACTGAAGAATACTGTGTTACCTATTAATATAAGTCATCCTCAGGAAGAACCATGACTGTGCATCAGGCATCCAGTCCTGATTACCAAAATTGTGATGGGATGGTTGCCACAGGAAGTTTCAGCTGCAATTGTAGGGTAGGGTGGAACAAGGCCAGTCCTCTAGGACATTCCTGCTACAGTCATTGGGCATCATCAGTAACAAGGGGAAAGGTCAATCCTCAATTTTTTATTGACTTATCATGACAGTTGTCTTCATAAGATTATTGTGTTTATTACAATCAGCTTGTATGGAAAGATGAGGTAGTCTTGGTCTCTTATTTATCCAAAGGAAGATAAAGTTATGAATGTGATCTTTCATAGCCATAACTAGAAGCTGTTGGCATCTGTCTTGAAAGACAATGGAGTGCACCTCCAGGAATGAAACCAAACCACTGGAAAATCACAATGCCTGCTCTGGCTACAGTGACTGTGAACTCATAACTGCTGCCTCCCAGGAAGTGACCTCTCTGGGGTGCAAGCCTGGGCAGTGTGTCTGGAGGTCCTGGGCAACCAGACCCCCCCATCTTGGCCTCGCTGATGTGGTTCAAAGGAAAGGAAAGCAATATGTCTGGCACCAGCTGGGCTGCAGGAGTTGCCAGGAGGAGGCACACAAGGCATCATCTAACCACCTTAGGGACTCCACTCTGGATTTGTGTAGGGTTTATTCCTTAGCCTTGAATTCATCCCTTCCTGTCTCCTGTTGAGTTGCTTCACCATCGCAGGTGACAGAGATGCCACCAGACAGCTGAAAGGGAGAGAACAGCAACAGATGGCAAAGTCTTGCTCATTCAGTCAATGTGAGGAATAGCAAGAACCGTACTACTTTCACATGGGGGGGGGGAGACCCTCAAATGCTACATCCTTCTAGAATCTGGAGCAAGGAAAAGTCTTTCTCCATGAAAAATGACGTGGCTTGTAAAAAACCTCCAAGGAAGGAGAGTCCATGACTTCCTGCAGGAGACCATTTCACTGCCAAACAGTTTACTGTATAGGCAAAATGGTTTCATCTATTAAAAAAAAACCCTTCAAATCCGATACACATACAGACAGGTGTGTGGGTGTGTGTGGGTGTGTGTCACACAACCACATGAGACAATACAGACATTTGCAGTCCTTTGTTGCATTTTTATTGTTCTTTAAATATACTGCAACCTGACTTATACCTGCAGGGTATATAAGTACTCCAAAATAAATAATAAATAACTATATGTTGCCCTATGAAGCTGTGGAATCTAAAATACAGGGCGTCCAGCAGTAGTTATACCTAATCATGCCAACTGTCCCTGATAGGCTTCCTGCTGATGACAACTGTCAGTGCAACATGCACGTCTTCTAGCCTGTAGGCATGAAGGAATGGGGCCAGAGATGGAACAGTGCAATTTGGGGCACAGCTTCCCCATATGGTTCCTTTCTGCTCCACTCCAAGCAAAGAGAAGAAAGGAGATGGCACCGAAAGGTCAGGGCTTTAATAATAGCAATAATAACAATAACAATAATAATAAGTTATACCCCGCCCATCTGGTTGGAATTCCCCAGGCACACTGGGCTGCTCCCAACCGAATATTAAAAACATAATACAGCATTAAATATTAAAAACTTCGCTAAACAGGGTTGCCTTCAAATGTCTTCTAAAAGTCAGATAGTTGTTTATTCCCTTGACATCTGGTGGGAGGGTATTCCACAGGGCAGGCGCCACTACCGAGAAGGCCCTCTGCCTGGTTCCCTGTAAACTCACTTCTCGCAGTGAGGGAACCACCAGAAGGCCCTCGGCGCTGGATGATGATGGTGGAGATGCTCCTTCAGGAATACTGGGCTGAGGCCGTTTAGGGCTTTAAAGGTCAACACAAACACTTTGAATTGTGCTCAGAAACATACAGGGAGCCAATGTAGGTATTTAAGGATCGGTGTTATATGGTCTCAGTGGCTGCTCCCAGTCACCAGTCTAGCTGCCATATTCTGGATTAGTTGTAGTTTCCAAGTCACCTTCAAAGGTAACCCCACACAGAGTGCATTGCAGTAGTCCAAGCAGGAGATAACCAGAGCATGCACCACTCTGGTAAGACAGTCTGTGGGCAGGTAGGGTCTCAGCCTGCCTACCAGATGGAGCTGATGAGACAGCTGCCCTGGACACAGAATTGACCTGCGCCTCCATGGACAGCCGTGAGTCCAAAACAGGACTAAGCCCCAAACCACCACACCAGGAGACATGGCAGCTCCTTCCCCAGAACTGTGATACCTTTAGCCAATGCCCCGGTCCCATGATGGCAATGGCAATGCTGTTGCTAAGCGACTAGGCCTGAGGTGACCCAATGGGCTTCATGTCTGAGTATCAGGGAATGGCTGGACACTGAGGAGCGGTGGCTGGGTTCTAGATTCTGATGAATGAGTTCTGGATGGGCACTGGAAGAAGGCGGGTTGGAGACTGACTTGGAAAAAGGGAATGGTGACCTGGGGGAGCCTGTAACCTGGGAGATGAGAGGCAGAGGCAGGAGAAGCTGCAAGATTGGAGAGTGAAGGTGCAGGAGGAGGGGGAGAGAGGTCAGGCTGGTGTAGAGACAAGGGCTTCCACACCTTCTCCTGTCTCCACCTCTCCTGCTTCATTTTCTCCCAGGACCAGGTGAGAATTGAAGTGGGAGGAGCAGAACCAGGTTACACGCAGATGCAGTCTTCACCTGCTCAGGTGGGGCAGACACATAAGCCAAGGTCAGGGCCGGGGACTCTCTGTTGCGGCCACTGCCTCATCAGATGCACACCCAAGAGTAGCTGAGAGACATAGGACTGAAGGGCATGCCTTTCCCTAACTTGTAAGTGTGCTTTTGACAATAAATAGTAAGTTCCTTCCTCGGGACCTTCCTTGCCTGGCAGCACCAGGACACCGAGCCAGTAAGGGTGGCCCGTTTCGTTTTGCCACCCGAGGCAAAATGAGAATGTGCTGCCTCCTACCCATGCACTGCCTGCTCCACCACTTCTGCCACAGCGCCCCCTCCACTCGCCAAAACTCAGGTGGCGTTCTGCAAGGCCTTAGCACTTGTCTTCTCCACCCCAGTGGCAGGGAAGACGAGTGCCAAACCCGCCTGAGGTGGCTGCTCCACCTCATCTAATGGGTGGGCTGGCTTTGAAGCCACTCTTACTCACATGCCCCCCACCACCCCAACCCCTTGGATGCTGACCTCCAGACACTCCTCCACCCCATTTTACACAGGAATGCACAGGCACGTGAATAAACAAACATCACTGCTTCTAGTTTTGCCATCACTTGACTAAGAGATGGGCTATGCTTTGAGACCAGGAAATAAACAGTTTAGTTTCTCAATTAATTTGGTTTTGCCAAATCATTTTGGCTTTTGCATATCTCCTCAGGTGTTGGGTGTCATGGGCGTGGGTGCTGGCGAGACTCAACCAACCAGCTTGGCAAGCTGAAGCCCAGCACAGCTTGCTCCCTCCAGCCATGTTACTCCATTCATTTGCATGAGTGGGGCTAACCCTATAGCGCTTGAGTCATGCAGTTGCACAACTGAGGTTCATTCCATAAATGCCGAGTCAGGGGAAGCGCAGGGGGAGCACAGGGAGCGCGATCCAAACCACTGGGTCAATGACACCAAAGGCTGAGTTTCTCATCGTTGTTGTCAAATGAGCCTCACCAACTCGAGGAACACCCAAAGATGTTCCTGTAGATGATCTCAGTGATCCAGCTGGAATATAAGGGTTCAGCTGATCCCTGGGGCACATGATTCAATACTCCACTGATCAGGTGGTGGTGGTTATTTCCCCCCTCCCCTCTTCTTGTACAGGATGTGATGGATCTTCTGACAGTGTATCTTGCATAAACATGAGTACAGAATTGCTCTGTTTGAAAATTACATCTTTCTTCACTTTTAGAGAAACACATTAATGCAATGGTGAAGCATTAATGCTGTAGGATAAGTGTCAGTTGCACAAGAGGTTAATTTAACATTTGCCACTAATTACCGTAATGAGACGCTTAAGGTATGATTTGGTACATTTTCTGGATATGCTTTCAGCCAGACAACATTGTGCCAGAAATTTTACCGCGTTGGGTCAAGTGAAGGGATGCCCATGTTTAATATAACTTGATTCCTTGTTACGAACACTGGTGGTCGGTTTATGTTTCTTCGGAGCTACTACCTGAAGGCGTGCCGTGGTTTGTGAAGATTGCAGAGGATTATTTTAAAGAAGGGTTGCATTCATCACTTTCACGCACTCCAAATACCTTGCAAAGAAACACTTGAGATTTGGAAAGGGGCCAAAAAAGAAGGCAGCAGCTGGAGCTTTGCTGCTAACTTGGAGGGGTTTGTCCTGTTTGCTTTGAGAAAGAAGTGGTGCTACTTTAAATACAATGTTTTACCTGGTTTCTTGCCAGCTTCAGATAGATAGATAGATAGATAGATAGATAGATAGATAGATAGATATGATTTTTGGGGTGTCATGACAGTATGCCGAGACCCTTCTAATCCCTGTATCCAGCAAGTGTGAAAATTTAAATAAGGCTTCTAATTCTTGGAATAGTCAGGTGAGGTGATAGCCTGGGTGTTGGGACATTAAGAAGAATAAAGGAGAGAGCAAATGGGTGGGAGGTCCTCTATCAACACCTGGTAGTTAGAAAGACAAAGCCAGAGTTGAGAGCAGAGAGTGGCCATGATGTGAGCCAGAAGCAAAGCAGCAATTTGAGAACCGAGAGAGACAAGAGCAGTGTTTGATTTCTGTTTGAATCCAAGGCTGTGGCTGTGCAAGAAACAAAACCCTTTTGGGGTGTTGATGCAGTGAACCTTTCCATTGTAGGCTCAGGTTGTAAATACTGTATGAGTAAATAAACAATATATCATACAGACACCATAGTCTCCACTGTGCCTCATTCCAAAAGGAGACACAGACCTTAGGGATCTGGCACCTCACAGAGATTGGGGTGGTATGCAATAATATTTACATATATCATGATAATGTAGATGATGTTATGCTTCCAGTTTTTCTCTCTTCACATGACAATCAACCCCACAACCTGGGTGAAAAGTTGCCCAAGAACTTCTCACCACCCAGAAAAGTGGGGCCTATGTGCAAGGCAGCATATTTCTTGCATTTCTCAAATCCCTAAGCTGTAGGAAATCCCCAAGCAGCACTTCACAGGGAGGTTCCTCTGCAAGGACAGACCACTGCAGATTTATGGTGTCACTTCTACTGTCTGTTCCTTTACAGCATGGGTCGGCAAATTAAGGTCCGCAGGCCGGATCAGGCCCAATGGCCTTCTGAATCTGGCCCACGTACGGTCCAGGAATCACCACGTGGATCGCCAGTGCGTGCGTTCTTTCCTTCTCTCTCTCTCCCTCACACAGCGGCAGTGGCGCCTCCTCCCTCCCTCCTCCTGGCTTCTCCCTGCCCTGCCTAGAGGAGGAAGGGGGCTGGGCTTTGTTGGTGCCAGCAGCAGCAGCGCTTGAGCGGCCGCCATTTTAAGCAGCCCCTCTCTGGAGCCCTTTCATGCGCCACTCATTGTCCCTCCACCGCCAGACCCTGCCACTCGCAAGACACAGGTAAGCAGCCACCGGGACTCATGGTTGCATCATTTCCCCCCCCCCCAAAAAAAAATATACTCCGGCCCCCCACAAGATATGAGGGACAGTGGACCGGCCCCTTGCTGAAAAAGTTTGCTGACCCCTGCTTTACAGACAGGGCATATGAGCAGAGGAGGGTCTGATAAGCACCAAGCAGTTCATGTCCTGAAAAACGATCATTCTCCCCCAAAGCAGTGACTTACATCTCTTCAAGGCTGCTTGACTGCTATCTGCAAACCTGAAGGACCTTCCTCATTCTTCTGGTCAAATTTAGAATGAAAAAATTGTTTACTGCGGCCCCTGCCTGGGTGTCTACAGCTCCTGGAACACAAGTCTTTGGTTCTGTCTGCAGCTGTTCCATATTGCTAAGCCACCAAACGGGAAGCTGCAGCAGTGAGATACGCTCAGGTGCTGGGACTGCCCGCCCAGGCTGGCTCCTGGATCATTCCAAAAGAGCAGAAGAGGGCTTTTTCTTCCAGTTGAGCCTTACTTGAGTAACACAGCCTTGCCAAGCTTTGGCATGCTCTTATATTGCCTGGTTGCTCTTTGGTCCTGACTTCTTTCTGCCTTTGACTCAAGTCCTACCTCCTGGTTTCTCTGCTGCTTCTGACTTACTCTGTGGCCCCAACTCCTGACTTTATCTTCCCACTCTGATCCCCTATTGCAACTCCTGGCTTCTGGCTCTTGTCTCACCCAGACTTCTGCCTAGAGATATATTGCTGCTTGTTTCTCTTAGTGTGACATAATTTTTATGGCGCCGAGAAAGCCATCAAGCAAACACTTTCTGCTGCCAAATTAAACTGTGACTCTCCTCCAGATACAGATAGGTAGCCGTGTTGGTCTGCCATAGTCAAGACAAAATAAAAACAAATCCTTCCAGTAGCACCTTAAAGACCAACTAAGTTAGTTCTAGGTATGAGCTTTCATTGCCTACAGACAGCCACCCAATCTTAAACAACTCCTAACTCACAATAATACTACTACCAGACTTAACACGGACACTGGCACCAGAGCCTGCAATAAACCCAGATGCCAACTTTGCTGCCACATACACCCGGACAACACCATTACTGGCCCCAACAACATCACACATACCATCTCGGGACTATTTAATTGCTCATCGTCTAACATTGTGTATGCCATCAAATGCCAACAGTGTCCTTCAGCTCTCTATATTGGACAAACAGGCCAAACCTTACGCCAAAGGATAAACGGACATAAATCTGACATCAGGAATCACAAGAAAGAGAAACCAGTAGGAGAACACTTCAATCTCCCAGGACATTCTATACAAGATCTCAAAGTAACTGCTCTATTACAAAGGAATTTCAGAAATAGACTGGAAAGAGAAGCTGCTGAATTGCAACTTATTACCAAACTTAAAACCATGGAGAGACCTGGTCTGAACAAAGACATTGGATTCTTATCTCATTATACATGACAAAGCCATTTTTCACCTTCTCACCCCTTGCTTTTTCCTGTAAGACCTTAAGAGTCGTTAAGAGTCGTCAACAGGCTCATCACAGCTATCTGCCTATCACCCATTCCCACCACCCTTCTGAGTAATACCCCTCCCCACCTTCTCACTATATAGAAGGGTCTGGAGACTTCTGTTTCAGTGTATCTGAAGAAGTGTGCATGCACACGAAAGCTCATACCTAGAACTAACTTAGTTGGTCTTTAAGGTGCTACTGGAAGGAATTTTTTTATTTTGTCTCCTCCAGATGTTGTTGAAGCATCGACTCCCATGATCCCTAACCTCTGGCCTCGCTGGCTAGAATATTTTTAGGGCCTAAAATGGTGCCCCTTTTTTACATAAGCCAAAGAACAGGTTGACAGCAGACCTGTAGCTTGCACAAATCCTGATGAATGCTGCATGGTGTTTGCACAGTGTGCAAGGAGTTAAGCTGAGGCTGAATCTGCTCATGAAACAGGAAGAAATGATAGAATAATGAGGCTGTATTGACAAACACGAAACTGGACAGGGTGCCTGCACTTTTAATTAGTAGTAAAGGTAAAGGTAAAGGGATCCCTGACCATTAGGTCCAGTCGCGGACGACTCTGGGGTTGCAGCGCTCATCTCGCATTACTGGCCGAGGGAGCCAGCGTACATTTTCCAGGTCATGTGGCCAGCATGACTAAGCCACTTCTGGCGAAACAGAGAAGCACACGGAAACACCGTTTACCTTCCCACCAGAGCAGTACCTATTTATCTACTTGCACTTCATGCTTTCAAACTGCTAGGTTGGCAGGAGCAGGGACCGAGCAACGGGAGCTCACCCTGTTGCAGGGATTCGAACAGCCGACCTTTTGATCGGCAAGCCCAAGGCTCAGTGGTTTAGACCACAGCGCCACCCGCGTATTGTCATGCAAATTGCTAAATTAAATGGTTTCTCAGGCATATGGAAATTTGGTATCTAAATTTTAGATATTACATTATATAAAAAAAGTAACACTTCTGAGGCTACATCTTGAGACCTATCGGTTACTATTAGTAATGATTAATAATGTTATCAATCAATTTTGCATTTTTAGATTTTCTGTTTATAATTTGGTTTGTTAAATAAAAGTCTTGTTCTTGACATTCTAGAGACACAGGTCTAGATACAGGTTTACATTCAACATAGCACTAAGTAGCACTTTGGATGAACTAAGCGACTTTCACTTGCACCGCAGGACCTACCCCCCTTTTCCTCACCACCTCCTCCCCTAAATCTGTTCTTGGGTTTCCCCCAACCCTCCGGAGCATATTTGAGGATGGCAAGGGATGCACAGGAGGGGAGGGGAGAGTGGAAATGCCCTGTTGCACAAGCAGAGGTCATTCTGCTGGCAAATTTGTTTAGTTGAAAGCCACTCCTATATATCAATATTTATGTATAAAAGTTTTGTAAATCTATTTTTCACAATAACTAATTTGATCATTTTTATATTGTATCATATTTCTCTATCCCATTCTGTCTATGTGCATACATCTATTTATAGTGCCCCTTATTATTCAGAATCATGCCTGTAGTAAATCCTTCTTCAAATACCTAGAGTTCCTCTATGTTTTTCCTACCGGTGTTCCCTTTCCCAGTTTTGAGGTTATTTTTTTTTTCCTGATTTTTACCTGGCCACCCTATCTTGAGGTGGGGTGGGAGCACCATTTTTTAATGAGGCTCTGCATTTTTATTTTTGTTTTCTGCAAGTAACCTATCAGGGAGAAAGGTTCTTTCCTCTGTTGAGCTAGCTTTCTACTTGCATGGAGCTATGTTGTTGTCGTCGTCGTGTTGAAATATCTGACTTTGAAAAGATGCAGAGACGTGCAAAGCCAAGTCAGCTCTGCAGATATAAATAACCTTTGATAAAAATCAAACTACTAATAATTCGGGTGGGGGGATAGGGCTGAGCTACTATACTCAGCCTCACAAGCTCTCTTTCTCTCATTGCATGAGGCTGTTGCTCTCAAGCTTTCTTCCCACAATGCCCACCTGAGACAGCTGGAAATTGCTGAGGTCCACCAGTCACAAAATGGCGGCACAGGGGCAGAGTCAGTCACAGAATGGTGGCAGATGGAGAGGGGGAGGGGTATTGGTTTTGGAGGTTGTTCCTGTTTTTATTATATATTTTGTGTTTTTATCTTGTATTTTTATGTTGTGAACCACCCTGAGATCTACAGATGAACAGAAGCTTGCAGATTTTAATAATAATAATAACAACCACCACCACCACCACCACCACCACCAGAAATTATTATCACTTTCTACTGATATTTAACCCATCTCTGCTAAATTCTTTGCCACAGCATTTTCCAGCAAGAAGTTCCGTAGCTCAGCTTTCCACAAGCTAAGTACAGACAATTTGCTCTGGAGGTAAAACGTGACTCCTGATTTTAGGCAGAATTTGCCAGCCCAGGGGCACTAACTGGAGGCTTTTTCTTTTTTGTTTTCCCTTCCTGTTTCCATATGTCTGTCTGTCTTTCTATCTATCTATCTATCTATCTATCTATCTATCTATCTATCTCTTGCACTTTCTTTTCCCAATCTCCTTTCACACTCAACATGTATCGTGTTCACCACACCCTACTAAAACTTAAAGTTTCTTTCGTCCCTTCTCCCTGGACCTCTTTTACAATATATTTTTTGTCCTATAAGCGCTGTCCTCTCCTGTTCCTTTCCACTTCCATATTTACTTTGGCTAAAAGAAAAAAGAAGAAAAGAAAAGACCCCCCCCCCCAGATTTCAAAGTATTATCTGCTTCCCCAAACAAGAGGTATTTGCACACTGGGATTAATAGTTCCTTCACCAGAGCTCAGAAAATGATTTCTCTAAGGAACGCACAGGACACCAACTTAACATGTCAAATGTAAAACGGCATAAAACATATCGTTTAAAAAGAAAGGCACTGGAAGCAGAGATGAAAGACAAGAAGGCGTGTCTGTATGTTGACATACCAGATGTGAAGGTCACAGTCACGTGATCAGGAGACTAGGGATGATCTCACTTTCTCGATTGAAAAAGACAAAAACCTAAGTGTTGTGTTTTGAAACTGAACAGCACTAAAACCATCACAATTGCCCGCTAATGATGGGGAACACCAGCTTCTTTTCAAGCTCCGCAGACGCTCTCCATTAGTATGATTCATCTCATCCAACCCAAGTTAAACTCCCATGTACCGGTATTTCAATTGTTAGAAAGCTGAAATAATCGACATAGACAAGTGTTTTTTAACTGTGGTTCAATTGTGATCTTTCTCCAAGGTTTTTTTCTTTTCTTTTTTGGTGTTTTTTTTAAGGCATTTTCCTGAGCAGGAAACTCCAAAGACTCTAGAGACCAGGCCCTGAGGCAGCTGACAGCATAGACATTTTGTGGGCTTTCCTCATACAGTACTAAAGTTTGTTTAGCGTTTCTGGAGGAGGCCGAATTTTGCAATCATTTGAAGCGGAAGGGTTCCAAAAAGTGTATGAAAACTGTGCTGCATTCCCCAAAACAATGCTTTGTGCTGAATTGTTTGTGTGTTTGCTATGTCAAGCTTTTGCATTAAGCTTCGCGGGGATTTTTCTCAGCCGGAACTCAGTTCCGGCCCCTCTCAGGTGGGCGCCATTGGCTTTATAAGAGCCCAAGGGAAGCGTTCATGGTGAGTCCCAGCACCACTTTTTCTAGAAAAACACTGACCTTCAGACTGATGTTGTCACTTTAAAACTGCTGTTGTCAATCACTGCACTTCACAGTAGGCCGAGCTACTCCCCAGATTCAAGAGTTCCTGGACAGCATGTAAGCTGTGATGCCTACTGCCATTGCATTTCAAAATTCTGTTGTCTTGGGTTGCATGTTTATGAGCATGTGCAAGTGTTCCTTCCTGGTGGCGCTGTGGTCTAAACCACTGAGCCTCTTGGGCTTGCCAATCAGAAGGTTGGCGATTGAAGGTTCCAGTGTGCACTTGAATTACAAAATACTGACAGTCTGGAGACGCCCCTATTTACAGCAGAGATTTATTTATTTACAAAATGTGCAGACCACTTAATCTCAAATAAAATCTCGAAGCAGTTTACAAAAAAATATAAACAATACAGTGGTACCTCAGGTTAAGTACTTAATTCGTTCCGGAGGTCCGTTCTTAACCTGAAATTGTTCTTAACCTGAAGTACCACTTTAGCTAATGAGGCTTCCTGATGCCGCTGTGCCGCGGCTGCGCGATTTCTGTTCTCATCCTGAAGCAAAGTTCTTAACCCGAGGTAATATTTATGGGTTAGTGGAGTCTGTAACCTGAAGCGTATGTAACCAGAGGTACCACTGTACCTTAAAACTGTCAATAAAATTTGAAGTAAAATAGATTTTTAACAAATCAAAATATTAATAGAATCAACAGTTAAAAATATACATTGTAAGCTGACTATATGGAACTGGCGGAAATGACTGGTAGAATCCGAGACCAGGGAGAAGAGTCGGTGGAAGAAGATTGGAAAAAATTTAAAGATTATTTACAGAAATATTGTAAAATTAATGAGCTTTAGAAAAAAGGTAGAATGAAGCTATATGGCTTTGGCAGAAATGTTAAAAGGAACTAGGTACAGATAGATTGTTAATGTATTAAAGGGGAAAAAACTAGGTTAGAATATGTTAAGATTAATTATAGGACAGAAAATAGATGAAGATGGAAAGGACTTGCTGAAATAGTTAATTGAAGTGGAATACAAAAAGGGAGACATGAGGAAGTCAATGAAACAAGTGAATGAAAGTTAAGATTGAAAATATTGGAAGTGTTTTTAATTGTTTTTGTTTTGTTTTGTTAACTCAATGTTTTATGTAGCGTTTTTGTTTTTGTTTTTGTATTTTATTATATTGTTATGTCCAATTTTTCTTTTTTCTTTTTGTAATTTCCAAACTCTTAATAAATATTATTATTATTATTATATATATATATATATATATATATATATATATATATATATGCAGGTTTTGGTGTCCTCGGGTGTCTTCCCGTGTAAAAGTTGGGGTGTCTAGGCGACGTTTCGACGAGGTCTCACTCGTCATCTTCAGGCTGGTGCTTTCGGCTTCTTGTTACTGGAACAGAGCAGGATCTCAGTGTTTGAGTTCCTATAAATACTGTAGAGGGGGTGTGGTGTATAGCCTCCAATGTTCTGGGCAGAGAGGAAGTTCCCAGGCTAGTGTGCCTTTTCTTCTTTTGTTCCTTAATTACTTGAGAGATATCTTGAGTGATTTCTTGAGTGATATCCTGAGTACCACTTAGGTGGGTCATTAGGTGTGGATTAGTTGTTAAAGTCTTTGTGTCTTGACCTCTTGAACTTTGTGAAGAGTTTTCCTGAGAAGATGGCTGTACTGTACTTAGTTGTGCTCTGGCTTGGCTTCGTGTATAGGGGCGAGCTGTGGTTTTGTGGCTTGTGTCAGCCAGATCTGTGTAGGGATTGCAGGGGGGTGCAGCATCCGGAGGTGCCACCATGGATTGGCTACTGGATGGTGTCTGTAATTCATCTGTGGAGAGGGTCTTGGTTTGGGTCTGGTGTGGTTGATTGGTGTTGGCGTTCTGTGTGCCTCTGGATCTGGTGTCAGTTTTTGTGGGGAGGGCTAATTTCCAGATGTCTGGCAAGCGGGATGTGTCGTCACGCTTGTTCATGTTGTGAGGGTGTTTCTCTATCTCGATGGCTTCCATGATTATTCTCTTGTGGTGATGTTCCGTGTTAAAGAGCAATTTGGAATCTGCAAAATTAATTTCGTGTCCTGTTTCTTTCATGTGTTGGAAAAGAGAGGAAGTTTTTTCTTCTTTTTTGACGGCATTCTTGTGTTCTGCGATACGTGCATTTATTCGTCTGTTTGTTTGTCCAATGTACGTGGCTGGGCAGACTTTGCAGGGTATTTCATAGATCCCTTGGTTTTCCAACTGGATTTTATCCTTGGGGTTTCTGAGGATATTGGCTATTTTTTGGTTGGTGCAAAAGGCTGTTTTGATATTGTGTTTATGGAGGATTTTGCTAATTTTATCTGTAGTGCCCTTGATATAAGGAAGGAGGGCCATGCCATTGTTTTCTTCTGTGTCTTGGTTTTTGGGGGGTGTTTATTTTGCAGATTCCAAATTGCTCTTTAACACGGAACATCACCACAAGAGAATAATCATGGAAGCCATCGAGATAGAGAAACACCCTCACAACATGAACAAGCGTGACGACACATCCCGCTTGCCAGACATCTGGAAATTAGCCCTCCCCACAAAAACTGACACCAGATCCAGAGGCACACAGAACGCCAACACCAATCAACCACACCAGACCCAAACCAAGACCCTCTCCACAGATGAATTACAGACACCATCCAGTAGCCAATCCATGGTGGCACCTCCGGATGCTGCACCCCCCTGCAATCCCTACACAGATCTGGCTGACACAAGCCACAAAACCACAGCTCGCCCCTATACACGAAGCCAAGCCAGAGCACAACTAAGTACAGTACAGCCATCTTCTCAGGAAAACTCTTCACAAAGTTCAAGAGGTCAAGACACAAAGACTTTAACAACTAATCCACACCTAATGACCCACCTAAGTGGTACTCAGGATATCACTCAAGAAATCACTCAAGATATCTCTCAAGTAATTAAGGAACAAAAGAAGAAAAGGCACACTAGCCTGGGAACTTCCTCTCTGCCCAGAACATTGGAGGCTATACACCACACCCCCTCTACAGTATTTATAGGAACTCAAACACTGAGATCCTGCTCTGTTCCAGTAACAAGAAGCCGAAAGCACCAGCCTGAAG